>NC_039256.1:21953749-22564857 GCF_003368295.1 Carassius auratus
ATGAGTTTTCGTATTTGTTCCGTTATGTGTTTTTTTCAGTGGGAGTCAAGCTGCTTGTTTATGGTCATGCCTTTCAGTTTGTGATTTATACATTTCAAATTAGGAGGCTATGTCTTTTATAAAATTCTTGAAATGCTAAAACAACCAAATAAATACCCTCTCCCCCTGGTTATATATCATCCTATATATGCAAAACTACAACTCTGATGCACTTTAATATGCAGGTCGTGGTAGGAAACGGAAGAGTGACGTGGATGCAGAAGCAGCTGCAGTAGAGGAGAAGAAAGAAAAACTTGATGGAGATGACAAAAAAGATGAAGAAATGGGACAAAGGATCGTCATTGAGCATTGGTGAGGACACACTGAAAATGTGTTCATGCACGGTTTGTTTAACAATTTTTGTGAATTATTTAGATTTTTTTTTATAACAACATTTAAAGAGGTAAAAATGTAGTTACATAAATATGAGACTCACTTATAATTGAATCATTTTACAGCAAAAGCTGACGGGTCTATGGGCGGAATGCTGAAGGTGTGCGTGAGGCACTTGCAGCTTCGCACCCTGAACTTTGTGTGGTGCTCAATCCTCAGAAACCTCGGAGGAACAGCTTTGAGATCATGCTGATGGAGGGAGACAAAGGTTAGACTGCCATGGAAAGAAACCCAACCGAGTAACACGATTCAATTTATGGTTGTCTGAAGAATTATTTATGTATACTGCTTCTGTATTTCTTTCTCTTGAGCAGAGGTTGTTTTGTGGTCTGGCATTAAGAAGGGTCCACCACGCAAACTAAAGTTTCCCGATCCCGCTGAAGTGGTTTCTGCTCTGAAGGAAGCGTTGAAGAGCTAGTAGAGGTTATAAGGAGACGGGTGAGTCTGTTGTTCCTTAACTTATAGGCTAATAGCTTTGTAAATGGCAGTAAAATTAATCTTCCTAATTATTTTCTCCCTCTAGTCAGTCATCTTTGTTCCTGGACACTGGATGCATAATGATGTAAATGGACTAATGGGAAAATGTCCCCGTCTGTTTTCTGATGATCAGCTCTGTTGTTCCAGACCGGATATTTGATCTCGCCTTGTTTCTTCTGTTAAACTCTCCAAGTGTTTTTCATGTTCTTTTCTGACATGATTACTTTTACATTTCTAGTTCCTGTCTCTGTACTCGCTGTTAATGTTTGGTTAATCACTTTTATACTGTTTATGTGCATTATTATGATGCTTAGTCAAAAATAAAGTCTAGAGTATAGTTACATGTTGTGGCTAAAGTTTTTATCAATTCAAACAGATTTGTGGTCTGTCTGCCTCTCTCTTTATTTATATATTTATATAGAATCACCACTGTGCCTTTTAGTAATTTTACTTTCAAAATGCATTTGCTTTTTGTGCGGATTTTGTCAATGTTTTTGCTAGGCTGGTTATAAAATCAAAGTATAGAAGCAGGTCAGTATTGTACCTTGGTGTGACCGTAGTCTTAATAGCACATAAATTATGACTTCAATATTAAGTTAAGCCTAAAACAAGACTTTCCAAATTTACCATTTTGCCTCATCTAATATTAAACTACGTCATTTGCCCAGTATGTTATGGTATCCTTTAGTTTTGCATATTTTAATTTTATAGGCTGTAACCAATACAATTTCAGCATTATGATTTCCTAAACATGTGCTTTAAAGAGGAATGTATATCAAAACCTTAACACCTCAATAACAGTTGAAAGAAAACTTTATTGTCAAAGCAAGAGGTTGTCTGCTGTAAGCAGTAAGTGCTGTGTGTTAAGATTTAACTGATAGCATTATGCTTTGTACACTTTGTATGACTGATAGCATTATGCTTCCAAAAGCTTTTCTCTGAATAGAGCTGGAATAGAAACGGCAGCCTTATATCAGGCCATAAATCCATACTCTTTATCCAAAGGTGGTGCTGTTCCAAGCCACATTGGCTGCATCCATATCAACAAAGTTTATATAGATCCTGAAAAACAATACAAGGTTTTACTTAAATAGACATTTGACACACACAAAACATAATATGAAGAGTATATCTTAATATGTATGCATGCATATGCATATTAACAACTAAAATATAATTCAAAATTGATTTGCGAACTGAAACTTAATTGGTAAAAAATATTCTGGTAAATGCAAAACAATGTAGCCAGGTGTAATGTATGGGTTAACCTGTCGGGTGAAATCCCAAGGTGTTTGTTGAGCAGACCCATAAGAAGTTTGGAATATTTCTTATTTTGTGCCCCCCCAATCTTTCCAATGCTGGTGAGAGAGCAGAGTGCGCATGGATCTCCTTTGCCCCCAAACATCATCATCTGATCTGGGTTGATGTGTATGGCTATGTACTGTCACAAAGAAATACAAAGAGACTCACACAAGGGTCCATAATTAAATTTATGCATTTAGCAGACGCTTTTATCCAAAGCAACTTACAGTGTATTTAGGCTATCAATTTTTTACCTATCATGTGTTCCCGGAGAATCAAACCCCCAACCTTGTGCTTGATAGCGCAGTGCTCTACCAATTTAGCTACAGGAGCACAATTACAATTAATCTGAACAGGATTTTTATTTAGATTTATTCACAAATCTGACCGAGTTGTTCTGAGTGCCTTCTAGAGTCAACTAACAGACCCATTTTCACACTAAAAATTATTTCAGTATGGTGTAATGGAAGTGCAGATTTGGTTTATTACAGCGTTCCTCCAATCATGTCACGGAGGGCCAATGCTCTGCAGAGTTCAGCTCCAACACTGATCAAACCTACCTACCTGTTAATTTCTTTGGATCCTAAAGACATTGATTAGCATGCTCGGTATGTTTGATTAGGGTAAGAGCTAAACTATACTGGAAAGTGGATCTCGTGGGCCAGATTTGAGAATACCTGGTTTATTATAAGCTTCCAAATGACTTGTTTTTTTTATGAATCAACACGGCTCCAAAACACTGAACTGAAATACACATTACTGTAATACTTAATAAAATGCAAAGGGTGCCAGCAAATTGATTTTTTTGAACGTTTTAGACTCAAATATAATGTCACACGTGTGATCTGGGATAACGCGGTCACGTAATTGCGTCATGACGTAAAGGAATCACTGAATCGTTTTTGAACTGGTCTGTGGTTGAAAAGCATGTTTCACGGAAATGAGTCTGTCTTCCCAGCACTATTAAGCTTAAACCGAGACAAATAATAATGATGATGTATATTTGCTGCCTAGATCTCTTTACGTTTAAGACAATGAAAAATCCAAACTTAAGCTACAGCTAAAAGGATAACTGTAGATTAAGTCTCATGTATGAATCATTAAACTGAGATTAATAATTTACGGTTTCATTTCCATATTCTATGCAGACTAATATAAAAAGTCATACGATTTGTAGTAAATGTGAGAGATGCAGTGTGCTCACCTGCGCGGGTTTCCCCATCTCTTTGGCGAGCTCCTGCGTGGCCTCCGAGAGCAGCTCAGCAGGAACCGCGTCCTTAGACACGTTTGTGTTCACCACGAACATCGGCATGACTGCAACGGAGAAGATCGCTCTTACTGTAAAACAGCGTAAACTGGAAGGATCAGACGTGAGCTCGGGTTGAATAAGGTAAGTAACGGCGGTGCCAGTACTACTTCTATGCTACCGTAAAACACCATATGACAGTACAGCCCTGTTAGCAGACCACAGTTGCTCGGCATGAGGCAGAAGCATTGCGCAACCAGAGACCTTTCCCAGAGCCTTATATATATATATATATATATAAATAATCTACCAGCAGGGTAGCCAAAGCTAGCTAGGCAAACCTTTTGTAAGTCTACTTTAACGGTAATTACGGTATCTCTGCGCATGCGCAGAAAGCGACATCCGGAAATAATATTGTAGGCGAGAATTAAAACCTCTTGAGTTGAGAGGGGTGGTCGCGACTCGGAAAAAACTGTGCCGCTATTAGCGCATAAACACTCCGAAAACATGAGCACGGAGCATTTTTAGCCGTCGACTAGATTTATGCAGTAATCTAGAGTGGAATTTCATCTTTTAAGGGTTTGATTTGTGTGATCGCGAGCGATAGAGGAACAGGGTTCATTCCATTGGCTTTGTACAAAGTTGGGTTACTTCGGGTGACAGCCGTTGCCATAGTTGATGTCAGGTTATAACCATATGCGCAATAAAATTATGTTTTGTTATTGCACAGCGGATGCGTAAAACCATGAAGTGTGTCTGGTGTTGATATATGGCGTAACATAGTGTTATCGGGGACAACTTTATGTATTATTTGTGCGACTGAAAACTAGTGAAACCATGGCGGAATCGGTCAAGACCTTTCAAGCGCACCTGACTGCTGTCATGGACAGTTTGGTCCGCGCATCAGTGTGCGAGATCACCAAACTCTTCCAGGACACGGTGAACGACTACCTGGTGGAAATCTCGCTGAACAGAAAAGAGAACGAAGCGTTGAAATTGAGACTGAGGCTGACTGAGAATAAACTGAGAAACGAGCGCAAATATGGCATGGGCTGGGCGGCCAGTCGGCGCGCGGCTGGTCTGCTCGGCGCGGACGATACGGTGCGCAAAGCGCGCAGAACGGATCTCCAAAGTAAGCGCACTCTCCAACTTGCATTCAGTGTATGACGCTGTTATTTTATCGTGCATTTTTCCTGCCTTTGAGTGGGAAACCATAATGGCGACCTGCTCCTCAGTTCTCAGGTTTCTTTTTCCTTCCTCTCCTCCTCTTTTGCATTCCTCCCTCCCCCTCCTGTTCTCCTCTCTCCTCTCCCCCCCTCCCATTTTTCTCTCTCAGGAGGCAAGCAGGGGAAGGAGTGGAGTGCTGATGCGTGGGAGGAGGGGACTGGAGGAGTGAGAGATGACAGGAGGGACATGTTCCGTGCCCATCTGCCAACTGGAGGAGGTGGAGGTGGGGAGGAGGAGGAGGAGGAAAGGATCTGCGTCTCTGGGGAGAGGAATGAGGTGGCCAGCATTAAAGAAGAGGTGAGTAGCCAATCGGATGTGAGGAAACAGCTGCAGGGAGCAGAGGGGAGAGAGGAGATATAGAAGGGCTACGGACAGGAGAAGGACCTGAAAAGAAAAAACCCTTTATGCAAAAGCAAACTGATTTGAAAGTATATTTTGGTAGATCAAACATCAAACATTACAACTCAAGTGTTATATCAATTACAATTCACTTTTTTTCACTCTTTCCCTCTATATTGACATTATGATATATAAAAGGATTGTTCACCCAAAATTAAAAATGTCATCATTCATCCACCCTCAAGTTGTTCCATACCGGTGCAAATGCCTTTTTTCTGCTGAACACTGAAGAAAATAATTTAAAGAATGTGGGTTACCAATCATTTGATAGTAAAAACAGTAGACATCTATGGCTACCATCAACTGTTTGATTACCTACATTCTTCAAAATATATTCTTCAACAACATCTAGAGGGTGAATAATTGATGACAGGTGAATTGATTTTCATTTTTGGGTGAACTATACCTTTAAGAGTATTTCATAAAATACGCATGTCCTTGTTGACTTGTAATACTGTAAGAATACATTTACTTCTAATTTCAACACTTTTATGGTGATCAGATCACAAGTGGACGGTGTCATTACCAGTGTAAACCAGGTCAATGCATTTTATAATTTAGTTGCTCAAATCACAATTAGTCAAAAACACATAAGTTTGCATCACTAAAGAACTACCTGCTTACTTGTCAATCAAAATAAACCCCTTTATTGCAGTAAAAAAAGTTTAGATTTTATAAAAACAGCACATATGTAACATAAGGTTACTAATACCTCAGGTCTGCCTAAAATGTTTATGTGTTTTAAAATAAATATTTTAATGTTAGCAAGGAGAATTTATTTTACACCTTATGTTCTCGTTCTTTCTGCTTCTGTGGGCTGATGGATAAAGGTGGAAGGCTACAGATCAGACTCCCTGAGGCTGTTGCAAGAGGCTCTTCAGATGAACCAAACTGAAAGCAGCCCTCCCTCCCCCGGTCCCACCCACGGTGAGCACTGCAGTGCTTTGTTCAGGAAAACAGCTAATCATTTCTTTGTGATTGTGAGCATCAACAGTTAAAGGAATAGTTAACTTAAAGAGCATAATTCTGTCATTAGTTCCTCAACTTTGTGTTGTTTTTTTCAGTGAAACGCAAGGAGAATTTTTGAAAACTGTACTCAGTTTTTCATACATATACAGTACATTGGACCCACGACTGTCAAGTTCCAAAAGAGGTGACTAGTTTTACATTAAAGGAATAGTTCACACACAAATGAAAATTGTTATTCACTCACCATCACATCGTTCCAAACCTGTGTGACTTTTCTTCTGTGGAACATGAAAGAAGATATTGTGAACAATGTTGAAGTCAGTGGGAACTGAAACCATTTGCTTACTAACATTATTAAAAATGTCTTTGAAGTTCTGCAGAAAAAAAAAAAAAAAAAGAGTAACCAGTTTGGAAGGGTTGATGAATTAAGTTTTCGTTTTGCACACAAAGCCATTGTATTGATACTGTTCTTGTATGTTTTTGGGAGCTTGACAGCTGTGGCCTCTATGAACTGCTAATGTAAAACAAAAGTGTGTAATTTCAGCTTTGCGCACCAATAAATTACATTTTGAAAAATCTTCCAAGCAGAAAGCTGTAGTAATGATATTTCACAATATTAATGTTTTTACTGTATATCTGAACAAATAAATCCAGCCTTGGTGAACTTAAGAGACTTCTAAGCATTTCTAGCATTTTAATTGTAAGGTAAAAATTAAGTTCTTTTATCTGATGTCTAATTACTGTTTGCAGGAGAAATGGGCCCTGCTTCTGCTGGTCCTGAATCCGCTGCTGCTGAGGTGTGGGAGGAGCAGCCGGCCTTGTCAGAGGAGCCAGTGACCGGTGGAGACGAGCTCAGCGGACTTGAGACGGCCCTCAAGGCGGAGCGTGAACGTGAGGAGGCGGAGTCTGGCCTGGGTAGCCCGTCTCAGGAGACGTGTGGATCTGAAGGTGTGGCATTCATCGGACTAGACGGTTTATGTAGCTCTCAGCAGGCAATGTCGTCCTCGTCACATAGAGCAGACCCTGCTGAACTACAACTCCCATCAGCCCCTGCAAACAAGGAAGAGGAGTCAGGAGGAGAGAGCGGGGACATGCTGCACTTCTGCACACGCTGCGGCAGCGGCTTCAGTTCCACATCTGACCTCATGAAACACTCTTGCCCTGCGGTCGAGGAGCGGCCCTATCAGTGCTCCGTGTGCGGGAGAGCATTCAGCCACGCCTGGAGCCTTAAGAGCCACGAATGCATCCAGGCGGGCGAGCAGCTGCACCACTGTGAACTCTGCGGCAAACGCTTCACGCACTCGCGGTCCCTCGAGCGCCATCAGCTGGTTCACACAGGAGAGCGGCCCCACAGGTGTCCGCAGTGCGGCCGCAGCTTCAGTCGTCTCGGGAACCTGGAGAGGCACCAGCGCATCCACACTGGTGAAAGACCGTATGAGTGCGGCACATGTGGGAAACGTTTCAGTCGAGTGGAATACCTCAAACGACATCAGCACACCCACATTAGCGATATGATGATGAAACTCCCACCGCTGCGAAACTCTCACCACTGCTCTCAGTGCAACCAAACATTCAGTGATCCTGAGCAGTTCAAGCAGCATCAATGTCCATACAACACATAATGTTATTCAGTGTTCATGAGAATCTACTAGACCCTAACTAGAACCCACAGCACTCGAAAGACCTCATTCTTCATAATTCTTAACTTTTTGTATTTTCTTTTAGCATCTCACCACATGCTTTTGCCTTCAATGAACCCAAAATCACTGACTTGCACCAAGAACTTCAAAGCAACGCCCATTTAATGCTGTGCAATATTTTAAAGTGAAATTTAATATTTGTTATTATTATTTAGAAATGGTCTACTCATTATTCACAGTGAATATATATAAATCACCTCCGTTTCAATTCCAACAGTTTATCAACGCAGGTAACTCTATTTTTGTTATGCCAGGCTCCTTTATAACAGGCTGTGAATTATTTTTTTTGAGAGCAAAGACGTTTACAGAAGCTTGTTGTTTTTAATAAATGACAAATACTTATTCATGCATTCTTTTTCCTCTCATAGTGTTGTTTTTTTTTATTCAAAAAAGAAGTGAGATATTAGTTGTCATGAGAATTGCCTTTTTGTCTTGTTGTTTTCAATTTACTCAGTGATTACATTCTGTGTTGTAACTTGTAACATTAATAAATCCCTTCCAGATGCATACTGTTATAGCTTGTCTTTATACCTTTGTATGTTTATTTGTTTGTTCATGATAAACTTAAGTTTAAAATTATATTTATAATATCATAATTTGGATCTATGCTGTAAGTTATTATCATGCAGAGATAATGGAATATTTGCAAGAAATATGAATAAATGAAATAAAATACAGATGAAAGGCGTTTGTAAAAGCTTATTGATATTTTATGTTAGTGGATTTTATGTTGTTAGCCCTACCAGTACGCTCTAAAAACTAAGGATTGTCTTCAATTCTGTTCGGACTGATTAAAAAATAATAATAATTGAACAAACCGTTCAGTCTAATTCAGAGGTGCTCGCGATGATTTTTAGAAAACCCAGCTCCAAACTTGTTGCGCACCAGTTCAACTTATTTATTGAAATAATACAAACTTGACAACAAAATAAATAAAAAATAATCAGACGAATAAACAAACAGAAATAAGTGGTCAGATCCAGTACAAAAAGTGTCGAGTGTTTTCATAGCTTTCTTTTTATATTTTACTGAGGTCATATATTCAAGTAATTTTACATTTCAAGTTCACTTTTAATTATATTCCTAGCTTATGAATATAATTCAATGTGTAATAAAACATACATTTCTTTTGTGGGATCTAAAGGGTTAATGCACAATCCATGACGTCAGACTAGAGAAGACGTCTCTTTAGAGTGGGACATCTTCTGCCGGTGTTCTGTGGTCTGATTTCTCATTGCAGAGGTTTGGATGCTTTTTATACGATTAATTTTTATTTAATGGATTTATACATGTATACTTTAAAGCGAAGGACACGAACTGTGCTTCAGCTGGGAGTGTAATGGGCAGTGTATTGGTTTGTTTACCTCATCAGCTGTGTCAGCTAACCGCAGCTGAACTGAGTAACGTTAACATTAGCATCTGTTTAAAGATAAGATATGAAACTATTTCGCACTTTATTCTGCTTACTTTGACTTAGGCCAGCTACAAATTTACTTAATACTGTCATGTTATATAAGATATACAATCACAGTGCACAGTAACAGTTACAATGAGCATTCTATCCATTCAAAAGTGTAGCCCCCAGCATTGCAGCACCAATGAAGACTCCACATTATGAATGGAAACCTCTCTGCAAACTCCCGGTCTGTGTCTTTACAGTTTCCATCAGGCCTTGCCCTCATCCCGAAGTGTGTTCACAAGAGTCGCAGCCCTGCATTTCAAACCAGAAGACGAGTATTTCGCCATGAACTCTGACATGGATGGTGAGACACTGGAATCTGCAGCACATCTGCAGATTGTCTTTGTGAAACTGACAGTTGATAAGTAACGTTACAGACTGATTCAAAAATACATTATTTAACATAATAGATAACATGTGGAGACCCCCCCTTCCAAAAGCAAGTTTTAAATACATAATATTTTGCAATGTACAGCATTAATAGTGAAATAGAAATAGTTGTGTATGATCACCCTCAAATTGTTTTATTTTATATTCCATGGTAATTAAATGCCAAGTATAGCTAACCATTTTGCTATGTTCGATGAACAGGCAACAACAAAAAGGCAAAACCAAAATAAATGTATAATGTCTTGTTATCTGAACACACGCCTTTTCCAACATTAGTCATTACTTTCTTTCTTATTAATAATAAGCGTTAAGGACTTTTTCAGTTACTCTGAGATTGCACAGTGTGTAACTCTTAAGTTCACCTTCCAGGTGACATTGAAAACCAGGTGGAGTTAGAGGAGAAGACCAGACTTATAAACCAGGTCCTTGAGTTGCAAAATACTCTTGAGGGTAAGTAACCCATGCTGCATGTTTTGTCACATAATGTTAACTTATGCTGGGTTCTTTAACCTTTTATTATATTATATAACAAGCATTCATTTCTGTCTTTCTCTTTCTTGTTTTGACAGATCTCTCAGCTCGGGTGGACGCAGTAAAAGAAGAAAATCTGAAGTTAAAATCAGAGAATCAGGTTCTTGGGCAGTACATTGAGAACCTCATGTCGGCATCTAGCGTGTTTCAGACCACTGACTCCAAGAGCAAACGGAAGTAAGAGGGCATCCTCTCTCCCAGAATCCCTCGTGAAGACGCCATCCCCACGCAGATAAACCGTTGCTCATTTAAACGTTTTTGTTCCTTATGCCACTAAAATTATAAGTGTTTACATTTATTTTATTTATCAGTATTAATGTTCTTTAACGTTTCATCTTCAATTTTATTAAACATATTACATACTAAATCATTTCACAAAGATATTAACTTGTTAAACTAAAGGCCCGTTCACACCAAGCACGATAACTATAAAGATAACGATAAAGATATAGTTCTAAAAATCGTTCTCAATATTAAAAGATTAGCAGAGTCCACACTTCAACTATAACGATAAAGGCATAGAGAAACGGTATCGTTGGAATCATTTTCAGAATGATTTTTTTCCCAGCTGATGAACGATATAAATATTCACATCCAATCAGAATCCATCCTGATGTAACGAGCTCGAGGATTTAAAGCGGCAGACGCACGTGCACTCAGAATAAACAGACGATATCGTTCGCTTGTGTGGACGCTAATATCGTTATCTTTATAGTTATCGTTCTTGGTGTGAACGGGGCTTAAGACCTTGTTTTTTTATGTTCAGACAGGGTATGAAATTTATATTATTTGTAATATTTAAAAAATTGTTTTGTCTCACTAAACAAATTGATAATTGATCAAATATGTATTTAATATTTTTGCTTTTTAGATGAGGGTACGGCTGTGATGCCATGACAGTTGCTGTTTGTCTGTATCAGTACTGATTATACTCCTGTTGAGAGAGAATATTTCAGGGCATTCTGATCTGGGAATGAAATTTCGACCCTTTCCTTGGTGCTATCAACAGAAGGGAGTTCTCTGGCATGTGTCACATCTGTGCCTCTGAATATCTCAATGCATTTGTTGTGTTTGAATGTGTAGAATCTTACCATTGTTTGGCATCACAAATGCCAGGTTGAATTAAACAAATCTAATTTGCTGTGCTGCGAGTCAGTCTTTAGGCCCCTGTGGTGGTTTGCTTCTCTGGGATTCAAGTCTACACGTATTCCACCAGAGTTTGGAGGATTGCTCCAGCTGCTCTCGTGAGAGGAGTGAGGAATGGAGTCTCATAGAGTAGCATTGCCTTTTTCTCCTCCACTATTGCTTTAAATTGTGAATCTGCATCTGAATGTGTGTCTCCGTCTTTCACAGGGTTACCAGAGGTGTTCGGAAAGACAAACCAACTAGTGTTTAAGCATGCAGTAAGAGTAAACAAACCCAGAATTAAAGCTGAAATGTGTTCATTTTTATGTTAAACATTTTCTATTCTGGCTTGATTCATTGGCAGGCTGATGTTCTTAGTAAGGGGGAACATTAGTGTGCTCAAGTCTTGATTATCTGTTTGTCTGACCATAGAAAGCTGAGGTGAGTTCTTTTTTTTTTATTATTATTAAAATTAATTTTGCTATTCCACTTGATGCTAGGTATGAAGAAATAAAAACAACATGATATAGGCAGAAAACAACATAATTATGATGTCATGACAAGTTGTTACTAACATGTATTGATTTACTGACAAAGTCAAATATTTTCAGTATATGAAACATTGTCAAATCCCATATGTGTGGTCCTTTTTTGCAACATAACACAATAATTTAAATAATTTAGAAAAAATTTAAAACATCAAAACATTCATGGGCCACAATAAACAATCGTGTAAACACTTTACGCTCTCACATTGATGAGGGAACATGCTGTAATTCAGTATTAAGTTACACCTGAAGATAACACAACAATGGCACTCCTTCAAGAATAAGGAACTTCCTCTTCACACCAGCAGCATGCACTGTTGTCCACCAGGAGGAATTAACATGTTACCATGTGGATCAAATTTCTCCTCTCTCCTCAGCTCATCAAACTTTAATAAAGATCTGTCAGAGAAAGAGACGTGACTTTTAAGCAAACCTTTAGATATTGTGTCACAGCTGCAAACAAGGCTATTGAAGACTATCAGTGGGTTACAGGATTCACAAAAAGGCTGTTCCTCAAAAAGGCTATTTCATGTGTAGACAAACAATCCTGAAAGATATTTTTGTAGTTACACAGAAATAATCAATAAGATGGTGACTGATAGTGACTACAATGAAAAACATACCGTTTCCCGATGTGCATACTATCCACCCTATCTGCCCTAAATAGTACTGAAAATTACTTATGTCAAATAGAATTTAGGATGGATAGTGTGGCACACAGGCATAGTGATGGTAACTTAATGTCATCTAGTGAAATACTCTGAATGAATTTCCAGGAATTTTGCTGAACATATTCAAATTAGATATAGCTGATGACAGACACACTTGGCCCTTTCATTGTTAAGCATAGCTGGGTTGATCTCTAAAATATATATTTTTTTGCACTGTACACACATTTAACATTTTTAAGTAAATAGATGTTAAAATAAAGTATTGACTTTTGTCTATTCACCTGCACTGTTATTATTTATGAATTTAATATTCAAAATAATTAAATTAACAGATTTAAGAAATAAAAATTCAAATTTAGAATCTACAATTTGGACTAACTCTTAAAGACCTAAAGCAAGTTGCTGATTTAGCAAACTGAAAAGTGACATAAAAAAAAAAAACATAAAAAGTTTTCTGAATAATACTAAAAAAATTCAATAAGAAAGACTAACAAAAATTGTGGACTAAAAGAAAATGTTTAGAGGCCATTTCTGCCGAAGTGTTGTTGATAATGACAATCTAGCAAAACATATGCTGCAATAAAATCCTTGATTTATAACAATGTGAAATGTAAGATAATGTTTAACATGAAGGAAAATGTGTTAAATGTTTATTGGCGAATGCTAACCTAGCTTAATAAAACACAAAATAAACCACCTTAACAAGCCCTACGAGTGCTTTACCGGTTTTGTTTGTCATACAGAGGCCTGATTCAACTGAAAAAATTTACATATGTGCTAATAAACCATTTTCCTGTTTGTATTCCCTGGAGATATGCCAACAAAATTGGGTTGGGTGTGTTTTTTTGTTTTCATATATACATTGCATTTCTGTGAATTACATCTTACTCATGACAGCATAGCTTTCTCTGAATTAAGTGACTTTTATATCAAGCCCTCCCCAATTAGGTGAGGCCTGTTTCTAAATGTTATTTATAGATAAAATGAATGTGGTTTACCTCACTGAGAAGGACCCAGACCTCAGAATCAGAATGAACCAGGAGTCGCATGGCCGCTATTTCTCCTAATGCTCCATCTACTTCCCCCTCAGCCACTCCATTCTTGAAAGAACCTAAGAAAACAGACGTGTGTGACATCACAAATTAAACAAACCACCTGACCTCTTTCATTCATCAGATTGCATGACAGGTGCTTTAAACCGTGTTTTGATGCTGGTTTTCTCACACACACACATCCTGGTCTCAGACAATGGCCAAGCACATTCATGTTTTTACATAACCACTTTTGAGCTCAAGTTTCTTACTGTGGTTTGTCCAAAGGTGGTAAAACAAAGAGAGTGTGTGTATTACAGACACACACATGCATACTTGCTCAGAGTCTGATAACCTTGTTTGATCATTAACGTCCTTAAAATACAATGTCATGGCTGTTGTGCCATTCAGTTAGATCCGCAAATCAGTAATGCTTGTTTAAAATTACAGTGGTCGTTTCTAAGACCAGATACATTTCCCGATTGTAAATAAATGCAATACAGTTTAGATTTCTATTTCTTCCAATAACGAGTCCTATAAAGTCTTTTAGAGAATAAAACAGTCTCTTAAACTCACCAAATGGCACTTACTTGATTAAAATCACAATAAAAACATTTAAATTGTGAAATTTTATTACTATTATTATATTTTAATATATTTTAAAACAATTATTTATTCGATGGAAAAGCTGAACTTTTGAACAACCATTACTCCCAGTAGCCCCTCACTGCAGTACACAAGATCTATCCAGGGGTGGAGATGGGTTTAGGAATCAGAGGTTGGCGACGGGAAGCTTTAGGGATATGTAAGGTGGACCGAGTTCTGGGAAGTGGGACCAGTTCAAATGAAAGCATGTGACAATGAGAAAACCAGACAAACAAATTTTGCCAGGTGCTATAGATTTGGTATTGGTTCAAGATGCATGCTGTCATAGTTTCACTAGTCGTACGTATGAGGCCGTTTGACCGAAATGTCAAACAACCCATCACAGTTCGTTATGTTCATCGTCATGTTTTGAGGAGTGGAAACATCGCCACAATAACAGACCGGTGTGTAAAACTCTCTGACATATTTTAAAGATTTAATGCCGCAAACTTTAAATATTTCACATACTTTCGAAAATCCAACATTTAGTCCTGATAAGTGCTTGACATCACAGTTGTAAACACGGTGGTTTTCTTCTTTCAGGAGGGGGTTTGGTGCTACGTTATTTTGTTTCCAGGTGGATCATTAAAGACACATGTCTCGAGGAAATCCTGTATAATTCAACCAATCCGATGACGACTTCAAGACTCCTGAATTGTTTCCACTTTTGTGTCCCATATGCATCATGCGTAATTTTTCCTATTTGACCGTTCTCTCTCTCTCTCTCTCTCTCTCTCTCTCTCTCTCACACACATACACATTATATGTGTGTATATAAATCCTTTTTTATTTACCATGCTTTTAATTTCCTATAAGGTATTTGATTGGCTTAGAATGATAAAAACTGTTTCACTCTTTCCAGTTACAGTGATTGCTGTCCTATTTAAGTGGCAGTTTGAATGTTTGTTTTAATGTATCAAACATGGAATCAAAACCAAGAAGGGCGAGAAAGCCAAAGTGGACAGAGGAACAGTGTTTACTGTTAGCCCAGTTAGTGGATGAACACAAGGCCATTCTTAAAGGAATATTCGGGCCGGGTGTCACAGCAAGGGACAAGAAGCAGACATGGGAGCGTATAGCACAAACTATTAACGGTTCATTCCCCCTGCTTATGCGCACCTATAAGCCTGCTATATTCATAAATGCAGTTTTTTGAGCCAGCAAGGTGGGAATGTCCAGTGGATACGAAATGAACTGCGACACAATAAGATGTTCTGAAAGTGCTGTGATTGTGTGATCACTCTGCTTACAGAAGGTTGTGACAGACCCAAATCATCACTATTGCATTGTTGCATTTTCCTAGTTGTCAAATATCGTAATGTAGTGATTACTTTAATTTCTGGCACTATGGCATTTCTGCGCTGTGTTGGAGATGTTAGCACGTCTCTATTAAGATCAGTCACAAACATGTTCCCTGCACGATCTAATCTATAGCGTCTTATTAACTTGCTGTCATCCATTGTCTGCAACACATTTCTTCTGCCTCTTCGTCTTTCTGCCATTTTCTCCTCTGCTAAATAAACTCTTAAGCCTCTTAAAAGTCCTCGTCTGTGCTCCTAACAAGTTTGACCTTAAGACCTCTTTTAAGGGTTAAGATGCTTTCTGAATTACTTTTTTCTTTACTAGGATTTTTTCTTTAACTTTAAGAGTAAATGCCCACATTTCTAAGAATTTTCTTAGAATTTTGTCACTAGGAGCTACTTTTTGCATTGAGATTATTTATGAATACGGGCCCAGACGTTTAGTCAACGGTCCATGGGCGTGACGTCTGAGGCGGAGACTATAGTTTCACTACACTCAGTGCTCCACACTAATGGGAAAAAGCAGCCATTCAAGAACTGTCAACTGACGTCGTAAAAATCATTCAGCTCTTTAATGGAAAAAACCAAACCAGTTACGAACCGGTTTTTGATACTCAAACCTATAACATGTGTTAACAGACATGTGTTCACAAGCCTAGCTAGAGTTTCCTGTAATAATCATGATTATCATCACAGCTAGTTTCACGAAAACTCATATCTAACTAATATCATCACATAGTTTTTTATGATGCATCAAAGTATCATATACAGTACTTGAAATTCATAGTCCACTGACCATCAAATGATTGCACTTCATCTACATGTATTAATGCAAAATCTTACAAATATGTGACAGAAAAGGAAAGACAAGAAAAAGGAAATCAATGATGGTTGATTACCTATCTGAACAAAGCCATCGGATGAGGCTTTACAGCAGGCCAATTCTCCTCTAGTGACCTTCTCTTTCACAGAGTTCTGTAAAACACAGACATGCACCTTTTAGCACTTTATACTTCAATGCGAATGAAACAAAAAGAAAAAAACATCAGGAAGTATGTACAAAAATCCTCGTCTAACAGGTTTGAGGTAAAGTCTGAACTAAAACACGATCTCAAAGGCTGCAAAGAACACAAATGTGGTTTTGGGTTTCAGTTTTCTGTTGTCTTAGAAGTGTTTACATGGCTAGCATGCACAGGAGCAAGGCCCCATCGCGACAAGCAAATTAATACAAATGTACACTTAGAAAAAGGGTGTAGTCACATACTTTCTAAGATACAATGCAATGTCTAAAGCTATGACAATTTCAACATACTGACACAAACTAAATGTGCCCATTTTTTTTGTGCATCTTTGGTTCTGGAAGTATTTAAGGGATTTCAAGTATTTAAGACATTGAAGCGCTGAAGGGGTTAAAAAATTCAACTTTAAATTAAAACAAAGAAATTAAACAAAGAGTCATGAAGCAAACCAACCAGTTCTGGGATGAACAACAATAAAAAGAAAAGTGAGATTAAAAAGTGCGCTTATTAAATAAAGGAATGAATTACAGCCCCATATATCTTAACAAATGCCACAATCAAACAAGAAATACCAACACAATATAAAACTATAAGGGAGTGTACTAAGTAAGGAGACTAAATCACGTCATTTACAATGTTTCATAGGTCAGCGTGGTCACCACTGAGCTAACTGATTTGTTGTGATTCTCTGATTGGTGGATCATTCTCTTCAGGTTTCATGGGTAGTGTAGTCCTTCACCTGACATTTGGCTGTTAAAGTTTTTTTTTACTGATTCTTTAACAGAACCTCATGGTCTGTCTTCAAAGGTTTCATTCCCATTCAAATATTCAAACATTCAAATGTCAAGAGTCAAAATACTTTTGTTCAACCAGGATCCAATAAGTTGATCAAAAGTGATAGTACAGACATTTTCAAAGTTTTGAACACTGAAAATTATATGATGTTATTAAATGTTTGGGCACCAAATCAGCATGTCAAAATGATCATGTGACAATGAAGACTGGACTAATGGCTGCTGAAAATTCGGCTTTGCCATCACAGAAATAAAATTACATTTTAAAATACATTCAAATAGAAAACTGTTATCTTAAATGTAATACAGATTTCAGACTATTACTGTTTTTACTGTATTTTCGATCAAATTAATGTAGCATTGGTAAGCAAACTTCATTCAAAAACAATAAAAACTCATTCTGCTCTCCCAAGCTTTTGATCGCTAGTGTACATAAAACTTATTTCACTGTACACAGTTATTTCACTGAAAGCGGATTTGTCACTTTTGAGTGCTATGATTTTTTTTGATCACTTACATTATTAGGAAGCACCTCCACTGTTGTGTTGTAAAACCGGTCACCATTTGTCTCAATATTGCCAGATCGAAAAAGGTACCTAGAAATGAGTGGAACAAAAATGTAAAAAATGATAAAATTTCACTATACGTCTATTCATGTCAACACATTGTACTTGCTATCGGAGTGGAAATGTTTCTAATGCCACAGATGCAGTTGATAGTTACAAAAATGAATAGGTAGCATCAGTGGAATTTATTTATCAAGTCAAAAAGTAGGTCGAGGAATTTCTCTGGGCTCATTACATCACTCTTTATCAAGCGACAGATTAACGATCACTTCATGAAGACAGTACTGAGAAAGTAAAGATTTCTTTACAACACCTTCCTCAAATGTCAGATAAACACACTTAGTTTTTGGGAAGCTGTAAAATGAAATCAAATCATCTCCTATATGTGTGCTTAAAGGGAATTTAGAAAGATTGCTGTCACCATGTATTCAGCTCCTAAATAAACATGGCCACTGGCCAGTATAAAATATCCTGCTCAGGGGAACTGAAACAGAAGCCACTGGTTCATATTCTTTTATCAGGGCAATATAAGAGCACACAAGCAGACAGCTGTGTACATTTACATGGCCTTTGGGTTTTTACTTCTATTTATATATCCATGTTAAGAGATATTTACAATGCATAATATAAGTAAACTCCCCTAAATATATCAAGCCATATCGAATTTACTTTTACAGATAAAGGGATAGGTTTCCCAAAAATATGCATGTGTGACTTTCAGCAGAACACTAAAGAAGATTTTAAACAACACTGGACTACACTGAATAAAAATGTTAACGCTGTTCAAAATATCCTGATTTTGAGTTCTGCAAAAGAAATGAAGTCACAGTTTTTTAACGACATGAGGGTAAATGATGACTGAATTTTCATTTTCTATCGATACACAAACTGGATATACATGCAACTTTAACAAGAGTGCCTGTTAAACTTTCTATACTCATCAAATTAATGTCCTGCACTGGCGTCTCACCCTTTGACAGCTTGAGGCGTGGTAAAAGTAATGAGGACGTAATCTCCTCTTTTAGGTGTGAGGCCCCAGAAGAAGTCTTCTCCGATGTAAGCTCTCTCCAGAGTGTGAGACATGTATTTCTCCAGACTGGTGCTGAGTTCTGCAGACGGGTTATGGTGGGCTTTGAACAGCACTTGATTTCCAAAGTCTTTATCCTGTTATCACATAAAGACATAGATATATACACATAAGTACCTAGTGAGCGGACCTGCTCTATATTGTCTAAACAGATTTCTAACTGAAATAGAACCTAATAAGTGAGCGTTTTTTTTTTTGAGAGTTCTGTCACTTCAGTTGGTCTGAATGTTGATTTAGTGACCGGATACGGTGTTGTATTGTCCTTTCTTGTCCTTGTGTGAGTGATAGAGCTCAGGGATTGTTCATTCGTTTGTATATGTATTGTGTTTGGGGCTTGGTGTCTGGATCCTGAAAATCCTGTCTGCTTTGGTTTCAGTCCTGGGATCCTGACATTCAGGCTCCGGGCACTTTCACCTGCGTCATGTCTTGTTTTCTGTAGTGCACACGCTTATGTTTATATTCATTTGCTGTGTGCTCTTCTGTCTTGAGATTGTGTTTGGTGGTTTTTATGTTGATTTTAATTTTTTTTGTTAAAAAGAACTTTTGAGTACAGTTTAGATGTTCTGCATTTGGTTCCTGACAAATACTAACTAGTCTTTAATTTTAGCTTTCTGGACACACTGGGAACTTTGTTTTGCAGCACTTTTAATGGGACTTTTTCTTTAAAGGTGAAGTGTGTAATTATCTTGGACATTAAAATCCTTCCTCATTGCCCTGTTTATTTTTCAGAGGGAACTACATGTAACCCTCAAATGTACATCAAAAACTAAAAATTAATAATGATTACATTAGTACACCAGAATTGAGGCACTTCACCTTTAAAACGAATGAAATGAGTTGTGTCATTATGAATTTGTAAGTCATTATGGAAATATAACATGCTAATATAAATAATGTAAATGTCCTGTTTGCAATGTAGATCAGCTCTTGTCTGCCCTACAGACCTATTACACTGTTGGAGAGTTTAGGTGGCCACTATTCTACTAGAAATTCATCTTGAATTATACTATTATAGTTTTATTCATATTGAATAGGTTTTCATTTTTTTATTCCCCATATTCATTTTAAAAGCAGTTAAAGTATTAAGTTTGTTGTGTTTTTTTAATAGGTTTATTTTTCAAATGTAATTGTTATAAACGTTTTCAATTTTAATTTTTATTATGATTTATCATTCATCGAGTTAAACTAAATGAAAATGTTTTATTTGTGAATTAATTTTTGTTTTGTTTCAGTTAATGTATTTTATTTCAAGTAACATTGTTTTTATGGATTCAGTTTAAGTTTTATTTAACTGAAACGAGACCTTAGCACATATATACCTTTAAAAAAAAATCTTCATACAAGGAAGAGGAAGTTCGAATTACCTTTAGGTTTTGAATTTTACCGGTGAGTGAGGAATGCAAACCGACGTGCTGAAACAGGGAGGGTTTGTAAGTTCTCTTCAGTTGGGCCTTCTCATTACTGCAGTGTTTCTAAGTGCAATGAATTACAACAATAAACAATCAAATATCTTCACAAACAAAATAAATAAATAACAAGCAACCAAAAATAAGTAAATATTCTATTTAAACTTACTAAATCTTTCTCTGGGTTACACACTTTAACCCACAGGATGTGATCGAGCAGCCAATCGATTGGCTTGTCTTTGTGAAACATCAGGAAGAACTCCACAATCATTGGCAGATCTGATGTGCGGAAAAGCTTGCCTAGAATATAAAAAATGAGCGATATACTCAATTTCATGCTAGGGCACAACTAGATTTGCTCATAGTTAACAGTATCTATGGGAGCTTTGAGACACTGACAATGTTCTGTGAAATCTGATGCTACTCTGAGAAAACCTGGGTGATCATTTGAATAATCAAGAGGATCTGAACTGAATCTTTTTAAAGGCTTATGTAAATAAGCAAATGCTAGCAGAAGGTGCGTTTGTTTCTTTAACAGATAGGGCTCATGTTTCCTTACTTTTTATTTCTGATCCTCTTGACACGGACTACTAAAAGATATCTCACCGCTATTGTTAAAAGGTGTACAAATAAGCAAACAGCAGACAAATGAAACAACTGGCCAAACAGAAATGGTGGGAGAGTTTAGAAGAAAGACAGGAAATCAATGAACGCAGAGGACAAGACACTGACCAATGAATCCCAGCTGGGAAAACTCCAGGAAAAGCCACTCCTCGGAAAGCACCTGCTCTATATGTGTTTTCATGGACTCAAAGAATCCTTGCTTTGCTACAATATCATCCTCAAGCTGAAACACATATGCACAGACTGATAAAGACAATGAAACATAGAGCTAACAATGAGTTGTAGGACAGTGTCTTTGGCATTACCTGGACATAGTATGTGCCCTTAGACTGCGCATACAGCATGAGGAAACTGTAGTCAAGGTTCTGCTTGGTCCTCCATCTATGAGCAGTAAAACAGGCTTCACAATTAAGACACCATCTATTTCAAGTTTCATTAGCACAAGAGCTGAATCTCTAACCTGACTCGCTCCTTGGGGTCGCCAAATGTTTCCTTCAGGTTACTTAAGTCTGGGTAATAGTGAGGAGATGGAGAGATCACCTCTATCACTCCGGAACTGACGGCATCTGGGAGACTACACAGAGTCAAATACACAGTTACTAGCACAGCGAGCTTAAAGAAACACATCTTGCATGAAGCAGACGAGTAAATAATGAAACACTCACTTGGTCTGTACACTCTGGACAACTTCTTTCACAAATGTGGCATTTGTCTATGAGAAGAATGAAAATACTCAATGAAAATAACAAGATTAAGATATAATACATTTTTAAGATTAAGATACAATATGACAAGGGGTGTAGTAAGTAGATGTAGTTAATTAATATTACTTGGTACTTAAATGTATAAGTAAACTGTAACAAAGACACCTAAAATTAACCTAAGTGTAACCTAAATTAATACTTTTATTAAGCATGGATGCATTAAATCGATTACAAGTGACAGCAAATACATTTAAAAGCTACAATAGATTTATATTTCAAATAAGTGATGTACTTTCTATTCATCAAAGAACGGATTACAATTTGCACAAAAATATTAAGCATTTAAAGTAATTTTAATATGCAACGTTCAGCATCTTTGAGTGATATCTGATGGATCATATAGAACGATGAAAACTGGAGTAATGGCTTTATTTTTGGGTACAGTGTTTAAACTTCACGTCAAAAGTTTAAGATCAGTAGAACATTTACGCATATTGTGACACTTTTTTGCTGCAACTAATTGTATTTAATGAGCCCAAAGATTCGCATTAGTTCAGATCAGCCAGAGAAAATATGCCTACATGAAAACATGTAAACAAATCAGCTTCAATAACTCATAATATAAAATGGCTTGACAGGAAAGAATTAAGGAATGAACTGATATAGAACCATAAAGTTTGATGCAACCTTACAAGAGCAATAAAACAGATAAAGCCAGGAGAGATATGTGAGAACAAAAGAACACAAGTAAATGGTTACCTCAGCAACAAAGACTACAATGACAATATCTTTCTTCTCGGCAGTTGAAAGGTCATATAGGAGAGACTGGAGTGTGTTCACTAGATAACTCTGTTTCTGCCTGTGCACGGTTGGTACTCCTAACACCAGAGACACTGCGTAAACAGTTAAAACTGTGTGTCAGCTTGTCTTGCTATGGTGACCGCATTACTGTGGTTGTGTGTAAAATATGTACAATTATTAGAAACTATCAAACTGACAAAGTAAATCAAACATTATGATAGCATATGATCAGTAATTATATAAAGCATCATAATACAACGTATCTCATGTTAGATTTTCTAGAAAAATAATAATGTTATTGTTTCAGAGAAGGGGTTTTTAAGGGTTAATTAGGCTTTCTAATAACATTCTTCAGCTGGGATGCTTTGCTGCTTTCATGACTCTCAGCAGGTGCATGCACAATATTTGCAGTGTAGCAGCAGCTATAGCTGATTTAAGAGACACACGAAAGAAAAGAGCAAAATTGAGGATGCAAAGAGGTATAGAAAAGAAAGCCAGTCAAATTTCAGTATGTAAATATTGCAATGATATATTTGCTTGTGGTCACATTTTATGAATCTGAGATTTAGATCTTAGCTTCTTATGCAAAAGATAGACTTTTACACAGAATTTTAACACAGTAAGACATCAATATCATTATGACATGAATGTTTAAATCAAATTAAATTGCTACAACTGCAAGCACTTTAACGATACAATCACAAAAGATGATAATGGGAGTCAGACCTCCAGTGCGTCGCTGTCCCAGATGAACGATGGGTTTCAGACTGTCCTTATGCTCCTTTAGGTGAGGCAGGTAGATGTAGGCATTAGGCTGCGAAGGCAACAAGCGCCGAAGGACCCTCTCTTCTAATAAAGCTAAAATTGCAGATAAAATACTGAATAACTGTACAGACGGGAATATTACAGCAAGAAACGTGCTTGGACTCACCTGAGGAGTTACTGATTGTGAGATTCGATGGAGCAATGCTGCGGTTTTGAAGTTGACCAAGCACTTTAAGCAGCTCTTGGGATAAGACCTCTCCTCGTTGTTCTGCCCGCAGTAACCTCTCATAGACCAAATGGAGCTCCGACGGCAAGTTATCTGAAACACAGTATGAGTTTTGATATATTTACAGTAGGAAATGTACACAATATCTTCATTGAACTTAATAAACTAATGATTTTTGGCATAAAATTTTTATTTTGGGCTATTACTATAAATATACCTGTGCTACTTAAGACTGGTTTTGTGGTCAAGGGTCACATATGGAAAGAATTCCTGCAATACCAGTTTGTTTGGCGTACAGGAATCTGGCATTACAGGTCTGACAGGTTGACAACCGACTGAAGACTAACTAAATAACTAACTAACTAAACATGTCATGTTTGAATCTCTCAAAAATTCATCTCTTAACAACTCATTCATGTCCAAAGAGTCAGTACATAAATTGACAAACAATAGAAACTAGAAAACTGTTCATAAATTCAAATTCCGTATAATCAATCAGATGATTTCATACAGGCTGGTCGCGCTCACCTGACTTTGATGTGCGCCAGGAGGTTAACATCAACACACATAAAAAACCCGCGAAGAAGAACAGTTTGCCATGCCAGGACCTCATCTCAGTCCACAGAAATACCAGGATCCTAGGCTACTATTGAGGACAAGGCAAAATCCTCAAGATACAACAATTAACAAAGGTTAGTTGCTGCTTCTTCCCCGCGATGAACTGGGAAAAAAAGTCACAATTTGACGAAAATCCGTTTGAAATGCATCCTACTTTGCGAGACCAGGCCAGCTCCACGAATTGTCACGAATAGAGGAACTTGGCAGTGATCTGCTCACACCTGTAGTCCCATCCTCCACTTGTCCTGCTCATGAATATTCATCCCGTCGATGCATATTCACGACGACGCGGCTGACATGAGTGTAGTTACTCATCTTCACACATTGCGTTTAAACGTCTCTCAGATTAGTTTCCCCCCTCTCTATCTGTTTGTCTCAGATTTTGATATAATGTATAGGCTATCTGCTTCAATTTAGGCTAAAGTAGTTTAAAACTACCCCAATGAACTGTAATTAATGTCTATTCAATCTAGGCCTAACCTTACCTAAATAAAACACCTGTTCTTAAGATGTTCTTCTGACTCGGTGCAGGATTGTGTGGAAAAAGTGACACCTAGGGGTGCAATCCCTAACAACACTGAAAACCTGAACCTCTCATAGTTTTGCATTAGTAGGTTTGGTCGTATTCTAGTTAGCATTAGTCATGTATAATGGCTGGAGGTATCTCTTAATACTTGTTTTAGTGTTGATGTAAGCATAACAGCTTTCTTCATTCCTTCCATTCAATTTTAAACATCCGCTGATACAAATTATGCACTTGATTTGTCATGTGAAATGGATGGGTAAGTCTATTCAAAAGAGAAGATATAAATTATCAGACGCTTTTTGTTTTTGTTGTTGTGGCTATTTAACTAAGATGTGGGTGAAATAATAATTGCAAAATAGGTATAAAGTTGTGGAAGTGTTGAATGTGACATTTCCTTTTTTATTGTCACAATATTTCTCTTTTTAATCATATTAGTGCATCTTCATTAATTGACTTCTGCTCAGATGATCTGTCCATAGTCACACGATATGGTTCTGCAGTGAGAATAAGAAGGAAATAAATAATTAGAAATTTAAAAATACCTTTAATGTAACTTAATATTTTGGAGGTGTGCTTATTTCTTTATTTTTGCAGCTACAATTAAATTATATTGATGCTCACATAATATTTAAAGAGATTCTGTAGAATATTGATCATCACATGATGTTAATATAATTCAAGTCCTTCAAGCCTATAAAATGTAATCCATATATATTTAGAGTGTGTGTTTTTTTTTTTTCTCTCAGACTGGGTTCTCTGACCTGTCACTTCATCATAGGAGTACTGGGTTTCTCTTTTGATTGTCAGACTCTGTTGTGTTGATCTCGCTTTCTGCGGGTTCAAATGAGAAAAATCCTATTATTATTTTATAATAATAATATAGTGCTATTTTATTAATAGTTTAAATGCTCAAAATGCTCATTGTTGTATATTTATTTTACTGGTACTTGTCTTCATTTCCTTGTAGGCAAGAATCCAAAAAACTGTCAATAAATCCACCAGTCATTCACCTTTACAACGACTTGCATAGCATGGTACAAACAACAGTATACTCTTTGGCCTAGCATATATAGTGGTAAAAAAACTGAGCACCTTCCATTCCGCAGCAGTGACATGCACAGACCTTTTGAGGGGCAGGGCTAAAGCGGGGGAAAAAGGCACCTCTCATATATATATATATATATATATATATATATAACAAAATGTTAAATATATCAGGGTCATGTGATGTTTACAAAAAAAAAAGAATTCTGGGATTTTATTGATCAAGATAATTAGGGGATATTTTGCTGAGTGTGTTATTGAGCAGATATTTTAAGGACTACTGTGGCAGCTGAACTGTGTGTTCACTGCTGTGTGTGTGTGTGCGCTTCGGATGGGTTTAATGCAGAGCACACTTTTGTCACATTTTGAATATTTAACCTGCAGTTACAAATACATTAATACGGTTTTAATATTTTAAACCTAAAACTATATTTGAAATAAAACAAAAAATTTAAAGATATTTTAAGTGTGAAATTAAATCCACCCGTAGATGGCAGCAAGTTACTGTTGTTAATAAGTGAGTCATTACGACTGAACCAAATCATTCAAACGGTTGATTCATTCAGGAACGAAACACCCTAATGTTGCTCAGAGATGCATATTGGTATTTTTTTTTTCTTAGCGAAATGGAGCAAAAACATTCAATATTGTGTATCAAACGTACAAGTCGTAATATTCAATTATTTTTTTTATTTAACTGCTGTATTAAACCAATATCACATTTGTAATCATGCTGCTTTTTGATCGCGTGATACTGGTTTACTGTATTAAATGATATAAATATTTACATTTCTGCCCCCAAATCTTGATTATTATTATTTTTTTTTAAATCATTCTAAATGCGTTTTAATAAATCATGCAGTAAAACTGAATCATGCAGTAAAAAAAGACTTCCTATTGCCTTAGCTAAACTTAAGCTCTCATTAGTCATGGATGTTAGCAGCAGAACAAATTAACTATAAATGTCTTTTGGATAATTAGCTGTCAATTCGAGGCACAGGCAGCTTTAGTCTTTTGTTCATCACCTCTCATCTCCACACCAAGACAAACACAACTGGAAAGAGAGGGAGGGCTTCACTTCTGCGGCTCTTTGGCTGTCAGTGATGCACATGCGTCGATCCATATGTGCTATATAACCCTTCAGAAGAGGATTTCAGGTAATTTTGCTGAGCGGATCAAGTAAATATCCAGGTATGTTGTACTGTTTTTCCCCGGAAGTGATGCAACAGGTTCTTTGAATTCTGTGTAATAGGGCAAAACTCTGGACTTTGGGCTACTAGGAAACGCCCTTGTCAGAATGACCAGGAGCTTTTAGAAATGAGGACAATCCCAAAAATACTGAACATAACCACACAGTCATATTTACAATAGTTAGTTTTCTGATTTAAAGCATGTAATCGGTGTGAATGTGGTCTTTTTTTTTTTTTTTTTTTTTTTTTTTTTGTTGTTGTTATTGATGAACACACACATATATACAATAATCAATAACAAATATTCTTTATTCAATTTCACTTTCACATGTTGTTTTTCTTGTCACGGTGGTCCTTACGAATTTAGTTTGCATAAAATGTTTAATGTATGCATGCATTAATGATCTGATTTGTCCAAACTTGGCTTCTGGTGAGATGAACGGTCACAATGTTCTGCAATAACAGAAGAAGAAAAAACAACAACTTTTTCTTAATGTGCAATCTTTTTGCAATTAATTCAGTGTCAATTAATTCTGATTTCTTTTTTGATTTGGTGGTTAATTATGACATGGACTTGTTTTCTTACAGATTTGCCTGTAAAATCATGTTTTATACATATGTGATACTGAATCTCACATGACCAGGAGCTGTTTTCTCGCAATCATTACTAATTTATGTTGCTTTTCAAATGAAAACGTACTTGAAACCCAAACTGACCTGTCACTCCATCATAGGAGTACTGGGTTTCTCTTTTGAATCCAAGACACTCAGCTTGCTTCCAGTAGGTGTCCATGTCAGACTGGGTTGGGTTGCTCTCTCTCTCTGCGGAGCGAAGAAGTAGAATAAGTAAATAGAATGTCATGGTATACATAATTTTAACAGGATGTAATCTATGGATTTTGTGACTTACTGAAAAAGTACAGAGACTTTATGGTCTCATTTTTGAATTGGCTGATGAAGCTCATGGTGGTACAGTCAGGACAGGATGGCAAGAACTTGCCCTCTGTTATTGTGCCATTCTCTGTGGATCAAATACCAGCATAACATTCATTAGTGCTCAGAACCTGTGAGTTTTAGCTGAAATAAGCTTTTGTTAACTTACCATTAACATGAAAAGTATTATCTTTAACAGTTCCGTTGACGTTGCTAAATTCACACTTTCCTTTTCTGAGAGGGAGAGAGATACCAGATTCAGAATGCTGGCCATCATAATGAGGAAATTCATTCAGATTAGCAAAACATGTTATAAATAGGAAAGTCTTACAGCATGTTTCCTTGACTGAGGGTTAAAGTATTTGCAAGAGTGCTGGGGCCAAACTCTACCCATGAGCTGTTCACTGTTTTCAAGATATCTGTAAATAACTGGTGATCAGCTATGCCTTCAAGGAAGATCCATTTACCCATGATCTATTTAGAAAAGAAATTGTGAAATATAAGCCCTTTATATCATTTCTAGTAGTGTTAATTTGCTATAAAAGAATACTTGCACTAAAATATATTAATATAATGCACTTACACTTTTATAGTCATCCTCCAGGGTTAGTGGTGTTATAAGATCCTTACAGTCTGGCAGAGATGCCTGACTCAAACTAAACAGGCCCAAAAGAGCAATCAAGACCACCGAAGACGACATTGTAGCACTCCAGAAGAGGATTTCAGATTATACTGCTGCATCACCTGGAGAACAAGTACTTTATATAGAACAGCTTATCACATATCATCATCTGGATGTCCTGAAGTGATGCAACAGTTTGCTTTTTTGTGAAGCCACTGCCAGTAAATCGAAATGAGTAAAATGGGTAAAATTGTGGACTTTATGGAACAGGTAAATCCTGAGGTTACACATTATGCAAATAACTGTGAAATAAAGTGATGTTCTTATTTTTCTTTTTATTGGTATAATCTTTAAGTACATGTTAAAAAAAAGAACATTTAGGAAATTGATAAACAAATAGCATTTTAAAAATATATTATTAATTATAGTATCCATAAAATATATTAAATCAAATTTACATTGCATTTTCATTTTTATTTAATTACAATAGAGTTTGTTCTGTAAATGACACTTTACTGATCTTCACAGATCCTTCCATCCATCAGTCCATTAAAAAAAAAAAAAAAAAAAAAAATTACGAATAAATCATATTTTGGAATCCAGTGGATCATTTTATGAGATTTGCTCTCCGCATCTTCACAATCAAAATACCATATTAATGTATCAACTCTTCTAAATTCTAGCACAATATTATAATATTATAGCTGACAGACTCTGAACTATAAATCATTAACATCAGTTCAGTTGTTGTTGTTTGTTTTATACTACATGCGGTTTTGAAGATAGCATTAAAAGGAGTTTTAGCAACTAAAACAGGAATGAGCAGAGATGGAAAATAAGTTGTTTGGTAAAAATGTATGTAACAACCCTATAAAGTTTTTTCATCTCGGAATTGAATCTCAATACAATAGTTGTTATAAATCTTCTTACCAACTATTTAGTCACTTCCTTTGGTCAGAGATATGAAAGTCAAGGAAAAAGTAATTTTGGGGTATGAGTGTGTAAATTTGGATGTGGAAAATATTAAAGTGATGGATAAGTTCCAGTAATCAGAAATAAAATGGGCAGTAGTAAAATAGGTCCACTTTGAGTCACTGCACTGTTTAGACATGGACAGTCCAAGCGAAGAGGTTTATCTCTTTCGTTTTTTTCTTTGTGAATGATCTGGTCGATTGTTCTTTGCCCTTTCTGCTCACGAAGCTCCTGTTGACCGTAGTGAGAGATCAGAGAGATGTCACCGGGGCTGTAAGAGGACGGCTGAGGGCAGTCCAACCAATCAGTGGCCAGAAGCCGAGGGTATCCCTCTTCAGGGGCGGAGCCTGGGTGAGTAAATTTCCAGTAGGAATTGCCTTTGAAAACGTAGGTTGAACCTGATTGATATAAAGAATCAAAAAATCAGTAGTGCTTTAAAAACCTGCCACATACACACACACACTCACAATACAGCATCATATGTATATTTTAACTACAGGTCTTGAAGCAACACACCCTTAAAGTCTGCAGCTTGTCTTGCTATGGTGACCGCATTACTGTGGTTGTGTGTAAAATATGTACAATTATTAGAAGCTATCAAACTGACAAAGTAAATCAAACATTATGATAGCGTATGTTCAGTCATTAAATAAAACATCATAATACAACATATATCATGTTAGATTTGCTAGAAAAATAGTAGTGTTATTGTTTCAGAGATGGGGTTTTTACGGGTTAATTAGGCTTTCAAATAACATTCTTCAGCTGGGATGCTTTGCTGCTTTCATGACACTCAGCAGGTGCATGTGTGGCACCCAAGTGGTGGGTTTCGTTGTTCTAGACTCAATTACAACACCGACTACGTCACCCTGGGAATTTCACCCAGGGAATAATGGTCCAGTAAGGACGCAGGTTCGTTCCCACAAAGATAGAGCAGAGACGTGAATATAAAAAAAATAACACTTTATTATAGCTAGCTAAAACTCCACACATGTCAATACACAAGGGGTTAATATGGCTCAAATCAAAAATAAAGTAAAAGAAAATAAAATAAATTATACAATCCAGAAAAAAAAAAAAGTTACTTGTCAGATGGCGAGGAGAAATAACAAACCTACCCAACTCCACTTCACTACACACTTCAAACGTACACTGATGTACTCACTGCACCACAAGCACACATGCATTCAGGTGACGGAAAAGAAGAATTAAATCACTCAGTGAACAAGGGTACCCATTAACTTGGACCTAGAGTGGTCAGCACTCCTTCCTAGCCAATCCAACAAAAATTATACAAATTAACATCAAATTGTCACAAATAAAGTCAATAAAAAAAAAGGAAAGAGTCCAATATCAATTCAATACACACAAAAAATACAAAGTTAATCAAAGAGATACAAATAAACAAAACCACCAGTTCAATCACCTACCCATAAACATTACACACACACACACACATCACTCCATAGGATCACACAAACTCACAACCATTCATACTTATTTCTCACACACACTTCCAACAATAAACGAACGCACTCACACAACTTACATCAGTTTATGTATTCATTCACACAATTCACTTATTCCATACAACCCCACAAACACAATCTCCCAGTTGAAACTGATTTGGCACCAATTTGCCACCTCAGCTGCTTCACCAGGCCAATAACATCGTTGCCGGACAAGTTCAAGGGTGCGTTCCACACCTTGATGGCCATGGTTTTGATGGAGTTGAGTCAGAACATCTTTCTTTAAAGTGGTTGGCAAAACCAACTGCAGTGCCTCCTCCTTACCATCGGGACGCATCACCCTTCTATACAAGACCCCATCTCGCTCTACCAAATGCTTCCACTGCCGTAAGAGGACCAAACCAGTTCTCGACAGCTTCCGTCGTTCTTCTGGACCAGGATATCTCCTGGATTTCCAAAATCTCATGACTTCGCTAATCACTGGGTCAGCAGCCTGTAAGGACACCAACTCCACAGGCGAATGGCCAGGGAACAGAGACATGGTACACTGGGTAGCTGCAGCTATAAGATCCACCCCAATTGCTCTCCTCAACACAGATGGTATCTTGGTGCCAGAGCCTAACCCCCCTACTGTCACTGGAGGATGCAACCTAGACAAGGCATCTGCATTTACATTACTCTTACCTGACCTATACTTAAGGTCGAAGTCAAAGGCAGCTAGTTGAGCAGCCCACCGCTGTTCCGTGGCACCCAGCTTAGCAGTGGCCAAGTGGCTGAGGGGATTATTGTCAGTGTACACTATACACCTATTCCCTAACAGATATTCTCTAAAGCGTTCGGTCATAGCCCACTTGAGTGCTAAAAACTCCAGTTTCATGGAGCTGTAATTGGACAGGTTCCGCTCGTTAGGTCTAAGACTACGGCTGGCGTACGCAACAGGTCGCACCTTACCATCCTGTTCTTGCGAGAGGACTGCCCCGAGCCCTCCATGGCTCACATCCACCTCGAGAACAAACGGTTTGGCAAAATCAGCGTATGCCAAAACGGGAGTCTTGGTAAGCCTACTCTTTAACGCCTCAAAGTGGTCTTGACACTCTCTGGTCCAGGCACTAGAAAATGCCTCCTCTCACTGCCCTGGCCTATGCTTGCTTCCAGTCAATTCTCCTACTAGCCGATGTAGAGGGGCCGGCAACTTTGCGAACCCGTCCACAAAACGGCGGTAGTAGCTGACGAAGCCAAGAAATAAACGCAACTCTTTAATGGTAGAGGGTCGAGGCCACTGTATCACCGCCTCAATTTTACAAGGATCAGTCGCGATTCCTTCACTTGAAATAACATGGCCCAAATACTTTACCTCAGGCTGGAAAAAGGCACACTTCTCCAACTTCACCTTCAAATTCTCCCTCTCCAAACGCCTGAACACTACTTCTAACTGCTCCAGGTAATGGCTAATAGAAGACGAAAATACTATGATGTCGTCCAAGTACAACAGAAGAGATTGACATTGTTGGTCTCCAAAGATCCGCTCCATTAGTCGCTGGAATGTAGAAGGAGCATTGCAGAGCCCGAATGGCATCAGATTCCACTCAAAGAGTCCAAACGGGGTGCAAAAAGCGGTCTTTGGCTGGTCTCCCTCACTGACGGGAACCTGATTGTAACCACTGGCCAAATCTAAAGTGGAGAACCAGCGGGCTCCCGACAGTGCATCCAGTGACTCCTCTATGCGGGGCAGTGGAAAAAGCATCTCTCCTGGTTTTAGCATTCAATTGACGGTAGTCAACGCATAAGCGTAGATTACCATCCTTCTTTTTCACCAGGACAATAGGGGACGCTTATGGGCTGGAACTCTCCCTAATGACCGGAGACTCCAGCAACTGGTTTATGTGTGCCCGGACTGTTTCATACTCTGAGGGGGGAATACGTCGGTGTCGACTGATATTGCTGCAGCAAGACCCTAACCTTGCTCTGTTCCTCATCAGGTAATGAACCCAACTCAACCGCATCTATTTGTGCTTGCTCCACAGGGTGAGCAACTGGCAAACCTGCAGTAATTGTGTTAGACCGCACCTCTGTAACGCCTGCAGGTAAGCTAACCACATGTACACTACTTAAAGTGCCCAAAACCCTGCGTGGGAAAAGCATAACATTTAAAGTACCCACATTCACTATTGGTACAAAAACTGTGCCTTTAACAATGCGAACCAATCCGGGCGAGACCAACAAATGTTCCGGTAAGCCAGACTCAGGGGGTTCAAGGAGTAGTATTCCATCAGCAAATTGTTCTGAAAAGGTTGCCGCTATTAACGTATTAGTACCACCTATTACTCGCTGCATCCCAGGACCCCGCACCCTAACCCTCCCTGAACAACCAGAAGGATGAGTGTTTACTTGATGGCACTGTTGCAGGGCCTGCCTCACAAAAGGTACTCCAGCCACAGAGGGGAAATTAAAAAAAATGCGGTACCGTGCTACCCAAACAACTGCTGATAACATCGCCCCAAGACATTCATCCCTAATACGCCAGGGGCTTGGACACAGATGCCTCCTGGGGGATCCTTAACCACCAAAATGCCACAGTTAGAAACTGCGTGCCCACATAATTCAACATCCAATTCCAAATAACCTATTTATGGAATAGAAAGGCCATTTGCAGCACGCAATAGCAACCACTGACAGGACTGCAAACGGTCTTGCCCCCATGGTTCAAAATGTCTACGGAAACAAGTTTCCGTAATCGTAGACACCATTGACCCAGTGTCTATTAAACAAGACACAACTAGACCACCTATATGTACATCTAAGTGGGGGCAAGAAGACACCAATTGTGGCAGATATCGTGAACTGTAATCTACCTCTGAGCCGCAATTCTTCCCAACCGGATCATGGCTCCGCAACCTTGCGGGGACTAGTTTTCCGACTGTTAACCAAACCGAGGTTGCCTGCCATCCATTGGCAAATCAGCATGACGGTATAGGTCTCTAGAATGAGGGGCCACTCGCTCCCCAACACATTCTCTGGCAATGTGTCCCGGTCTATGGCACCGCCTACATATAACAGGGCCACTACGAGCAGATTGAACACGAGATAAAGGTCCCTGCAACCTTGTGACGCTTTGAGTGAGCTGCTTCTGCTGTGCCCTAAACATGTCTCTCAATTCACTCAATTCAGAGCATGGAGGTACACCACCAACCCCTGTACGTACACCTCCCTCCACCCCATACTGGAAGCCTTGAACCGATGGAACTGAATGGCTACGACCTCTAGCACCCCCTGGGGTCCCTTCTTGTTCCCATCGTATAGCTTCACTTCGCACTTCCAGTAAGGTGGAATTTGGCTGGCGACGAACGAGCTGCTTTAATTCTCGACGGAGGCTGCTCTCCTGTACATGTTCAACGAATTGATCCCGCAATAAAGAGTCAGAATTGGGAAGTCCATTGAGCGACCGCTGTTTAACCCTCTCTAGCAGACACATGAGTGCCAAAGAAAACTCCAATAGGGTTTCTCCCTCATGCTGTCTCCTAGAGAAAAATGCTTCTTGCAAAGCGACACAGGACTGGGAGCAACCGTACAATTCACGCAATGCAAAAATTATTTTCTCCGGGTCTTCCCGCTCTATCGCTGGGCGGTATCGTATTTCTTCCCGAGCTTCCCCTTGCAAATGATCAAATAAAAAGAAAGTACGATCGGCAGTGGACATATGACGAACCCTCATACAGGCCTCCGCCTCATCAACCCATTCGTTTATACCCATTCCCGTTTTACCATTAAATTTGGGACACCTACGATCTCGTGGTATAAACACAAACCTCTCTGCAGCTGGAACCCCAGAATTTGTAAACGGAGGGTCAATCGGCAATGCTGGAAACGCATTTGATGGACCAGGTCTGGGTGCAGCTGCATCTGCGGTGGCCCGATCCTGCCTCAACTTCTCATTTTCAGCCTGCAACTGCAACACCTGATCTTGCAATTCACGTAATTCTTCATCCATACTTAAGGAATTAGTGAGACTTACCAAAAAACGGATGCCCGATGCACACCACCACCCTGCTTCAACAAAAAAAAGGAGAAGAAAAGATATCACAACATTCACCCCACATAATACAGAAAAACAACCAACTTCACGTCTCAGCCCAAAAATCAATGTGGGACCCTGCCGACTACGCCAATAATGTGGCACCCAAGTGGTGGGTTTCGTTTTTCAAGACTCACCCAGGGACTCACCCAGGGAATAATGGACCAGTAAGGACAATATTTGCAGCAGCTATAGCTGATTTAAGAGACAAATGAAAGAAAAGAGCAAAACTGAGTATGCAAAGAAGTATAGAAAAGAAAGCCAATCAAATTTCAGTATGTAAATATTGCAGAGATATATTTGCTTTTGCTTACATTTTATGAATCGGAGATTTAGATCTTAGCTTCTTATGCAAAAGATAGACTTACAACGAGGTTTAGTGGGTTGTAACGAGTTACATTTACTTGAGTAATTTTTCGGGTAACTAATACTTTTCGGAGTATATTTAAAGATGGGTACTTTATACTCTTACTTGAGTAAATTTTTTGGGAAAAATCTGTACTTTTACTTCGTTACTGTGGGCGACGCCCCTCGTTACTTTATCTTAATGCAATAAATGTTATAAATGCTTCAGTTTATTCCAAACGCGCCGTCTACTTTTCTCTGGGCAATGAGCGATGCCCATTCGCAAATGATTCATTCTTTTGAGTCAATTCTGTTCAAAGGCTTGATCAAATCAATTGGCAAATGAGTGAATTGGTTCATGAATCAGTTTGAATGATTTGTTCAGTTCCCTGCCGCACGCGCTGAGCGTCTGAAGCGGTTCACTCAGAGTTGTAACGTTTAAGAGCATCAGCAGCGTTTAAAACGGGGCTATGGAACTGCACTGAATTGAAAGCAAATCTGCAAAGGCTATTATTTGCTTGCGATGAAGATCCTTATTAGATGAACGCGTGTGCTGTCTACTGTTTAAAAGGTAATAACTTGGGCTACATTCGATACCAGTACAAGATACCACTATGACATTAGTTTGTTGTACGTGTGTGACGTGAGGGGAGTCAAGTTGAAAACAGCTTCCAAAAGACAAAAAATAGCCGATTAAGATTTTATTAATTTTAATACACACCGATGCGAATATGTTCAGCAAGTCATATCATCAGCTTTTAAATTCAGATCTGTGATCGCTTGCTGGCGCTGAGCCAGAGACAGACGCGTTTTTACAGCGCTGCGCATTAACCAATCACACACAGTTCTGTTGAGCTTTTGAATGCAATGGCCAATCAGAGGTGTTCCGATGAGTCATCGCTAAAAAAGTGAAGTGACATTCAGCCAAGTATGGTGACCCATACTCAGAATTTGTGCTCTGCATTTAACCCATCCGAAATGCGCACACACACAGAGCAGTGAACACACACACACACTGTGAGCACACACCCGGAGCAGTGGGCAGCCATTTATGCTGCGGCGCCCGGGGAGCAGTTGGGGGTTCGATGCCTTGCTCAAGGGCACCTAAGTCGTGGTATTGAAGGTGGAAAGAGAGCTATTCATGCACTATCCCCACCCACAATTCCGTCCGGCCCGAGACTAGAACCCACAACCCTTCGATTGGGAGTCCAACCCTCTAACCATTAGGCCACGACTTCCCCAAAAATGCCGGTGCTTCCTTCACTCGCTCAATGACTGAATAACTCTTTCTGGCGAATTCTCTCGTCGGAAACAACGATGTGCAGATGTGTGTACGAATCTATAATTAAGATATTGATTTCACAGCGTTTACAGTTTCAGTGATTTTAATGGGAGTTTCTGAGAGTGATTAAAATCTAGACTATTAAAGATCATTTTCACTGACAATATAAATGTTATTTGCTCTCTCTCTTAACAATGAAAGATTAGTAGCAATATTTATATCACATTAACATTCAATGTTAAATTCACATTTAATATAAAGTCAGTCATATTAAAAATGTTATGGCATGAGACCTATATTTGTTACTTAAGGAAACAGACAGGATTTTATAATAAATGACATAAATTGGAGTAAAGGCTGATGAAATATATACATTTATACACACACACACATACATTACATACATTTTATCTATATATCTAAATAAAAATAGGCTCCGTATATATGACCCAAAGTAACTAGTAACTAACTACTTGAGTAGATTTTTTATCCGATACTCTTTTACTCTTACTCAAGTAACTATTCAAGACTAGTACTTTTACTTTTATTTGAGTAAATATTTCTAGAATTACTTTTATTTTACTTGAGTAAGGTTTTGGGGTACTCTATCCACCTCTGGGTTTAACACAGTAAGACATCAATATTACTTATGACATGAATGTTTAAATCAAATTAAATTGCTACAACTGCAAGCACTTTAACGATACAATCACAAAAGGTGATAATGGGAGTCAGACCTCCAGTGCGTCGCTGTCCCAGATGAACGATGGGTTTCAGACTGTCCTTATGCTCCTTTAGGTGAGGCAGGTAGATGTAGGCATTAGGCTGTGAAGGCAACAAGCGCCGAAGGACCCTCTCTTCTAATAAAGCTAAAATTGCAGATAAAATACTGAATAACTGTACAGACGCGAATATTACAGCAAGAAACGTGCTTGGACTCACCTGAGGAGTTACTCAGTGTGAGATTCGATGGAGCAATGCTGCGGTTTTGAAGTTGACCAAGCACTTTAAGCAGCTCTTGGGATAAGACCTGCAATGAACGTGGACGTGGATTTGCGCATCTTCTCGATCAATATGTGCTATATAACCCCTCAGAACTTCAAAAGAGGATTTCAGGTAATTTTGCTGAGCGGATCAAATAAATATGTAGTAGGGGAGAACCGTGGTGAAAGTAACATGGGACGAAAGTAACAAAGCGATTTTCTCCAAACCTTTTTCTGCATTTGCATTCCCAGCTATGACAGCATATTCAGCATGCAATCCTTGACGGAGCTGAGAAATATCATGTGATTTCCTCATCGTTTCCCGAAGTTAGGTCCGTAAAACTGTTTTCGAGTACAAAAAGTAAATTGTTGAAGCGGTATTTTTTTTTTTTTTTATTAGTCGTGTTGTTTTTCTTGTTTCATGTGTCAAAGTAATGATCAATCTACAGGTTATTTAGTGCTTCAACACATCCGAAAGTTTGCATTTTCAATTTTTTTAAATATAAAATTAAATCGAGTTTAAATGTCAGGAGTTCCTGTCGGGACGAAAGTAACAGTTGTTACTTTTGTCCCGCGACAGTCACAAAAAGTATTTATTTTGTTCCAGTGCAAGCTATATTGTGAATTTCTGTGTCTTGCATCATTTCTTACAAATGTTAATGTCATATTATACCAAAAGAATATGTCTTTTATCCAGATGTTTTTGAGAGGGTGTTTCTGGACATAGACGAACATCTCTCTCTGGGCAGCTGCTACGTCACATTTATATTTAGGTTTTAACCATATCTTAGCTTTTACACCTCTACCTGTGAATTTGCAGTGTTTCCAGATGTTTTAATGCACATTTTCAATTTATGCATAAAAACAACTGGATGGAAACATAAATAGTCCTTTTTATGTTTAGTCCTTATTATGCTAATGTGATAAAAAATTTATATTGTGTATTCTGTAGAATTTTTTATTATTATATAAAAAATACATTGAAATTTACAAAAAAAAATACAGTCAGGTTTTAAGACATCTGATGAAACTTAAACTTAAATTTTAAATGAAAATATGAAAATGTAATTTAATAATTTTTTTGCAAAGATAAAGGACAAAATTTGTTTGCAGTTATTTATCAACAAGGTCACAATCATGAATACTTGAAAAAATCTAGCTTATATTGTTGTTACTTTTGACCCACCTGTGTGTTACTTTCGTCCCAACCGATGGGGTTGAAAGTAACAATATTCAACTTATGTTCAAAGTGAAATTATACTGAAGTCTTTCTACATTTCTACAAAATACCACCTGGTATTGTTAGACCACACCTCTGAGTTACTGGCCACAGCAGAAATATATCTCTGTATACAACATTATCTTTTAAAATGAAGTTTTTCAGAAAAATGGTACTTTCGCCCCTGCTCTCCCCTACTGTTTTTCCCCTGAAGTGATGCAACAGGTTCTTTGAATTCTGTGTAATAGGGCAAAACTTTGGGCAACTAGGAAACGCCCTTGTCAGAATGACCAGGAGCTTTTAGAAATGAGGACAATCCCAAAGATACTGAACATAACCACACAGTCATATTTACAATAATTAGTTTTCTGATTTAAAGCATGTAACAGGTGTGGATGTGATTTTTTTTTTTTTTTGGTTATTATTGAACACACGCACACATACAATAATGAATAACAAATATTCTTTATTCAGTTTCACTTTCACATGTTGTTTTTCTTGTCACGGTGGTCCTTACGAATTTAGTTTGCATAAAAATGTTTAATGTATGCATGCATTAATGATCTGATTTGTCCAAACTTGGCTTCTGGTGAGATGAACGGTCACAATATTCTGCAATAACAGAAGAAGAAAAAAACAACTTTTTCTTAATGTGCAATCTTTTTGCAATGAATTCAGTGTCAATTAATTCTGATTTCTTTTTTGATTTGGTGGTTAATTATGACATGGACTTGTTTTCTTACAGATTTGCCTGTAAAATCATGTTTTATACATATGTGATACTGAATCTCACATGACTAGGAGCTGTTTTCTCGCAATCATTACTAATTTATGTTGCTTTTCAAATGAAAACATACTTGAAACCCAAACTGACCTGTCACTCCATCATAGGAGTACTGGGTTTCTCTTTTGAATCCAAGACACTCAGCTTGCTTCCAGTAGGTGTCCATGTCAGACTCTGTTGGGTTGCTCTCTCTCTCTGCGGAGCGAAGAAGTAGAATAAGTAAATAGAATGTCATGGTATACATAATTTTAAGAGGATGTAATCTATTGATTTTGTGACTTACTGAAAATGTACAGAGACTTTATGGTCTCATTTTTGAATTGGCTGATGAAGCTCATGGTGGTACAGTCAGGACAGGATGGCAAGAACTTGCCCTCTGTTATTGTGCCATTCTCTGTGGATCAAATACCAGCGTAACATTCATTAGTGCTCAGAACCTGTGAGTTTTAGCTGAAATAAGCTTTTGTTAACTTACCATTAACATGAAAAGTATTATCTTTAACAGTTCCGTTGACGTTGCTAAATTCACACTTTCCTTTTCTGAGAGGGAGAGAGATACCAGATTCAGAATGCTGGCCATCATAATGAGGAAATTCATTCAGATTAGCAAAACATGGAATAAACAGGAAAGTCTTACAGCATGTTTCCTTGACTGAGGGTTAAAGTATTTGCAAGAGTGCTGGGGCCAAACTCTACCCATGAGCTGTTCACTGTTTTCAAGATATCTGTAAATAACTGGTGATCAGCTATGCCTTCAAGGAAGATCCATTTACCCATGATCTATTTAGAAAAGAAATTGTGAAATATAAGCCCTTTATATCATTTCTAGTAGTGTTAATTTGCTATAAAAGAATACATTCACTAAATAAAATATTAATATAATGCACTTACACTTTTATAGTCATCCTCCAGGGTTAGTGGTGTTATAAGATCCTTACAGTCTGGCAGAGATGCCTGACTCAAACTAAACAGGCCCAAAAGAGCAATCAAGACCACCGAAGACGACATTGTAGCACTCCAGAAGAGGATTTCAGATTATACTGCTGCATCACCTGGAGAACAAGTACTTTATATAGAACAGCTTATCACATATCATCATCTGGATGTCCTGAAGTGATGCAACAGTTTGCTTTTTTGTGAAGCCACTGCCAGTAAATCGAAATGAGTAAAATGGGTAAAATTGTGGACTTTATGGAACAGGTAATTCCTGAGGTTACACAATATGCAAATAACTGTGAAAATAAAGTAATGTTCTTATTTTTCTTTTTATTGGTATAATATTTAGGTACATGTAAAAAAAAAGAAAAAAAAAGAAAATTGAGGAAATTGATAAACAAAAATTGCGTTTTTAAAATATATTATTAATAATAATAGTATCCATAAAATATATTAAATCAAATTTACATTGCATTTTCATTTTTATTTAATTACAATAGAGTTTGTTCTGTAAATGACACTTTACTGATCTTCACAGATCCTTCCATCCATCCGTCCATTTTTTTAAAGCAAATAAAACTACAAATAAATCATATTTTGGAACCCAGTGGATCATTTTATGAGATTTGCTCTCCGCATCTTCACAATCAAAATACCATATTAATGTATCAACTCTTCTAAATTCTAGCACAATATTATAATATTATAGCTGACAGACTCTGAACTGTAAATCATTAACATCAGTTCAGTTGTTGTTGTTTGTTTTATACTACATGGGGTTTTGAAGATAGCATTAAAAGGAGTTTTAGCAACTAAAACAGGAATGAGCAGAGATGGAAAATAAGTTGTTTGGTAAAAATGTATGTAACAACCCTATAAAGTTTTTTCATCTCGGAATTGAATCTCAGTACAATAGTTGTTATAAATCTTTTTACCAACTATTTAGTCACTTCCTTTGGTCAGAGATATGAAAGTCAAGGAAAAAGTAATTTTGGGGTATGAGTGTGTAAATTTGGATGTGGAAAATATTAAAGTGATGGATAAGTTCCAGTAATCAGAAATAAAATGGGCAGTAGTAAAATAGGTCCACTTTGAGTCACTGCACTGTTTAGACATGGACAGTCCAAGCGAAGAGGTTTATCTCTTTCGTTTTTTTCTTTGTGAATGATCTGGTCGATTGTTCTTTGCCCTTTCTGCTCACGAAGCTCCTGTTGACCGTAGTGAGAGATCAGAGAGATGTCACCGGGGCTGTAAGAGGACGGCTGAGGGCAGTCCAACCAATCAGTGGCCAGAAGCCGAGGGTATCCCTCTTCAGGGGCGGAGCCTGGGTGAGTAAATTTCCAGTAGGAATTGCCTTTGAAAACGTAGGTTGAACCTGATTGATATAAAGAATTAAAAAATCAGTAGTGCTTTAAAAACCTGCCACATACACATATTCACAATACAGCATCATATATATATATTTTTTAACTAAAGGTCTTGATGCAACACACCCTTAAAGTCTGCGGTCCTTTCTCTATCGTTCTCATTCTCCATGATAATCCCATTCACTCCTTCTTCAATGAGCTCTCTCCAGACTTTGCTTTCCTCTCCTTTCTTTTCATCTTCTCTCACAGACCCCCACACCACACCCTGCTTTGGGTCCCAGTGCAATCCTTGCCCCATTCCTTCTGTGTCCTCAGAAGCCAGAGTAGACAGAGGCTGAGGGAAACCCTCTTGGAGTGACAGATCCTTAAACAGCCAAACCTGGGAACCTGCACATGTATGTTGAGTAGAGTGGTGTCAAGTCTTTGGTGTAACTGATGAAAACTTGCAAATAAAATAGCAAGGATGTAAGTGAAATTATAAGGTTTTTTTTTTACAGTTAAGTGCAAATAGCCCATCTTTGGTTGCAAAGGCTATTTAGTCTAGCTCTGCCTACCAGACAATATAACAAAAAAACCCATCTGGCAACAGGAATAGTTGTGTGGAAAGTAAGGATAGTGGATTTACTGGAGTTTGAATCCACTTTTATTGATCCAGTTCTTTGCATAACACAGATCCAAAGTTGGATGTTGTGTTTCCGTGTTGTACATGTGCTGTTTTATAACTGTACTATAATACATTATGGTGCAAATAGTATCCGCCTCTTAGTAACATCCAATACCATTTACACCAAGTGAAAAAAGGATCCTACTACTATTTACATGTTGTAATTTACTACTATTTACCCAGTTTACATTTAGACTGGTCATATTTTTATTTTCTGCACTGGGGCCAAGTAAAATAAATCTCTTCAAATTACATAACTTTCAAAAGTGTGGTGCTCAGTTGTTTGTGATGTGATTGTGCTGGGAAACTGACCACTGATAAAGAGGATGGCATGATCCGTGTGTCTTTCCAGAACCGCACGCAGTGGAGGAAGTGAAGAAGGAAGAGCTGACCAAAGTCTCTGTACAGGAACAGCCCTGAACGACACCAGACCACCTCTGCTCACCCTCCACATGTGCTGTCCTACAAAATCAATGAGGAAAGGTAAAATAGACATAAGAATTTAGAGAAATATATATATATATCATTTGCATATATGGTGACACTGGCTGGATGGATAAAGATAGTTACAATAACAAGAGTACTTAGAAGATGGAAACACTAAAAGTGGAAGAAGTGTTAATATATTAAATAACTCTGTAATTTAGTTAAAAGTATCTACCTTTAAAGAAGAAGATCTCTCCACGAATCTTAGTAACTGCATCAAAACTGGTGTTACAGCGATCCACAGAACTTAAAACAAAGAGAGACATTTCATCAAATAAATGATTTTCTCTTCAGTTGCGTGCATCGAACATCTTAACAAACTTGTTTTGATTAATAAAAAATAAAACAACAAAGAAACATGACTTTGAATATTTAAAGGTATAATTTACCCAATAAAGAAACAAACTTGGAAGTCTATGGCTATAGGCAACTGTTTTTCCATCATCCTTCCATATTATGACAGAAATGTTTTATTTTGGGGTTGTTCGTTTTCACGCTACGTGAAAGTCTAATCCTCGGTCATTTAGTTTAAAATTAGTTTCTCCAGTTATTCCTATAAAATCTGTCCAGATTTGTATGTGTATTCCCGCACTTGTCACAATAAAGAACATGCATTAGTATATAAGCTTGATTTTTAATTTGATGTTCAATTCAAAAGGTTTAAGTGATCCCTTCTTACCTGTCCAAATGGCTTTGAGCGTGTCTGTACATATGTGTGAGTCTGTGTACACCTCCGTGTCGGTGACGCAGTTGAGCCTCCGTCACAAGAAGAGGTTTCTCAGTTGGATCATGGTTTCCCCTCTTACCTGAATTCACAAACAGACACACACACAGAAGAGATACTTTGAGTAACTGCCAAACAGAGATTCCAACAAGACATTTAATGACAGTTACCATAAAGGGCTGTGATGTGTTGAAGGTCATGGTGTCCCAGGCTGAAGTGTAGCGGGTCTCCCAGGGGCCCCTGGTAGTATGGACGCATTACAGATTGGCGTGCGGATGAATGGGTCAGTCCGAGGGCATGACCAAGCTCGTGCACCAGCACTGTGAACAGATCTGTGCCCTCTGTTGCTGTGCACACATGCACACATTGAATTAGGCTATTGTCAATACTGTATTTGGAGATACAGAGTGAGAACTGATATGCATTTTACATAAGTAGTTAGCTATAAAGATCTCACTGATTACATGACAAGCTATCAGAATGTCATCTTCCTTTTTTTCCATAGATATATAATCAACTGCTCCAATTAGCATATTTTTTGTTCAGTTTTGGCCTCTTAATTAATACAAGCTCCATATTTTCCTTACGTATAGAATATGATACTCGACAAAAAGTATTCTAGTTTTTTCCATTTCTTAAATATATATTTTGTCTAACGCTTTAAGAACCTTTAATATACCATTATTTTTGTTTTTTATTTTTTACATCAAATGTCAGGCTACTAGGTTAATTTTGCTTATCTTCCCATATTTTACAACAAGAGAAGTAAGCTAATCTTTAGATAAAAAAGATATTTGTCTTTAATATAAATTCGTAATACTTAAATTCACTTGTAGCAAAAAAAAAAAAAAAGTTTTTATTTTTGGACATTGCATGAAAACTATTGGCCTGTACTGTCCTGATGGGTTTTACTTTAGCTGATTGTTTTGCAGAATTACCTGGTTGTCTGAAGGCCCATTCCTCCTCTGCATCCAAGTGAACTCCACCAGCCCTGTCTGGATCGGATGGAAAGAAGGCATGGCCAACAGATCCACCTGCTCCATCAAAGGGATATCCGTCTCCATGGGGACCGCGCAAGAAATCTATCTGGAGATCCGCCCCCTCCGGTCCTCGCACCTATTTGAAATAGTTCAAAACATAGTCTGTGAATTTACATGAACACAAAAGTATTCAAAAGCACCAGCTTTTACTAAGTAAGCAGAACCTCATGGAACTCAAGTAATGTTGGATCGGCCCACACTCTGAGTGCATAGTACACAAGGGAGCGAATCATTTCACGGGACAGTTTAGAGGATGCCGGGTAAGAACGCAGCCTGAGAAAAAACAAAGAATAAAGGTGTTTTTAATACTTTTCTTTGCTGTGATACTGTGTACTAACCATCAAGTATGTGAAAGCAGGATGGAAAAGCAGGAAGAAAAACACAACTGGTAAAATAATCAGGCTAACCTCCAGTTGATATTTCTTCTTGTCCAGGTAGAAGCTGCTCTTTTCATTCTTTGATTTTGCATATCACTGTGTAGTGTCGATGTCTGAATGGTTTGGTCATCATCATCTGGAAGTGAGCAGCGGGGTGTCTGCATCAGTTGAACAGTCTCTTCATCTGTGACAGGAAGGTGAGGGTAAAGACAAAGGCACAACAGAAGAGAAATAAGATTTAGATTTAAAAGAGTGGGGGACATTATTGTTTTCATACCTAACACTCCTGTGTCATCCAAACCAGCAAACCTCTGCATTTTCTTCACTGCTTGAGTGACCGCTGTCCAGGCCTGTAACTGGCCTGTAGAGGGATCAGGGGGTGGGAGGTATCCGTACTTTGTGAGCCAATCCTGCCAAACAGAACAACATGAATCCATAAAAGATATATTCAAATACACTACCATTGAACGTTTTGAAAGAAATGTATGCTTTATTCAGCAAGGATGCAATCGATTGATCATAAGTGACAATAAATATTTCTACACTGTTAAAAAAATAATTCTGTTCCAAATAAATGTTGACAAATTCAACTACTTTAACTCTGGGAAAAATCTATTTGACCATGGCGCAACTTTTTATCTTTTCAACACTGATAATAAGGTTGCTTGAGCACCTACGCAGCATATTCAGCTTTTCCATCAGAGTAATAAATTACATTTTAAAATATGCTCTATTAGAAAATTTTAATTTGATTTTAAATTGTTATAATATTTCACAATATTAATGGGATATTTCTGATTTAAAAAATGCAGCCTTGGTAAGCATGCTCCTTTCAAAAACAATTTAAAAAGAACTGACCCCAGTCTTTTGAACAGTAGTTGCACATTCTGCATTTTTAATTATTAAAAAATAAATTAATTTAGATTACAATATATATATATATATATATATATATATATATATATATATATATATATATATATATATATTTTTTTTTTTTTTTAATTGCATTGAAAAGTGTTCAAATTAACCATGAAAGCAATATAAAAATGCCATTTGCAACTATGTTTAGTTCTATAACATGACAATTAAAACAAGGATATTTAACAACAAATTAGTGATAGGGAGTGTGATGTCCCCAAAAATGCAAACTCATTTCATGGGCAGAACAGATTATTATGTTTTTCTTAAAAATTATGTAAATAAACTTGAGGAAATGTGCACAAATGAATCATTCACATTAAGAAGCATATAGGGTATCATATAAGCAATTTCATATTGACCTTTAATGGAACACTACAACACTGAAAAATCTTTTCCAACTGCATGTAAACGTCATGTAAAACCTCCAAACACATTCTCACCACAAGTTTGATGCTCTCATCTTCTGTGGGTAAGACAGTGGGTAAAACAGTAGACGTAACCGTGCTCGCCAAAGTGGTTGGCAATGCATCTTTATCACCTGTTCCATAAACTTCCACTGTACGTCCACACATGCAGAAGACAACCGCTGTCCAAAACATCTCCATCATACTGAGAGTGTATATAATATCATATGCTTGGAAGAATAGAACTATGTAAAAATACAGCTGATAGAGATATGCAAATCCCGGTCCTCCTTAGTCAAGTGATTTCAATGACGTCATCTTTGCCGAATCAGAGATGGTGGCCTCTCTTGTGTTGAGGAATTGTGGGATTGATTCCAGCACTGTAAATGCAGTTTGCAGTGGTGATTATACAAGACTGTTTTCTAGAGTATTCTAACCAACAACAACAACTTTATATAAGAAGATAAATTAAATCACTAGCACAATCTCATAAATGTGAGACTAATTTACTTTGCTACACTGCCGACTGCTTTGGTTGTAAAGCTGCATGATTGAATTGCAGATGGCTAGTATCAAAGAGAAACAAATGAAGAGGTTACAGAGGTTTTATGTGTTTCATTTTAAAGGAAAAGCTGACAAGCACAATGGATGTGACTAGGATGTGAAGCTTTAATTAAATTAGCAGGTGCAATTTCATTAAAGGAATGAGACAACATGGGAGACGGCGGGTTAAAAGAGTAGGAGGGAAAGGGGAATGGGGCATGGAAAAGAAGAGTTATGGAATAATGGAATTAAAGGAAAACTGCCAGAGGACAAATACAGAGGACAGTGTACGAAGGGGAGGGAGACTGACGGGAAAAAGGGGAAGAGATCTCAATAAATTAGAATGTCGTGGAAAAGTTCATTTCAGTAATTCAACTCAAATTGTGAAACTCTTGTATTGACATCGGCATGTCATTTATGATATGCTATTCAATCTCTCAATCTTAACTTCTCAAAAGTATTTTTTTTATTAGTAGTAGCAGTATTAATAACAACAGTATATTAAATTATTAACTGTTTTGGGCGAAAAGTACTGTAACGGTTTCAGCATTATAATTTCATTTGTTTCATATTCAATATCAGCTTGTTTGTCTTGCTCTGTTTACATGTGATCTGAAGACATGTACTCAATACTCTGTACTCTATAATATAATGATATGTCTAGAATTTTAGAATGTTTTAAACTCTGTATAGACATCAATTACTAATCTGCATTATGTAGGCTACATGAAGTTATACTGTTATCATTTACAATTATTACATGATATGACTATAATACAGAAACAAGAACGAACAAGAAATAACAAGAAAGAAAAAACATCAGTCTTTGTACTTCTGGCTTAACTGTAAATGGATTTATGTTTTATTTGATGCAGGTAAAAGATTTCAAAAGCTTCAAGCTAAACATTTTCCAGAAACATGAGCAAACACGAAAAAGCATTACATGCCTGCATTCATTCAACAGTATAATTTTAATTCAGTTTTCAGTGTTCTACAACAATAAGGAAAACTTACAAAAAGTTACAGTTTATGTAATGAATGTTGCTATTTGTAATGGGACGTGCTTACCTTGCTTCACAACTTCGTTCCTGCTTTGCACTCGCCTGCTCTGTCCCGCTGCCTTCCTTCTCTGTTCCTGAACAGATGTGTTCCTCTCATCTCCTCAAATCCCCCCCCACCCCTTCTGCCTCTGCACTCACACAATAGACTTCTAATACCCCCTCAATAACGTACCCACCCTCCTCTGCTAAGTGCATCGGGCATTTGCTCACTCTTTCTCTGTGCTTGGAAGATACCAGTGTGAAAAATCCTCTTTATATCCAGCGAGGAGATTTAGAGACATACTTAGTTGCACATGTCCATTCACGCTCTGTCAAATTTCCTATACTTCATGCTCAAACCACTCAAATGTCTTATAGATTTCATCACCTGCTAATGGAGGAAACACTAATGTGATTCTGAATACAGTATGAACACTTACATATTTATATATGGATCCTTAAATGTGAGATCTAAGTCAACTACCGGATTAGGGTTTCACTTTATCTTTGGCCTTGTGTGTAGTTGTGGATATGTTGGGATTAAATCCTCTTAACGGAAGGATTAAAAAAAAATTAAAACGAAGATTTGAACAGATCTAGCTAAATGCATTGTGCTGTCTGGTCCTCTATATGTCATATCGGATTGAAATAGGCCTACACAACTTCTTTGTGACAATTTCTGTATTTAAATGTAAATGTTTGTTGGCACATATATAAATGTATGAAATCCTGGGATTTTTGTGCAGGGGATAACTTGTTCATCATGGCAGAAAGCAAGAGAGAAAGCACATTTCCAGATGGCCTATCTGACTTTTTCGCTGGATAATACTGTGGGGAGTCCCAAGGGAATAGCCGGATTGGAAAAGCATACTTACAAGGGCAACTGAGGCGTGTGCTGAATGTTTATAGTGTAACTTGACCTCCTGATCTGGTAAACTTCTCAGAGTATAACTTGTCAACTGCAAAAACTGTATCACCTCAGTGCTCCCTCTTATTGAGATATAACCGCTATTAATAGCTTTAAAATTACTTATACTGGGCATTTTACTTATTTGACAAAAACTTTCCAGAGAGAGTGTTCAGCATGAGTAAAGGATGCATTATTGCCGTCTTGTCTGGTTGATGATTTTGACCCACCGGTCAAAGCGTGTGGCCCAGGGCAGATGTGTTCACTGTATTTTAAGAAAGATGCTCAAGGCAGGAAGTTTATCTGTGAATGGATGTATGTGTTCAACAAGAGAGTCATCAAGAGCCACAGAATACCTAATGAACTTCTTGGTCTCCAAGACAACTGAGATGCCTTTAGAGGAACTCTGCAATACAGATATTCATTGTGTGCCCATTACAGTGGTCTAAGCTTCACTCTCAAAAAGAATGACACTGGAATTACAATGGTCACCTCTGACTAATACCACAAAATACAGACTCCCAGTTAGTCACTCATCCTTCTGTTTAGAGAAAGGTTGCGCCCGGACCGGGGTTTGGGTTACTTTAGGGGTCCTGTACACATATAAGACATGGCCTAGAAAAATACATAGGCCTATAAGGCTCATGTGTAGCCTATTGTATAACTACACGTTTAATCAATGAAAAGATCACGATTTAAACTTACGCAATCTTATTCCTAAATGATGGTGATTCTGCTATGCCTATTAAACCTTTGAAATCACAATCACATCATTATATTTAAACCTGTTTTTGTGCAGCCGCTGATCAAGAGAGAGCAGCGCTTATCATGTAAAGTTTTATGTTGGAAACAGCTTCACAAACAGGAACACAGCAGGCTCAGGCTACATCTCTGTGTTACAAACATTAAATAATAACGAAAGTATTGGGATAAAATGTATGGTCTGGATATATACTCTGATGTTGGGTCTTTGAAAGTAATGATACGCTGCAAATGATGATTGTATGTGTTGCATTATACCAGTAACTTAGGTGACGAAGTGACTGATAAATGTACAGTATTCGATGTCTGAATCATCAATTCAAAAGATTCAAAACGAAACTAGTCATTTATTCATTTCAAATAATTTATTTTACATAATTAAGCAATCTAACTAATACCATAAGTAGCCTATACTGTATGCTCTAAATATTGTCTCTTAAAATAAATAGCTTGTGTTGTCCGGAAAAATCTTTTCACAAATGGATAAATATGTCAATCGATTTGACAGAGTAATATAAAAATCTATGTGACTTTCGATAACAGTTATGTTTATATTGTAAACAAATGATTAAGCATAAAAAGTGGAGATGCCGGGGATTGAACCCGGGGCCTCATACATGCAAAGCATGCGCTCTACCACTGAGCTACATCCCCATGTTCAAAAATACTGAGACAAAACCAATATGATTATCAGGTAGATACATTATGACACTCAATAATAGAGTAGCTCATAAACAGATGTATCGTTGCCTGACGTCTATCTATGGCTGCGTACTGCACCAAAAGCATTTTGAGCTATAAACTAATCGCTGTGGACCGTAAATCCACTAAACCAACACACTTCCGCATTAACCGACAAATATTTCACTTGCGGAAGTTCCTCCTCCATAAACCAAAACATGTCCACCTCTGTGACACTGATATTGACATTTACCTACGTGTTTATTTGTTTTCGTAGAGGCTTGTTTGAAAGCAATAGCAAACACCAATAACTTCCCGATTCATGTTATTTCCTGGACGAACTATTTTTGGTGTTCAAGACTGTGCTCTGTCAGCACAGACAATGACTAATGGGACAGGGTGAGGCAGGATTATGGAGGATATTATTTGTGTCAGCTCGGGCAGTGACGACGACTCTGATTTAGAGGTCGTAAGCAGTTATAATGAAGAGAAAGAAGATGCAGTTCCGTTCATTCGAGCACAATGGCTGCCAGTCACACCTGTAAGTTTATCCTATTATTTCAAGAAGTTTTTTTCTGTATCAGGCTCACATTTTTTTGCTTATTTTTTTTAGCCGGTTGCACTTTTATTATTAACTATGCAGAACATGAGTACCTTCATATGTAAAAATAATAGTTGTTTAAAGTGTACATAAACTTCCTCTTGTTTCCAACGGCACGTGGTTTTTGCTTTTTATACATGGCGCGCGAACCCGTGGCCGCAGCCTGCAGGAGACGTAGGCGCGCGCACAGGTGACGTAACCTCGAGATATTTCAAATAGATAAAATATATTCCTAGATATATATCACTTTACAGAGCACAACAACCTTCAAAAATAAAAATGTAATAAATATAATTTATACTTAGATACAAGTAAATAATATTTGATTGTATATTAGGCTTAGGGTGTCACGATATTAGATATATTAGCATAGTTAACATAGTTACTGTTAACTATGCAAAGTAATATAGAACTGTAATGCGGTCAGGAGAGCTGCCTGGAACTAAGTTCGCCGTGCGTTTCAAAGAAAATAATTGCACGCCTCAGAACGTTCGTCAGCCAATCAGATTCAAGCATTCAACGGCCCCGTAGTATAACTAACATGAATTAACAATACATTTATTACACAATTTATTAATCTTTGTTAATGTTAATATAAATAGTCATTCATTGTTCATGTTAGTTCACAGTGCATTAATGTTTAGAAACATGTAATTTTAATAATGCCTAAGTAAATGCTGAAATTAACATGAACTAAGATTAAGAAATGCTGTGGAAATTGTTCATTGTGTTATTTATACATGTTAACTAATGAACCATATTGAAGAATGACCGCAGATGAGGCATTGACTGCATGGCTCTTTTACAGAGTTTAAAAAGAAAAAGAAAGTCATGACATTTGCCAAGTATGGTAACCCATATTCAGAATTGGTGCTCTGCATTTAACCCATCCAAGTGCACACACACAGCATTGAGAAGTGAACACACCATGAACACACACCCGGTCCCGGAGCAGTGGGCACTGGGCAGCTATATATCCAGCACCCAGGGAGCAACTGGGGGTTCTGTGCTTTGCTCAAGGGCACTTCAGCCATGGGTATTGAGGCTGGAAGATAGCGCTGTTCATTCAATCCCCCCCCACACCTACAACAACTACTGCCAGCACAAAGACTGAAACCTGTGACCTTCGTGTTACAAGTCCAACTCTCTAACCATTAGGCCACAGCTTAATGAAGCAATGTGGTCCTTCAGTTTTTCAAGATTAGCGAATCTGAATATCATGGTTACCGTCAGTATATCGCGACACCCCTATTAGGCCTATATATTTCAGATTTCTTATTTCAATTATTTTGATATTAAAACTATGTTAATCGATAAACCAACTAATGCCCATTTAAAACATTACATTGTTACATATAACCATAAAGCCTATTAACTTTCCATGGTGTTAGAAATAAATACCAACATGTACTGGTGAATAGTTTACTGAAATATTTTGAGTTTCTTTTGCTATTATCCAGTTACACAGGCACGAGGCTATGTACATTTTATCACGCGGCTCCCAGTAATAAGTGATTCTGATTGGCCAATCCTCAACCATCCTAGATTTAGATTTTAACAACTTTTGTATAGTGACTCAGATGATAAAAATGCACATATTTTCATCTAAATTACACAAAAACCATTGAGATGCTAGCCAGCCAAGCCACAGCTAGCCAGCCAAGCAGCACATTATCCTGAAGCTGGAGAAAGATGCCTAACAGTACAAACATCAAATGTGCATTTAAGTTTCTAGTTCCAATTGGTCAATAATAAATGCACATTTATGATACAGCATGATCTTATCTTGTATATATAATTGTTGTTCAGTTAGATACACTGTAAGAATTTTTTTTTGGAATAACTGAAAAGGTAGGCTAGTAGTAATTAGCAACACTGGAAACTGTGTTTCTCAGCTGAGCTCGCCTAGTGTTTGTTCTCTAAGCTAATAGAATTAGCTATAATAAGTAAGCTAATAGAATTATTTAAACTTCCATCAAAGTTTAATATCTATGTATGTATTTATTTGCATACAAAGTGATGTAATACCTACGATAATGTAAAGCAGTCAGCCATTGTTGAAAAATAGGAACTCCTTCAAGGAGTATTGGTAACCGTTGTTATTATATTTAACCTTGATATTGTCTATTTGGTATCCATTACATATTGGCCATCAGTCACCTGCTCCATAGTTATCAGTACTGGCATAAGACATAGAAATGTCCATATTCATCCATCACTATTTCTTTTGGTTTGACCTACTTTATTCATTATTTGTTTGTCCCAGGTCCTCATTGATATCACAGGCCACAACTTCATCTCTCCATGGCAAAGGTGCTCAAGAAAAGATACATGCTCCTCCCTAGACGTTATAGATCTGAGTGAAGATGATCCTTCTGATGATATTGATGTACAGAAACCATCGCCGACTTTGCCATCAGTAGAAAGCAGAGACATGAAAGTGCATGTAACACCGGCATCTTTTGGAAAAGCTCCAGAATCACAATCTCAAACCAGTGTTGGCAAAGATGTGGCTAGTTCAGGGTCACTCATTCAGGAGAACACTCTCACAGACATGCTCCAAAGAACAGAAGATTATTTGCATCAGGGCACAAATTGTAATTCAAGCTTGCCGCCTGGGCAGCTGAGCTGGGATAACTCTTTGGAGCATTGCAGGTCCAATGATAAAAGTAAAAATCTGTTCAAATATGAATCTCAAGTATTGAAAGACTTTATTGCAGATGTATCACAGAACACTAAAAACACGCAGCTTAGTACACCAGCTGTCTGCAGCACAGAAGCAGACCAAGAAGACAATCTTTACTCATTACAGAAATGGGAAGACACTGTTCTCTCTCCTTATCCTGACAGTCCATATTACTGTCCCAGTGAGGTAGATGCTTTTATATTCTCTGATTCATCCAATAAGTCTGAAGATAATAATCATCTGTTTACATACAACAGTCAACAGTCATTTCAAACTTCTGAGCTACCCTCTGCTACTCATACTGCATCAGTATCCAATGCACTTTCATTAAAAGAGGATGGTGAAACAATGAATATCAGCAAAAATGAGGACCTACATACTCAGGTTCATCCCAAGCCTTCGTCCCCCTCCATACCTACCTCATCTAGGGCATCGCACCCCTGGAGCCCTGAACTTTTGTCTAATCACAGTAAACCCAACAGTCCCACATCCACAGAGATTCTTGCCAGTGACACAGCAGCACATTCACCTGATCTGTCTACGCTGAGCTCACCAAGTAGCATTTTCATTTCTCAGCCTTCCTCACCAAACTTTCCAGAGAGAACAGAGCAAAAGAGAAATTATTTAGGTGATGGATCTCTAGAAAGCCCTCGCATCAGGCTTTGGGAGACGAGCAGCGATGACAGCAATGAAAATGAGCTGGATAATGTGCAGTCAGATCTTTCTGAAAACAACACAGAGGATAGACAACAAATCTGTCTGACTCAGTACAAAAAGCTGAATCAGTGCATGAGTGGAACGGTTCCACACATGGTAAGATGTTTTGATATGCACATTGACTTTTAAATAGACTGAATGAAAGGGATCCCCTAAAACACTCTCATCATTGACGCGTGCAGTTCCAGATGTTTGTTCTTCAGATGAACAGAAACAAGATTTTTAGAAAAACAAGCCATGTGAAACTCACGCGAGAAGAGATGCAAAAGCACTGTCACTTCTTGTGTTTCACAACATGCACACATCGGTTCTTACACAAAACTAACGTTTCACTTCAGAAAACATTGATTCATCAACTGGGGTAGGATAGATTATCATTGTCCACGTTCTAGTTCACGTTATGTGGTTTTTGCATCATTAAATTTGGGGGTCCCATATCTACTTTTCAGATATTTTAATATTTTTCAAAAAGTCTTCATGTTCATCTGAAGGGTAAAAAGTAATATACTTCTGGAACGGCATGAGGGTGGAGTATCTGTTTAATAGACACATTATTGATAATGTGCTTGTCTTTAAATTCTTATACATAAAGTGTATACATAATTTTAACATGAATGATACGGTCTTTTGTGTTTACTTAAGCTCTTAGGACTAAAATTGCAGCAAGACACTCCCTTGAGTCTCACCCTGAACATATCATAGCATTTGTAAATATCCTACAATATCCATTGCAAAATAGATTTCAGTCAGTCATTTTCTGTTTTAAAAAGGATGATGATGAGGAAGATGAACACTATGGTCCCGCTGAGCCTCTATGCCGTCAGAGCCTTAGCTTGGTCTACAGCACCATTGAGGAGAATTACCCAGAAGGCACTCTTCAGCTGCTCTTTGACTTCATTCAGCCTCGGTTTTACCCACCGGTGGATATTACGACACATCTGCTCAGGGGGATACTCTTAAACCCACAAAGCCCTGATGTTTTTGCCGTAGAGGCTTTTAACCTATTGATGAAGACTCAGAGGTGAGTGAAATCACAGCTGTACTTAGCTTCTTGGTTCAAAACAGCTATGGGATTATGAACAATTTAAGTTTTCATGAAAAAGTCACGTGTAAATCAGAAATGTAGCCTGGTAAGATGTGCATGTGCTCCAAAATGTGAAATATCCACCCGCTTCATTAAAAAAAATCAATGTGTGGAACTTACTATTCATGCTAACTTTTATAAGCTGTTTGTTTTGTATGTTAAGATACCACCCTGTGGATGCTTCCACAGTCCCATGGGATTGGGAACTGATGAAGTCAGTTATGAAAGAACAGGTAGATACATTTGGAACTTAAAAAGAAAAGCATTATAAAGTAATATTGAAAATGAAGTCATGCTTTAATTTTTTTCAATGTTCAACGTTTCATTATTCCTGTCTTAAGGATGACACTAATAGGTTGCGGACGGAGGTCCAGTACCTGCTCCTCCAATACGTGTTGCAGGTTTTAGAAGATGATTTTCATTTTAAAGTCAGGAGTCAGTGTCTTCATCAGTCGGTTGCAAAGAAGATGCTTTCATGTGGCAATGAAACATTTGGGCAAGTCAAGTGAGTTACACCCTCTATTGCTGGAGCTTTTATTTAAAGCGAACACTTGCGATTGGTTTTTAATTTGGCACAATATTATTTATTTAACAATTATTTCATTTAATGTAATTATTATTGGTATTCCTTTTCTTAGGGATATAATAAGTTGGTTGATGAATGCTGCAAAGGAGTCAGTGAACCACTCAAAAGAAGTGGAATATCCAAAGAAAGAGGACAACTGTCTTAAGTAAATGAAGTGACAACTTTTTTTTATCATTATAAACTACCGTTCAAAAGTTTGGAGTCTTAATTAATCAGAGAAGTAATACTGTTATTTAGCAAGAATGATCTAACATTATCAATGTTACAAAAATACTTATATTGTTCATTCTGTCTTTGCTAAATAGTGACATTTACTTCATTTGTTACAGGATTGTATTATCTCTTCAGAGGATGTTAACATTGGCCCTGGAGGTGGACAAGAACCCCACCTACAATTCAGAAAAGATTTCAGTAGAACTCTTCAATTGTCTTAATACAATGCATTCATGCAGGCAGATAAGGTAAAAAAAAAATAAAAAAATAAAAAACGGATTCAGTTTAATGAGTGCTTGCACTGTTTTACATATTGGAATCTTTAGAGCTTTATTGAATGAAGAGGATCTGCTGCTGTTTGTATGTCTAATTATGCTTTTTTTCTCTCGTTGTGTGTGCTAGACTTTTATTGTTGAGGACTCTGGATAGCAAGCTGCTGAGATGCGAGCTGTTGAAGCTGTTGCTGGATGAGACTTGTTCTCAGCCCGTGTCTCTAAACTTGCTGCTACACTACCTCAAAAGCTCCACTTTGGCCCCGGACCCCACTGTAAAGTGTCATTGCACTATTTTATTACAAATCAACATTTTGCATTCTTATTCTACATAACAGCTGAACTCATGTGCTCTTCCTGCATGGTGTGCCAGGATGGAGCAGAGAAGTGGAGGAAATGGGATGAACTCCTTCAGCTTCTGTGGATGCTGATGCTCAGTTATGAAGAAGTTGTGACAGGTACAGTAGCAAACAAGTTCTAACACCGCTTTTTCAGATGTGACATAAGAAGGCATAACAAAGAAGACAGGTAATAAGGTTAGCATTGTAGTTTTTAAATGACCTTTTTTAAAACCTGTGTTCCCCAGGTCATCTACGCTGCCCCATCACAAAGCGTTTTGATAAAAGAGATGCTCCGTTCTGGAAACAGGAAGATCAGGTGAAATGCTCAGCAGTGCTAGAGGCAACAGGCGCCTTTGTGTCACGTGCAGTGGACGACATCGGCCATGCTCTTCCTGTGGAAATGCAGGATTTACTATCCCAACTACAAGAACATATAAGTGACATGTCCAGTGTTACTTCAAGTCATTAAACCTTTTATAATAGCTTTGTTTTTATGGTGTTTTTTTTTTAATAAATTATTTTTTTCATACAATTTGTGTGTTTGTTTACTACACAAGCGAATCTAGAGCAGTAGAAGTATTAGTATTATGCTCTCCCCATGGATTTACTATCATCTACAGGAGCACATAACTGTTACATAATATCCAGTGTTACTTTTACAACATTTAGTGTGTGTGTATATATTTATATATATATTTGTGGCAGACAAAAATAAGCCTTACATTAAAATAATTGTCTAACAAAAGTAGAATCCCAGAAACGGAAACTCCCATAGCCTGCAAATTATATTTTAAAACAAGGTTTTAGTTATGCAACCTTCACTGGGAATTGCTTTTAAACATTGCATTGAAACATGAGTCACATACTATATCAGTGTGTGGGATTTCTGTTAGACTGTTAAGATTTTCAAGAAGTTGTGTGGCATTTCATTTACATTTAGGAATAAAACAATGAAAGTTTTATATGGTTTTGTGTACAGAAAAAGAATAGTTTGCCCAAATTCTGGGTACCCAAATAATAATTTATTTAATCCCATAACAGCAAGAAAATTTGGATTTTATTTATTTACTTATTTATTCACATATTTATTATTAATTATTAAAGTGATGGCAAAAGAATAGCTCAAAGCTGCTTTACAATAATACTAGAACAGAAATTTCCTGCACATTCAGTACAAAATGATCTCTTGCATACAAACAATACATCAGTTTGTTTTAAGAACATGTTGTTTCCAAAACATATTAGACAACATTAGGAATTAATTGATAGGATAAGAATGACTGTCTCAAATCCTAAAGAGCTGCTTACCTAGATAACATTTCTGAGCACCACAGTTATTTTATCTCTTTATTTTATTCTTCCTGCTCTTTCTGTATCTGTATCTCTTGTAAAAGTATAAGTCAACAAGCCAAAGTGTTAACTGCTTTGAATATGAAATGAATCGAGCCAACCTCAGCTAGTTGTGCTGCAATTGTACCCATAATTGTCAATTCATATTTCATGTTACAGGCACATTACAATTAATCATGGTCAATTCATTTCATAGACATTTGATTCCCAAAATATTCAGAAAACTTTAATAAACTTTAATAAATTAAATTATAGAATAGTTTTGAATGTTTTAATTCTGACATACAATCAGAACAATAACAAGAACATTTAACAATGCATAACAAAGCTTTACGCCTTAACATGTACGAAGTCATAGGGTACAATTCTAAATTAAATAAAAAAAGTCTGTTGAAACTGTCAAAATGGATGGATTTACAAAATAATTGTTTTGAAAGAGTTACAGTTCCAAATTAAACTTCATGATTTATATAATTGTATAACTTGTGGAAAGAGATTGAATTAGGAACAGCGGGGTCACGGATTGATCTGCAGTTTGTACATAATCAGCCTCATAATTCTGAAATAAATAGTATTTGCAGTATAAATAAACTAAAAAGAAATGTTTGTTGTTTCCAGTGGTTGCATGTTATTACATACATCATCATTATCTGAACGCGTCATAGGAAGACTTAATACACAAGTCAAGCTCTGCTGTGACTGACATATACAAATAAATCGATCTTCTACGACAATTGGATTAAAAATTATATTCTAATGGTTTCACAACTGATGAATAATGAGGGTTACTTACTGCCATATACTGAATTTTTAAACATATTTGGGATTCCAATAACTCCACGGGAGTATAGTATTGTCTTTGATGCAATTCCAGAAGGTTTGTTGAGACTCTTGAGAGGTAGTAGTGAACCTCATAAGCAATCAATGGATAAAAAACAGGTTTTGTTAAACAGAGTTGATATAAAAGATAGAAAATGTAATAATAAGTTCTTCAGATGCTTGGTTCTCTGCCCTGCTACACCTAGAAATGAATATTTTTGGAACCAACATTTTGGAAATATTAATTGGAGATTGATTTGCACTTATACCAATAAATACTGTATTAATAACAACTTTTTGAAATATACTTTAAAATTATACATAATATTTACCCAACAAATGGGTTCCTAAAAAGATATAAAATGATCTTTCTGAATCCTGTACATTTTGTAAAAAGATACTGAAACTGTCTTACATCTTTTCTTTTTGTAGAAACATAATTTTCTGTAAAGTTGCTTTGTAACGATTTGTAAAGCGCTATACAAATAAACTTGAATTGAATTGAATTGAATTCTTTGAATGTATGTATGTGAAGTTTTTTTGGATTGATATTGATATGGAATATTTATTTAATATGTTGAGTGGAATTAAAATTGCATAGGGAAATGGGATGTATATAAGAAAAGTCACAGTTTTATGTAAAATCTTATCTTATTACTTGGTAAGTTTTACATACATGAATGTAAATGGTCTAAAAGGATACCCAACATACCACTTTAAGGGTGACATGAAGATTTACTTTGAAACACTGACTTTCAAACTGCAAAGCAAAAAGAACTATGGACATCGTCAAAGAATTAAATTTCTCTTCTTTATTTTAATTATACATGTATACCCCCTTTCCGTTATGTTTTTTTTTCTTTAATGTGTGAATCGAATGTTCTTTAATTTCATTGATATGAATGTTACCTTTAATGTTCTTCATATCTTATGATGCTTTATTATTCTAATAATTTAGAATAGTATTTGAGAAATATTTGTATTTACTGTATTACTTTATATATAATTCTGGAAATAAAATAATAATAAAAAAGATCTGTTGTGACCCCTCTTTCATGTCCTCGATAAACAAAAACTGCTTGAAAAATATCTATATTTTCAAATATTTTCATTTATGTCACCCATCAGTCAAACCCTTATTTTATAAATCTAATATCTTATTGTGGTACCGCATCCAAGTGAATAATGATTATTCTACTATACTTTTTGAGAGACTGAGTAGTCTACTCTGCTTCCATAGTTTTGGAGAGCAGCACAACACAACAGCAGCAGCACAAACCCCTCCGCCATGATGCTGCACAGCCGACACGAACGAATAAATTAACGCCGAAGTGAGACAAACAGCTGACTTCAGGAGTTGTTATGCCATTGAAGGTCATTCTGAAACATTATTTCTAAAGATATATTACTGATCGGAGTCTCCGTTTGGGTTTGTTTCCAAGTTAGCTATAGCTAGCTACACCAGTTAGCCTCTCTTTGTTCATATGCAGATAATATTATGTAGAATCGTTATTATTTTTAAAATGTGTGCACAGTGTTTCCCAAATATCAATTCATATAACCCATATACAGGTGTTAATTAAGATATAAATCTTTTATAAGGCTGCACCTTCAGCAGCCTGTGGCTAACGCTGAGAGCTGTTGAAAAATATTACCTAGTAAACGGATGGATTGGATGCTTATCACGTTTTTAAAAGCATATGTATAACATGATATTTCATGTTATATCAATATGGAGGCCGCGTTTTAGGATATTGATGAGTTTATTTGGGTCATTGGCATAGCACAGAGCTAACGTAGTTGTTTATTAGCTTGCGCGTTTCGTTGCATTTCTACTTCCTGTTTCGTTTACAATGCACAATGTCGCAAAAATATGGAGATTAAACATGATTAGACTTGTTTCTTTTCTAATTAGCGTTTAAGTGTGTGTGTAACAGTTGTGTTTTGGTCTTGTAAGGAGCGGTTAGTTGTCAAGTTACGTTTGTTTTGACTGTTCCAGTTAACAGGGTCATTTAGCTGCCTGTTTATTTTTACTTTTATCTTAATTATATGTTAGTATATATACATTTACTCATTTGTGACCATACACGTTAATGCATCAAAGTCCACACTAAAATATTTATTTGCAAAAACATTGATGATAATATATGTGAGCAAATAAAGTGATTCATAGATTTATATAATTTTTTTTATCTTTAAGGGGAAATTTTCTTGTAAGACAGCAGCAACAATACACAATATCCAGCAGATGCTATATAAGCCTAGTTTTCGCATATGCACATTATTCATATTATATATAGGTGTAAATTGTTTTCTTGTTTGGATTGTAAACCAGCTAAATCATGACATACAGACATGTTTGTCTTGTGCTATAAATCTGATTACGTATTTGTCCCCTACAGTGGTCTAGGGATGCCCAAAGAGAAATACGACCCGCCTGATTCCAGGCGGATGTACACTATCATGTCCAGTGAGGAGGCAAACAGTGGGAAGAAATCCTTCTGGGATGGGCTTGAAATAACTGGTATGTCTCGAAGTAAACACTTTGATAAATATCTCAACTTCTGCAATGAAACTGAAACATTCCAAAGAATAAAAGAGAGTTTTTTAATTAATATTTATTTATGTCTCAGGTAATGTCCGGAGTCTCAGCTCGGGCCTTTGGTCGCTCACGCACCTCACTGCTCTGCACCTCAGTGAAAACTCCCTAACAAGCATCCCACCTGAAATTGCCAAGCTGAACAACCTTGTGTTCTTGGATCTGTCGTCCAATAAGATCAGGAGCCTGCCAGCAGAGCTTGGCAACATGGTGTCTCTCAGGTGAGCTGCATTATTCTTTCCATGGGTCATTTGTTCCATTTAATGTGTTTGCAGTCCAGGTGGGAAAAATGGAAAAAGGTCCTTAATGTTCTCATGAGCGCACTTGATGAAAGCAAATCATTCCTTTCCATGGTCATGGAAATGTCAGGGAATTTTAAAGTTGTGATTTCCAGGCCTTATCTCAATGTTACAAATATCAATAAAAGGTTTACCCATTATGACCTAGAAATTGCTTTATGTTAGTTCAGTCATCATAAAATGATTTGTTAACAATTTTTAAATAGTTTCATTCTGTTTTTAATGACCATTAGTGTTGAACAGATGTATTTGTGATTTGAATTTTTAATTTCCTTTTCTAACATATTTATTTGTTTCCTTCTGTTATTGTATCTTTCTGTATTATTTTTTTGTTTTTGACATTTTACAGCACATTGAAACACTCATTTTTAAAATATAACATTTTCAAGAATATTTTAAATATACTTTAATTTTATTTGAACTAAATTAGTAAATATGACCAGCATTTATTAACTGTAATTTCAACAGTTTTCTCTGATACTTTTAAACTTAAGTGTTGTGTTGGATGTAAAATGTACCAAATATAAATAATTGTATTTGTAATAACTAACATTAGCAAAGATTAATAAATGATTTGATATGTAATCAATGCATTTGTAAGCATCAAACACACAGCTGATTGGTGTTTCATGGTTTTCGACAGGGAACTGCTTTTAAATAATAACCAGTTGCGGGTTCTGCCATTCGAATTGGGGAAATTGTTTCAGTTACAAACACTGGGGTTAAAAGGTGAGTGCTCAGTGTTCTGGTGATTGAGATCCTCAGTATGTAGAGAATGTTTCCCACTGATTTTTTGGGTTTGTCTCTACAGGCAATCCACTCACTCAAGAAGTTATGAGCCTCTATCAGGAGCCAGATGGTACCCGGCGACTGCTAAGCTATCTTTTGGACAATCTTAACGGTGCTATCAAGCGCAGTAGGTATCAAATGCCAATTAACTGTCCATATCTGTATTTTTTTTCTATAGTGTCTACGGATGTAAGGATTCAATTAATTCACGATTTTTAATTTCTCAATTTGATTCACAATTTATTTATAAATTTTTTACAAAATGAGATTATAAGACAAATTATAAATTAAATGTGTCTTTTTATTATTGCTTGGGCAAAATGCTGCATGTTTCTTTATGAAATTGAAATATAGCACTTGCACATTATTGCTCTTTTGTTGGTTTTGATTGCTTCTATTGTCATCATTTGTAAGTTGCTTTGGATAAAAGCTTCTGCTAAATAACAAAATGTAAATGTAATGTAAATGTAAACAACAAAACTAAGTTGAAATCTTAATACAAGCCCCAAATTAAATTAGTAACACAAAATAAATCTCTTCATATAAACAAAATATATGAAAACATGCAACAAGAGCAGTTTTTAATTTAAATTATATTGTATAATTTTGAAATTTGAAGCAAAACAGAATAGCTTGATTTCAGTTTCATGAAACTATACATAAAAATGCAGGAAACCAAAACAGCAGACGAGCTGAACGAAATGCAGATTCACTTTCTGCCAGCAGGTGGCACTTAAAGCGTTTCCATGGTTTCCGCTGTAAACAGAAAAGTGATGCACCTGTATTTAAGTTAATAATTGCAAGCACTGCTCACTGATCTATATATATGTGGAAAAGTTTATTTATTTTGTGGTGACTTAATGCAAAATGTCCCAAGGATTGTGTAATTTGACTATTCAGATTATTAACCTGAAATACATATTATTTGCCTTCTCAGTCCCAACAGAGCCACCTCCACCCAGGTCCTGGATTGTGCTGCAGGAGCCTGAAAGGACAAGACCCACAGGTAGATGTTCTTTGGAAATAGTGGAACATAATTCTAAATCTAGGGACACTTTGGATGATCCTTCTTTTTCCTCTTTGCTATACCAGCCCTGTTAACTGTAATGTGCTATAACGTGTTGTGTGATAAGTACGCCACACGTCAGCTCTATGGCTACTGCCCATCCTGGGCCCTTAACTGGAGCTACAGGAAAAAGTCCATTATGCAGGAGATCCTCAGCGGCAATGCAGATATTATCAGCTTACAGGTAAAGAAAAATTAATGTAATGATAAATGTTGTAGTAAAATTGTTATTTTACAGCAACAATGTGAAGTACCCAATTACAACAACATCTCAGACCAGCCAAAAATGCTTTAAAAAAGTGCTTTAAAACATATCATAACTGTAATACGTTTAATGAAATTTGATGTATATTTATTTTAAAATACTTATGTTTCCCATAATAATCCACTGATTACGTTTTGGCGTATTTGAGTATGTCTGTCCTCACAGATGAAGCATTCTCCTTGTTGTGTTCCTTTAAAGGTCACACTTTTTTAGTTCAGTGATGCACAACAGGTAGCCCTGAATAGTCAATGCATGTAATCCCATATAGCATTGTTCAGCAAGTCACTTAGTCTGCTGTGTCATGCACAGGAAGTGGAGACAGAGCAGTATTACACCTACTTCCTTGTGGAGCTGAGTAAACAGGGATACGATGGATTTTTCAGCCCAAAATCCCGGGCCAGAACCATGTCTGAATCAGACCGGAAACATGTAGATGGATGTGCAATATTCTACAAGACTGAAAAGTGAGTGAAGTGACACTCAAGGGTTGTGAAGTGTGGTGTCAGACTCTGTCTGGGAGGTTTAATTCAGTGTTATTTTGAATGAGTACATGGAACCAGAATTTAGTTTATTTTTATTTTTTGCTGTTAGGTTCAGCATGGTGCAGAAACACACAGTAGAGTTTAACCAGCTGGCTATGGCCAATTCAGAGGGCTCTGAGGCCATGTTGAATCGGGTCATGACCAAGGACAACATTGGGGTGGCTGTGTTGCTGGAGCTAAAGAAGGAGTTAATGGAGCTGTCATGTGAGTATTTGCACAATTCAAATTTGTTTTTCTATTGTGACATTATTGTGCTTTGTCAACACCAGAATAAGTTACATAAAAAGAATTGTAATATTTCACAATATTAATGTTTTGGTAAAATGCAGTCTTGGGATGGATTTCATATGAGACTTCTTTCAGAAACATAAGACTATTTATTCAGTGAAGTTTACTGCATTTCAAAGTAAATCTAATGAAATCTTCACTGATAATGTGGATTGCAAATTATAAAAAATTGAAGTATTTCCGCCTTGCAGTAATGTGCGTGAATCACAAATATAGAAGTTCTCACACCATGTCCAAATTGCTGTGTAATTTATTGTAATATGCGTTAGGGCTGCCAGAATGGCTGAAAAACTAAATTAGAATTTTTACTTAAATATTATCAATATTGGAATTGTATTCGAATTTAAAAGGCATAATTTCAGTTGGGAAAAAAGCTTCTGGCTTCTCTCCTGAGAACATGAGGGCGCATCAAGCGAAATATCATGATTGTTTCTTCAAAGCATAATAAAATAACAGAACTGCCTTTGTAGAAGTGCATAATGTTTAAAATAATGTTTATAAACCGTATAGAATTCATGAAGTTGCTTGAACCATTAGAAACAAAACCGTATCATGCATATATGTATAGTTTAATACAGCAGTTCTCAAATCCAGTCCTCGCGCCCCCTGCTCTGCTCTGCACATTTTGTATGTCTCTCTTTGTTAACACACCTGATTCAGATAAACAGCTTATTAGAAGTGGGCTCCATGCATGAACTGTGTTCCGATTGACATGGTCCCTACACAGTGTTCATTGCTCCCTACTCCCTGAGCAGGGGAAATCTGTTGAAGTTTACTTCACTTCAGAAAATTAATTCAAGGATTTGCGCTGTGTGCCATCATATACCTCTGTAAGTAAATACAATTAAAATTTGCGTCTCATTAACTTCAATGCAATTTAAATGCAACATATACATTCACTTCCAACTAGAATCATGGTGGAGTATACAAAAGCATTAAAATGCAATGACACTTACATCATCGTCGCATTTCATGGGCCACTGATAAGGCTGCCTGACGCACACCTAAAATTCGAATGCAAAGTTTGTAGGTTTTTATTTTAAATTCAACGAATATTCAAAATTCTAAAAGTTTTTGACAGCCCTAATATGTGTCATTTATAGTGTATTTCGCTAACGTGAAGGCTAAAGTATGCTCATTCAGTCAGATTTGATGTCTTTAAAATCTGTTATTTGTCTTTATAAAACATTCCTTTCTATCTTTCTACAGCAGGTAAGTCTGTCCATGCTATGGAGAAGCAGCTCCTACTAGTGGCTAATGCTCACATGCACTGGGACCCAGAATATTCTGACGTGAAGCTGGTACAGACCATGATGTTCCTGTCAGAGGTGAAGAATATCATAGACAAAGCTTCCCGCAGTCTAAAGCTCTCCTCCGTGTCAGGAGAAACCAACAGCATCCCTTTGGTGCTTTGTGCTGACCTCAACTCACTCCCTGACTCGGGTAAGCCTTCTTAAAGTCACAGACATACGACGTGTCCAGCTTTCAATTTTGTATTCATAGAGGTGCCTTGGAGTCTATGAACTACTTTGTTGCTCATTGTGACACGCTTCTGGTCATCCCAAACAATTGGGGAAAGCATTGTGTTAAGTCATAAAAATGGAATTTACAGCTGAATGCTTATGTTGAATGTCACAGAATTTGGCCAAATTGGAATAAAATAAATTAAAAGTAAGCTGTAGAATTAATCAAATTTAATTGATTGGATTAGCAACTGATTAGGCATGAAGAATAACAACAGGAAGGCCAGAGAGGTCAAGTAAATCAGGTTGATTTTTGATTTTGTGTTGGCTCAGCTGCAGTAGATACAGGTATGTGTGCCAGACATGTTTAATGAGTTTCAAATCTGATTGTAGGTGTAGTGGAGTTCCTGAGCAAAGGTGGGGTGGACTGCACTCACAAAGACTTCAAGGAGCTGCGCTACAGTGACAGTCTGACAAACTTCAACTGCAACGGCAAAAATGGCACATCTAACGGGAGGATCACGCATGGTTTCAAGCTAAAGAGTGCCTACGAGAACGTGCTCATGCCTTACACCAATTACACTTTTGACTTCAGAGTAAGTACATTTGCGCTAAAAGTGCCAGCCATTGTTTGGAGTTTACAACTAGCCATGCCACTTTGGTTCAAGTTTTACAATGTAACATTTACAATAAGAATATTTCTATGTTATCAATAGTACCTATTTTTGTTCCTCAGTTGCAATGTCCACTTATAGTTATGACAGAAAATGACTTGACATAGTCCCAATTGTCAAAAACATGTCACATTGTGTTTTTTCTTGTTCTGCCATATACCATAACGTAACGATGAACCGATAGAATATAAACAGCTCTTGATCTCTTGTTGTGTGATTCAGTGATGTATGCTCACAACTCTCTTTTTAAACCCAATTTAGGGTGTCATTGATTACATCTTCTACTCCAGGCCACAACTGAACGTGCTGGGCGTCCTCGGGCCTTTGGACACAAGCTGGCTCTTTGAGAACAATATCATTGGTTGCCCACACCCTCACATCCCCTCAGATCACTTGTCCTTGTATGCACAACTGGAGCTGGTCCTGCCTTATCCTCCCCTTCTCAATGGAGTCCACTTAGCTGGACACAGGTAGTGAGCCCTTCTGGCCACTGATGGCGCTGTGTCACAGTTCGTATAAGTTTTCTGAAAAACGATAAAACCTCTAAGCAATTTATATACCATATATATATATATATATATATATATATATATATATATATATATATAATATAAAAAATAGCAACATATTCCTGTTTGTCAGGGAGTTTTTTTTCTATTTGTTAAGCTGTAGATCTTTTTTTTTTTTTTTTTTTTTTTTTTTATTGTTGAGCATAGCTTGTGTGCATGAAATGTCCAAACTGTAAGAGGTGGTCCACTCACTTGGTCACACATTCAGAAGTATTGCAGACTGTTTTAATTCACTTTATGGTCAGACCTTAATACTAATACAGAGAAGATGCGCAAATAAACGCTGAAAATTAATGTGGATTTGCGCAGCTTCTCTGTTAACAACGGCTCTGTGTAGTAACAGCTGCTCTTTGTGAAATCACACACCTGATGAAATTTACCGCTGATTAGAGAAACGGCTTTACTGACGAGATGCGCATAGTGATTTGTGCAGCCCTATTAGAAACCAGCCGTTGTTGCGATTCTGATCTTGCAAATACGCATTAACCTTTCTTCCTTTATGAATAAATTTCATTTTTATACACACTTACACAACTCCCCTTTGGATGAGTGACCAAAGTGTTTTATAGACCAAATTCAAGAAGTAAATCAGTCCCTAACTGGGAAGGAGAATGGATCCCTGGGAGCTTTTTCCACTTGTGTGGTGCTGGAACTCGCTTTACATCGGTGATGTTTTTATTCTCCCATCAATGGTGCAATATTCGGAACGTTTAAAACGTTCTAAGCGAGAGCACTGTTACACAATGTTTTTAACAAGCTTAGACAACATAATAAGCACTTATTTGTCTTTTCTCTCCCCTTTAGGTGGGAGTTGTGAGCTTAATCGTGCTAAATGTAAACCAAATTATTTTAGATGTCTCGATTCAGCGGCACTGCTTTTTGCACACTGTTTTAACCTGTTCTCTTTGTTTCTTTGTACGACAGGCTATGTGAATAATTTAAACTGCGCTTGATCTCACTGTGGTTATAAACAGGAGGTTTTTATTAGAAAGGCAGGTTTTCTATAAGACTAACCAGGGAGTCTTTTAACCAGCGATTTCTCACTTATTGAAAAGGATTTCACGTATCTTTTTATCCTCCCATTATACACATACACACATCCTGGAAAGATCTGTAGCACTGTTCTTAAGGCTAGTAATGTTCTGGTCTAGCCACAGCCACCTTCTATATCATATCAGAGGGGTTCTCCCAGGTCTTTGTATAAAATGTAATCAAATATATATATATATATATATATATATATATATATATATATATGTATGTATGAACGGACAGATTTAGGCTTGATCTGATTGTATTTGAGCCACATGGAAGAATACCTTTTTTTATTTTATTTTTTATTTTTTAAATAAAAAAAAAATGTTTTCTATTTGTACTAAGAATAAATTATGATCCAAATCCAGAAACATAAGATTGTATTGTAAGCTACATTTTTCTCAAACTGAATCAAAACTTACCAGCTTGTATAAAAGACAAAGAGGTTGTTCCTGGTTCTCGCTGCCATACTTTTGCACTCATCGCTCATTTTGCACTCTTTTTTTTATTTACTGTAGTGATTTATTTTCTTTTGTAGAATCTCAGAGTACATGTTTTTCTTGTCTATCCAATCATTAATCTCTGTCGTATACATAAAGGGAGGGGAATCACGAAGCTCTGTACCATGCCATTTGTTTGTGAAGTCAAGCCATTCCTGTATATCATACAACCTGTTTTTCCCAAAACTCCCCGTTACCGTTTTATTATAAATTTTTTTAAATGGTGGATGCTCAGTAGTTTCTTTTTAGATTGCATTTTGCTATCAGTGTATCTTCATGTTTTAAGATCGAAGAATCTTAAGAAATCAGGTATTAGGGATGTTTTGATCTTTAGTTATCTAGTATGTTTGTTTTTTTCCGCAAAGTGTTCATAATTTTTGAAATGACACCAATCATTTTAAAGTCCAGACTGTGTATAATCTCTAATTTTCATATTCTTATTTCATGGCCATAATCTTTCCTGTGTAGTGCCAGTTTGATGTGTTGTTCTAAAGCCTTTTGTAAGAGTTAGATTTTCCTCTTCTGGTATTTCTGTGTGGGATTTACATTTTTAAAACCATCTCCATAATCTTTAATTCGGAGCCTTTGGACCAAATGATCATCTCTGTGACTTGTAAATGATGTCTGGCAGAGGTCTGTTTGTAGTTAGGTGTTCAACACCTGATGTGTTTCGGTTCACTAAACTGATGACATCACACGTTCAACATCACAAGTCGGTTTCTTTCAGCTATGCAGCAGTATCGCTTTTACGTCTTGCTATGTTTTAGCAGTAAGATCCAGAACGGTCTTTTGTTATTTGGGGCCTCTTCACAATATTCTTCAGCATTTTTTTTGTCTTAAGTGACCATTAATTGTTTATGGTATTATAGTAGAAATTAGAAGTTTTTTTTGTAAAGTGTGAATAAAATGTGTATTGCATTTTTCCTTTCTACAAAACCAATGTTGTGTGTGTATATATATAAATAATTTTGCATTATCGGTGTCTATTTTTGTTTAATTATCTGTTTCATAATTTTTTACATTGATTATTGGGCCTAGGACATATCTGCTACTCTGACTGAATGGTAGAAGGATGCAAAGTCGGTGCCCACAGATTGATAATGTTGAATCTGTAGAGCGTCCTGCTTGATAGTAGACTGGTTTTTGTGAAGTTTACTGTTATGATAGAGAGCTGTTTGACACCAGGTGTTGTCACAGATGGTGTCTTGCTTAAATGAAACTGTATGGTAAAGTATACGACTTGATATTGTGCGTTTCAAACCATAAGAAAGTAATGTTGGTAATGGAAACAAATTTGTTTTCAGATCCATCCTTCCCAGACAGAGACATGAAGTAAATAATAATAATAAAAAAATCTTAATTTTAGTAGTGTACATCCATTCATGAGAATCCGTGGAACTAGTGGATCAAGTCTTTCTTTACTGTCCTTATATCTTTTATTTTTCTTTACCTCTTGCTTGCTCTATGCTTTACCCCTTTTATTATTACAAACTTTTCCAGCCTTGTTTTTTTTTTTTTTTATACTGAAAACCTGCTGCAATAAAATTGATAGATTAGCTGGACCTTTTTATCTCCGAACACATCTCTGTTTTGTAGAGGCCATTGATGTTTGTAGTAGTTTCTCTGTGACTAACACTGTACATACCTTCATGAGCCATCATGTAGTATATGGGATCAACTTGTGTTTACCATTCGAGTTAAAGCCAGCAGAGATACAAATCCCCCCCAAAAAAAGGAAAAAAAAGTTTTTGCGATATTCAATGAATGTTTAATAAAATCCAAAAAAGGCAGCTCTTCAAAAAATCTCTGGAAAAGAATGGTAAACAACTATTTTCTGTCGGTTCTCTGTATTCTTAGTTCTAGAGATCTGTACATAGAGGTTATTTTACACTAATGTATTTTCCTATCTATGGTTGATAATAAATTTTTTCTGCTTCACGACCTGTTGTAATTTCTTTTAATGTGTTGGAACGTTTTAGACAACTCTGCCACTTTGAGTCTTTGTGGAGTTGCAGAATGCGGTGTGCTACTTATAGCTTAGGCCACTTTCATTCACTTAAAGTTTTAACAGTGTTAATCGTTTTCTTCTCCTTATGATGCTTAATGAGATCTTATCCACAAGGTGGTGCCATGTGAACAGAAGGATCACAGCAGGCCACAGTCACACAGCTGAGAAGACAAAATAATAGACCTTCAGCTTTAACAGCTAACAACACTTGAATGGTATCAACGTCCCTTCATGTGATTTTACATTTGTTTTAGTAAAGTGTTTAATGACTTTTAGTTAACTTGTGCAAAATTAAAATGTCAAACTGTAAACCATTTAAGTAATTTTTATTAACATGCCTTAGAAAAAAACATTACTGGTGTGCATCTTGAAACAAAATAAAGGCACTGATATATTTTAAGATCAGTCGGTGCAAGTTTCTTTCAGTTAAAACAGCTCAGACTTACACTTTAGTCTGGGACTAAGTTCAATTATTCTCTGTGAAACGGGGAAAATCAAATAGACCCCCAGCTTAGCTCATGTCTGATCTGACCCACAGCACCATGTGACTTGGGACGCTTGTGGAGTAAAGAGCATATAATAACCCAGAATTACATACACTTAAACTGCCCTGACAGCAGCTTAATAATCATGAAGGTTAAAAAGAAAATCGGACATCATATCTAGCAAAGTAAACTGTATGATGAACACAAAGTTATCATAGAAAATCACTTGTTTAACTCAAAATTTACTACAATTAAACTCTGCTAAATGAAGCTCAGTGCTTTTGTAATTTTCATGATTGTTGGAGCCTAAATCTACTCTCTGCAAGTAAAGGTATGTGATAGTTGATGCTTTGATTTCTCCTTGCAGACTTGTACGTCTTCTGTTTTGGCTGTGCTCTCCCAGGCCTCTCATCTCACAGCAGTAGATGGACGGAGAGTCCAGTGTTTGGGCCTGCTGGTTATTGCATTGACGTGGCAGAGTTCAGAATCTCGCTAAGTGTTAGCAGATGTGTCACGCTCGTTAGCATCCTTTCTCTTTCCTCGGATTATGACAACGCTATTGCACCTGACCACAGTTCATGCAAAGGCTTGTGGAAAACATGACTGACTTGCTTTATATGTGATTTACTGGTCTTAAAGAGCTGCTTTAGACATAAACCAAACAGCAAACAATTCCAGGAGGAATGAGAAGCCCAAACTAACTTAGCTTACCTTCAAATCACACTACTGTTTAAAAGTTGTATTTAGTTGTTTTTTTTTTAAAGGAATTAATAATACTTTTAGTTAGCAAGGGTGCATTAAACTGATTGACGACAGTAAAGACATTCTTAATGTTAAAAAATAAATCATTTTCTCTTGATCAGTAAATCAGCAATATTAGAATGATTTCTGAAGGGTCATGTGACACTGAAGACTAATGGCTGCTGAAAATGCAGCTTTGCCCATATAAATCCTAACATATTTTAAAATAGAAAAGCAATATTTTAAATTGAAATATTTTTCCATATTAATGTTTTAACTGTATTTTTTAAAATCAAATTAAGGCAAACTAGGTATATTGAGAAGGGTTTTAATTCAATCCTACTGTATCTAATTTTATTATTATAATTTTTTTTTTGTTATTTTAGATATTTTAATTGAGCTTTCAAAAATTATCTGATGAAATATCTTTTAAAATTGTTTTTTAATTGTGTCTTATGTTATTTCATTTTATGTTATGTTATTTTGTTTTTTACACAATTTACTTGCGCATATAATGTTTGCAGATTTAAAATGACTTATCAAAATGTTTTTTTTCTCCAAACAATATTTAAGAAATTATATATATATTTGTTTACAGTACCTTTATACAAAGTGTCTTAAAATACTACTGAACAACTACCTGAAATGAACTATAGCTTCAATATTGTAATGAGCATCTCTGGGGTCACAAATGGCATTTGTCAGTGATGCTAATAAATGTTAGGCAGATGAAAGGGTCTTATTTTTAATTATCAGCGTTGAGGACGATGCCTTTCTCATGATGGCCCAGGTATGCTGTTGTCTTCGTAAGGAGGGCCACCTGAACTTTCAGGGATTAGCCGTTGTCAAGGGTGAGCCAGGCAGACTTGCTCTCCACAGCAACCATGAAATTAGATGTGAAATACAAGGGTTTAGGTAGCCTTGACGACCAAAAACAACAGCTGAGGCTTTAAGGGGCTTCCAGTGGCGCGATGCCTTTCTTCTGAGTGCTTAAATGTCTCATCTTTACCATGAGCCCCCTTCCATTTCTTCGTTATGACAGATAAGAGGCCCAGCGGTGGTCTTCAAGCTCACCAATAATTCATCTTTTGACTCATCATCACTTCACTTTTTTTCTGCTCATCCTCCTTAAAGGGAGAAAAAGGAGAATTCTGTCATTGACTCGCCCTCAGGACTTCTAAACCCATGAGACCTTTGTTTATCTTCAAAACACAAATGAAGGCGTTTTTAATGAAGTCTGAGAGATTTCTGTCCGTCCATTGACAGTCTATGCAACTACTTAATGACAGTTAACTTGAGTCCAAGTTTTCTGAAGAGACTGGCTTGCTTTGTGGTAAATAGATTTAAAGGGATAGGTCACCCAAATATGAAAATGACCCCATCACTTACTCACCATCAAGCCATACTAGGTATACATGACTTAAATCTTTCAGACGAATCCAGTCAGAATTATATTTAAAAATGTCCTGGCTCATCCAAGCTTTATAATGGCAGTGAATGGCTGTTATTTTTCAATAGTCCAAAAGAAGTGCAATTAAGCACATCAATCCATAATAAATAATAAGCCTGCAACATAGATCTGTGGGGTGAATAAAGGCCTTCTACAGTGAATCGATGCATTTTTGTCAAAAAATAAATGAATAATAATATAAAAAATAAATAAAAAATAACCCATTCTCTGCCTTTATAAAGCTTGGAAGAGCTAGGACATTTTTAAATATAACTCCAATTGGATTCCAATTAGAAGAAAGTGATATACACTTAGGTGGCTTGAGGGTGAGTAAATCATGGGGTAATTTTCATCTTTAGGTGAACTATCCCTTTAATTTACACGTTTATTTAACTATTTACATTGATCAGCAAACATAAACAGAAATTCAACCATACTTGCTTAAGGCACAAAAACAAACACAACTGGTTCTTACAGAAACTCCAACGTGCTGCGTAACACAAGAATGAACCTCATGGATTCTCATACATCAAACATGCTTGGGCTTCCATTAGCAAAAACATATGTGTGTGCTGATTAATGTTTATATGTGAAAAAAGCCTACATTAAAGGCCTTTTCATGCCAAGGACAATAGCTATAAAGACAACGATAAAGATATAGTTCAAAAAATCTTTCTTAATATTACAGAATAGGCTACACCACAGCTCTAACGATGAAGGCACAGAGAAAAATATCATTAGAATCAATTTTTAGAACATTTTTCTTCCAGCTGATGAACAATATAACATTGACATCCAATCAGAATCAATCCTGCTATAGCAAGCTCAAGAATTTAAAGTAGCAGACATGCGCTTAGAATAGATATCATCCGCTGGTGTGGATGCTTATATAGTAATCTTTATAGTTATCGTTCAAAATCTGTTAAATCAGGTCTCGCAGGAAATTTGGACTAAAACATAGCTTGATTGACATCCGATCTGATCAATCATAACACAGAATCTGCCATTTTGTCTGACAAACAAATCAGAAGAAGAAGAAAAAAGAGTGCCGCTTGAACTGGGGTGTTAGAGTGATCTATCACGACACATTAAAGAGCCACAAAACTGAATGTATTATTTGACTAAAAAAATGACACACCTTGAAAGCTGAGTGACCTGCTCTGTCTTGTCTGTTGCTGATTCCAGTTTAAAGTCATACAGTGTAAGCCAACGTGAGGGTGAATAAATGATGACAGAATGGTCATTTTGGGGTGAACTCTCCCTTTAACGGTCATTATTGAATTTCAGGCAGTACATGTTGTTCTCATACGTATTGATCAGGAGAGTAGGTTTCATTTGATCTTTGGAAGGAGCACACTGTTCTTCAGTCGTACCACAAGACTTCTCAGATGCTTGTAGCTTTATACTACACATTAAAATCAAGGTGGCAAACCACCCACCCACCCAAAACTATGCCTATGATATTGATCACCAGATTTGGCAGCAAATAGCACACAAATGGAGTTTGTTGGAGGATTTTATGTTGTTTCTATGGTTACCTAATGAGGGTCCTTTTAGGACATTGTGCTTGGATTTGATTGGTTAAGTTCTTTCCACCCAAACCAAAAGAAGTGCTTGACTGTGATGTTAAGCCAATGTGCCTCCTTTTACCCCTGTCTTTCACAAGTTATTTTAAGATGGTAACTCAAATTATATCAGTGCATATACAGCGTAAACTATTTAAAGTGACAGAAAGCTCTGATATGAATCTTTTTGTATATTAAAAAGGCAGTTATTTTTATTAATTTGTTTTTAGATGACACATTTTGTCCACTTAGCACATTATTGTCATCTGAAGGTTTGATTTTTTTTTTTATGTAAAACCATTGAATATGACATGACAAAATATTCAAATAAGTTTAATTAATATTATTTAAAAAGTTATTTCGATTTATCTTTAAAAACACTAACACTAAGGCCTTGAATAAAGCTGCACAGATGAAGGTTCTCTGTGAGTATTCATGGTATTATGAGGAATGAGGTGATTAAATTGTTTGCCAAAGTTTAACGTGAGTCTAACGCGTCTGTCAGATTTAATCATCCTAGTCACGATAGTCTAGAGGACATTTTTTGAGTTATTAGACTATTTGGCAAAGACTAAACTTGGAAAGTGGGATTTAGTAGTAGTTATATGAAAATTGGATACAGATTTCAACACCACCTACTGTATAAACAATGAATTTGGTTTTCATTCACAGATGCAGAATTTATGCAGTATTTTACATGCAGAATTTCAGTCAATGTAAAGGCAGAATATGTCACTTTTTCTCATTCTGTGTTAGATGCCATAGATGACTGTTTAGCATTCACACAGAAGCAAACAGGCACAGACCTCTGACACTTTCCACTGATTTCTAAGTTTCAGGGTCAGCTGTGTTTTCCAAACATTGGCCCACTGTGTTTCAGTGACAGCTCTGGCTGCGTGTCTCCAGTCTGTTGTCTGTGTTCGGCATGGAGCTGGCTTTTCTTTGAGCCTGTCACAGTTTTTTGCAAGCTTTAATGTGGGACAGATGTCAGTGTTTTGGGTCCTTGCTCATCACTGAAACACTGTGCTTAAAGTTTTATTTGTTCAGATCTGAGACCAGCTTTTTGACCCTGGCTTGGAAGAGAATGTTGTTTTCTCTCATGAGTTTGTAACTATTATCATCTAAAACTCAAACAACTGGGATATTTAGATGTAGAGCTTACACTGGCATTTAAAGGTGCCATATGCAAAAATTGAGGTAAAAATATCCATAACATGACCTACACGTATCAAAAGAATGAGAAGAAATAAGGGCGATGATGTCATTAAAAAAATGTCAAGTTATAGTGCTGCAGAGATATCAACCTTAATTAGCATTAGCATTACTAGCCCCGCCCGACAGGTGTCGTAATACCAGTTTCGGCCATGGGAGGCGGTATGCGGGCAACATAACCACCAGCCAACCTGCAATACACTAATAACTCGCAGGGCGTACCTGAACCTGATGTCAATCGTGTGGAAAGTACAGCCCACTACTTTCAGTTCAGAGAAGAGAGCGGAAGGATAGCTGAAGGCCTTGGCAAGAGACCAACACCCGCTACAGGGAAACAACTGCGCTCGGAATCACAAATCAAATCCGATAAGAATACCAGAGTAAACATCGGCACTGCTTTTAATCGCTGGAGACAACTGATGGACCTGAAAGAAATGAGTTTTGACTCCGAACTTGCAAGTTAGATGCTGTTAGTATTTCGCTAGAAGTTTGTTTTATATGTTTGTGTATATGTTTTTGGGAAGTTATAACATAGAAATGGATCGAAGGCTGTTCGATAAACGTGCTAATGTTAGCGATGGCTAACCGTAGCTGCGTTTGATAATTAGCTAGCTATAACTTAACGTTACCCATTTTATTATATAGGGCTGTGCATGTCTTTACTCATGTACATCTCATCAGTAAAGACGCTCCTGTAATTAGAAGTATATCTCCAGCACGTGTGTTCAGATCAGGATTGCCAGGTTTTCACAACAAATCCTGCCCAGTTGCTTCTCAAAACTAGCCCAATCTCGCTTCCAGAAGGTCCCCCTGATAAAACATTGCTTCTCGGGGTTTTAGCAGGGTTGCCTTGGTATAATTCGCATTTTAGGGGCTAAATATCACGATTTTATTGAGGCATACTGCCCCCATCTGGTATGGAATGTGGAGTATGACTTGATTTTTTTTGCCAAACATTACAGATGGCACCTTTAAAGGTTTGAACACTCTTGACTGAAATTCTTTTTGACCTTCTTCTTCTTTTTCTTCTTGTTGAAATAAATTCAGTTTCCTTGAAATAATAGTTTTTATAATATATAATACATTTTATTTGTTTAGTTGTTGTTATTATTATTTAAACAAATAGTTATACTATAATTACAATAACACTTTTATTGCTAATAATAAATAAGAATTATATAAAATAAATTATATTGTGTAATTAAAATAAAATACATTTTAATGTGTAATGTTTATATAATTGAATTTATCATTAATACTAATACAGATGCTAAATAATAATAATCACATATTCTATTATGCATTAACAGTATAATATATAATAGAATTAAAAACATAATATATAATAGATTGTTGTTTTTATTGTTATTAAAACTATATCAAATTATGACTAAATATTAAAATAAAATATATTATATAATGAAGCTATATTTTTATATTTACATTTTTCTTTCAATATAATTTGTTAATTTTGTTAGTGTAAAGGTAAGTTGGCTTAACATTGTTTATAGTTACTGTATAATTAATTTACTTGTAATTAATTTAAGAAAATTGCTAAATGTGAACAGAAGTAATAATAAATATTGGACCTTTTTTTTATGTTCTTTGTCATTACCTAAAGTGTATTTGTGTAAATGATAGAGAGTACAGCCCTTTAGCTCACCTGTAGATAGCCAACAAAGGTACAGCACCGAACAAAAGGTCATGCACTGCTTTACATGATGAAGGAGACACAATTCTTCAAACAACAACAACAACAAACCTCAACTTGAGGTCACTTACAGGGCTATGTTCAATTAAGCTGAGTGACTATGATGGTTCTGTGCAGCTTGAACTCATGTTGCAGTTTTCTGAGAGCTGAAGAGATTGGCACTATAGTGGAGAAAATGTCAGTGAACAGAGTAATCAGTGTCTCTCATTCTATCCCTGAAAATATGGAGCCACTGCATTCTTCCCTTAGGTGTAAAATAATCAGAAGTTTTTTTTTTTTTTTTTCTGTGAGCCCATTTAATGTATTTTAATTGTTATTTTAGTTAGAATTTTTTTTTTATATTAAAGGAACAGCTTATGTAAGAAATTCCTATTTGCAAGAAAAGAAGCCTGTTTTCCATACAATAAAAGTACACAGCAGTAGTCCATTAACAATATAAAGTAGTCAGTTGTGTATCATAAAAATACTAATAATAGCAATACATGTCTCTGGCTTGTGTTTTGACAATTGTATATACTTATTTTATGCTTTATGGTATTTGGTACCTGTACTTGTATGTGTTTGGTAAGAAAATACATTTGTAATGCCATTAGGGTGTATGATGATAGATTTTTAATTTTTGTTTTTTGTTCATGAAGTGAAGAAACAAACACATATATATTGTTTATCTATATTGAATATATATTTTATATATTATATTTTTGAAACTTTGGATCTTGTATAGAAAAAATGATCTTGCTTTTCCTGTATCCTTTCAAATACATATCTAAAAAGACTAATATTTTATAACCTTTTCAAAGTGTGCTTCGTACTAAAGTGATATTATCACTGGCATTTTTAGGCAAAATTTTGATCCCTAAAGATCAATGTATTATGTAACAGTATAGTTGGAGAAAGAATGAAATACAAAAGAAAAACCTCAAAACATTTTTAACCACTATTTATTTTACGGAACTTAAATGTCAGGACTTGTACTAAAAAAATCCCAGTTACACAATACATAGCACATGGTAATCATACATTAAATATTAAGTGTACTCACTGTGTGTGATCCAGCAGTGCATAATGATTATTTCTGTGTCATCAATTCTTGATGAAACCATGCCTGTCATTGAATCTTCTGAAAATCAGATGTGAGATGAGTGGCTGAACAGGATTTAAATATTTAGTAATGTGCCAAAGCTTTCTTACCTGCAGTTATCACACACCTAGGCTCACCTCACTCGTTTCTATGGAAACTCCTGAGGAAGGACAAGAAGATTCAAGGACAGGTATGTTTGTAAACTGGAACATCAGGTCACCTGTGTGTACACAAGCACACATACAAACTCACAAAAGCAGAGCATTCATCCTAGCCAAGGTCACTTTGTTGCTACAGCAATAATCAATCAAAGAATTTATCAGACATGATCTTCATTCCATCTCTTAAGTTTTTCAATCAATTTTCTTTTTCAGTTGCTGTTGTTGTAAATAATTAATACATTATTTTTCACTCAGGACCATCGCTGTAATGTTCAACGGCAGACAAAAAAAAAAAAAAAAAAAAACTGTATAGAGTGAGAGAGAGAGAGAGAGAACTTTGTTTGTGTCAAAAATACAGTCTCATAAATGTATGTTTTCTCTAGCAGTGGTTTGTTGGTTTCAAACACCTAATTAAAAAGCCTATTAAATTATTTTATTTAATTTTATGCTTTTAAAATGACAGTATAATATGTTTTTGTAATAACTATTGTTTAAAAATGAGCTAGTAAAATATTATGGCATGCAAATGCTGCCATTCAAAAGTTTGGGTCAGTAAGATAATAATTATATTTTTTTCCCCTAAAGAAAAATTTTAACTTTTTTTTAATCGAATATTCACTTTAAAGAAAAAGTCACTCTCTCCACACAAATATTCAGAAGTACAACTGTTTTCAGCATTGATTATAATAAGAAATGTTTCTTCAGCAACAAATTGTCATATAAGAAGGATTTCTGAATGATCATGTGACCCTGAAGACGGAGTAATTATAACTTTTCATAAAACTTAAGATGTTAAGTGCTGAATTTGTTTTTGGGGGAAAGTTGTCTTTTTTAGAATATAATACAATTTAATTGAATTTATTACACAACATTTAACTTATTGGTAATACTAAATATGTGCTATTATAAAATACGAATTAATTTTTATGTCAACAAATTTTATTTAGTATGTTAAAGTTCTGTTTTGCTGTTTTTCTGCTTCATAATTGCGATACTGTTATATCACGCTCTGCTGTTAAGGGAATTATTTTTATAATGTAAGTGATGATGAAGAAAAACATATATTCTGAACCATATTAACTATATTCATATTGACCTTTTTTGCATATGTTCATAAACTAAGGCTTGTTCTTTTTTAGGCCTTTTGGATTTCTTGTACAGTGTTGTACACATGTAGACTGAGTGTATATGAGCAATGCAAGCATATGTCAAGAGTTCGGGGTTTGGTTGTTAGCATGAGCCAGTTAGCCCTTGCTATGGTGCAGAAAACTGACTTTTCTGGCCCCTATTCTGTTCTTCTTTCCCTCACATTTTAGTACAGCTGCCATCTCCCTCTTGATTGTGATCTTTAGGAGACATTGCTTATTAAAAGCATACAAGTGTGTGTATGTGTGTGTGCACGCTGGGCCTTGTCTCCATGTTCGGTGTCTGTGTGTCTGATGAGACGAGTTCATTATCAAAATGTCAGCTGGGTTCTGGCTGGATTCTGAGTCCAGTCTGCCTCCCCGCCTGCCAGCTCTCTGGTTCTGTGTTTCTTCTGCTCATAAACTATATTCAGCCACACACATTCACATCTTGAGAATTTATTGAGCTTGAAATGACAGGAGGGAAAGATGAAGTGGGGTTATGCAGGGTAACCTAGTCAGCTAATGTGTCAACATCAGGGCTAAGTCCAGGAGATGATTATGCTCACACCTCCTCCGTATTTCTTTTTATGGGAGAACATTATGAAACTTCTATGTAAGAACAGCCAAGACAATTTATGTTTGAATACACTTTTATTTTGACTGAATGGCATGTTAAATTCATTAGTCCCTGGCTATTACACAAAGAAGCATATTTGATTGTGTTGTGTGACTTTGTAATGGATTGTAAATGAATTGATTTGAATGTGATTTCACACTTACTAATGTGAAATGTTCTCCTTTGCACAGGGTTAACATGAAGTGACTGAACCCTCCATGTTTTATTATTAACAAGATGTCATGCTTTTTCATCTATATTATAATTAAAACAGAGTTGCAATGCTTTTAGATTTTTTTTGTTACCTTTTGTGAAGCTAATTCATTAAATGACATAGTCCCTATATTAGACCAGATTGTGTGGTATACCACAAAATATATGATCTGTTATTATGAACTGATATTTTATGTCATAACTGTTTCTTTACCATGGATTTTTTTTTACATGACTTAACATTCACAAGTAGAAAGACTTTCAATTTAATCACTTACATAATAGACAGTTTTTATAAAGAAACATAATCTTTAGTGAATGTCCGAGGTCCGAGTATTGTTGTATAGTGGACTGTATCCTCTACCATATTCATAAAATCCACACTACCATTCATTTTTTTTATTACAAATGTTTTTAAAAGATGTCTTTTATAATAATATTGTTAAATAATATTACAATTTAAAATTACTTTCTATTTAAATTTTACAATGTAATTTGGTGCTCAAGAAATGTGGTGCTTCATTTGAAAACAAATGTGCTTCTTAATATTTTGAGTAGGGTGAAGTTGCAGGCCCGGAGGCCCAACTGCACACCTGCACGCTCAGACCAGCACTCCCAGAACTATCATTATTTCAAACACATTTAACAAAAACCCACCAATTCACTCTCTCAACAAATTAGAATACTTCTTAAGACCAATAAAAAAATAACATTTTTAGTGAATTGTAGGCCTTCTGGAAAGTATGTTCATTTACTGTACATGTACTCAATACTTCAGCTGCCTCGTCCCTGATTATCAACGGCACCCCGTCCTTCACCAGCCTCTCGACAAGAGTGGGTGTGTGAGAGAGGAGGGGCGCTGGACGAGTCAGGGCTGGCAGCGTGTGATGGGGCACACCTGAAGGAAATGGAGCCTCATCACCGCCGCTGTTTAAAAGCCCAACATGCCTCTCCTCGAGAGAACGGGCTGTTCCCATTGCATGCACACTGGTGTACTTGTGGGTCAAGGAAGAGTGCATTTAGGGATTCCCGTGCCACCAGATACGTGAACCGCCAGACCCGTGATCCGGACAAGAACCGCACCCATTTACACGGCCGATGGGCCAGGATGCCGGGCCGTCCATCCCCTGCAAGCGACATGGCCGATGAGAAGGATGCAACTGCTAGAAGAAGCTGCTGCCCCTCACGCCCCGGACCGATGAGGAGAGCGCATGCAGCCGTCAGACTCTGCCCCTTACCTGGACCCTTCCTCCATGAACACTGCCTGACCCAAACAAACCCTGCAGCTAGACGAGGACACCAAAACCCTGTTTGTTTTGGACACTCTCCCCCTTAGGCCACGTTTATTTCCTCTTTTACTTTATTTTCTGTTAATAAAAGCCTCTCCAAGGCCTGACACCACACCCACCATGTCTGACGTTGGCTCCTCCTGTTACACTTGGTAGGGGCTCCTTTTGCTTTAATTACTGCCTCAGTTCAGCGTGGCATGGAGGTGATCAGGTGGCACTGCTGAGGTGGTCTGGAAGCCCAGGTTTCTTTGACAGTGGCCTTCAGCTCATCTGCATTGTCTGGTCTCTTGTTTCTCATTTTCCTCTTGACAATACCCCGTAGATTCTCTATAGGGTTCAGGTCTGGTGAGTTTGCTGGCCAGTCAAGCACACCGACACCATGGTCATTTAACCAACTTTTGGTGCTTTGGCAGTGTGGGCAGGTGCCAAATCCTGCTGGAAAATGAAATCAGCATGGCATCAGCAGAAGGAAGCATGAAGTGCTCCAAAATTTCTTGGTAAATGGGTGCAGTGACTTTAGTTTTCAAAAAACACAATGGACCAACACCAGCAGATGACATTACACCCCAAATAATCACAGACTGTGGAAACTTAACACGGGACTTAAAGCAACCTGGGCTATGAGCTTCTTCATCCTTCCTTGGTTTCCATATGAAATACAAAACTTGCTCTCATCTGAAAAGAGTAGTTTGGACCAAACTGCATCCAACTGTATCCAAATTCCTTGACACATCTGTGTGTGGTGGCTCTTGATGCCTTGACTCCAGCCTCCTTGTGCATTCCTTGTGAAGTTCACTCAAATTCTTGAATCGATTTTACTTGACAATCTTCATAAGACTGCAGTTCTCTTGGTTGGTTTTTCTTTTTTTCACACTTTTTCCTTCCACTCAACTTTCTGTTAACATGCTTGGATACAGCACTCTGTGAACAGCCAGCTTCTTTGGAAATGAATGTTTGTGGCTCCTTGTGAAGGGTGTCAATGATTGTCTTCCCCATGACTGTGTACCCTAGTGAACCAAATTGAGAGACCATTTTGAAAGCTCAAGAAACCTTTGCAGGTGTTTTGAGTTGATAAGCTGATTGGCATGTCACCATATTATTAAGAGTGAATTGGTGGGTTTATGATATGTGAGCCAAATCATCACAAATAAAAAAACAAAAGACTTAAACTACTTCACTCTGTATGCTTTGAATTTATTTAATACCTGAGTTTCACAATTTGAGTTGAATTACTGAAATAAATGAACTTTTTCATGACATTCTAATTTATTGACAAGCACCTGTATGTTTTGTAGCGTGTGTACCGTAATAATTTCCAACAGTATACAACTGCCAGCAAGTAGCAGACACATAAGACTATTAATTTTATTAAAGCGTTTCCTGAAAATTACCAGGTTGTATGGCACAATCAATGTGACATCTTATTACACCAACAAACTAATAGCCTATTTTAGTATTTAATGATAGTTTAGATAGATAGTTTGACAAATTAAGCTGTGAATTTTGTTCTCCCCATTTATTTTTAAACTCATGGTGCATAACCTATTATTGCTAGCTTAGTCAGTGTTTGATTTGATCAAAATTATTGTCGAAAGATAGCATTATTTTATAATATTTACAGCTTGCTCTTATTTTCTGAGTTATTGTACCATTCTGGGATATTTAATATGTTTTCGGACAAAATAAAAAACATTAATAAAATAAATATAATATAAAATACAATTATTATTTGTAACATATTTGAGTTCTATGTAGGTCTACTGTATGTATTACTGTATTAACTACTATTATTTCATTTTAATATTACTACTACATTTACTATTAGTAGTAGTAGTAGTATGTGTAAAAATAATATTGCACATTCTTTTTATTGTACTCTACAAATCTCTACCACAGTGCTACCACAGACAATAACAGTAACATAATAACAGTGTAACAATTAGAAATAAGTTCTGTAATAATTACAAATAAGGTTTTTGGAGTTGAGTTTATTTTCATCAAAATTTCAAGTAATCTGCGTATTGACAATATGTGCTCTGTTGGGTTGTCTAAATAATTTGCGTGTGACTTGTGTTTTTCCCAGATGGATTTTACAATTTAGATAGAGGGGTCTCTGCCAGAACTAATACAGTGCACCAAATGCTGCAGTCATTTCCACTGTCCATTTTGTGATGCCTTAATTTTCAAAGCAATACGGTAGGCAAAAGTGCAAACACATCTGCAAGCACATTTCAATAGATCGGTCCATGAAGGTAATATTTGCATAATATTTGTATAAGTGTACATTATTATAGTGAAAAATTGTAAGACAAACTTAAAGTGCAATCTTATACTGCTGTTTCAGAATGTACAATACACAGATGTGGACACCTCTGCAGAAGTCAACCACATTATCACTGCCTCTACTGCAAATCCACACAAATATAACTACATGAAAGAAGTTCTTAATAAAACCCAAACGCAGCTGACCTATAATGATGAGGTGGAGTTCATTTGTGGATGTCTCCTCCCAGAGGTAAGCCCAAAACATGTTTGAACATGAGCATGCTTATGTTCTGCAGTGTGTACATGTTTTATTTTATTAATTGGTTTATTTGTACAGGCCATCATTCATGGCCTTTGCGAACTGCAGGGCTTGTCTTGGCAGGAGGCTGAAGAGATGTTCCTCCAGGGCCCCACTTATCACTCAAGGTATGTTTTCATTTATTTATTTATTTTTTTTTACAAAAACTGTTGGATTTCTGTGTTACACAATATTTCTGACCACAGCATTTATCTATTCTTTTAGTGTTGAGTTGATTGAATGTTGAAGTTGAGGAATTTGACAGAAGAATTGCTCGAGAAATCAAAAATCTCCCCAACAAGAATGTAAAGCATTTATTTTATTTGATGTTATTTAATATGTAATATAAACATTATTAACCCAATTATTTTGGATTGTTTACAGCTCGATGACTTGTAGGACCTCATGAAAAAATACAAAAATAAAGTTTGGTGTGAGAAAATTACTCAGAGCCCTATCATTTATTGTATGTAAATATAGAGTTAATGTTCATTCCCTAACTCAATACTAAAGAATGTGCCTGTAGCCTGCAGCTTCATAATGTGAATATTTTTGTGGAAACCATGACTTTTTTTCAGGATTCGTTAAATAGAAATAAAAAAAAGCATTTATTTGAAATACAAATATTTTATAACATTATAAATGTCTTTACTGTTAATTTTGTTCACTTTGAAGCAATATCGCTATAACTAAAAGTATTAATTCCTTTAAAAAATCACCAAATGTGCTTTTTACATTTCCCACTACACCAACTTCTTTGTAACATTCATTTCTGTGTCAGTACTTTTAAACTGCCCTTTCTCTTATTAATGAATATGCACAAATCATCAGATTTATTTCTTTATTTCTCTCTTTGCAGTGTCATTTTATATTCACCAATAACACATTCAAAACTCCTATTTTATCACCTTTTATCCCAGTTTTTTTTCTCAGAAATCTAATAAATTCCAGATAGAATGTCTCAATGATTCGAAACTAATTGCTATGAAGTGTCGACGCTGTAATTTATGGCATGCTGTGTTGCTTTGAGGAACATCTAGAGCCTCTGGCCTTCAGCGTTCCGCAGATGTTTCCAGCTGCTGTTGCTGCTGTGCGTCTGCCTCTATCCCCAGAACCAGCCAGCGAGACAGAGGCACAGTGCTGTTTCCCTTCTATTCTCACCCTCTGTGTTTATCTGGAGCCCTGGTTCTGGTGCAGTCCTGCGCACATGGAAATACTCAGGCACTGATACAGCGCATATGGGATCCAGGCACTTTGGCTTAACACATGATCACAACATGTTACTGAAGATGGGAGAAGTCAGACACGGAAAGTTGACTAATAGGGACAGAAAAGAAAATAATTATGAGGTTTTCAACTCAAGAAGACAGATTGATAATGGTGAGGGTGGGGGAGTTAGATATAAATAAAATGTTTTCTTGCAAATCCATCTGTTATTGATGCATATTTTTGAAAAACATGGTACAAAACATTCATTACACTTTGTACTTTTTTTAATTTATTGATTGAATTGGTTGATACAAAATTCCTGCTTTCTAAAAGAAGTCTCTCCAGTGCTGCATTTGATCAAAAATATACATTAGAAACATATATATTGTAAAATATTTTGAAAATTTAAAATAACAGTTTTTTATTTGAATATATTATAAAATAGAATTTATATTCCTGTGATGAAAAGCAGAATTTTCAACAGCCATTACTCCAATTACTATCTCATGATTCTTCAAAAATCATTCTAATATGCTGATTTTGCTGCTCAAAAATAATTTTTTATTATTATCAACACTGAACACAGTTGTGCTGCTTTATTCCACAAATATTTTTGTTGAACCCACGATATGTTTTTTTTTTCAGTAGAAGAGTAAAAGTTTCAAAAGAACAGCATTTATTTGCAATCCTTTTTTTTAGGAGAGTATGGAAGTCTTTACTGTCACTTTTGTTCAATATAATGCATCCTTTCAGAAGAATTGTTTAAATAAAATAAAATTAAATACGTTTTTTGTATAGAGCTTCTTACGATACCAATCGTTGCAAAGCAAGTTTACAGAAAATTAAGTTTCTACAATATTTAGTAGACGTTTATCAGTGGCGATTGTCAGTTTATGTTCACATGGCTGAAATATACAGAAAAATCAATTAAAGATGTAATCAAACAGGTGATGAACACGATTAACAGCAATTATTATATGATGCAATCAAATATAAAATAAAATTTGGTAGTTTGGTATGTTGTTCCAGGTTTAGTATCATCTGAGGTCCTCTGAGGGGTGGGCATCATCTCTTCTCAGGTGTTCTGGATCCATACTGAAGCTCGGACGTTGTCAGGAAGGCTATTCCAGAGTTTGGGAGCCAAATGCAAAAAAGATCTACCTCCTTTAGTGGACTTTGCTATTCTAGGAACTACCAAAAGTCCAGTTTTTTGTGACCTTAGGGAGCGTGATGGGTTGTTGTGTGATAGAAGGCTAGTTAGGTACGCAGGAGCTAAACCATTAAGGGCCTTATAGGTAAGTAATGATATTTTGTAATTGATACAGAACTTAATAGGTAGCCAGTGCAGAGAATGTAAAATTGGGGTAATATAATCATATTTTCTTGACCTGGTAAGGACTCTAGCCGCTGCATTTTGGTATACCTGTATCTTATTGCAGGACAACCACCTAGAAGTGCATTATAATAGTCCAGTCTAGAGGTCATGAATGCATGAACTTGCTTTTCTGCATCAGAAACAGGTAACATGTTTTGTAGCTTGGCAATGCTTCTAAGTTGGAAGAATGCTGTATTTGTAACATAGTAAATATGGTTTTCAAAAGACAAGTTGCTGTCTAATATAACACCCAGAATTTGGATTGTAGAGGAAGTAACATTACATTTGTCTAGTTGCAAATTGTAATCAATGAGATTCTGAGATTTTTTTTTTATCTCAGTCTTATCTGAAGTTAATAGGAGAAAATTATTGGTCATCCAATCTTTTACATTTTTAACACACTCTGTTAGCTTAGATAATTTATTTTAGATAATAATAATTTCATCTGGTCTCACTGAGTATTATCAGCATAACAATGGAAACTAATCCCGTATTTTCTAATAAAATTACCAAAGGGCAACATGTATATGGAAAATAGCAAGGACCTAGGACAGATCCTTGTGGCACACCATACTTTACGTGGGATAAATGAGATGACTCCCCATTTAAATAAACAAAGGGGTAGCTATTGGACAGGTAAGATCTTAACCATCTTAAAGCCTGCCCTTGAATGCCCGTACAGTTTTGTTATCGATCTATGAGTATGTCATGATCTATAGTGTCGAACACAGCACTAAGATCAAGTAAAACGAGCAATGAGATGCAACCTTGGTCTGATGCAAGAAGCAAGTCATTTGTAATTTTAACGGAGCCATATATAATTAATATCAGTAATATCAGTAATACTCAGAATGCACAATACAATAAATAAATGTTATTATTATTATTATTATTGATATTGCTATTTCTGTCAAAACAAAATATTATCACCATCTTTTAGCATTAGCATCACTACTGTTATTAATATTATTATCAATGTTATCTATTATTATTATTGATATTACTATTGCCGTCAACACAGCTTATTATCAGCACCATCTTTAGTATCACTATTGTTATTGTTATTACTGTTGCTGTCATCACAAATTGCCTACCATTGCTGTTTTACTGTTGTTTTTGTGTTTTGTTGTTGTGTTTTGTGTTCACCCTATGTTGTATGTTTTTGCACTCCTAACAATAAAATAATAAAAAAGAAAAGAATGCACGATACTAGAAAATGGTCAATAACATCATCACTTTGAGGTACGATATCTATATCAGTAAGATCAATGCCATGCAATATAATTAAATCTAGCTTATGATTAAAATTATGAGTGGGCCCGGTGACATTTTGCTTGACTCCAAAAGAGTTTTTAGGTCAGTAAATGCAAGTCCTAACGCATCATTTGTATTACCAATGTAAATGTATTTAAATTAATCTAAATTGAAAAGTAGTTATTTATCTATTCTTTCCTTCACCCCTCTTTTTTATTAGCCTTTCCCCACCAAAGACAGGCCAATTGAAGTACAAAATGATTCTTAAACAGGGAGGATTCTTATTTTAAAAAAAGTGTGGCCCCCTTCTCTAACTTTTCTCTGTATTTTTCTGTCACAGACAGTTGTGATTTAAGGCAACATCCGTATATTTTCTGTGATATTCAGTCAGGTAGACATCTTTGTATGATAAAAAATGGTAGTAACAGTAAATAAAATCTGTAAATCAAAAAATAAATCCCTACAATAAAATTGTTTTATCTTAAACTCTTTAATATCATAGATGAGACGGTCATTAAGCATCTGTGTACTTAAGGTGAGTGTTTTGAAGGCTGTTGGGTGTTACCATTCCATATGTGGCCATTTGGTAAGGCCAGTACAGATCTAGTAGCCAAAGGCTGTTACCTTATTAAAGAAGTCAACTGGGCATGTTTTTCTGTTGCTCAAGATGTTTCAGTACAAATCCAAGTGAATTCATCAGTTGGGAACTGATCGTGTAGATGAAGCCATTTGGATCAGCAGTGAAACAGAAAAACATGTCTAGACTAACATCCTGCCTGAAAACTGCATAAACTGTTACCTTAATGACGTGGCAGAAACATTCTTGTTTATATTTTTGTGGCAAAGGAAACTGTTGCTACTGCATTTGTTTGTTGATGTTCATGAAGAGATTCATAACTCATTTTCATTTTGAATTCGCTTTGAAATATGTTTGTTTCTCATGGTGCCCTTCAGTGGAGAAAATCATCTGGAATTTGGTCAATGTCTTTAGGATCTTTTAGGTAGACAGTGAAAAAAACAAAAAAACAAAATTGGAATATTAAACAGACGCAGAAGGGCTAGGTTTTCATGTAAGAGGACAAACATTTCAGACCACTACAAGTCATTTTTTCTTGCTCTATTTCTGTCTTAGTTATTTTTTGTTCAGTTTATTCTATTTCAGACATCTTCATTACACTCTGGTTTGTCTGTAAAATAATCTTGAACCTTGGAGCCCAAAATAAAGGACAAACACAATGACAAAAAAATAGAAGAGTTTTATAGCCACTGACCATGAGGACTCAGATAACATTAAATTATATTATGTAAAAATATTTTTATTATTAATTATTTTATAACTATTGTTGTAATCAGATTTGTAAAATGTATTGTTGAATAAACTGGAAACTGAACTTGCCATTTTCTGACTTGAAGTTTAGGAAATTCCACTTCCTGTCATTACAATTCTGTTTCCAATTCAACTTTTTGTGTGGTGTGACCATTCCAGTTTATTAACTGAAAGAAGCACATTTGGAGTATTATTGTACATTTTTTTTTCCTCATGGACTTTACTGTGATGTGGCGTCAAGGTCAAAGGTCAAGAGACATTTCAGTTGAATGAATCAGTCAAGCTCTCAGTTTAGAATGCTAGCTGTATCGTGAAGCATCTGTTTGATCAGTACAATGGGAATTCATATTTACAAACTAAAATCCCAGTGTAAAGCCAAAGACAAGCTAAAGCTAAAGCTTGTGCTTCCTTTCATTTAATATTTGTTTGTTTTAGATTATGTAAGGAAGAAATCATTCTGATTGTGATGGGAACTTCATTTGACTGAACTGAATTATTAAAACAGACTAAACAAATCATTAACATAGAGTTTATGCAACAGAGGTGAGAGAAAGGGTGAAAGAGAAAGTGAGAGAGTGAGAGAGTGAGAGAGAGAAAGAGAGTTTGTTTGTACAGACATTGATCCACAGCCTCCTGGGTCTGCGGCTGCCGTTTACTAATTTGTGTCTTCCCTTTCTCTCAGCACAGCTCGGAGGGAACAAACAGCCATGCTCGCCAACACTAGACCACACGTTGCTCAGCAACAGCACACTGGTCGGAGGGGGGGTGGAGAGGGGCTGGCGCGACAGGATAGAGATTCGTGAAGAGAAGAGGGAATCAAGGCCTTTATTAGCCCTGAGTACGGATCCCTGACCCGGACCTCTGCACTCTTCATGACTCACATAACAGCAATGAACACGTTACAAAGCTCTTCTAATGGCCCAAATGTAAGGATGCACATTAGTTATAGTACTTATTAGAGCTGGCAGCATTGCTATCAATTTGTTTTGAAAATATAAATTGGTTACACTTTATTTTAAGGTGTCCTTGTTACAGTGTAATTATACATATAAGTAGAGTAAAATTAATTAACTACATACTAACTGTTAGTGTTAAGATTAGGGGTTGTCTTAGGGTTACTTGTATGCTTTTCAAAAATCTAATCAAACATCTTTTGCACAAACAAAAGAACTTACTGGAATGCCTGGTGAAAAGTTTATGAATCAAATTCAGATGTGAAGTTGAACAAAATTGGTGTATCATATTGTTTGTTGAAAATGTGAAATATCAGTCATAAAAAGATTATACCAGGTCCAAAATACCTGCCTGGAAGTTTCTAGTAATACTGAAGATGTTGATTAGCTGGTCCTGATTAACTTTCTTTTCACTAATTATTTACAAATGAGTGCAAGAAGGGTTGAAGTGTGAACTGTTTTAGAGTCCCGGGTCATGCTCACTCATATGGTTTATTTGTTTGTTTTTTTGCTAAAAGCTTTATTATGTGAAACGGTCTTCTGTGCTATCATCTATGCAAAGTTGGTGCAATAAAGTAACATCAGAGTTAACAATTGTTTACGTAGGGTATGTGTGTGTGTGCATTTTATATTATTTAGGCACTTATAGGCTATAGTTTGACAATGTTCTAAAACAACATGCCGTGGGAAGTCAGTCAAACTTATGCTTTTCTTATTGATATTGTTTATTTTTCACTCCTTAACAGTTCATCAGGCTCTTAATGATTTCATATAATTTAATCTATGCCATCTTTCTGAATATCTAAAGACCATGTACCATAGTTCTTAATTGTATAGCATTTGTTATAATAAGACTAGCCTATTAATCATTACCAGGCCAATAATGACATTTTTAATGAATCAATATATCATTTGCTATGAAGAAACAATTGCCTGCACATTTAGAACCAATAGCTACAACATGCCACAAGGGAAATCTATTTCCTTCACAGATTATTTATTATAAATTCGGCAATAATTTAGACTAAATTTTACACAATAAATATGCCTACAATAAAAAGTGATAAATTCTAATAAAGGTGGTCAAGAGTAGTTTAAAAAGATTTTAATATATGTTAGTGATAGTTTTTTATCAGTCTTTTTAGTTTATTTGCCTTTTTTAGATACTGTTAGACTTTCTCCATAGCATTTTAAAGTGATTGTTTCTCTAAATAATTCAAATAGATCACATATTTGACCATCAGCTTTGCGATAGGAATGGCTTGAGTTAATCCCACCACACTTCTCGAGTGCACTGTTAAATGTGCACAGAGTAGCCAGTGATTCGCAAGAACTCAACTTCAACAATATTGTGCTGATAATTGCTCCAATAAGTTTGTACGTGAAGTTGGCTGCATGTTTTTCTTAAAGATGCATAAAATATGAGCAAAAAGACTTGACATTATTAGGGGTCAATCAGTCCTTTTCTGTCAAATGCACTTGTTTTCATCATTTGTTTCATATTAAAATTATTTGGTGAGAAAATGGTCTTTAGGTTTAGTTTGAAAGAGTAATTTGACAATATGCTATTAATTATTGAAGAAGATTCTTTGTTTTATGTTTGTCTCTCTCATAGTATTTCTTTTCTTCAGAAACCTTTTTTGACAATATGCTCAAAATATCTAAGAACATTGCTTTTGTTGAAGTTCAGGCCAGGCCACAGTGCAGCTGAAGCCACTAAAAACATTCAATTAGCATTTTGGGAAAGACAGTATGTCTGAAAAGACTGTTTGGTCCTCAAACTTCTATTTGGTAGCGTGACGCTGAGATTTGAACTACTAAATCTGTATGAGTATGTGTATTAATATGCCGTTGAGAAGAGGCTATTTAAGCAAATGAGCATAAATGTTGATTTAGTAAAATAAGTGGAATTATTTAATTATAGTTATTTCCTTCTGAATAGTCTATTAAATGTGATTTTACTTAATAGCTTAATTTATTAGAACTGCACAATGCATGATTTCTCCAAGAACTGCATCCAAGATTTTATAGTTCTAATAGATTGTTTTCAGAATATTAAATTGACTTTTAATCACAGTAAATATGATCCGTGTGTTCAGAGGATGTTCGGTGCCAGGTGTTAATTTCTATCAGTGATCCTTCCAAATTTCTGATTTGATTTGTGTGTGTATGTGTGAGTGAATGGATTGCTGAAAGAGAAATGGGAACACAGAAATGAATTATCAGTTAAATCATGTATCAAGTAATCTTCAGACATAAGGAACAGATAGTTGGATATGTTTTTGTGACAATCTACAAATGTGGACATTTTTATCATATATTATTGTTTGAACAGTTTGGCTCCCCCAATCCTTTTCCCCCCAAGTTATTTGAAGTATATTCTATGTGCTCGGTTATTCATTCGCAAGATATAATGTCACCATAAGGCTTTCCACCAGAACAATATGTCAATAACAGACTCTCAATAACAAGCGTGAGCTTTTATCCTCATTCAGAATAATACAGCCCTAAATACTCCAGCCGTTCCTATCCATTCCCTGCATGGCTTACCGGATATGACAAACATATGCTGAGGGCTGCCTGTGTAAGGTTTACCTCAGTCCCAGGACGAATAAAATAGAAGGATTATTGGATTAGGAAGGAGAGAGCGATGAGGAGATTGCTTTTTCCTCTACATGCCGTTTCATTTCATATTCTTGTATATTTTCAATTAAAAAAACCTCATAGAGATAAAGCCAGATTTGATGACTTTTACATTCAGTCCCTTTTCGGTACAGGCTAAACACTGCGAAATTAAGAAAATGTAAATATAATATTTAATAATTGTATTTTTGATTTCATTTAAATTTATTTTTTAATAAATTTAAGATCTGCATTTGTTTTATATATTTTTCAGACAAAGTCAACGCCATGTGTGATGGTAGATTGTATTTTTTGGACATAAAGCTTCTTGACCTATAAAGGGAAACTGCATGTACAGTTGCATCTCAATAAATTAGAATGTCATGGAAAAGTTCATTTACTTCAGTAACTCAACTCAAATTGTGAAACTTTTTCGTTAAATAAATTCAATGCACACACACTGAAGTAATTTAAGTCTTTGTTTCTTTTAATTGTGATGATTTTGGCTCATATTTCAGCAAAAACCAACCAATCTCAAAAGATTAGAATATGGTGACATGCCAATCAGCTAATCAACTCAAATCACCTGCAAAGTTTTCCTGAGCCTTTCAAAATTGTCTCTCAGTTTGGTTCACTAGGCTACACAATCATGAGGAATACTGCTGATCTGACAGTTGTCCAGAAGACAATCATTGACACCCTTCACAAGGAGGGTATGCCAGAAACATTCATTGCCAAAGAAGCTGGCTGTTCACAGAGTGCTGTATCCAAGTATGGTAACAGAAAGTTGAGTGGAAGGAAAAAGTGCGCAAGAAAAAGACCAACCAAGAGAGAACCGCAGCCATATGAGGATTGTCAAGCAAAATCGATTCAAGAATTTTAGTGAACTTAGAGTTAACTTAGAGATAACTGAGGCTAGGGTAAAGGCATACAGATGTGTCAAGGAATTTGGCTACAGTTGTTGTATTTCTCTTGTTAAGTCACTCAATCACAGACAACGTCAGAGGCGTCTTACCTCGGCTAAGGAGAAGAAGAACTGGACTGTTGCCCAGTGGCCCAAAGTCCTCTTTACAGATGAGAGCAAGTTTTGTATTTAATTTGGAAACCAGGGTCCTAGAGTCTGGAGGAAGGGTGAAGAAGCTCATAGCCCAAGTTGCTTGAAGTCCAGTGTTAAGTTTCCACAGTCTGTGATGATTTGGGGAGTAATGTCATCTGCTGGTGTTGGTCCATCGTGTGTTTTGAAAACTAAAGTAACTGCACCCATTTACCAAGAAATTTTGGAGCACTTCATGCTTCCGTCTGCTGACCAGCTTTTTAAAGATGCTGATTTCATTTTCCAGCAATGACCATGGTGTTGGTGTGCTTGACTGGCCAGCAAACTCACCAGACCTGAACCCTATAGAGAATCTACGGGGTATTGTCAAGAGGAAAATGAGAAACAAGAAACCAGACAATGCAGATGAGCTGAAGGCCACTGTCAAAGAAACCTAGGCTTCCAGACAACCTCAGCAGTGCCACAAACTGATCACCTCCATGCCACGCCGAATTGAGGAAGTAATTAAAGCAAAAGGAGCCCCTACCAAGTATTGAGTACATGTACAGTAAATGAACATACTTTCCAGAAGGCCAGCAAATCACTAATTATTATTATTTTTTATTTATTTTGGTCTTAAGAAGTATTCTAATTTGTTGAGATTTTTGTGGGTTGTGTTGTGGGTTTTTGTTAAATGTGAGCCAAAATCATCACAATTAAAATAACCAAAGACTTAAACTACTTCAGTCTGTGTGCACTAAATTTATTTAATATACAAGTTTCACAATTTAAGTTGAAATAAATGAACTCATCCACGACATTCTAATTCACTGAGAAGCACCTGTATGTTCATCCAAACAGCAGGTGTCACTGTCTGAAATAATGATAGTTCTGGGAGTGCTGGTCTGAGCGTGCAGGTGTGCAGTTGGGCCTCCGGGCCTGGGGCTTCACCCTACTCAAAATATTAAGCAGCACAATCGTTTTCAAATAAAGCACCACATTTATTGAGCACCAAATTACTTTGTAAAATTAAAATAGAAAAGTTATTTTAAATTGTAATATTATTTCACAATATTATTATAAGAGACAATAAAATTGATAGTCTTTCTACTTGTGATTGTCAAGTCAAAGTAACAGTTATGGCATAAAATATCAGTTCATAATAACAGATCATATTTTTTTGGGGTATACCACACAATCTGGTCTAATATAGGTACTATGTCATTTAATGAACTTTTCCATGAAATTCTAATTTATTGAGATGCACCTGTACATCCATGTTTTCATTTGCACAAACCTCACTGAATCACAGATTCAATGCATATGCATGCCACCAAGCTGCTCAACAATATCGTGCTGCTTTCTTTTGTTTTCTTTTTTCTTTTGGCGTGCATGTTTTGTGTGGCTTTACTTTTAAGGTTGTTATGAGAGTTCTCTGCCAGACATAAGAATGTGATAGCATGCACCAAGCAAACTAAAACAGCATTCCCAAGGGTCTTGAAACTCCCAGTTCCTCAACCCTTCCAGCCACAAGATCATAGCCTCTCCATACAGCAGGAAATATAAAAGTGCACATTTTTACAACACCCACAGTCTCTTAGGGCTTCTGTTTGAATGACGCTTCTTAAAGTCAAGCCATATGTGTGCTTAACTCTTACGTGTGCAGAAGACCCTTGTCACCCAGCTGGAATGCCTTTTAAATGCATCGTAAAACCTAGACTGTTGGCAAGGATTTCAAGGCTATGTATTTAAATAATAGGTAGACTCTATAGGGATTGATGGCTTTGCATATACATGTATTTGTGAGAGATAGAGCTGGAGTTCTCTTAATGCATTGAAAAGTCTTGGATAGTGCAGTAATGATGGTGTGATTAAAAATGGCTTGGAGGTTGGATTGGCTGGACTGCTATTTGTCATGACATGGTTGCTTGCATGTCATCATGTTGTGGTGCTAAATCAACCAGTGCAAGTTTAAATTTGTCTTTGTATTTAAGATAAAAGCGTTATTTTGAAAAGTTGTGTATGTGGCTGAAATTATGCCTTTTTAAAAATACTTTTTAATATAGAATAGTCTATAAATACTAGCTGTTTTGATAATCAGACACCAGCAAACCAGCAGAGAAAAAAGTATGATTATGCAAGATAATATGTTGCTTATATGTTATATATATGTTGTTTAAATAACTATTTTATGTCATGTTAAAAATGCTGCATATTGTTGGGCTTATGCAATTTATGCTAATGGTCATACTTTGTAATGTTTGATTTAAGGACTATAAATTCGTTTTTTTGCCACTTAATGTTAATTTAAAAATATTTATCTTGAAGCAAAACCACTAAAGAACCACTGATCTATAATATACCTTTCTGTATGTCTAATTCATAAAAACGAGCCTGATTTCCATTTAGAAACCAGGTCATAGTGTGTAGTATCCTACTGAAACTGCAAAAGCTGCACATTTGTCCTCTGTCTTAAATCCTGAGGCATTTTCCCTTTCAGATGTTTTATTACATCTAACCTGTACATCTGGATGATCACCTAAAATAACTTTTGCATGCAGGCCTCTTTAGTTTTACTGAGGCACATCAGCATTTTTGTGTTAACTTATGTAGGCCCAGCTTTGTACGTCTCACATGAGAGTACAAGCATCAGTTTGTGATTCATTTAACCAACTTCTAAGGGTCAACAGTCAGTTTTCCGAGAAGCAATTGATTTAAAAAAGTGTGCGTCTAAGTTAGGTCAAGTTTTATTGAGTCGCCTAACCATGTGTCCAGCTAACTAGGAGCATCTGTCTTATACTTCATGTCTTTGGCAGATTCCAGCTATGAGCGGCTCGCACGAGAAACTTCAATTTGACACCGTTTTGACCAACATATGGGGACTGAAGTCAATTTATCCATGTGCTAAAGATTTAACATTTACTCCATGTTATAATTGGAATGATTCAACCATTTTATCGACCATAAACATTAACTATTGAACCCACTTCAAGCAGCTACCCTGTGAGACATGGACAGCTGTGGGTACATCACCCTGCCGGTCTAGTCAAAGCTTTAGCAGTGCATTTAATGAGCACCCAAACAAAGAAGATGTAAGTAACAAAATCATTAAACCAACACAATGCCAAAGTCTCTGTCTCAAAGTTGATCTTCGCTCATTTGCAGATAATGATACTGGCAAAGGTTTTGCAAATATAGAATCCTTCTATAACCGCAGGTCTTTTAAATAGGGAAAAGCGGCGCTTGTGGGGGCGTCTTTACCGTGTCTAATGTTCACAATACCTTCATGTACTTTTCTGTACATCCAAGACACAGAGAGAGGAAAAGTTACCCGACTATAGTGATAAGCCTTATGATTGTAAACATAATGTTTTCATGCCATTGTGTGCATTGATAGGCTGGCAAAAAGGCACTGAGTTTATTTCTATCACCTAAACATACTCTTGCATTACACACTAGGCCCATCTGCCCTACAGCCTCCATTTTTATGCATATCCCTCTGTTTTATTTATTTCCTTTAGTTGGACCGGGTTTAAAGAACTGCTAAAAACATCAGAACCAGATACACAAGTGGATTTGCATGAGAGTCTCACACATCCTCTTTTTCATTTCAGTCCAAATGATAAATCAGCCAGAATCTCTGTCATTGCATGCAACATTCTTGAGATTCTTCAGCTTCTAGTCACACAACTGGTGAAGTGTGACTGGAATATCTCATTCTTAGCCTACAGACAGACAAAACAAAGAAGTCTCTCACCTTGAGGCAAGATTTTTGGAAATTCACTCAGTGATCTGTGTGTTTTCAGCTGAGAATCCTTGAGTGTCGGAAGAGATTCATGTTGCTGCAGCTGGAACATTTGCTCCAGTTTCAAGAGTCTTGAGATAGAACAGCATATGAAGGCATTTTCAGATATAAAATGGCATAAGATGTCCATGTTTAAATTTTGATAGATTCAGGGGAGAAAAAGGACTTATTCTATTGACCAGTCAAGGCCACATACAATACAACAGTATTTCCATGAATCCGTGTGGAATGTATTGGCCATATCTGCACACTTTTGAACACTTAAATCACTTTAAAAAATAACATCTGAATGTTATATCATTTGATAGGCTACATAACATCTAATGATGCTAGAAAGATCTAAGAGCTACTGTCACTTTTCAGAATCTTGGTCAATGCTGGTTTGTACTTTGGTGCAGGTCTACCTGGTGGACTAGGACTGCCATTTTGTGAGCTAGCAAAATCTTAAAAAACCTTGCATCCTGTGTGTATTTTTACCAGAGGAATTTAAGACATGTTTTAAGTGGATAATGTGTCCAAAACCTCTTATGGCCATTTTAGGCTTTATGTAGGCACATTTATTTATGCATATAATCTTAAAATCACAGATTGGCGAGCTTTAAACCTAACATCTTGGCAAGCTTCTTTAGCACTTGATTCTTTAGTACCTGTTGTACAGTAACTTATTTCCAGCGACCATGCAGGTATTTACTTTAATTCAAAAGGTCATTTCTATTTATACGTGCTTGAATAGTAACATTAATGCTCTCTTTTGAAATGCATACCTCTGAAAATGTCTTGCAACGAAAGGCCTGTGGAACAGCAAGTAAAAGCATTGATTTAGATCAGCATGTAGCGCATTTGACAATGTGATGGATGTCTTCGTATAAAACTTATGTTTATATATGTTTAAAAATATTAATTAACAAATCATGCAAGTTTGGAACAAAATGAGGGTGAGTAAATGATGACAGATTTGATTTTTTTGGGATGAACTATCCATTTAACTCTTTTTAATTCCCAGTATTGGATGTCCAGTACTGAATTCAGATCATGTCATTCCAAGAGCAGCTTGAGAAAGAGCCGTCCACAGATGGTCAGTGTTGTGTACACCCTGAGCACAGTGAACCGGGAGGGTGAACGGGCAAGGCGAAGGGTCCACGGAGTAAGGATGTATACGTTTAAATGGGAGAAGGAGCACCAGCTGGCATCTGGCAATCTAAGATCAGCAGCTGCCCAATCTGGTGCACATACCACTCAGTTATATGGAGGAACAGGACCACCGGGAATGTCTGGACATGCAAAAGAAGTTTATGCTGATGAGAGGTACAGTATACAGCCAAATTTCACTTGCACATTTCTGTCTGAATTCAAAGCCCACACACAGTTGTGTTCTGTCATCACCTTTAGATACATTTTTCAAAATATATAATTTTATATCCCCTAGACAAAAGAAAAGACAATTCTTTCATCATTTATTCATCCTCATGTTGTCCCAAACCTGTATGACTTTCTATCTTCAATGGAACATGAATAAGTTATGTTGCAGAATGTTGGTAACCAAACCATTTTGGATCCCATTGACAAAAAATACAATGGACTTCTTTTGAAAAATTAAATGAATAGAGGTTTGGAACGACATGAGGCTGAGTAAATTATGAGAGAATTAACCCCTTCCTTTAAGGAAAAGAGCTTTGTGTTTCTTGGGTATTATGTTAAAAGTTGCCATGTCATTATATTTAGGTTTGTTTCATTCACTCTTGCCAGTGGTAAAAGCAAATTCTGAAGTACATGGCACAGTGTTTACCTCTTTTTTCCCCCCTCGCTTGTTGATGCCCCAAAGACAGAACCGAAAAACATTTATTTACTTGGTGATGCGGTGTCTCTAGAGTTCCTAATTATGTTTCTAGAGTCTACAAGGAATGTTCATTCCTGAGACTGCAGGCTTTCATAGACTGATGGATTCCTTGGCAACTGTTTCTCTTGTTGTTTTTTTTCTTTCCTGCTCCCTCTCCTCTTCTTTTAATTAGAGTGGAAGATCAGTGAAATGCCAAGTGTCAGAACCAGAGAGGATGAGAATATAGCATAAACGACCTTTTAAACTTCGCTGATCTTTGATAAGGCCACAAATGGAGCATCTTGGTCCTTCATTCGTGTTGCTTGTCTCGCTCTACCTGGGCTGTTATCTAACAGGTAGATGTCTGGGCAGCTGTCGACTGTGATGGCAATATGTGATGGATAGAGCTTTTAAGCAGATCATCAGACAGACAAAAGAACTGAGATCAGAGGTTGATCAATAATAAAAAAAATGCTTCAAGGTTTTTAAAAGCATTTTGTTGTTCCACAGTCGTTTGCAATTCAGTTGCAAAAATGTTGACAGGCGATTGCTGGGATGTTCTGATGGGTTAAAGAGCCCACCAGTGTTTTGTTAATTTTATTTTAAGTATTATTTACTGTTCATACTATTACAGTTTATATTAATATTCATCTTAGTTTTCAGTTAATTTTATATAGTAGTAATTTAGTTTTGTGCTTTTTTCATTTTATTAGTTTTTTATATTATTAAAAAAATTATTTCTATTAATATGTAAACATTTAATATCTTTAATTGAATTGATCTCAGTTTTAGTAATTTTAGTAATTTAGTAAGGAAATATTTAAATTTTAAAGTTTACAGAGAATGGTCCAAAAAAGAGAAAATATCAAGTGAGCGGCAATTGTGTGGACGAAAATGCCTGGTTGATGTCAGAGCTCAGAGGAGAATGGGCAGACGTGTTAGAGATGATAGAAAGGCAACAGTATCTCAAATAACAACTCGTTACAACCAAGTTTTGCATAATACCGAATGCACAATGCTCCTGTCAGCTAAGAACAGGAATCAGAGGCTACGATTCGCACAGGCCCACCAAAACTGGACAACAGAAGATTGGAAAAATGTTGCCTGATCTGATGAGTCTCGATTTCTGCTGCGGCATTCAGATGGTAGGGTCAGAATTTGGTGAAAAGAACATGAAAGCATGGATCCATCCTGCTTTGTCTCAACGGTTCAGGTTGCTGCTGGTGGTGTAATGGTGTGGGGGATATTTTCTTGGCATACTTTGGGCCCCTTAGCACCAGTTGAGCATCATTTAAACACAACAGCCAACCTGGGTATTGTTGCTGACCATGTCCATCCCTTTATGACTACAGTGTATATATATATATATAGGTCTCTAGAAATGGCCTTGCTTAAATCAATGGAATTTAAAGATGTCATCATTTTATCGTCCAGTATTTTGGGTAAATATTCAAAAATATATCCTATTTAAAACCGCTAACATTTACTGTGTAATATATTAAAAGGAAATGCTACTACTATTATTATTTGGTATTTTAAATATTTCTATTCGTTTACACCTGTCTTTAATGTTGCATTCGTTCCCATCTTCCTGTCAATAAGGGCAGAACTCTTCCTGTTTAGCAATTAAAATTCACAGACTTCATTGCCAAATGTCTGAACTTTCTATGACATTGGAAGCCTTTGGGTTTTGCTTCTCTCTGGCTAGAATAATCACCTACTTTTGGCTTGAGGCTATAAACCACACTTCATAGGGAGGGAGAATCCAGTCTGACAGTCAGAGAGACTAGTGTCAGGACATTTTATTCAATCACACATTTTACCAGCCAGAATTCAGATCATGTTTTGGTTCATGCGTTATGAGTCCACGATCCAACAGCCTTAGGGAGAAAAAGAAGTCTCACATGTTGCAGTATATGGATGTCAGATTGAGATTTAGTCCGTTTGTGTGTGCAAGGTGGGTGTTGGATTTAGAATAATGATAAAAACAACAACAGTACTACTACTGCTACTAGCGGCACTGCAATTTCTGTTACGGTGCAAAATTGCATATTTCTCAATTTTTCAAACAATTCCTAATTATTCTATGTACTTTAGAATTTCCTTTGATAAATTTCTTTGTCTCTTTTTACATTATTTTTGGTCACTTTAGCCTTTGACTTTTATTCATATTGCCAGCTTGCTTGTGCTAGACATTGTGTGGGCTCTAATATTCAGATTTGGAGAGAAACGCTGAGAGCATCTCTTGGATGAGTGGGAGGCTAAGACACTTGCACCTTGCGGTTTGTTGTCTTTTGGAAAACAGATAAAAGAATAAGTAAACAGTATGTAATCTTCAATATTAGCATTGCGTTCACAGCTTTGTGAGAGATGACAGCAAATTGAAATTTCCCACAGGTTTCCAGGAATGAGATGGATCATAGTCAAGATTTTTTTTTTTTTTTCAGAAACATGATATCATAAAGCCTCATTTGCAGAATACTTAGAGTGCATTGTTTGCTTCCCACTTCCCTACTTAACCTTACATTCCAATAGGCTTCAACTAGATTTTTCAGTTTTTCTCAATCTATGCGAAGTGAAGGAATGTTATAGTTTGACATAGTTTGAAACAAATCCATCACCATATTTTTATATACTTAGCTATGTCATTCCTTAGAAGGTTGCTAGATTGTTTTCCCAGTCCAAGTAAAAAATATATATAAAACATTTTTTTTTTAATTTACTGTCAATTTCTGTCAATGGTTTCTAAATCAAATTATGAAGAAGAAAACAGTTTGCTTGTAAAACACCACTAAAATGTGACTTCAGACTTAAGAACTGATTCAGTTTCCTCACATTTTTCTAGATATATAGCTATTGCTACACAAATGACTGCACAACATCCAAAATATTGCTGTTGGTCACCTAAGACACAAAGTCATCAGTCTTTCACATACTGTATAAGGAAGCAAGCATTCAGGTGCATACATGCAGCAGGCACACTCTTAAGTGAACTATTCATTCAGAGCAAGTTTGTGTATTCTGTTTGTCTTGGCCTCTGATTCAAGAAGTGCAGCTTGGCACCAATACTCTGATGTTCACTGTCAACAGTCATGCCAGCTTCTACACTAGCAAAATCCTTTTTAATGGATCAGCTGTCCATTGAGAGGATCCACTGGCAACAACAGAGTACTTTGTTTAAAAACATCCATTCATTGCATTTCTGTGCATATAATGCAAGCCTTGTCTCATGTTTTCATTTATTGGCAACATTGTTTGCCAGCAGTGAGAGAATCTTGGCACAGCAATGCAATGCTTTGTTTAAGCGCAAAGACATTAAATTAAAGGAAAGCACTTGTTGTTAAGAAAATAAAAAGGGATTACGTTATAATGAAAAAATAAACATCAGGTTATTCTTCCAATAGAAATTTGGTTAGAAACAGGTGTACCAATATAACCATAAGTGGTTGAAGTCACATTAACATTTTTGACATTACAGTGATCTGAAATCAATCAATGGAAATACTTTTTCTTAGTTTACTTTTATCAATGATTTAATTTGACGAATTCTAACATATTGGTTCATATTTTGGTTCCTTTTCATGTATTTATTATTTTTATAATTTAACACAGCAAAGGATTGCTGACTCAAGATATAGAAATAGCTTTAAGAAGTTACTCCAAGATTCAATGTATTTTTTTTTATGTTCAGGATATTGTGTTTTGTCTCTCTTTCCTGTCATGTGTGCTCCCAACATATCCACTTATATATTTTCTGGAAGCTAATCATCTGTAATGCTAGTTTTTATGATTTCTATATTGGTTTAAACAGATGATTTTGTCAATGAGGTCACACAAGGTCATCACAAGTGAATATATGTTTACCTTTGAGACCGGGACAAATAGGAATTGTTGTGAGAGTGAGTCTGTCCAAGAGTGTGTGGGTGGATGTATGTGTGTGTATGTGTGTACAGGGATATGAGAGTATGAGGAGTTCTGGCAAAACAAGCATGGGTGGCAAAGGGAGAGTGAGGGACACAGATGGACTGCGTTTGCAAAATGTGGGAAAAAGTTATATAAAAAAATAACTGGATTAACACGTCTTCAGTCTCACAGCACAACTGCTTAGCTATGCTGTAGAAATTCATCGAGATTAAACAGCAGCAATATTTTTACATACTTCAGCAGTTGGTAATCATTTTGGGAAGTCTTGTACTCCAACTTTGACTTACAATTATTTTAAATGATCATGCATGCATCTTTTCATTACATGTGATGGCAAAGCTGAATATTTAGCAGCAATACTCCCCTTTTCAGTGCCACATGGTCCTTCAGAAATTTTCCTGATCCTGAAATTTGAACAGTTCTGTTAGTTGATAACATTTTATTGTAATGTATAATATAAATTGTACAATTTATTAAAAAAATTAAATAAAATAATTGCTAAAAATCTTCCCTTAAATCACAAATAAGCCTATGTGGTAATAACCTTTCTTTCATAACATTTAGCAGCAACACTGGTCAAGATTTAATTATTTCACAATCTTGTTTAATTTATCTCTCAGTTTGCTTACAGATATCCAAGTTGACAAATCAACCCAAAACAAATATTTTGTCAAATAGCTGCCGTCCCCTCCAAAATCATAAAATACGTCTGAAAAGTGATGGAGACTCAGCCAAAAGCAAAACAACAGGAAGGAAGGAATAAAGAAAATCAATCAAGGAAAAATAGGTCAGAAGGAAGGATAGACAAGAGGAATGGTCTCAAAGGACTGCCTCTGCTCCAGAATGCACAGGAGAGTATTGACGGATGTCTGTTGGCTTGAACCCGCTGTGAAGAGGCAACATGTGGAGATGGTTTGAAATGGTCAACCTGAAAGAGAGATTCAGGGCTTTTTCTTTGCCACCTGCATTGGCGATGTTGAATGGCCTGCATGTTCTTGCAAAAGTCACTGTGCTCTTGTGGTGCTGTGCCATTGTGACTAGTGCTTTTCATGAGGGCAGTTCATTGAGTACTTGAGTAGACTTTTTGTCATGCACTGTGGCAAAAAAGAAAAGAAAAGAAGGCTTTTTAAGAAATATGTATTACACTATTTCAAACTGGAAAACACTGCTTATTTGTCAAGGGTTTATATTGTGGAATAACTTAATCATACTGCTACTGTCATAAGATTTTGTATGTAAAGATGTAAGATAGGCTATGTTAGATTATTTGCTGGCTACAAGAGTTGGTGAACAATGAAATTCAAAAAGGGGAATAATTATTAAGACAATAGAGAAAACATTTCTGTTCATCAAAATGCCTATTGCTTTGCAGTGTTTGCTTTGTAGTAAAGTAAAATGAGAAAATTATTTTGCGTAATTAATAAAAATTAAACAAGTACATTGGTAAAAGACTTTGGTGGGAATAATAATATTCTTCTCCACTGATTTTTTTATGTTATAAAACTTTGTTAATGCTCTAAGAACCAGTTTCCGTGGCAACTGTGATTGTACCTACAACTATGCTCCTATAGCCAACCTTTCTGTAGGTGATATCTAATAAAATATTTTTTTTAAAGGTAAATAGATGATGAAATTCATTCTTATCATTGTTTACATTCTTTTGTTTTTCATAGATTTTGTTATTCAAGTACCACACATGTTTGTGTGGTAGAGGTACAGTGACATGTACATACAGGACTTTGCTGGTGGGTGTTCTTGATTGTGCCGGTCTTTGAGGGGGCTTCTGTGTGGGATTTTGCCTGAGCTGCAGGGCAATTCTGTAAAGTTTAATTACATGTTATGCTCCCTGTGGAACAGAGAAGATTAGAATCAAATTAAAATGTGGTGGCGCAGAAGTGCTCCAGTGCTATGGATCAGAGCTATGGACTTCAGAGACCCTGAATCGTCCATATATCTCTATTGCATAGGGAGAATTCAGTGGGTGGCTCCCCATTCAGTAAAAGACTTTAGGTGACTATTTTTAGTCAGTCATTAACTATTCATGAATGCTTTTTGTATCATATTACGTAATAGGCCTGTAACGTTTTTGAAGGCTTTAGTTGACATTGGAACTAAAATGGTTGCATAGACAGTGGGCTTATGATCTGCAGAGCTATATTGTACTGTATATACAGTGCCGTGAAAAGGTTTTTGACCCTTGACATTTCTTTTTTTTGCATATTTGTCACACTTAAAAGATTCAATCATCAATCAAAATTTTATATCACAAAGATAATGCAAGTAAATACAAAATGCAGTTTTTAAATGATGATTTCAAAAAAGCTGACCTTCTACTGAGAGGAATGAGCCTATTATTTGAAGTAAGCGAGATCAGATCATCTTTGCTGGTATTCAAAGCCAGGACATGCAGTCAGAGTCTTTGGCTCGGCTTGACTTGTGATCTTCTAAGGAATGGTGAGCTCACTAATTAAAGTCTAATGCTGTTCCTACACAAGGATGCAGCAGCCAGGATCATTCCCATGTGGCAGAAATGTAACCGTTATTGAAATGTTCAGGTCTAAAAATACTAATGGCATGAAGTATGCAATTACCCTAGGATTGTTCTTGGATTAACCACGGCATGTGTAAAGATGGAACAGATGCTATATGTTAACTATTTCAGAAGGCTATTATTAACATTCCAGTGTTGATGGTTGACATTCCATGGCACTGACAGTTGGTCTTCTATTTTGTTTTGTAGTTTTGCTCCTCGCTTGAAATGAAAATCTTAACTCTGAGAAGAAAGCATATATATATATGCTTTCTTCTCTGCTCTATGATTTATGATTTATATATTTATATGCTACATACATGCACACAGTCTTTCCACTATCTTCTCTTTATGTTCGTGCTCTATAGATCTCATTTGTCTTCATCTGCTACCTGTCAGCGCTATATGTTTCATGCTCAGGTCAAGGTCCTCCACACTCTTCTTCTTCTATGCAGGATAAAGATTTCAGATAGAACTGTGGCTTGACAGTTATTGGACATACTCCAGATATATTTTAAAGTTATTATTTTCTAAATTTTACAATGGATGCATGTTGCTTAGTTAATTTCCAGTATTTTTCAAAACATGAATTAATGTCATGAAACTAGTAATGATTTATATTTTTCTTCCCCTTTAGCCCTGTTAACCAGATGCATTGAAATGGACTAATTACATGTTCATCTACTTATCTGTTCGTCTTTTTCCAACAACAAGCTATTATTAAAAACTGATTGGAATCTGGCAAAAGTTTCGTTAAAGACTGAACCTTCATTTAGAAACAAGATCTTGCATGTGATCTGTCACATTATCACCCAATATGGAACTTCTTTTTTGTCTCCAAGGTATTGGAGAGGGCTGTTGCTCAGCAACTGCACCTATTCCACAGGAACAACAAAGGTTGCTTCCTCCAGACAGGATTTATACCTAATCATAATACTGACACAGCACTAGTTATAGTCAATGACTCATTATTGTCCTGACGGATCTCTTTGCCTCTAGATCTCAGTGCAGTGTTCAAAACGTTGTCCTCACACTGTCTGGAAAGTGTTCCCTATCTAAAATAAGCTTAACAGAAAACTTTCTGAATGTTCAAGGCTTAATTGGGGCATCCTTCGAAGTTCTGACTTAAATATATATTACTAATTTACTTTTATGTGCTATCCCTTTGTAACATGAATATTTGCATGCGTCACATTAGATTTTTTACTTTTATTCATAAGAAAATTAAATATGCATTTTCATCTGCTGCTAAGAATGGTCTAGATTTTATAAAAGCTTGTTTCTGCCACTGGATTAATAAAATAATTTTGAATAACTAGATTAGATAACAAAAGAACAAATTATCGGATAAAAAGTCTCAATTACATCTTTATTCTAGTCTGTGACACAAACAAAAAACAAAACAAAAGACAAGACAAAAGACAAGACAAAAGACAAGACAAAAAAAGACAAGACACAAAACAAGACAAGACAAAAGACAAGACAAAAAACAAGACAAAAAAAGACAAAAAAAAAAAACAGAACAGACAAGACACAAAACAAGACAAGACAAAAAACAAGACAAGACAAAAAGAAGACAAGACAAAAAACAAGACAAGACCAAAAGAAGACAAGACAAAAAACAAGACAAGACCAAAAGAAGACAAGACAAAAAACAAGACAAGACAAAAAACAAGACAAGACAAGACCAAACAAATGTTGTTAACTCTAGACAGCGAGAGAAAATTGTGAGAATTGAGAGATAAAAAGTGGCATTTACACAGGAGAAATGTGCTTCTATAAGAATATTTCTCTTTTTTTCTTCAGATTTCTCTGATTAATGTCATAGTTCTTGCCATAAAAAACATAAACAAAAAAGTAAAAACGAACACATCAGCTCCATTTTCCTATTTAATTGAATTGACGTTGATTATGTTGATTAATAAGTTTAATTGATTTAGTCATTTGACAATGTACGTACAGTATGTGCACAGAATCACAAATAGTACTGAACACTTACTCTTGTATCAATGAGGCAAGATCATTTACAATTACCAATAATCCCTGCTTTTTACTATAGCATGTTCACATAGAGCAGTCAATGTAAGGAAAAAAATATATATTTTGTGATGTTCAGATGATTGTGAGGAATAATGGTGAAAAGTGGGAAGGAAAAGATCAAATATATTGACCATCAAGCCATCAGGCATCTCTTTATGAGGAAACATGATACACACTGATACACACATATCCTGTCTTAGAGTGAACACACAGAAGAAAAGCTCCATTTGTACTTCTCCCAACTGGGTTAGATAAAAATGTGCAGCATTAAGGGAATTTCACGGCCACAGTTATGTGCTTGATAATTACACTGTTGTACACTGGTGCTGACCTCTCTATATCTGTGGAATGAACAGGGTTTCACATCAGCATGGCCATTTAGAATCAGTTGCCTCTGTTGTTATGTTCTCATTCTTGACTGTAATGAGACAATAAACATATTAATAACAATAAATTGATTTGGAATTGCCTTGTTTCAGGAGTACACAGCATATTCCACAGCTATTTGTGTTAACAGTGTGCACAAGATCGTTTTGACCTGGTGGATTTGCTCAGGGTCAAAAACACCATTGTTTCTAATTTGGCCTTGAAACCTTGTTAAAACTTTTAATGAATGTAACACTATCTTGTTATTATATTGTTTCAAATGTCAAGGGTTGCTATGTGGAGGCAATTTTCCCTTACAGGAATAATTCAGCATTTTTGGGGGTAAACTATTCCTTTAATCTGTCTATTAATACATGTCAAGTAGCTTAGATCATAAGAACAAATAATCGTATGCCACACAGAGTAGTTGCACCAGTATAATGAAAAACCTGATTTCATCCATATTGTTGTGTGGATGTACAGGTGAAGATAAAGGTAAACGTGTATATATTTATTTTTGTCTGCAAATATGCAATAACAGCTTATGTTTCCATGCACTTTTATCAATACTGTAGCATACTTTCATAGGGCCTGGCAGCTTTTTAATGAGTATGTCAGATTAATTCTGACACTCTCTAAACCTGATGCTCTGGAGTCTAACCTTTCAAGAGCAAAATTCAAATCTGTCCCATTGCTCATTAGGTATGTTAATACATGCAAACGAATGGATGCCATGTGTTTGACCCTACCAAGGACATTCTCTGTCCGCATCTCTTAAAGGCTATCTGCTCATCTGCCTTTTCAGAACAATTCTATTCTTGATATAAATGCAGTAGAAATCAGAAATATAATTACGAAGAAACAGCATTAAATGCACTTAATAACATTTTTGTCTAAACTATACTACAACTGGTAACACTTTATTTTAAGGTGTCCTTGTTACAAGTTACATGTTCTTACTATAATGATGATAATAATAATAATAATAATAATGATAATAATAATAAATTGTGCATAATTCAATGCAAGTAACCTTAAGTCAAACCCTAATACTAACCCTAACCATAGAGTAAGTACATGTAGTAAATGAATATTACTCAGTATTTGAATGTATAATAACATTGTAACAAGGACACCTTAAAATAAAGTTCAATCCAATATTTGTATCCAATATTTTATCTTCATTAACTTTTTTTTCTTTTCTTTTTTCTTTTAACAGTGATACTGAAATCGGGTATTTTAAAATGAATGAATGAATGTGTTATTTGTTTGTTGGCTTGCATATATGCATTTATTAATTTATTTTTATTTTTATCGTATCCCTTAAAGGGCCTCTCAAGCATTTTGATTCACTAAAATTTCTTCTTCTTCTTTTTTTTATTTAAAGAAAGCTAATATTTTACATGGCATTTAATAGTTCATTTACTTTTTATATAATAATACTTATGTTTAATTTATCATATATCTTTACCTGGTGAACTATCACCCATTAAAAAAGGTTTGCTTATAGTGCATCTCAACCATTTGATATAGGCTAATAATAAAATATGATATTTATAATATTGTGTGTACAATTTTATATACTTGTGTGGATGACACAGTTGTCCTTTCACCGTAAATAAAAAGCGTTAATATTAATGATAATTAGGCCTATGAATTCTGGTTTGGTGTTGAAGTGGTACTCGAGTCTACCTGTGAATATCAAATAAGTGAGTGTGTGTGTGTTCAAGGGGGCGCTATTGCTCAGCTGATGGTGCTTTGACTGAATGTGATGAAGCTCTGTAAAAAGTTTGAGCAGGTTTTGAAGAATAACCTCACACAAGCAGCATTTCACTTGTAAAAGTTATAGACGTCAAGAAGCGGAATTGTAAAAATTCAGCATTAGCTCACACACGTATTTTGAAGTCTTTAAATTGGATTTACATGCTAAAGAAAGCAAAAAATCTATATTTATATTTACGCGCTGTGTGAAATAATTCCGCATCCCTCTGTCTCTCAGCACCGTGGAGCGCTCGTGCGCACGCGTCTGTGCGCGCATTCAGGTGTTGGTAGAAACCTATAAGAGTCGGTGAGGAGAGAGAGAGGGTGTGAGTGTGTGTGTGTGTGTATGAGAGAGGGAGGAAGAGAGAGTAAGAGAGAGAGAGACACGCGCTCTCTTCTAGTGCACTTTGCAGTAAGTTGCGGGCGGCTGTTGCTGGCGTGGCGGTTGCTGGTCGCGCAGGGAACTTTAACACGCTGGATCCCAAAGTCCGTCTCTCTCACCTGCGCAGTTCGGAGCTGCCATGGATTTCGCGGCCGGATTTACTATCCTAATCACACTGCCGATCTTTCTGCAGACGAACGGCCTTTATATCTCCAGTAGCATAGGTACGTGCGCCTGCCTTTACCTATTTACACTTCCATCCCATCGCTAGATGTCCTGCCCGGTACCACCCCAGTGCGCATCAGACCTGGATGTTTGCGCACTGTCCCCATCCCTGTGTGAGAGAAACTTGTGGCACGGGCTATTTCCAATCTTTTTGATTATTCTTTGGAGCTTTAGGAAACATAAACAGCCGTGGCATCCTCGTGCGCTGTCTCATTACTGTTTGTTGTGAAGTGTATTTGTTTCACATGCTGCTGAAATTAATTTTAATAATAATAGTTCTCAGCGCAGCTCTCGTGTAGTGGAAATGTTTTGGTCGTTTTTTTCCCCCCTTCGCGTTCGCGATCTTTGACGGACGCTCTGGTGATATTGATCTGTCTGAGAGCGGAAGTATTGCAGGATATTGATTTAAAAAAATAAAAAATAATTGTCCACGTTCTGTTATCCTCCTTTGCGAGCGTTTTATGCGTTTTGCATAAATAAACTAAAAATAAACTAAAATAAATAAATAAGTAAATAAAGCTCTGAAACGGAACTTTTGATTTTGGAAAACAAATATTTTAAGGTTACTTGTTTGTGAGACAACTTTAGGTTTTTTGGTGACTTGTAAAGGTTATTTGCAATCAGAGCGTGTAATACGCAGAAGTGCTCTCTTCAGAGATGCACATGCAAAGCTCAGCATCACTTTGAACTGATTTATCAGCCGTGTCTCAAAACATAGCGAGTTATCTACCTAGACAACATTGTTAGGCATCATAGGTGTTTGCAGCAATTTTGATGGTCATATATAATTGAAAAATTTTGAGAATAATTATTATGCATTATAAGTGTGGGGATCTTTGGTGAGTTGAGGATTTTTGAGCATCATAGGTGTGTGCAGCATTTTGTGCATTATTGCATATCATTATTTGCTATCATAGGTGTATGCAATAAAAAAAAAAAGGTGTGCAACAAATGTTTGTGCATCAGGTGTATGTGGCATATTTGGCCATCATAGGTGTGTGCAGCATTTTTATGCATCAGTTCCATGAAGTATTATTTGGTATCATGGGTGTGTGCAACATGAGCATCATAAGGAAACGTAACCCTTTTTAGCAAATTATTTAGGCATCATAGGTGTGTGCAGCATTTTTGGGAATCATAGATGAGTGGAGATTTTTTGTGCATCAGGTGCATACAATATTATTGAGTATTAAATGTGCATGTGGGTTTTTTGGGTATGATAGGTGTGGGCAGAATGTTTTGTGTAACATATGTGATTATTATATTTTGGGCGTTAAGATTGCATGCAGCATTTATAGGAATGCATGGAACATTTTTGTGCATTACATGTTTGGATGAGTGCAATCTGACTCTGAATCTGACTGTGATGCCTAAAATGCTGCCTTGGTAGGGTGCTCAATAGGTTTTGTGACACTCATTTAGGATGAGAGATCTTCTTCTGAGATCATTTGTCAATTACTTTTGTTTTTCCCCTACGCGAGTCTGCTGTTGTGATTTTTCTTGATATATTTCAATATTGTAAATACGTCTATCATGCATCTGCCTGTCATTGAAAAAAATAAGGCATATTGTGAATGATAGATTTGATTTATCTTGGTATTTTGTAATGGGAGCCAGGCAGATGTACTATTACAGACACAGAACAACATGCTTTTCATACAGTCTCACACATTTTGTGCAAAAACAGGCGTTGTTAAATCTGAAAATGATGGTGTCAAACAAGTGTTAATGTGTTTCTTCACCCGGACCTGTCTGACCCATTGCTTCTCTTGTGCATTTACTTGCTCCATGAAAAGGAATGTGCATTTTAAGTGTCAAATGAAATTTAAATTTAATCAGAAGAAACATTGTTTCTGCAAACCATTACATGAAAGTAGCCATGCAGCCTAGTGACATTCATTACTGTAACCAACTACAATCAATGTGTGGATCTTTGTGTGTAACCCAATGCAGATTCCCTGCAGCATGTTCTGGGGGACTATGGACTGGTGAAGCCCATTCTTACTGATGCAGAAGGCCGCTTCCTGTCCCATGCCGTATCGGTTGGTCCAGAAGATGGGCAGTTCCGTAGGCGCTGGAGAAGAGAGGCGGCATCGACCGACCACGCCCACGATGAGTCCGAAGGAGGCACGCCAGAGCGACTCTACTACAACGTCACCGTCTTCGGCCGGGAGTTTCACCTGCGTCTGCACCGCAACATGCGCCTGGTGGCTCCCGGAGCCAAGATGGAGTGGCAGGGTTCCGATGGCATGCACTCCGAGCCTTTGAAAAGTGACTGCATGTATGTTGGAGACATTACAGACATGCAGGGAGCCTCCGTAGCTATTAGTAACTGCGACGGCCTGGTAAGTGGCCACATTGGCCTTCATGTCATGTGGTGTCCAGTATGTCCGCTTAATTCACACAAAACCTTCACTAATATGATCAATATGATATTACTGAGATCAAATTTGAATGAAAAAAAGTGTTTTTACGGGCAGTCGTGACCTAATGGTTACGGGTTTGAGTCTCATTACCGGCAGGGATTGTAGGTGGGGGGAGTGTATGACCAGCTGTCTCTCACCCTCACTACAATGACTGAGGTGAGACCCTTGAGCAAGGCTCCAAACCCCCAACGGCTCCAAGTGCACCGCAGCAAAAATGACTGCCCACTGCTTCGGGTGTGTTTTCATGGTTTCATGGATGTTTATTCACAACTGCGTGTGTGTGTGTGCACTTGAGTGGGTTAAACGCAGAGCACTAATTCCGATTACGGGTCATCATACTATTATACAAAATATTGCTTTCTTCAGTTAAAAAGTTGTCTTGTCTGAATCAGGAGAGAAATATGCATCATATGCATGCAATTTTTTTATCAGCTGTTTGGATCAGCATTAATTCACTGCAGAGGATCAATTGGTGAGGGTGATTAAAATGTAGGCAAATTTTCATTTTTTTTGGGAACTATTCCTATAAGGGACATGACCTTGTAATGAGGGTCCTGCTAATGTCCTTTAAGGTGTAGCCTAAATTTTGTATTGTGCCTTTTACATAATTTCATGAGCCATGGAGCTACCTAAAACTATCTGTCTCTTCATTTGAAATATTGAAATGCTCTCTTGCAGTTCATGCAGTAGTCATAGATTGTGTGAGTATCCAGGGATATTCCTAATACAAGCTAAAAGGCAAATAAATAGCTGAGCGGTAGAGTTTGCTTTGTGACTTCTTGTGTGTACGGAGATCTGTGTTTATGGCAGCGACAGATGTAAGGATTGGAGCAGAGGTCTCTTGTTAATTACTGGAGTCTTTTTTCTTTACTCAAATAAAACCATAATTGTAAACGGGCCCAGATGAGAAGCTCAGAAAGTCTGTCAGAGATCATGAAATCTATTTACCCCCTGTGGCTGATATCTTTATACAACAAAAAAGAGAGTAAGAAAATAAATAGAGCAAGTAAACTTCATAAACAGGTTAAACCAAGAGGTCAATTAAATGATGTAGACATTAAGTACAGTGTCAGTGAGAGCTGTACTGGTGGTCTCAAAGAAAACAATATAGACCTTGTGGAACAAAATGCACTAAGTTCTATTGAGTGTATACTTGAAATCCAAAAGTAATGTATTTTCCGGAAGTATAATTAAAATATGAGCTATATATATGCTATATTTATATATAATGGATGTTGGATAAAAAACCTAGTATGCCAGTATGCCCATATGAAGAGTTTACAGGCATTTCTGTATATGCTGTGTGTGTGTGTTTGTTTGTGTGCTTATGAACAGGTATGTCCACACTTGTGTCAGTTTGTGTGTGTTTGTGTATGCACGCTCCAGTGGGCATAGTGCCCAGAGGATTAAGCCCAGTCTCCATGCTGTCCTTCAGCTTCAAACACTCAGGGTCATCCAGGGCTACAGCTGTGGGCATCTTGCATATAGAACAGCCTCAGTAACTCTACAGAGAGAAACCTCAACAGAGAGAAAAAATGCAACCTTAGCTTCACGGCTCTTGATATTACAGAGATTTGTAGATAAGAGCATTTTTAAACATGATAATGTTGCAAAATGAAGAGTGGCCATGCTAATTGCAGTGTTTTTTGAGTATATTTTGGATAGCCAAGTACATTCCGAGATTTTAAGCATTTTTAATCTGAAGCTTTGACCTGATTTAACTGTATACAGAAGATTGTTTTCCTGTTTTTGTAGTGGCAAAAAAATTAATTAAAAAAGTTAGGCTATAGGCTCTGTATAATGGTTTTTAATGAGATGGGAAAGCAGCCAGATGGAAGTAGGTAGATGGACATTGTGGCAGTAACCAATCGTTGTTCAAGGAAGAGGTGGAAACTCATTGTTCCATTCCTTCAGAATAACTGGAACTGCGAGAGAAAACCAAAAGATCCAAAACATCTGCTCATTGAGAAAGAGGTCACGTAGGCTGAAGAGATAAATCAACTTATGTGGTATTAAGTTTTTTTCCGAAACCATCTTTTCCCGCAAATCAGAGGTATATGGTTTACAAATGTCAGAGGTGGGATGTATCCGTGATAATCAGAGGGTCTGGTTTAGTAAGGCAGAACTGAAATTTCTTTGTATGGTTTATCAGCAGGTGTTTATTGACACAAAATACAGCACAATGTGTGTGCTTTTGGGATGTTATAGTTTTAATTGCTAAAGGTTTTTATAGGTTTTCAATTGTGTATGTCTGAGACGGTAGCCTATATGTCTTGTGTACTACAGTTTGATTTTAAGAGCTTAGTTTTAGACATGACAAGACTCTTATGAGCTGAGAGGCCTATTTGTACATGTTCTGTTTTGCAATAAAATGACCAAGGCCAAGAGATCCCATAATAATAGCATAATGTTGACTGTGCATACATCTGTTTTATTGTGGGGCATGGCCTGATGTTGCAGGTTACGCTAGCACTTACAGAGACTCAAGGGAAAAGTCTTTATTTGTTTTTGAAAGCTAGAAAAATTAAGCCTGTCCACTCACTAGGTGATGGGGTGCTATTTTCCAATATGAAAGCAACAAAATGCAGGGACTTTCTTATGTATATACAGGCATATATATATACAGGCATATATATATATATATATATATATATATATATACACACACAGGTTTAGAAAGACATGAGGGTGAGTAAATGATGACAGAAATGTCATTTTTGGCAGGACTGTTTGTTTAGTACTCACTACTCTCTTTTTTGTAAGTAGTCTTGATGATAAGCCAGTTGGCAAATTTTAACCACAACTAAATGAACAGTTAAACTTTCACAGGATAGTATTCAGAAAACCAAACAGATAGGACAGTGGAAACAGACAGGAGAAAGACACCACCACACATCCTGAGGGAAGCTTGCGCTCGTAATACGGCCAGACTAATGAAGACAGAGACAGTGTTGAGCAGCTGAGCAGGATCGGAGAGGACACGCCATGGTTGGGGAAAGACAAGGCCAAGGCTAAGATTGCAAACAGGCAGGGGAGGAGAGGCGTATCGAAGACGAATGGTGCTGTCGGCATACTGGTTTCACTACACAAGCAGGCCAGCGCACTTCTTCCCAGGGGGGACAGTCTTTTATATGGGTGTGCTGAAGAGTGGCCAAGGCCTAATCCTTTCACACACTTCAGTGGCTGACGCAATTATACTCTCGCCTCTTCTCATCTCTTGGGGCGAATCTGCATCCAGCAACGCTCTCATACCATCAATCAGACCCTCTGCCCATCATCATAGTGTGCATTGCTGGCATTAGTTGACAGCAGCATCAGCACCAAAAGGCAAAGCTGTTCACTAGATTCAATCATGTTTGACTTTACTCACAGACTGACAGTATCCCCACTAATAGGGGAAACTGCTTAAATTATATGACCTGAATGTTTATCTATCTCTCTGTCTGCCAGTCGGTCTGTCTATCTCTCTAACAACAACACTTTATTAAAAATAAAAGACTTTCGGTTCATTTGTTGGCAGTGTGAACTCTCCTTTAGATATGGTCATTGGCATTTGTCACATGCATTACCACTATAGCTCCCTTAGATACTTTAGGACCTGTTGGAAGAGCTAATTTCTTTCTTAACACTTCCAAAACAAGTACGGCAGCATGTCTAATTTTGATGAGGTGATGAAGAGAGCGTAGAGTCCCGCGAGGAACATTAGCACTCCATTCGCCTTACATGTTGTGGAACATCTGTTTCACTTGCTTCTCTTTTACTTGTGGTTGGCTTGAAGTCCTGAAGCATTACTTGATCTCACGTAGCTAATCTCATTCTTGTAGTTTGGTGGTGGGGGGTGGGTGGAAGGGGGTCCCATAAGTGTCATTAAATAACATTTTTAACAACTCAAGCAGAGTCGGTTGGTCATTTTAGGAGTTGATGATCCGGTAATCACACAGGTGGTTAAGTTTGAAAAAACACTGTAGGCCGAAAGACTTCATTTCTCGAGCAGAAAGCACTGGTGTGTCCATGGATATAACAGTGATGGTGAGCTGACTTAGCAGAGCTCAAGTGCCATTTACTTCTGAGTATAATCATTATATCAATTTTCTGCCAAGCAGCTGTTATTGACCCCTTTTGTTCGAATTTGTGTGAATTGGCTGGTGCTGGGCATGAACGAACAAGAGATTACGCTATGATTACAGACTCCGCCCTGCGATGTGGCTCTCAAACGCACAATTACTCAATCAAGAGGCTTTTATCAACCAGTCAGCGGCTCAGCGCGAGGGCAGGAGTGTTTCTCATAACCTGCAATTACCAAGTCCTACCGACAGCAATTCAGCAGCCATTTCACAGTTTGTGCACTGAACGCATAAAAAAGAAAAGGGATTTCCCTTATACTACATGAGGAAATTCCACTTGAGCAAAGATATTATGTAGGTGAAATTTTAATAGCAAATATTTCCATCTGTATTTCTTTGACATTAGCAATGGCAAGGATGTGGCTTTGATTCTCAAGGAACACATGAACTGATTAACAAATTAATGTAATTTATTTTATAATGTAAGAACAGCTTGGTCAATCTAAATGTATTAGTCGCTTAGTCGCAGAAATAAAATCAACAGGAAGTGGTATGGTCATGCAGTCCATGACGGACAGATTGTTAATGGCTGTTTTTTGTGGTAATACAGTTGCTTTCATCCAAACCTTCGCTTATCATTCATCAACCTTAAATATGGCTTATCATTTGAAATATGTACGTTTTTGCAACTTTACATGGACCTAACCTAGAAAAATATGTGCTATTCAAGTGTTTGTGCTGAGTGTGCAAGCTGAATAGTAGTAGCGTGCTCACAGCAAGACGGAGGCGCTGTAAAGCCTCTATGTTTATTTGTGTGCACTCACAATAACAAGACATTTTGCTTTTGTAAAATAATGAAAGCAAACAGAAAGTGCTTTCTGCCGTTTCGGCCTCTGTGAACTTGAGCGTGAAATTCCACGTATACTTGCATTACAGACATGAAAAATATATCTATGAAGAATATATATATATATATATATATATATATATATATATATATATATATATATATATATATATATTCACAGATTATGTAATCCGTATGAAACTTGCATGTGACGCAGTAGACGCACCTCTACTGTGGATATGATGAGTCAGTGTCACCGCATTCATCTCTTAAGCTGAAAACATTAGTTTATCAATAGATTATTCAAATGTTAATGCAGTTTAATCTTACTGTTTTTCCCTGACACATTCATCATCATTACTTCTTCCGGTGTGCTGTGGCAAGCTTTATACATGCGCTTGAGTGCTTATTAAGCTATGTAGGCAATTAAAGGCTCATAAGCATGATTTAAACGGTTTACTAATAAATGTGCGATTAGTCAACTAATGCTTAAAATTAACGACTATTAGAGTCTATAACAGGAATTTTATATTGTTTCATTATATTATAAAGCAGCATCTCACAGGCCAGAGTGCTGTTGCTCTAACAGTATAATTGTCATGAAGTTGTAAACGTTTGTTGTTATTGAGCCTGTGCTAGTTTACCAAATTAAAGCTGTTTTTTGTCATAGACTGAAGATTATCAATTTGGAGAGTCAAGAAGATCACAAAGGTGTCAGAAACACTTTTATTGACATGAAAAGAAACCCACAAAGGTATCAAAATCACGTTTTTGAGGTGTTTGACCTGATTTAGCCTCTTCTGGTCCAGAAAGAATGACCAGTGTGTCTCACCCAATATCCATGGGCATTGATGCTTAGCGCAGAACATTTAGCAGCTTGTTGACCTGGAGATCCTGAGAGTATCCTTCTCACTCCCTTCATTTATCTGTTGGGAGGTGGAGTTGCTGCAATTTCATAAGCAGCAAAACAGGACAATATCACACTGTTTTGTACTCATTCACACCTCCAGGCTTCCAGATGCTGATGTGTTTCACTTGTTTTTGTTATTGATGCAGTAAAAACAGTGTTGTTTCAGTTTGGATCATGATGGATGTGTTTAAATCTTTGGGTTATGAGTGATCTGTCTGTTTGTCTGTCAGTCTGTCTGTCTTTCTGTATATCAAAAGTACAGTGTCTGACTGTACACACAAGCCAAATATGTATTATTTTTCTGTAATGAAATTAACTTGGCCAGAAGTTAAGCTTCAGAGCATTCCCACGCTTAGGATGCAAGATAAAGCTTTCCCATCTGCCAAAGGCAAGTACCCCACCAAAATATTTTTCTGGTCACAATTCCTGTAACATGCTGTGCATCAAACAATTGTTTACAGAAGCATTAGAAGATTGGTTTAATCTTACTCAAGCAATTTCTGATGCCTTAGTTCATTTCCAGTTCAGATCGTCCCATGAGTCTCCAAGCTCCTAGAGTTTTTCAAAGGCAATAAATTCTAGTATAATGAAAGCACTTCACTGCTGCAAAGACCACCTTAGATCAGCATGAATTTGCATTGTGGTCAAAGCTAATTTATTATAGTTAGTACTGGTTTGGTGCTGGTTTAGATCAAAGAAGTCTGTGAAACATGGATAAATCGACCAGTTAGCCTACGTATTCATTGAAATGACAGTTGTTTACAGTAGCTAAAGCTTGGTCTACCTGGTGGAACCAGTATTCACATGCTGTTAAATAACATAATGGAGTGGCCTGGTTCTTTATAGCAAAGCTAATCACTGTAGGAAGTATTGTTGAATAAGCTAGTTAAAAGTCTGCTAGGGACCAGCATGCAAAACAAAGCATATGCTGGCTGTTTCAGCAGGGTTTTTGGATTTTCTTCAATAAAAACAAAACCTATCCACAATAAAACATGACTATTTAAGAATATGTGTATCTTTCATGCTCTTTTGCACTTGTAACATGCAAAATATCATGCTTGCTGCTTTATTTTCCTTTTCCATGGCGATTGAAGAATCTTACTCTATGGGTTCCTGCTGTGGTGAGATCTGTTGCCTCTCATGTTACTGTCCTATTTTTTCACAATCTCTCTGCTAAAAAGATGGCTTCCCTAGTCTGTAATCTAGTTATTCATTCCTTGTATATCACTATTCATGCATTCTCCTTTACTACTGTGTTTTGTTTGCTACTTAAGATAGAAGCAGGGTGCACATAAAAAAGCTTCAACACAGGCCCAGCCATCCAGCCGCAATTCAAGGTTAAGTGCCTTGTTCAAGGACGCAGTGGTTATAGGCCTCCCAAATATCTTTCCAGTTAATGCCTCCAACTCTATACTCTGGTAAGGTAATGCCACATGGACCATCAGATAGCAGTCTGCTTTGGCAGTTGCATAGGGGGCGCTCATGAGCACCATTTTAAATAATGAAATCTTCCCAGAGACTTGCAAAAGATGACAATCTTAACATTGCAAGCACAAATAACTGCTTTGTTTTCATTTAGTTAAATAAAACTAAACAATTCCATTAACTGAAATAAAATGTGAAAAAACTTATTTTATTTTAGTTGCCAAAGGAGCATCTAAAAAAATAAATATCATAGAAAAGTTAATATCATAGAAAAGTTCTTTCTTTTTTGTAATTTAATTTAAAAAAAGCAAACTTTCTTATATTATAGATTCATTGCACACAAATATAAATATTTCAAGAGTTTTTTTATTTAATTTAAATGGTTATGACTTAGGAAAATCTAAAATTCATTATCTAAAAAAAATTTCATATTTTCTCAAAGATTAATAATAATAATAATAATAATAATAATAATAATAATAATAATAATAATAATAATAATAATAATAAAGATTTGCAAAACATAAAAGTTCAAGATCTCCAAAGCAGGTTTAATTATGCACCCAATACTTGGTTGGGGCTCCTTTTGCACAAATTACTGTTTCAGTGCGGCATTGCATAGAGGTGATCATCCTGTTGCACTGCGGAGGCGTTATTGAAGCCCAGGTTGCTTTGATAGCAGCCTTCAGCCTACATTGTTTGTCAAATGTTACTTATCTTCTTCTTCACAATACCCCATAGATTCACTGTGAGGTTCAGGTCAGGCGAGGTGGTTGGTCAAACAAGCACAGTAATATCATGGTCATCAAACCACTTGGAAGTGGTTTTGGCACTGTGGACAGGCGCTAAAGTCCTGCTGCAAAATGAAATCAGCATCTCCATAAAGCTTGTCAGTAGATGGAATCATAAGTGCTCCGAAATCTCCTGGTAGATTTGGACGTGATAAAACACAATGGAGCAACACCAGCAGATGTCACAACACCCCAAATCATCAGTGACTTCAGAAACGTCACACTGAACTTCCAAGAAGTTTGGGTTCTGTGCCTTTCCAGTCTTCCTCCAGACTCCAGACCTTGATTTCCAATTGAAATACTAAATTGACTTTCATCTGAAAAAAGGATTTTTAAAAATCTTTTCTCCTTACCCCAGGTTAAATGCTTCTGATGTTTGTTTTTTCAGGAGTGGCTTGGTTCTAGGAATGTGACAGCTGTAGCACTTTTTATTCAAGACGTCTGAGTGTGGTTGCTCTTGATGCTCTGACTCCATTTTCATTCCACTCCTTGTGAAGCTCTCCCAAGTTCTTGAATCGGCTTTTCCGGACAATCTTCCCAAGGCTGTGGTCATCCCTGTTGCTTATGCACCTTTTCCAACCACACTTTTTCCTTCTTGTCACCTCTCTATGAAAATATTTTGGTACAGCACTCTGTGAACAGCCAGCCATTTCATCAATGATCTTCTGTGGCTTACCCTCTTTGTGGAGGGTGTTTATGATCATCCTCTGGACAACTGTCAAGTTAGTAGTTTTTCCCATAATTGTGGATTCATATTCTAAAATAGTTCACAGTATTTATACATAAAAATTAATCAAACTAATCAAGCTCAAAATGGAACATTCAAATACTTTGAGATACTGATTTTTTTATTTTCCTAAGCTGGTAGTCGCAACCATCAGAATTTAAACAAACAAACAACCAAACAAACAAACAAACAAAAAAACTCTTGAGATATTTTAGTTTGTGTGCAATGAAACTAGATTCTAGATTATTAGAAAGTTTGCTTTTTTTTAATTAAATTATAAAAGATAAATATCTTTTCCATTATATTCGAATTTTTTGGGATGCACCTGTAGTTGTAAATTGATGTACTAAAATAGTTGTAAGTAAAACTGAAATTAAATTCTAGGCATATTTTAAAATCAAAAACTAATAAAAATGACTAAATAAAAAAAAGAAGAAAAAAAAGAAAATAATCACTATTCTAACTATTACTAAAATCTAGTAAATAATAGTGCCTTTATGATACAAAAAATTACATGAAAACGTAAAGAACTAATTTTGCTTGTGAGAAAGAGTATTGAATTTATGATCATTTATTTTATTTGGAGATGCTGTTTAGGCAGTAACAATCATGATTGTTTCTTAAATTCTTATTAAATGGATAGTTTAATAAGATAAAAATTTAAATTATGTCATTATCTTCTCAACACCTTTTGATATGGAAAAACAAAAACCGGCTGAAACATTCTTCATAATATCTTCCACAGAAGAAAATAAAAAAAGTCATACAGGTTTGTAACAGCATGGGGGTGAATAAATTATGACAGAAAGTTAATTTTTAGATGAACTGTCCCTTTGAGAACTAAAAGCATGATTTTGACCTTTCTTCTCCAAGCTAATATCATACAGGTGCTATAAAGGCATGCTACTTTGTTCCCCATGTGTGGAGCTGGATTGAATGTTTCCTGGAGACTTGTGTATTTGATAGAAATGGGATGTAACATGGCCCCTCAGATTGTCTTTTCCTCATGTGTGACAGGATGTTGCCTGCATTCACCTCGATTCCCAAGGAAAAGCTCTCTCTTTCCTCAATATTATATGTTCTGCCTCTTCCTCGCTCACTCTCCCCTCTGGTAACCCCAGCTCCCCCCTGCTCAGGGGCTCGAGCTGTAGGCTGTAACATCAGATGACTGATGCTGTCTCAAGTCATTCTGTGAGCGCATCTATCCATCCCCGCCTTAAGACTCGCTGAGTTCCTCTGGCCATCTGAGGCTCTAATGTGCTGCCAATGGGAAAAACCGCAATTTTGCCAGAAATACGTTTCTTAAATTGTTACAGCACAGTTTGTTTTAAATAAATTTGATAGGGTGAGGAGGTGTTGGATTCATACAGACGCTGTGTAATTTGTGCCTAGGGTGAGGCGGATGGCATATGCACAGCTTGTAAGCGGCATTTAACAGATAGATTTACAGCACTACTGTCCTAATAAGCATAATAAGATCAAAGCTCCGCATAAAGCTGTATTCTATAAGGAATATTGCAAAAAATGAGCTGTTATTCTCCAAATAAAGCACTTAACCTTTGTGCCAGAGCACCCGTAAATTGTGGGTCTCCTGTTTTGCTTGGCCAGTATTCATTTGAGCTGTTTTAAAACATGCTCAGATGTCTTGTCGTGGGAATGCTGTTTAGACTCTGAATTTTTGCGGATTTCAGGCTGTATTTGGATCTCACCATGCTGGAATAGGAGTGATGGGAGAAACTTGGAACACAGTTCATCTGCAAAGAGGTCAAAAATCCAGCTGAGTCACAAGCTGTTGCTGCTGGAATATTACCTTCTTGTGTGGGAAAATTACAGACCATTTATTATTAGTGTTTCTTCACAATAATCACTTTTGACCCTGAGAAAAGTATCTTAAATAGTTTTTTTATGCTCGTACTAGTTTTTATGCCACATCTCAAATTATTTTATTTTTTTTGGAATAGAATGGGAAAAATATAATTCTTGCTAAGACTACTTTCATAGTTACTATTTTATATATATTTTCACATTTTTTGCATAATTTGAAAAATTGTAGCTTGACCGAAAATTTCTATTTAAAATAACCCATAACAACAAACAATTATATGTATTCTGTAATTATTAAGTAATTTTAATCCTTCGTTTTTTCTTACTTTCTTCCCTTTTTTCATATTTCAGTTAATACTATTTAGAAACATTATTATTTATTTATTTATTACTTATTATTATCTGTGTTGGAACCAGTCAAGATGTTTCACTTTTTTTGTTAAAATGTGATACATTTTTTTTATTTTTAGGCTCCTCTGATTAATAGAAAATTTAAAAGAACAACATTTATTTAAAATATATTTTTTAATTGATATTGTTTTTGTTACTGTATAAATATCATAATTGTAAATTTTTTTTACATCAATTTAATGTATTCTTGTTGAATACAAGTATTAATTCTTTCAAAAAATCTATTTGACCCCAGACATTTAACTGTGGTGAATACACGCTCTGTTATAGCAGAAGCATCTGACCGGTTCATCAGAGCACTGGAGTCACCAAAAAGACACGTTTAGAACACAATGCAGCTCTCAGCATCATAAGCAAAGATGAGCTCGAAAAATTGAAGTCTTCATTTGCCAGAAGCACTCATGCTCACATTAAGATGTAATTTATTTGGCTGACAATCTGCTCTCAGGCTCGCGTCCAAAATAACAGAGCGCTCTGTCATCAGGTGTTGAGTTCGGCCTGCAGGGTTTCTCCTCAGTTTCCAATCAAATCTGGCCATCTAAAATGACATGAGCATCGCTGCACCTTGCCTTAATTGATGCCCTAAAGAAAGACCTGTTGGTCTGGCCATATCAACCTCATGATAGCCAATACTCAGGACAGCTGATTGGAGTGTTTGACGTAAGTGCAAACAGTAAACTCAAGGTTGAGAAGAAAGTCAATATACATTAATTGCAAGCTGCCAACCCCTTTGCTTTTGAACTTTCATTGATGTGGTCACATTTCCCCAGACAAAAACGCACAGTATTGCATCCGATAGCACGTTCTGTGCACTCCGGGACATTTAGGCTTTAGTATCTGCACAACATCAAGGTCGTGGTTGTATTTGACCCTTTTATGGAGGCTGAATCTGAAGACGGCGTGCGAGGGCTGTGGCAGAAGTGGTGAGGGGTAATCTAGTTAAGGAGGTTAACCATGAGAAATGACCAGGCTTGTGTGCACTGTTTTGACACTTTTTCCTCTTCGCAGCTGCAGCTTTGATGTATCGCGGTAATTCAGTTTTTCAGATGCAGCGCATTACCATCAGCGGGTCTCTGTTAGAGGCAGGGCATCCATATCTATGGGAATAATGGGCAAAGTGACAATTCCTCTCAGTGCAACCACAACGCCCCCCCCCACCCAACTCTCTAAACATAGAAATCGGACCTTAAAATGGCTTATCTTAGATAAATGGCACTTGGAGTACCATCACCCTTAGTGAAATGATTGATAACATGCCTGTTACCAACGCACTTGTCTGTTTTTTTGACACTTAACAGAGATAATTACATTTCAAGACTCAAATATTGTGGAAAACTGAGGCCGCCTGCTGGAGTCTTTTGTCACGTTAATTCAGTACGGTGGAGAACTCTGTATTCTCCTTTACCTTTTTTCTCAGTCTGAAGTAATACCTCACTACTGTGTTATTTTGTAAGATAAATCACATAAGTATGGCCTCTTCAGTGAGCGGCAAACCACAGATGGGCGCAAATTGTGTCTGCCTCTTCCTGGAGCCACATAAATAATATTGAGAGATCTGAAAATCCTATTGAATTACAGAGCAATGTACTGGTTTACTGCTGAAATGACCAGTATTACCGCACTCATGGATTTTAGCGTATGTCATTTGCACAGCTTATGACTGAAATCCACTAGCTAGGTAAAAACTGTTTAATATAGTTAACACTGACTGTTCTCCTTTTTTTAATCATGTAGGATAAAATGTATATGCAAAATGTCTGAGTACCAGTAATAGTCTTGTGTTGTGTCTAGAGATCGTAAGACTACTAAAAAAAGTTCAAGTGCTAATTTACACCCACAGTATTTAATTAGTTTTTTATCGCACTGCATGATATTAGCAATGTAGCCCACGGAAATCACATCAATAACTCTGGTCAGATCCATCAAAAGTATTTTTAAACAAATCTTATCAGTTTACTCTAGTAATTTACAGACAGAGTAAGTAAATTGTGCATGTCTTCCACCGGAAAGCCATTCTATAAAGGGTCAGTTCAGCCTAAAATTTAAATTCGGTCATTATTTACTCACCTTCATGTCCACTGTCTTTCTTCTACGGAGCAAAAAAAAAAAAAACAAAAAAAAAAAAAACATTGTAAAGAACACTGAGCATTTTAAACAACAACAACAAAAAAGTATTTTATGCTTACATCTGAAGCTTGTTCACTGCCTCACTGCCTTAAATTGCAAACAAACCCTCTTCATAATTTATAAACCTGTAAACTTTTTTGGGGGGTCTGGTTCTTTGAAACTCTTATAACTTCAGTCATTCTCTATTCTGAGCGCTGGACTGTATGTGTGGATATTCAACATGTAAACATGCAATTTTCTTTCACTCAGCATCCATGCCAAACTTGTGGGATGTGGGATGAGGTGGCTCTGTTGGTTTGACTAGTTGGCCCTGGCGTGGCAATGCACAGAAGTGCCGTGTCCTAACCCAAGGGTCAAGGTTCAGCTGGTTTAATGTGGCCCTTTTATAACTTGCTGGTAGATGTGGCAATTAAAAAATCTTTCACCTCACATAATAATCACTAGTGAAGGGGTTTGAACAGTAGTTGTGGGTAGGTTGAAAAAACAAAACAAAGAAAAACCTTCAGATTAATATAGAAAATTGCTTTGATCGTTTGTTCCAACACATCTGTTTAGGAAGCAGTATACAAAGTAGGTAGACCAGGTGCATGAAGAGTGTGTGTGTGTGGTGTGTGTTTGTGTGAGTGTGTGGCAGAAATCAGCCCCATGGGATCTTATCAGGTTGGAGTCAGTGGTAGGTTGACTCTGGTTGATTTATTACAGTGATTTTGCTTCATCAACATTAATATAGAGCAGAAACAGTGCAACAAGCATCAGCATTTCCCTTATAAACTGCCAGCTTGAGACTAATCAATGAACAGTCGATAGTGGATACTGGAAAGCATCTCAGCCTCTCGTCCTCTGGAAATGAGCCATTTAATTTCAATCAGAGTTTATCATTTATAACAGTCTGTAACGTTTATGCCTAATTGTGACTTGAATGGAAGGGTGACAGTTATTCTATTACCATTTAATTGTTTGATGTGCTATCTAAATTCCTTTAAAAAGCAATGAATTAAAGTGCTACACTAAGCTTGTTCTGCTGTAAGCTGGAGAGAGGCCCAAAAAAACATAACCCAGGCATGCACACATGCACCATATACATAAGCATAGTCCATAATTGCAAAACTTTTGCATTGCATGTTCATAATTAGAAATTTATTTTTATGTAATTATTCATATTTTGATGTCTCAGAGAACAATTGATAAAATCATAGATTAATTTTGATTTGTTGGGGACTTGTGGTGGTTTATCTTAGTGGTTAACCCTTATCTGATAGCATTAACCCTTGAAGGGTGCTTATTAGTGCCTTAATGTAGTAATATTTACTCTATATATGAGTAGACAAGGAAAAAAGGTGTCTTAAAGCTTGTCACTAGGGTTCTATGTTTTTGCTGTGTAGCGCTAGCTTAATCATGCTATTCCAGCAAAACCTGCTACTTGGTAAAGTTTGTTGATCAGTATGGTGTGTCTTATGGTTGGCAAAAATCGTGCTTTTGCAGTTAAGAAGCCTTGTGTTTACTTCCTTGTAAAGAGTAATACACTCAAAAATAAAAGTGCTGTTATTTTTGCTGTGAAAGAACTTTTGAAGAATATTCATACAGTATTAGTAAATAATCTGATTTTACAGTCTTATAATGTCCTCAAGGTAGAAGTACATGATGTACAAAATTTGGAAAATCTTCATTAAATAAGATGAAGTAAATGAAGTAGATGAAATAAATTAATTAGTGTGTGAATTACACTAAATAACTACATCATTATGTAACACCATCTCTTACATAGACACATACATACAGTATATATAAAGGATATATATATATATATATATATATATATATATATAGATATATATATATATATATATATATATATATATATATATATACATTTTTTCAAAATTTGATCAAATTTGTACACAGTGGGGATGCTGAACAGTCTGAGAATGATTTATCAGTCCATCATTACTTAGGGATTTCTGTACATTGTGAAGCCTGTGGGCAAAAGGCTTGTGTTTTCAGCCTGAAGTATTACAGACTCTGCAGTTATGTGACACGTCCACCCTGCCCCTTCATCTCTGATGAAGCCTGAGACAGAGCAAAGAATATATTAAGGAGGACTAAAGGCGTTGCCTTGCCAACTGGAAGGAGAGTTCCAACTCTTGACGTCTTTACCACCACACCACATGAAGTATCATCAACCAATTTGATTTGATGTATCTAGATTAATACAGGGCTATCTGACACACTGACTTTACAGGTAACATACCTAATAGAAGCTGTAGCAGCATATATAAAATGTAAACAGTTTCTAGTTGTACGAGTATAGACACACTGGTTGTCTCTCTTGTCTCCGTGATATTGCTGGAGCAGGGCCCGGTACAGCAGGCGAGGTGCTACGCAGGCCATTTGCATTGACATATTGACACCCTTGTCAGGATTTATATGTACAGCATGGCAGGCTGGCTGGGGCGAGGACAGTGGAGCAGAGCACAGACATCCCAATCGAGCTCTCACTTCTCCAAACCACACTGAAACTGCACATTTATCTAGCGCCAGGTCTTATTTTTGTTAGATATGTGTGTTTGAGAATCAACAGGGCTCTAAATTAAATTTAAACCTGTTAACGAGTTCATGAATAATGATATTATCTGATGCCGAATGTTCAGGAGAATATTATTTCAATTTTCTCTCTTTGTCCTCTCTCTCTCTTTCATTCGTTCCCGACTAGACTCCCTTGAGGTCCCTGCATCATTACAAAACTCGAGGCTGAGTTGCACATAATCAAATATTTGACGTAATGAGGCTTTTTAATTACTCTTCCCTGCCTGCAGTATCGGCATGCTGATCCTCTCATTCATTTCCAGAGCCATTTGTCATAGAGTTGACAGGCGGTTATGGATACTTCCCATGGTGCATTATGGGGCTACGTGGAGCAGTCTGTGGTAGTGTTGGGCAGAATAGAATTGCAGTTTATGGACAGGGATATTGGTAAAGACTTGGAGGCATGAAGGATTTGGCAACATAAAAATTACAATGATGAAACACCTGATGTTTTCATGCTTTTGCTGTTCATGCAGTTAACAGTACAAGCTTATCTGACATACCTAACCTGTCTATACACTGTGTCAAATAAATAAGTAAATAATCTATCTATCTATCTATCTATCTATCTATCTATCTATCTATCTATCTATCTATCTATCTATCTATCTATCTATCTATCTATCTATCTATCTATCTGTCTGTCTGTCTGTCTGTCTCTCTCTCTGTTCTGTCTGTCGAATGGCATCTATTGCTTTTGTTTTGGTTTCTCGTTTTGCAACACTGGTTGCATTGGACTCAGCGTGAGATTTTACTGTTCAGTGTCTGAATAAATTAGCATGAAACACCAGACAGTCCTAATAAGGCCCGTCATCCATGTTTCAGTGTGAAATGTGAAAAGTCTGTGCTCAAACATATCATTATACAAACAGTCTGCTTGCTGCAATTTCCCAGGACACCTGTATTTTTGTGGGTTTGTTAAAGATGTTTGTGAAGTCCTTTGCAGCAGCTGAGGCTTAACTTTACAGACATGACCTTGGTGGAAACTGAATGCAAATAAGACGGGCTTGTGCAGCGTAGTCAAAGGCAATGTGCATCTAACACCGGTTGCTTTCATTAACGTGTTCTTGTAAACAGTGAACACACTTGTAAATAATAAACATGCATTTTAGTTGAAGTTTGTACTCTTATTTGCATATAATTTATTATGAGGTGTTGTAATGCAACAGCTAATTTCTTGCATTTTCAGCTAGTTTTTGCTTTGACAATTTTCACACGTATTCTTTTTAATTTCTCTTGGGCTTATTTGATTCAAAAATATATTTTGTATTTTAGTTTTTTCCTAACGCTTGCATAAATTTGCTTATTCTATTGAATGTTCATACTTTATGTATTTGCAGGCCTCAAATAAAAGTTGAGTGGGGCCAATAATGCTAGAAGTTTTTCTAAGTATTACAGAGTCCTTCTTAAATTTAGGATTTTGGAAGGAGACCTGCAGCCCTGCTCTTTCTGTATTCCTCAAACACACATCCTCCGAGACAAGCATTGGCATCCTCACAGGTTTCCTGTCTTTTCCCCCAACATGTGTGGAGATAAAATTCTGTTCTTAGATGAAAGTAGGAAGGAAAAAAAGCATGGCATAAGCCCGGATAGAGTAGTACAGGAAAATGAGTGTCGTTTTTGCTCATTAAAATTGTGGAGTGATGACAGAAGGATAGATGAAATGAAAAGGCTAACTAGAGATTTTTACTTTACCTTAAGGGTCCGTCACAGCTTGGGGAGGGACTGGCAGGACCTAGGGTATTAGGAAGCCCACCAAATGTCAATGATCTCTGTTTGATTTTAATGGCAGAATGGAGATATCATTTGAGATATCTGGTACAATTACAGTAATAGGAGGTAATGAGGGCTTTCATAATGTTAGATCTGTCTGAGGGAGATGGTGAGCAATCGGGAAAGATCAAGAAACAAAAAGAAATGGATAAAAAGACAAGATGACAGTATGAGAAGTACAATGCCATCAGGGGATGCTGGTGTGCTGGTGTTTCTTAAACAGTAAGGCTTCCTTAGTCAACGAGCATGACCAGAGACACCATGCTGACTGACCAGCATGGGAATTCATGATGTCTTTTCAGCAGCATATTTATTCTTGTATGAATTTAATTTACTAGTATTACTTTTAGACATTGTAGTTTGAGTGTTTAGGCTAGATGTACAGTATATGCAATCACTTCTATTAGTTTATAGTAAATAATAATTCATGCTCGAACTTAATTCAGTTGTGTTCAGTGGTTGCACAAAATGGAAATGGGTTTTCTGTAACATGACTGAGCAGCAGCAAAAAAAAAAAAAAAAAAAAAAAAGTTGCCATGTCTAAGTAACACTGAATCTTTAGCTGTCATCTACTAGATGCACTCTCAGAAAAAAGGAACAAAAGCTGTCACTGGGTATTTTTTCTAAAAGGTATGCTTTTTAATCCCTGAAGGGTGTATATTTTTACCTAAAATGTACATATTAGTGCTTTTTGTCACAGTTACAGTTTTTCTGCCTGTTTTCTGAGAGTGTTACAATAGTGTACATTAGTGTTACTTGATTGTCTCTTTAGCATGCTGGTAACAAATGAAATGTATACAATATTCAATAAACGACATAATTAAATGGATGGATGATGTTAAACAATTAAATATTCATCCAACCAAGGCTGTTCACGTTCATTTGTTTAGTCATAAGGGAAATGGGTTAAGTTAACAATATTGACAAAAAATGTAAGACTTATATTGCATTTGCTTGCTTTAATTGGTGTAAATTGAGAAAGCAGCAAAAGAGCCTCCCCTGAGTGTAAGAGAAGTGATGTGTTCATGAGTAATGTGAGCGAGAGCCCTTATGACCTGTTGATGCTGAGTTACCAGGGCAACATTGTTTTGTTGGAATCTGAGGAGATGCACACAGCAGACTTGAGACGAGCCGTCCTTGCAGTGACAGTCATCACGCACACTCTCAAAGAAAGCTAAATATCACTGTATTAATCTGTGCCTTGTCTATATGAATATTTTCTCTCACACAGTAGTATCAAAATATAAAAAAAAACTTTTTTGATTTTTGCTCTGTCAGTACATAATTTGCCTATGTTTAATGTTTTACAACTGGTATAAAGAATATTCATTTTGATACTCCTGGGGCTTCTCTCGTTCGTTTTGCTCAGACACACGGTGTTGGTGGAGCTCTTGGCCAGGCTTGAGCTTTTGATGTATCGGGTGTTGAGCTATTCTCGCAGCCGGCCGCAGATGGAGGTTCTGGGCTTTTAACCAGGGTGGAGGGGGTTGAATGGTGTTTGAGAAGACAGAATGGAAGAGAAACAATCGGAAAGGATGAGTCCAATGGTTTATCAGATCATCTTCAACTCTTTTTCAACCATGTCCCTCTAATTGTTTTCTTTGTGATTGGTTTTTAGTGGATAAAAGAATTGAATTGGAATTTAACTGCATGATGTGTTTGCTAATTAATGAAATACTTTTAATGAATTACATATGTTTCTCCACATAGGTCTCCAAGTCAGATTCAACACATTCAATTAGGTTCTTGTGGCAGATGTATTTTATATATGAAAAGATATTACAAAAATGACTTTAAACATCAATATATATTGTTTGTTTCCATACAGATTGACAAAATTAAGTTGATAGCCAGGGGTTTTAGACTTCTCCTTACCACACATTGGTTGGTGATTTAATAAAAGTGTTAAAAGTCTGAAAAAGTATTTCAGAACATACAGAGACATGCAGCAGATTCTCACAGACGTTCATCCACAAAATACACAAACAGAAAGATGGAATAGATAAGGAACAGACCAGAAACAGATGGAGACGAAATGATCAGTGTTGAGACTGTTCAGAAACGGCTTTCTGTCTGGCCTCTGGAGGAGACAGCAGGTAAATAAAAAGCTAAATGAGGGGTTGTGGGATAGGGGCTTGGGTTTTTGTAAGGCATTAATGGGCTGTGGAGAATAGTCATGTGACCCATGAGGGAATTTATTTTAGCACTTTTAAAGAAGAATATTTTTGGGGAAAAAAATTAAGTTCTTTTGCATTTACTGCCCTCATAGATCAGAACCGTTCATTCGTTTATCAACCAAAAGATGAATGACGGTTTACACAGACTTTTTAGTTACTTTTCATTGAATTTCTAGAAAATGCAGTCAAGCAGCTGGCCTATATATTTGTAAGTTTTTTTTTTATAAATACTTTTATTCAGAAAAGATTCATTAAATCCATCAACAAATGACAGTAAAGACATTTATAATGTTATAAAATATTTATATTTAAAATAAATGCTGTTTTTTTTTTTTACTTTCTGTTGTTTTTTCTCTATTTTCTATCCACAAATAGATAATCAGCTAAACTTTTTTTCAGCACTGATAATGATATGAAATGTTTCTTGAGCAGAAATTCGGCATATTAGAATGATTTCTGACAGATCATGTGACACTGAAGACTGGAGCAATGAAAATTCAGCTTTGTTATCAAAGAAATAAGTTTTAAGATAAAGTGTATAATTTATATATAAAAAATACAAAAATATGAGGTAACATTTATTTAATTTGTTTTTGGTTCATGTGGTTAATGATGAGATTTTTGGTTTTTCGATTGTCTAACAAGAAGTAATTTATTTGGGTATTATTGTACGCTGGTCAAGCTGCATGTTATGTGCAAGGATGCTTACATTAATACATTTTATCTAAAATTACTTGCATCCACAGTACTGTATGTTCTGTAAAGTCTGGAGAAACCTCTCCTTTACCATTCTCATTCATATCAGCGGCAGTTATTCAACCCCTGAACGTACATGATTTGTAATAATCTTGTTAAAACCTGAACCGAAATGCCATGTGGCTGATTTCTGTCATGACAACCCTATAATCCTAAACTAAGTGGAAAGAAAGAAAGATTAATGGGGAAAAACCACCAATCTGTGCGACAGCCTTGTTGGAAACTTGTTTATGATAGGAATATGGCCACGGCAGACTGATCTATTCAGGAAAGAGCAGAGGTCGAGATGAGAAGACTTAGGGAGGGTGGGTGATTTGAGAGCTAATCAATATCGAGGCTCATCACAGAAAATGATGTTTTATATTCCGCCACTAATGCTCGGCTTGTTTTGTTCTCTCTGTGTGCCCTTTGGGTGGCTATGTTTTCTCCTCTGCGTTTGGAGAATTGTCTGTAGTGGCATTTCTGATGCTATCATTGAGCTCCTGTCAGACAAAGATCACATTAAATGGCCAGTTATCAAATATATTTAAAAGAATGAGGGTGAAAAAGAAGGAAAGGAAGTTAACAGAGAAAAGAAGAAAAAAGTGAGGAGGAAGGCAGAAAACTTATGTATTCATTCTTATACTCTGCAATAGTTTGGTGACAACTACGTGTATTGACTCCAGTTAGTGGTAAAGGAATAGTTCACCCCAAAAGAACCTTGTAATCAACCTGTATGACTTCAGTTGGGTCATGTTGGGGTTTAATGTTGTTTTGAATCCCATTGTCTTTCATTGTATGGACATTATTCAAAACATCTCTTTAAAAACTGCTCAACCAGAAATATTAATTCTGTCATTATTTGCTCACCCTTGTGTTGTTCACACCTCTATGCAGTTGAGCTTTTCTTAAAAATGTTCCTTTTTCAAAATTGCAATATAAATCATGATCCACATTCATTGTTCGTAGCATGTACAGTATTTATGTCTGACATGGACGCAAGTATGGTCAAGTAGCGATGTGTTTGTGTGTTGGAATTTTTGGTCTGAGCTCAAGTTAAAAAAAAATTCAAACCAACGAAACAAACTGAACTCTTCTATCAGATGGACTCAGTTCCACAGCAAAAGCTTTAGTGTGAAAGCAGCCTTATTTTTGTGAAGTATTTTTGGTATGTTTACAGTGTGAATGTGTCTGTAAGGGAGAGATTGAGAGCATATGTTTGCCTGCATGCTGCAGTGAAGTGTCCATCCAGCATTTAAATATTTAGGTCTATCTGTCAGCCTGGCTCAGGAAGGACTTGGCTTCAAGGCACATTTGCCGCAGGAAAAGAGAAGAGTGGGAGAGAAAAAGAAAGGGAATATAAATAAATGGATAAGAATTGTGGAAAATTAGACTAAGATAAATGAGTACAAGACGAATACCTGGACTTGAGATGCTAAAGATGTCAAAATTTGAGAAAAATGTAAATAAAGTTATTTTTAATTAAATAAAAAATATGTTAAATAAATACAAATGGAAAAATATGTGTAATATGTTGTCATATTTATTTTTAAATGTAAATAAATAAATTAGGGCTGTCAATCGATTAAAATATTTCATTGCGATTAATCGCATAATTGTCATGAGTTAACTTGTGATTAATCATGTTTTTAATGCTCAACATGGGCATGGACAAATATGGATACTTTATGCAAAAGTATGTTTATTATTAGTGAAACCATACTCAACATAGAGCATGAAGACTAGACATGTTTCAAAGAACATAGATGTTTTTCAAATAACCTGTTTATGTCTACTACACATAAAAAACAACAAATAAAAACAACAACAACAACAACAGAAATACCAGGTTCCCATTACTTCTCTTTCTTTGCTCTGATCAATTAAGCTACACAAGCCTGCTTACATTTTCACACGACATGGTAGTTCACTTCTTCTGAACATGCAAAATGTACATTTATTATTACTGAATCCACCACAGACATAGAGCATAAAGAACATAGACATAATATAGTAAACTAAATTTTTTTTGGAGGGGTTCTCTTTGTAAAATTTGCATTCCAGCGACTAAATATCATGTTATTGGGGTCGCTACAACCCGTGGACATGAAAAACAACCCGCAGCAACAGTGTTAAAGTAGCCCAATTCAGTGAGAAAACCATAAACTTGGCAACACTGTCTATGGCTGCATCTCCATTTCTCCACCTACGGCCATCGGTCAAACAGAAAATGTGCAGTGCATTAATAACACATTAATAAAATGAGTCCCGTTAACATGAATTTGCGTTAATGCATTATTAACACATTAATTTTGACAGCCCTAAAATATATATAAAATATCTATATACTGTACAGACATGTCACACTATCGCGTTCTCCTAGTTTAGCTAAAGTACAAAAATAAATAAATAAAACTGAAAAAAGAAGACGAATGTCCAATGTCCATCTGTTCCATTCCCACTCTGCTCTCAGGAATAAAGATCTTCCCACAGTCCTGCTGTGACTGAAAAACAAATCAAATTTGGGGATGATGTAAGTTCATTATGTTTTTGTTTGTGGTTGCTATGGAAAAAGGAACTGGAACCCAATGTCAAGCCAAAGGGCCTATGATTATCTGGTTTGGCTTTGAATTTGTCTGTGCAGCTTGGTTTCATATATCTGGAATGTTAAAGTGACACTTTCAGTTCAGAAGTTCAACCCTCCAATATTGTGAAAATTGTGGGTTATGTCCCTCTCACGGTGATGCTCTCAACTGGAAATCTCATTTGTTCTGTAAATAATATTTGACAAGACTTGTAGGAAGTCAAAGCTTTGTTGTAAACAACAGCAGGTCTGTATGAGCTTCTAACTACGCCTCATTTTCATTGACCTGAAAAGACAGCAGACTCTTATGTTATATTTACACGATCGTGCCGTTGTTATGTTCAGTTGTTTAGTAGGTATCCAGCAGATGAGGTACGTACATTCTGTCCGTACATGTCTTTAGCTTCTAAAATACTCAAAAAAAATAAATAAAAATAAATAGTTTGATGGTCTTTTAAAAGAATATATAAAGCAAAAAGGAAAATAATTTAATTTCATAATTTCAATGCAAAACTGCATGCCTTTGTTTTTTTTCTTTGGACCACAAAAAAGACAGTTACACTTTACAATAAGGTCCCGTTAATAAACATTAGTTAATACATTAACTAACAATGAACAATACATTTGTTACAGTCTTTATTGATCATCATCATCATTGTTAGTTTATAAAAATACATCTATTTATTGCTAGTTGGTGTTTGCTCAGGTCTATTTAGTAATATTAAAAAATCAACTTAAATTATTAAATTATTAGTAAATGCTGCAATTAACATTAACATTAATCAATTCTTCTAAATAATATTTTATTATAAGTATATGTCAACCAATGTACTGTAATTTACCAATTTAAAGTGTAAAGTGTTTTGTAAAATATATTGAAGAATCTCAGTGCAGCTGCTTAAACATACTGTCAGGACATAATGCTGAATATTTCACATCCTGGAGAACAGTTCTGTAGCTAAGCTTGAATTTGAAAGCATTATGGAGTCTGAGTGATGAACTAACCTTGGCCTGTCTTGCTTCAAGCGAGGATCAGCGAGGTCTGTGCTTAGCTGAGGGGTGGCATTAAGCATGAAGCCTGGTTGATGCTTTGGCGTAGATCGTCCATCAATGAAGCTAGAGGTTATAAATGTTACTGATAAGATTTATTGGACAAGAGCTAAAGTCTAATAATCTGTTGTAGTCAAAGAAGGTTGATTAAAACGGACTCCCTTAAATTTAAGTTGAATATACCGTAGAAGTGCTTTAAATGAAAAGAGTCCCAACTTATGTAAGGTGGCCTTAACTAATACTGTATGTACTTACATTTTAATTAATCATTTGATACAATGCACTTATTGTGTACATGCATGCATGATTACACTGTTGACACATCCCTTATATACCCACCCTTAAACCTACCTATATCCCATCTCTTTAGCAACAGAAGTGTTTTGCAATACAATATGACCACAATAAGTACATTGTACTTATTTCACTCACTGACCATCTGATGCTGCACACTAATATTGGGAGAACTTCCTGATTGCCAGCTTCCAGGAGTCAGAGTGCATTATTCCTCATAAAAACTAGTGGATGGAGATGGGAATTATTTTAAGGAGTCTTTTTCCATTGCAGTTTTTTATAATGATATTTCAGATGTTCTTCCTTCTTGGCCAGAATAAGCAGGCCAGATTTTTTTGTTGGCATACAGGCATGAAAACATACTTAAAACATAAAAAAATGGGGATAAGATGATGTAATTAATACAATGTAAGTTTTGGTAAGGATGCACCCTCTTTAAAAACTTGGACTAACTTCTGTGTTTACGTTTCTAGCTGATGTAGCCTATATAATTTGAGTGTGTTTTTTTGCCCCTTTAAGTGTGGAAAAATAGGCTAAGTGCAGGCTCATTTTTCCCTCAGCCTCTCTAGCATTAAGACTTGGAACTATTCAGAGGAGGGAGGGTTGCTTAATTTTCCAAGCACATCCCAAAACGAGCGCCTGCACAGTTCCACTGACCATTAACATCAGCTGCCTTGTCACACTCCTCCATCCTTTTCCTGTTCATGTCTCCGCTATCTCACTGATTTCCATTTCAAGCACCCTTAAAGTGCTCACTTCAGATTTCAGCTTCTCACTCGAGGCAAGCCACGGTATGTTTTTCTTATTATTGAGCTAAAACTGGACGTTGAATCTTTGCGAACATTACAAAAGATGTCGAGTGATGTTCAAAACCCCTCTATCATTTCTTCTAATGCCTCGTCTCCCTCTCCTAGTCTAAAAGAGCTACTTTCACGACTGATCTTATCTGAGCTTGCTCAGATTTACAGCTTGCACACTACATCTTCGCACTAGCCTTAAGGGACAGGGTCAAACTCTGTACAACTGATCCCCTTATCTAATCTCTCACTGCTGAGACAGACAGAGAAAGAGAGATTCACAGTGACTGAAGGTGTTGGGTGCTAGAGCTTGTAGAGACAGGTGGCCTCTGTGCTCAATTATATGTGTTACACTCTTTCAATGCTATGTGCTTTTTCAAGTTATATGTGTCTGTGTGCTTTGGTATATTCCTCCACAGAAAGGTAATGTTTAAGGTGACCAGAATTTTTTTTTTTTTTTTTATGTGTGAGGGGGTTGAGGATCCTGCAGCCTTGATAATAAGAATAACTATGGATCCCAAAAAATGGTAGCACTTTATTTTACAGTCCTGTTTCTCATGTACATACTATGTACTTATTATAGTAATTACAATAACTATGTAATAACTTGGTACTAACCCTGAACCTACCCCTAAATCTAACCCTAACCCATGTAGTTACCCTGTGTTACCAGAACTTTCTTAGATAAATACACTGTAAGTACACTATAAGTACATGTTAGTACACGTACTGTAAAATAAAGTGCAACCCAAGAAATTGTTTTAATTTAGCATAACTCAAAATCATCTTAAGTTATTTCACTTTAAACAATGACAAACTTTGTGACAAAAGTATCTTGTCACATTTATTTTAATGACTGAGTGATATTTATTCAAATTAAAAGTTTAATCTTGTTCCGTAATTTGCAGTTTAAATTCAATTAATGTTACATTAACATAATTACCAATTTTCCTCAGGTAACTGTATTTCTATTGTTATCAGTGATTTTAAGCTTGATTGCACTTTTGAATTTACAGTTAAAGACTTGCAGACAAATTTAATATGATTTTACCACAAAATATAATTTACAGTACAGTGTGTTTTAGCTGTGCCAGTGTGATCTGCAATGTCCGGTTTGTTTTGTGTCCCCGCAGGCCGGGTTTTCTGCAGATGCCTAAATGCTGTCTGTGTAACTACAGCTAATTAATGCTGCACTATTGATAGATCATTGAATTATTCAGTGCTAATAATAAAAGATAGCCCAATGATAAGCATGGTGTTAAAGGTTTAGTACCCTTATGATGGAAAAAGCCTTTTCTCTGTTGTTCACCATATTGTCTTTAATTGTCCTTCTGTTGTTTTCCCTGTAACTCCAAATGCTTTTTTCAAAATCTCTACCATAACGGTGACAACACGGACCTGTAGCGAGACAGATGGTATGTAAATTGTGAATTGATTTGCTGTTGTGGCACTTTTAGTCTGCATAATGCGTAAAATCAAAACCCACATTTCAGCTTATTTTGGACAAGAACTACCTACTTGTGGTGGACATGTGAAGTGACCACAAGTTCTCCAGACAACCACAGATTATTTTCTATCTGAAATAGATTGTTACAGTTATAGACTACAATAAAAATATAATAATCAATGTGCTGCAGTCTGAACAGAAAATAAAATAGCATAAAATGTGTGTAATGTGTTCTTTCCAACATAAAAAAAAAAAAGTTGTGCAAAGCTAGCCAATCAGATTAAAAGTGTTTTCCAGTTTTGTGAGAAATATGCATCAGACGGTCAGCTAACGGACTATGGGCGTGCCGTCTGAGAATAGGCTACTCTGACTTGTATTTAAGGTCATCATAAGGGAAAACATATATATTTTAAGGTTGTTTACTTCAACATGCAGTGCATTAAACTGCTTTAATACATCTTATTGCAGTAATAACTTTTAAAGCAGCAAATCATAAGTGCATATCAATACTTATACCTCAGATGAAATCATCACACATTGTCAGGTCTATTTAGGATGGAATATTAAAACACACTGTCTGCACAGGTAAAAACATTTCACTGCAGATCTTCTTGCACAGTGTGTTTCTTAACAGTGCTAAATGTGTGTGTGTGTGTGTGTGGTTGGCTATGTGCTGTGTAAGTTGACCTTTATTACCTGTGTTATGGTGAGTTGGCTCATTAGAGCTGTGGGAAGCAGCAGGTATCTTGTTCAGCTGGGTAATGAGGAAGCTTTTCTGTCCTGCAGCCCACATCTACAGATCAAATCTCCATTAAAGGACCCCTTATTCAGCCTCCCACCACACTGTTGTCACTGATTCGCTGCATACTTATTGTGTTAGTTTGCTGAAAGCACAGGTCAGTATGTCTGTCGATATATTTCATCCATCCATCAGTCCATTTATCCACTCACCATGCCCCTCAGACTTACATATATTACTGGCATTCAAAATATTTTCACAAGAAGTCTTTTATGTTCTCCAAAGCTGCAAAAAACTGTAAAACCAGTAATATTGTAAGTATTACTGCCACTTTTGTTAAACTTATGCATCCTTGCTCATCAAGAGTATCCATTTTAGCAATGTCTTATTTCATCTGGGAACTCATCAAGTGAGTGGCCTTTCGGTTTCCAATTTTAATAGCATATTCAGAATATTTTTTTTCGTATACATGCCTAGGATTCCAGAAGTAATATCAACATTAGATTATTACTCTAGAGAGAAATGGTAGCACTGATCTGATGCACCACACTGCACGTTAGTTTTGCTAAAGTAATGTTAAAGCAACTGAGCCAGAGTCAAGAAGAATTAGAAACAAAACTTAGAGTGAAGAGGGATTTTAAACCTAGACAGCATTTGACACCAGAGGATCAAGCTCTCTTTGGTGTAAATCAGCATGGACAGAGTAGATGTCCCCTTACCCAGTTTTCCTTTCAACAGTTGTGGTTCCTTTTTTTCTGCCTGACAACCAGCTAATTTATTTGTTTAATATTATCACTTTGATCTGTCTGCTTAGAAACTGCAAAAACTGAAAGGAAAGAAGGAAAAGAAGCTTCCTAGCATTCAAAGGTTTATGGGATGTGCTTCTCTTTTTGATCTGTTCAATTCGATTCTATAGTTTTTTGACAGACTTAAAAGAAAAAAGGAGGGGGGGGGGACATAAATTCTGTGGGGGTATATTAATATATATATATATATATATATATATATATATATATATATATATATATATATATATGTATATATATATATATATATATATATATATATATATATATATATATATAGGTTGTGTGTGAATAAATATCCTGTCATACTATGTACTGAATTCATTGAATAACTTTATGCTAGCTAGCTAACCTAAAGAGCCTTATTAGTTATGGTAAAATTGCTACATATAAATTGCATACAAAGCACCTTGCTAACTGAATGCTAAGTGAATAAACAAAGATAGAGACATATTGTATTTTATTATTTTAGCTTTAGTAATATAATGTGATATGTGATGTGTATAAAAACATTACTTACATTACTCTTTTTAAATGATTGCTAATAATAAATACACTGTAAAAAGTGTTTCTCTCATTTCTTAGCAGGCACTGTAGAGGAAACATTTTCTTGGTAGCTATACAGCATTTGACAAGAACTGTTCAGCTCACAGTTCTCTGATTTAAAAGAAAAAAATTCTTGGAGACTGACGGCTCCTCGGCTCCCATGGTTGCATACTTCAGTATCTCAGAAATATGTCATGTGGGTATTGTTCACTGACTGTACATTGCCATCAATATATTTTACTCATACTATGCAACAGAGAAGTACTTTCTTAAAAATAAAAAGTCTTTATTGGCATCTATGGATCCATGAAAAACCTTTAATACCCATCGAACCTTTCCATTGGAGAAAAGGGTTCTTTATAGTGGAAAAAGGCAGATAATGTCTTCAGGCTAAGAAATTATGGTTCACCGAAAGTTTATTTTTTGAGTGTATTTATATTTCAATACAGCAAAATGTAACTGGAAAGCATACTATGATGATGGTGCTATTTTTAAATCATGCATTATGTAATGATTACTAATTAATCCCCTGACAGCTTTTGCCAATTACTGTGCACAAGTTACTGTTTAACAGAAATCAGTTATTCCACCATGTTGTCAATTCAAAAAATCAATCAGTCTTGTCAGCGCACACTATGCATTTTGAGTAAATATTACATTAAATAAGTGTTAGTTTTTGTGCACATTATTGCGTCAAATGAACAACTGTGCTGTAGATATCCTAATCAGCATATCATTTTTTCTTCAATTTCAAACAACAAAACCTGAAAATATTTTTGAAGAAGAAATGCATATGTAGGTTTGGAGCGATATGTGATGATTTTCATTTTGGTTGATTGATCTCTTCATATGTCCAGATAGGTCAAAGGAGGAGGTCAAATGCTTGTTTTACAATGAAACAATGCTAGTCATGTTTATGTATGCTATCAGTGCACTTATTAAAGGGGAATAGCTTGTCTTAAGCCGGCACTGCAGGGGTCAATTTGGCTTTCACTGAGCCTGGAAGGGAGAAGGAGAGACAGAGGGATTGCCTGATAACGAACCAGCAGGAGGAGGCATGACTGACCATAATATTGGGGTGATTATGAGACCTCGGCAGGGCGAGATATGCACAATGTTGTGTTGTACAATGAGCTAACTGCTTGTGCCTTGGGGTTAAATGCTTGTTAAATTGATGGAGAAATTATGTATTTTCATCTCAGGTCAGCGTTTGGTTCAGAGGATTCTCATGGTGTCTGTGTGAAAAGGGTGTGGTGGTGTGATTTGATGCATTTGATGCAAATGTTCTTATTTGATTGACAGGTGAGTGTTTGTGTATATTTGTATGCCACATAGTGGCTGATCTTGCGTTCATCATTTTTATTTTTTCCTCCTGTTCTAGGGTGGGGCACAGTGTATGTGTGTGAGGTAGGTATGCATCTCAACAGGTCTTATAAAACTCTCTGATTGGTCTGTTGGGCGCCCTGGGAGATGCAGTCCTTTGTGCCATATTGGCTGACAAGCTGAAGCTGTCACTGCGTGAGAAGGTGGAGGGCGGGACAATGTCTTCCACTGTTGCTAGGTTACAGGTATACCTAATAGTCGAGATAGAAATAGAGATGGAGATAGAAAGATAACAGGAAAGAGAAGTGCAAAACAGAGCGATTGGCATTTCTGAAACTTTCAGCCAGTTAGCGGCGGTTTTGGATGTTCACAGGGCCAAAATGGTTGGCTTGTGTAAACTTCTACCATCATTCAAAACTCCTGTGTGCAATTATCTGATGATTAATGCCATTAGCTATCATTTCAACAAGGTCTGAGTGCAGACAGTATTATTTGTCATTTTTGAACACAGGCGATTTACAAACCCCCATTATGTCGCTTATTAATTGAATATTGGCTGGAGGTTGTTCTGTGACCTGAACACAATCTGCTTGTACAGGAATTAGCGAGTGCTTAAACATTTATCACAGCACTGTATAAATATAGCCACCGCCAAGCTTTTCGTTCCTCTCTTCTCATAGATTACTGCTCCGAACCAGTCCGTCTGGCCTAATTGAGGTAATCTATCACCATCCCCCATTCTGAAGTGAAGAGGAAGTGATGAATAGCCAGCATACTGCGCTCATTGAAAATTCGCTGTTGAAAATAATGCGGGCGTTAAGTTGGGGCGGCAACGTCAGAAGTGCGGGACAGTGCCGTATCAGTAATCTGAATCGCTAACAAGAGTCCATTTAGGACTGCCAACAAGTTGAGCTCCCCAACACACACCAATCAATACTCTCCTATCAGCCTTGGCAAGGGCTCTGCAGGAACATGCTGTTAGTGCTGCCCAAGAAATGCTACACAGTTATGACATGAGAAAGTGGAAGAGATGAAAATGAGATTCTTATGCAGAGGAGACGGATTGAATGTCTAGTGGCAACTCAGCACTGAACCAGAATTATTTAACACACAAAAGTAGAAAAAATAATTGAACACTGAATTTAATTGTATGTATGTAGATTTGCACATATATAAATACTATCCATCCATCCATCCATCTAGTATATATTATACTATATTTAACAAAAGTGTAAGATGGGGAAAAACTGAAAAAAAAAAAATCTGTCTGTCATTGCTAAAAGTAGCATTTAGCATATTAAACATTTAAAGCTTGGCAACGTTTGTGTGCATCAAAACTATGTTGACTATTCTCTGTTCCTTTTATTCCCGTTTTCCCTCTTCCTGTTTTATGTTCATCTTACTGTCACTATGCACGTATATAAGCAGTTCCATAGTCATATAATTATAAATATTGTATAGCTGAATAGCCAAGTTGACCTTTAGGAAAGAGACATTTGTGCACAGGACTTGGCAATTAATCAGCTTGCTTTTTTTATATGGAAAGACCCCTTGAGTACAGCTGTCTTTAAAGCTGCCTGTTCTAGTGGTGTGACTCAACTGAACTGGGTTCAATTGAACATAATTGAATTAGAATGGTTTAGAAGCCAGAGAGGCCGGATCCCAGGCAACCAAGTGCAGAAAATCTGATCATAATGTTGCCTGCTAATTAACTAGTTTCATTTACGATCTGTGACTGATTAAGATGTTAGCACAATTATACAACATAAATCATGTGAATGAATATTTTAAAGTCCACGAAGAAACTACTTCCATACTTTGATGTGCTTTATGATGTTCAATAAGTAAAAAATGTTGGACAGGATATCTGCTATTAACTGGATCGTGTCGAGTTGATGATCAATGGTGTTTAGTGTCTAAAAAGTTATTTGACTATTTGGTTAACATTATTTAATAACCTGTGCAGTCCAAATGACATCAGCATTAAGGGAAAGTAGTCATTTTGAGTGCAGATACTAGAATAACATGCACTGATGAATCATTTTCTGCGCAGTCAGGAACATGGTTTAAGAACATAAGTGGTCAGTTTTGATTTCTTATTGATTTCAAATACTCAGTCGGACCTATAAGTACAAAATATTCCTTGCTCTGTAGACTCTGAATGAGCTGAAGAGAACCACAAAGAATCATTATTTTCTCTCTGAAGAATCATGTCTTACTTTTCAATACTTCTGCCCTCGATTCTCTCAGTGGAAATGTGACATTCATAGCATTTCTCTGCTCTCTGTTTGGCTGGATCAAACCACCCCCCTCCAGCACCCTCTCAAACTCTCAAAACATCCACCCCATTCTCTTCTCCTCTCTCGCTGTCACTCGCTCTTGCTCTCTTTTTCTCTCACACCCCCTAGTCATTCACTTCTCGTCACCCCCTCGTGCAGCTAGGCCCTGATATGACACCAATTACTTCATACTGGAGCACACAGCTCAACCTACTCTTTTCTCTATACACTGAAGCTTGCACATACACATAATGTGCCTGTTCCTATTATATTTGTCGTATTCTTATGCAATTTTGAGACTTTATAATATCACAATTTGGATTTTTCTAGCACAGTTTTGATGGATAAAAAACCTCAGAATTAAGAAATAAAAAGTCACAATTACTTTTTATTTTATTTTTTCAGTAAAATCACAATAGCACAATAAGCGTTTTGCCACAGTATGTTTTGTTCATGTCTGTTTTACTTTCACCCTGGTGATGTGAATACCCACATTACAAACTGTCTTCTGTCAAGCACCATTTCTTTTGACTGTGGTGCTATAATAGAAATACATTTAGTTGGTCTTTTTGGCTTGTTTTCCAGTAAAAATATAAACATATCTAAAACTCTTTAAAACATGATGAATTTACTAATGAAGTGAGCATGAAATGGATATTCATCTCATCTATTTTCTAAATGCATGTTATTGATTTTCCTGTGAACAGTTTATCTGTGCTGTTTTTATTTTTAAATGTTTTAATCAATATGTCATAACTAACAGTGAAACAACTTCACTCTGTTGGGGTTTGCCATATTTCTTCAGTCACTATGTCTGCATAAACCCTGCAACTTTTTTGCAGTCGACTTCCTTTTTGCAAACTGTTTCTAACCAATCAAAACTGTTTTTGTTTTGGTTTAATAATATGTTTCGTTATGAGGTTTTCACAATTACAAAAGAAAATATATTTTGTCTTTAAGGTATTTTTCTCTAGTTTAGAATTTTGATCAAAAGATAAAATCTTCAAGTTCAAGTTCAAGACAAATTGCTTATATTTTTTTATAGGGTTGCATTCAATTTTTAGAAATTGATACATAGAAATAGAATTTCTATAAATAGATTTGTTGTTGAGTTTGATGTCAGCATTTTTCTGTACTAACAGCATAATATGCTTATAAGCATAACAAAATATAGCACACATAAATGTTTATTTTGGGATTTTTTTCAGTTTTTTTTTCAGCTCAGCACAACACATTATTAGAAGGCCTTCACTTTAAAGGATAAACACAATTCTTCCTTAGAATTTGACAAAAAAAAACAAACAAACAAAAAAAAACAGCCTATTTGTCAGAAGCACATGTGTTGCTCTAACTACCTACCTAGGCAGCTAGCTAAGCTTTGGAAGAGTTCCAATGTGTCATATTTTTCTCATCCAGCATAATTTTAGGTGATTAGGATAGATTTGTTCTCAAGACAACATTTATAAGACCAGGGACAGTATAACCCCCTAGCCGGGATGTAGGTATGAGGTGTGTGGTTGACTAAAGGGTAGCTGAGTTACAGCTGAACTTCAACTCAATGAGAATCAGTCCCAGAGGAACAACCACAAGTTCAGTGTGTTTGGAGTCTTAATGGGCTAAAGGGGGATAGGGAGGTAATGGGTAGGCTAACGATTCAGCTGAACGGTTTAAACAAAAATGTTTAAATTCCAATGCTACTGAAGCTCACACACACACACACACACACACACACACACACACACACACACACACACACACGCACACAAACCTTGATGAAAACACACATGCAGGGCTGCCGGAACAATGAGGTAGCTGGCATTTGACTCAACACTTTTCAAACTGCTGGAGTGATACAATTTCAGATTAGTTTATTTCTTGGTAATTCTGAACTTGTTGGCACTGTAGTCTAGTGAGTAATGAAATGTGTTGAGTGTTGAGCTCTGTGGTGCAAAAACAATACAAGTGATATGAATTCAATTTTTTTTCAAAAATTCATTGTGCTTCATTATTTAGTCACATTACATACACATTTACATACAATACATTCACATGTTTATACACCTCCATGTCATTCCAAACCTGTATGCTGCTTTTCTTCTGCACAATTTACAGTCATACAAACTATGGTGAAGCATGGTGGAGAATCAGGCTCTACCTTCTTTGGAATAGAAAGTTCTACAATGGTAACGCACATAAAAACCATGCAAAATATGAATAAATAATGGTAGTACACGCTGTTTTGCACACTTGAATGGCTGTTCTATCCTGTCCACCCCAGTCATAAGTTATAAGCCAGCTGTAAAGCTTGCTGAACAATGTATGGTGCTATACATATGACTTAAATAGTAAATAATAATACTCTATATAATATAGTGCATAAGTTATATGGACAAGCAATTGGGTAGACTTTTAACTACAAACTTTTGTTAAATAAATAAATAAAACACAACTAATAATCATTTGAAGATTCCTTTTAAAAAAAAAAAAAACCCTCATGTCGTTCCAAACCCGTAAGACCTCCGTTCACCTTCGGAAACACAGTTTAAGATATTTTAGATTAGTCCGAGAGCTCTCAGTCCCTCCATTGAATCTGTGTGTATGGTATACTGTACATGTCCAGAAAGGTAAGAAATCATCCAAAGTAATCCATGTGACATCAGAGAGTCAGTGAGAATTATGGACTACTTTGATGATGTTTTTCTTACCTTTCTGGACAAGGACTGTATACCGTACACACAGTTTCAATGGAGGGACTGAGAGCTCTCGGACTAATCTAAAATATCTTAAACTGTGTTCCGAAGATAAATGGAGGTCTCACGGGTTTGGAACGACATGAGGGTGAGTTATTAATGACATAATTTGGATTTTTGGGTGAACAAACCCTTTAACCAGCACCAACCATTTTGAATTGTAATAATGTTTCACAATATTACTGTTTTTACTGTATTTTTACCAAAAATACCAAAGGCAGCTTTGGTGAGCATGGGAGGCTTCTTTCAGAACCATTAAAAAATCTTACCAACCCCAAACTTTTGAACAGTAGTGTATTTCTTTAAATTTGCACACATACAGTATCCCTTAGTGACATGGCCTGGACCATTTTTTCCTCTTCTGAATTCTTGATGACACTTTCATGAGTGTCTTTTTACCCAGCTCTTATTCTGACTGTCCTTCCCTCACCTTTGTTCTCTTTTCTCTTAATCTCAGTGTCTCACGCATATACATCTCTGTCAGCACCTTCTGAGCCTGTCGAAAAGTTCTCCAGCCTTCACAAAACTGTCAGTCGATTATGCACAGTCTCTCTTTTGCTTTCTTTTACACTATCACCTTTCAAAGCCCACTGAACTCATCCGAGGGACACAGTCTCTTGCCGCAAGAAGAATTGCCTCTTGTAGCTGAGGTTCCTGCTCAGTGCCAGTGAATTCTGCCAAGGGGCAGAACTGTTTTGCATGTGTTTAGATACTTGAATCATTAATCTAAGCAGATCATTCAACTACAGTATGTGCAATGGAAGCTTTCAAGGGGGATTTCATTTATGTGCACACAGACAGACATAAAGCACAGGCCTGTCTGGCTTTTAAAGGCAACATAAGCAGAAACAGCACTGTTAGGGTAACACACATGCATCTACTCTGCAACTGTCTGGCATACACAGTGGAATGTGTATTTATTTTCATATGCAATTTGGTGTGAGGGCTCTGATCTGAGGACAGTTTATCTCTCGGTGAACACTCAGTGTAATGAGAGGGATGCTGGGATACGCACAAGGTTGCATCACTAAGTCTCTTACAGTGTAAATCGGCCTGACATCTGCCATCCCTTGTGAGAATTTATGAGTTTGTGTGAATAAAAAAGACTGGGTGAGTGTGTGTTTGCGTTGACAAAACTAGGGCAGACGTGTAAAGACACATACACACATACACACACACACGTTCACTTACTAACCTTAAGACAGATATAGAGCAGACACAGTCTCACATTGTTACAGCTTCCTAAATTCACGTGATCATACTGCTGAGGTACTTAAGGACAGCAGCTGAAAAGACCAGCTTATACTAGCATGGTCTTTCTGGTAAGGCTAGTTGACTTATTGGTCAAGCCACTTAAGAAGCATGTTGAGGACACCAGCATAAGTACAACATGCAAAACACAACATGCTAAATTGAACCTTTTCTCTGTGTAACTTATTAACTTAAAAAAAATAAAAAAAAAAAAAAAAAAAATAATAATAATATAATAATATATATATATATATATATATATATATATATATATATATATATATATATATATATATATACACACACAAACATTTAGTTTTATATATGTATTTAATGTATGTAATGCAACAGAATGTAAAATATATATATTTTTACATGTTGTTTAGAGATATATATATATATATAAACATATTCATGTGCTAATTTTTTTGTAATATTTCCTTTGTATAAATTATGTTTATCAAATAGATTTGTCCTGTTTAGTGTGCCAGAAAACAAATTTGATTACAATTGTATTTTTTAGCTTAGAAAGAATTTGGCCTGAAAATTCCCTGAAGAATTTAAATCCGTTTTTTAAATTGCAGCTCATCTGTTATTTAACCTCATTTCTTTTATTGTGTCTGAAAATCAAAGTGCATCAGTCTGCTCCTACTGAATTACTTTATTCCCCTGTGTGTGTGTGTGTGTGTGTGTGTGAGAGAGAAAGAAAGACAGACAGAGAGAGAGACACATAGATATTTATGCTCCGCCTTACTCAGTCAGAGAGACACTCTCTCCTCCCTTGTTTTCTGAAAGCACAAAGCATTGTTCTCTCACAGTAGATAATTACTGCAGTCATACAACTAACAGTATTCAAGCCTCTAAATTAATTGTTAGTCTTCCATAGTGCTTCCTTTTCTCCCCTTACACTGTCGCCATAAGGTCAGGGACGGTCTTAAATCAGATTGTCTCTGACAGGCTGAGAGAGTTATGATAGAACAGGATTAGGCCTTAAAGCTGAACACAACATTTTCCAATTGATTGCTATTGAATCCCAGATCATGCTTTCTTAACAACATTTAGTCTAAAGCCTCTGTAAGCTCTTATAAAAGGAATGAGATGGGATTTAAGGCCTGGAAAGATTTGTTGCATATTAGACCACAGGTACATTGTAAAAAATAAGATACAAAGCTAAAATTAAAACTTGAAAATCTGATTGGATAGGCCATGTTCAAAGGGGTCAGAGTTTGTAGCTGGACTTTATGTGCACAGTGATTTTACAGTGGTTTTTAGGAGTTCACTTTGCATCTTAACTATGGAAAAATCTCTTCAATGCAAAGGCTCATGTGGCTTATTGCTTCATGATTTTTCATTTTTGCCAATTTTTAAAGCATGCAATATGTATCCCCTCTAATTTCTTCAGTGTTATTCATCGTGATACAGAAAGTTGTCTTATCAAATGTGTCATAGTGATGTGCCACTAACCGGCAGCCTTCCCACTGCTCAAAGTCACGGTTAGTCTTTTTTTAGGTCCTGCTCACCTTGAAATCTATAGGCGGTGCCATGGAAACCACCGTGTTACATCTTTCAAAAAGATTTTACACCTTGTGCAAATGCTAACTGCCTATTTCATTAAGGAGAAACAAGTTTCTATCAAATAAGGCATCAAGTGAACAGCTGTTGTGCTGTAGACCACAGATATTCGTTTAATAACAGTTTATGTCACAAAGCTAGTTTGTGTGCTTACTGCATCCTGTACTATATTTGCTCAGAACAGTTTTGACAGTCAGTATGCAGCATTAGATTCGGTGAAATAGACACATTTCACTTTGCTATCTGAGAAATGTCATTCAGTTGAACCAATGCAGTGCTAAGAGTATAATAGTTGCATTAGAGTTACATTAGAAGCAGTTATTGAAGAAACAGTCGTGATATATGGAACAAAAATGAAATACACATACTCATGTGTCTCATGGGTTCAATAACACCAAGGGAAAAAATATGGATGTGGCCAATGGGGTAAGTGCCTCAGGATCGTCAGGGTCAAGGTCTGCCAAAGAATATAGTTCCACCAATCTCACCTGATAGGTGTTAATATGTCATATATGTAGTAGATATATATTGCAGCCTAATATATAGCAAGTTTGGAGTTATGTGGGCTATGTGTTAAATGGTACCAATGGTAGTAGAGAATCAGTATTATTATTATTATTATTATTATTATCATTATCATTATCATTATCATTATCATTATCATTATTAAATAATTTATACTTTAACCAGCAAGGACCCCTTAAATTGATAAAAAAATAACAGACTGCTGCAAAAGATTTCAGTTTCAAAAGAATGGTGTTCTTTTGAACGTTCTGTCTGGAAAAACACATTTCATGCTTTCCACATGATTTCTGAAGGCTCATGTGACACTGAAGACTAGAGTAATGTAGGGAAATCTCTGCTGAAAATCCAACTTTGCATCACAGGAAAAAAAATAATTTTAAAGTATATTAAAATAGAAAACATTTATTTTAAATTTTAATAACGTTTCACAATTTTTCAGTTTTTTTCTGTATTTTTGATCAAATAAATAGACTTAACAGACTTATTTCAAAAACATGCATGTGTATATATTATTTTATACAGTGTAAAACATGTGCATATATTATGTGTATATATTATTGTATACAGTGTAAACAAAAATAATACAACAAATAAATAAAACAACTAAAGAAATAAAAACAAATAATATCAATATAATATCATGCTATTTTTACATTATTTGGCTATCACAATTGCAGCAAGAAGTGGCTAGTGACCGTTAAACAACACAGCTGAACACTGGCCTTGTGGGATGAGCATGAAGTTTTCTCGTATCATAAGTCATGAACCATTCAAAAGGCTTGATTTTAGATTTGACTGTCTTTGGCTTCTAGGGTTTGTCTCTCGATCAATCCTGACAGACCTTTTTGGCTCTCTTCTAAATTGCTTTGCCCTCATCCACTGAACTTGAAGTACACAAACAGGGAAGACCCAAGACGAGCAGCCATTTTAGCCCTTGCTCTGTTTCTACCTGCCTGCACTGTCTTCGTCTCCTAAATCCCGTCTCGGAAGTGAACACACTGTTCTTTCAGCTCCAGTAGGCCTCTGATGTTTTATTCAGCATCTCCTCTAAAAGCTGAAGGGACAGCACAGACTTGTCCGGTTGCCTCTCCCTTCAACGATCGATACGTCCGTGTCTCAGAGTCCCCCGCGTCATCTTTCCTCTCTCGCAGAGTGCTCCCCACTTCCTCTGTTTGGTATTCCAGAGCAGGAGCCACAGTGTAGATCCATCAGCAAAGGCTAGAGATGAAGGGAAGAACCGAGAGAGACACACAAATGGAGACAGTATGACTTCTCTCAAGAGTTTCTCAGAAATGCAGCTGAATTACAGACTCCGTTTCACAAAACTGGCATCTCTTTTGAACTCTTTTTTGATAGCTAGTTTATCTCTCTAAACTTTGACAGATTCTGTGAGCTGCATCACCTGTGCTTCTAAATAGGCGGATGAAAACTTGATTTATATTGTAAGTGTGGTAAATCACAGCCAGTTCATCTGTAGACCTTCATTATACCCCGTCAGCTCAGAAGCCTCAGTCATAACTCACAGCGCTGGACCATAATTGTTTGCATATGTTGCCCTAGCCACATTTAATTCCTAATTTTTTCAGGCACATTATCTAAAATCTGATATGTATTAAATAATGCCAGAGGATTTTATTTAAACCGACTACTTTTGAATGTTAGTGTTGCGTAACAGTGAACAAACCTTTTCTTTTCTCACTTGATGACTTTTCTCACTTTTGTTTTTTGGACATATATGTTTATAAAATATAATGCATAAGTTTAGGGAACCTTTTCAAAAATATGATGCTATAGCTATATATTTTGATGTGTAAATACCCATTATATAGTGTGAAGAAAAGGAGGGTAGTCACAGAATTTACACTTTTTCGGTCGGGTCTTAGGAACACAGAACTGAGGGTAATCGAAATGGTCTTTATTAATCCACCAGGAAGACACATGTATGGAACTGGTAGACCCCACAAAACTGAACAGAAAGGACATGGGCTTATAAAAGGCAGGATAACAAGGAACAGACAGGTAGAGGGAATCAATTATAATCAAACTAAACAAGGACAGGAAACAGACCAAATAAGGAAAAATAGAAAATGACATTTATGATCATAATCACAATCCCATTACGTCTAATTCTATAGCAGGAGCCACATAGGTTCATGCAGTACTAAAATGGTCATGTTATTCTCACTGCATGCTCACCACCAGATCATTCAGTCCTTCCTGTCTAAGATATCAACGTGAGAGGACAGACAATGGCAGCGTGCATGTGGAGCATGCCTGGGGCATGAATTATGCCTGTGTGTTTGTGTGTGATGTGAGATTTCCCTTATGGATGCTGCATAGATGCAGTCAGCAAGACTGGTAATTACCAGTTGTCTAAACAGACAGATGGAATTAAGAAAGAGTGAAAGCAATTTACTGAACGCTTGTTTTGGAGCGAGGAGCTAGAGTGTGCAAGAGCATGCGAGAGAGAGAAAGATTACCTGACACTGTGTGTTAGCACCTCTGCTTGACGTTTTTATCTTTCACTCTCCTGTCACTAGCATCAGGTGCTACTCTTTCACCCTCCTGACAGGATACATCTTGCCCTCTGGCCTTCCTTCTTCTACCTTCCACCTCTCCTTCCTCTTCCTCTCTCTCTGTTTCTGTCTCCTCTTCTACCTCTCATCGAAGAGAAGGTCATCCAGGGGAGATGCCCTTCTGAGATGGCTTACATAACTCAGGCTGACATATGGATCTTTTAGCATGTTTTTGCTCAGCAAACTCCAGCTGTGCTCAGCTTGGGCGGTGACGGCACCCTCCTCAGTCTCCTTTCGGTGTGAATCATGTCAAGAAACATCATTTTCGGTGACCCGTGTAAAAGCTACAGCTGACATGCACTTATCCTAAGCCACTGATGCTTGGGTGGTTTACACACACTGGCCAATTAGCTATCAAGGGATTGCAGATTGTGTTGTGTGGCGGGAAGGAGGATTGTCGCACAGCAGCATCTGATCACAGTAACTCCAGCCTAGACCAATAAATTATAATGGAATGAATAATTATCAGAATGAATTACTATCAAACTGTCACATAAAGGGTATTAAACTCAATGCTATTTTAACAACCTATAAATAAATAAATAATTTTGTGTATTTGTATATAAAATGTCCCTAGTGAATGTGCCCGGCAATTGCTAAAATTCAGCTAAATTGGAAAAACAAATGTTGTACTTAATTAAGCAGAAGTAGCACTAAAGAGAGTATGGGCAAAGAAAGACAAGTTTCTTGGTTGATCAGTTGAAAGTAGTCGAGGTAGAAGTGAATAGTGAGGTATGAGCTTGAGAATGTTTGCATGTGTTAAGAGCACATTACTAACAGTAGGTTTTTAAATTCCCTGTTTTTATGGCTGTATTATTATTATTTTTTAAATTATTATTTTACTTCCTTTTATGTAAAGCACTAACATAAATACACAATAATATTGTCATTGTGAATGAAATGTGCTATAGAAATAAACTTGCCTTGCCTAAAGTCCAATCGAAGATACTGTACACTTAGTATATTTGATTGTGCTAAAGTGGAAACATTGCAAGTATACTTTAGACACACTTTAAATATTTTGAATTTGAAGACCGATGTTATTCAGAGATCATACAATCCTCATCAAAAGTGACATTAAAACACATTTTGGACTTAATATTAAGAAATGTGCATTGTGCACATGTTGTACACCAAATAAAGTTTAATTATAATATTTATATCAGTCTTGAGTTATCCCTCAGTAAATATGTTAACAGATTTGAAGTATTTATTAAATATATCTCTTTTTACTAGGAGGAATATATAAAATATACTGGATATTTAATCTAATTTTAAATAGATAAATGCAATATTAAATATTATGCTTAATAGATCAATTTGATATGTATTATTCAAAATATATTTTATTTTATTCAATAAAAAACATGTTATTATACGTCCTGCCTAGTCTTGTCCTCTAAAATGTTGAGATTGAATGCTATAAAATTGCTTTAAAGCAATTGCCTTTAGTTTTAAAGCAGATGTTTAAATAACTAAATGGACAAAATAACTGTTATCTGGAAAGAGTGGAACTGTTCTGTAGTGGAATGTTCTCTGATCACAGTTAATGCCTTTTTTTAATCTTGTAAGCAGTGCTGGGGAAAGTTAATTTTAAAAGTAAAGCATTGCTAAATTGTGTAACTTTTTATGGAATGAACTGCATTTGTGATTTCTCAAAGACCTGACTTATTAATAATATATTTCTTTGTCGTTTGTCTTTCAAGATCAACTATCGATTTTATCAGTTACTGCAAGCTGATTATTTTTGCACATACTGAACAGGAGCACTGGGCAAGTTTTTATGAGTTTTTATCTTATTTATCAAAAATCTTATTGGGTTAATGTTTTAATGACAGGTAGCTTCAAGCGTCAGCCGAACCCATGACTTCTTACCTGTAGAGCTACACAGTGGTCCACACCATGCACATCTGCAATGGTACTCCAGCCATAAGTAGAGACAGACGATCTGTCTCCTCTAGGAATCATTGTGGCATATCACTCCCCGAGGTGCTTCCGAAATCCAGTTTCTGTCTCATATGTGCCACAGCTGATTCAGAGCCACTCATGTTATAAATGTCCTTGTGTTTAAAATGCAGCTGGTGTTAGGAAGAACTGATCCTAAATCAGGTGTGGAAATAAAACTGAGATTTGAGTGACTTAGGGTGGATATTGGTGGGAGTAATGCATCTCAGCGCAGGTGAAACGGGGCCTAAGGGTACACTAAACCTTTTAGAGTCTGAAAGCTGGAAACAGAATCTCAGCGCTGTGTTTTAAAGTTTGCCTTGAGGAGGGTTCTGCATTCTGCAGGGGCCCATATTAGGAATAAAAAGGTGCTAAAATGGAAATTGTGGTGTATAATTATTTAGAATCAAGATTGAATACACAGAAGAACAGAGTGGACTAATGATTTCATTGGTGTAGTTAATTTCCTTTTGACCATGATTAATTTTCCTTAGCTTTTTCCTTGCTGAATTCTTTTAAATGTCATTTGCCTCATTGTTAATATCAGCATGCACTACAGTTCAAAAGTTTTGGGACATTACTTTTATTCAGCAAAGACTCATAAAATTGATCTACAGTGACAGTAAAGTGGTTTACATTGTTACACATATTTTTATTTCAAAATTGATGTTGATTCTATTCCCCTAAGAATCCAGTAAACATATCACGTTTTCCACAAAAACACATATTTCGCAGGAACTGGTTTGATATAAATAAATAAATGTTTCTTGAGCACAAAATCAACCTATCAAAATAATTTCTGAAGGATCATGTGACACTGAAGACTGAGGTAAAGGGTGCTGAAAATTTATCCTTGCCATCACTGGAATAAAATAAACTTTAAAATATATTTAAAATAAGTTATTTTAAATAGTAATAATATTTCACAATTTTACAGTTTGTAATGTTTTTTTTTTATTATAAATATAACCCTTTTCCGAAAGCCTGATACCAAACTTTGTTATTTAGATGGATGTACTGTTTATTTGAGCTCTATTAAACTTTAGCTGCCTTTTTAACACAAAACTATATATATATACAGTATATATATTGTACAGACCAAAAGTTTGGACACACCTTCTCATTCAAAGAGTTTTCTTTATTTTCATGACTATGAAAATTGTAGATTCACACTGAAGGCATCAAAACTATGAATTAACACATGTGGAATTATATATGGAATTATATACATAACAAAAAAGTGTGAACAACTTAAAATATGTCATATTGTAGGTTCTTCAAAGTAGCCACCTTTTGCTTCGATTACTGCTTTGCACACTTACTCTCTTGTCATTCTCTTGATGAGCTTCAAGAGGTAGTCACCTGAAATGGTCTTCCAACAGTCTTGAAGGAGTTCCACGAGAGATGCTTAGCACTTGTTGGCCCTTTTTTCCTTAAAACTGCCGTCCAGCTCACCCCTAAACTATCTCGATGGGTTCAGGTCCGGTGATTGTGGAGGCCAGGTCATCTGGCGCAGCACCCCATGCAGTTTTCAATTACATGTTTGTTTTGTTTTTTGAGGAAGAATTAAAATTGTGTACATGAGTTAAGTTGCTTCCTCTCATCATCAGCAAGGGATTCAACCCAACAAACACCTGGCATGGGTCCTTTATTCTCTGTGCCACTCAATATATCACAAGATATCTGGAGTAATAGCTTGAAGAACATCTTTGTTTATCCTGTGGAATGGCATTGTAATATTTGTATGATTTGGCGCAATGTATTTATCTTTTTTTCTTCTTACAGGCAGGGATGATCAGAACTGAACAGGAGGAGTTTTTCATTGAGCCAGTGGAAACGGGACATCATGTGACTGAGCAGGAGGAAGAGGATGGTGGCCGTTCTCACATTGTGTACCGTTCTGCTGCTGTGAAGAAGCCTCCTGTTAGCTCACTAGCTGCAGACTTCCACTCCAAAGGTTAGTGCTATCCAGCAGCTGTTCTGTGTTTATGTTAACCTGTATATTTTGCCTGAACATGCTAAACAATTCCCCTGCTTGTAAAGAAAACATGAAATACTTCTGTTATGTAGTTGTACCATTGTTGCAATGTCTACTTTTTCAGTATTTCTAAAGCTTTTGATTTCAAATCTAGCAGTTTTGAAGAGCGTTTGCAAAATAGTTGCACTGACATTTACTGTCAGTGTGGTTATAACTGTGGTAGACATGCATTGTTAACCCAAAGAGACAAAGGAGGCCTCTGGTCAGCTTGGGTTTCACTGTTTGGATCATAGTCCAGTGACTGCCAAGCTGAGTCCAACATCATGCATTGCTTTCAATGAAGTGCCACGTTGAAGAAAAAGAGTGTTTTCTACCAGTAATTGTGAGTCATGTAATTGAATAGGAATTTGGGTTCTGAAATCTGTTATAAAACAGCCACTCTGTAAAATTGATTGTATTGTTTAAAGTTTTCTTTTTAAATACTTAAATCTTCATGGTAGGTGAATAACAGATTTATTTTGATAAAAAATAAATAAATAAATAAATACTATAGCAAATATAGCTGCAAGCGGCAATTACTGGACCAGGCACTACAGAATCAAGCTTCAGGCCATCAGCAGGAATGAGTAATTAAAACCATTTTAAGATTATTTTAGGCAAAATGGCTGAAAAATCATAAATACAACCACTTATAATATGATTTAATTGACTTATTACTGTTGATCAGTAGGTGGCACTGTTAACAAATTAATGTGGCATGGTCAGTGTGAGGTGACAATGGCACATCCCAAGTTTGGTGTCAATATGTCAAATATTTGGAGAGATACAGCCTGAGATGCAGTTTGGCACTATGCCTAAAATTTTTAGCTGCGCTGTATGAAAACGGTTTTGTCTATCGACACAAAATCCACAGCTTTTTGTCGGCACAGTCTGAAGATCATCTGACTAGATTTTGGTGAAAATCGGACCAAGAGTTGTTGAGAAGTGCAAAAAAGTAGGTTTTCAACATAAATCAAAATGGCTGACAGTAAGTTTGGCTTATTATGACATAATTGATATGTATGTTGTTGGCATGACCCAAGGAATATTTTGAGAACAATTTCTTTACAATAGGTCAATGCAATCCAAAGGTATTAGCATTATTGAACATTTTATAATTAAGGATTAATGAATGGTTTATTAATCCAGACGAGTTGGTGGCGCTGTTACCAAATTGTTGTGGCATGAGAAATTTGAGGTGACAATGGCACATATAAAGTTTGGTGTAAATATGTCAAATCTTTGCAGACATACAGCCTCAGATACATTTTGGCATTTTTTCAACAAATTTGATGGTGCGCTAAATTAAAAAAACATTTCGTATATTGACACGAAATCCAAAGCTGGTTGGTGAAAATTGGACTAACAGTCTAGGAGGAGTTTGAAAAAGTAGGTTTTCAACATGAATCAAAATGGTGGACAGGAAGTTTTTATTAGCATTTTTGTAAACTTTTTTATAACTTTAACATAACACTAGTTTCGTAATGATACTCTAATGCGTTTGTAAAATACCCAAATGCCCAAAATGGCTGACATGGTAAACTGGGTATCATTTGATTCAACACAATGCACCAAATCTGAAGAGACCAGTTTGTGATTTTTGGCCAAGCCATTAAGAAGTTATGAGCAAAAATATGCATTTTTCGTATCTCCTGACCACTAGGGGGCACTGCATCGAAACACTACAGGTAACCTCAGGCCATGCTTGTTACAACATACACCAAGTTTGGTCTCAATACGCCAAACCGTTGCGGAGATGTTGCGTGTTATTCCAGAACATTTTGAAGAATCAACTTTTTGACATGGTCTGAAGATGATCGGATTAACCATCTAGGAAGAGATAGAAAAAGTAGTTTTTTCAAACATCCAAAAGTAGAAAAAAAAATTAAACCTAAACCTAAAGGGATTTTTTAATTTTGGGGTTCATCCGACTTGGCATGAGCCAAGGATTCAGAGAAAAATAGAATGTTCCTTCTGTACCTTATGGTTCAAAAGTTATTAGCATGACATTTTTTAAAGTTTGGAGAAGTGGTGGTGCTAGAGAGTTTGATTTAGAGACTTCAAATTTGCTATGGTTAATGTTGACACTGTCTTCCATCAGTGTGCCAAATTTCACAACTTTCCCTCAAGCTGTTCTATGGGCTGCCATAGACTTGCGGTGGAAGAAGAAGCAGAATAATAATAAGAATCCTAACGATAACAATAGGTGCCTAAACACCTTCGGTGTTTGGCCCCTAATAACAAGAAAGTCTTGAGAAATCAAATGACTCAAATGAGAAATCAAATGTCATGAAAAATCTAATAATTTTTTATTTTATTTAATGCTGTACTATGAATACGAAATTAACTATCTCTTATGCTTTTAATGGCAAATTTAAATTTTGGATAGCTTTTGAGCATTTAAACATGCTGTCAATTGAATGCTTACAAGTGACATTTTGCAACACTGCCAAGCAGCTGTTGAGATGTTGTTAGCACCATTTGGCCATGTACTTATTCAGGAGGTAGAAAATCAATTCAAAACCTCTCTTCAGTTGCTCTCTGCATGCACAAGGCTTAGTCAATTTCAGCTGTGCTTTCCTCTGCTTATAATGAGTTTATGTCATAGCTATTGCATGTTTTTAACCCAAGCTGCATGTCAGTACATCTGTGGTGTAAAGCCCTCTGAAATGTAGTGACTATTGGTACTTTTTTCACTTTTTTTTTAAGGATACGTTTTGCAAGTGGTGATATTCTTAGCATGCTTCATTCATTTATTCATTTATTCTTATTATTGTTTACATTTTAACCTTTCTGCACAGCTTTTATTGGCCTTCTATTTATGGGATTTGATTTTGTTGAACAATTTTCACGCTTCACTTCAGTCAGCAGATTTTAGCATGATTAACAACAACAACAACAACAACAACAAAAAAAAAAAAAACATTGACATTTGGCTGTATAATTGTTTAATAATTGTTTTTTCTTCCTAACAAATCATTTACAGTAGCTGCTCACTAAAAACCCTCAAATTAAAAGGGACATATAAATAATATTTGATTATGAAATATAATCAGAAGTAGATAACAGATTTTCATTCAAATTAGGGAAATTTTGGGTGCCCAGTAATCAGAAGGTGATAATGTGATCTTAAGCCAGAAGACTTAGACTGAGGGCCAGATTTACTAACAGCTTGTGCCAGCACAAACTGTCTTTTGTCATTAAAATAGTACTAACAGGATTTACTAAAGAAGAATCAGCACTGAAAAGGCATGGAAACAGTTATTTTGCACCTGACCTTATTGAATATGCATTTGTAGGAGTTTCCCTTTCAGATGCAAAATTTATGCGAGGAGAGTATTAAAATGAAGCATGCAATGCAATTTACTAATGTTTGTGCTCGTCAAAATACTGGTATTTACACCATTATTTATCACACAAAACACCATCTAAAATCTAAAATCAGGTGTTAATTTGCACTGCTCTTGGTAGATTGAACTGGTCATTATGGCCTTTGTGCTCTAATGCTAATTTGCCCTGTTTAGTAAATCTGGCACTTTTTTTAATTTGCTTCATTGATTTCGAAGGGAATGGTATGTAATGAGGGGAAAAATTGCAAGAATGCTCTGTAATGCAACTAAAAGAATGAGAATGAGAGCCGTAGCGATGTAGCCAAATTGCAAAAATCACCAAATCAGATAACTCATGGTAGCCTACACAGTCGCTCTGATTTTATTTTGTCCTTGCGACCAAAATGTGTCATTTCACATTTAATGTCCAATTGATCACCTGAAGTTAAATCAATCTTGACCTTTAGCACTAGAGGCATTGACGCAATGGAGCTCAGATATGAGAGACATCATAACTTTCAGTCATTGCTGCATTGTGTAGCTGTGCATTGAACGGGTCCTGGAGTGTGCAGGGAATATGTAGGATTATGATGGTCTATTCTGAGCACTCGCACCCGACACCAGAGCCGCCAATAATAAAGGAATACACTTTATCTTAGCAAAGTGTAGACTGGTGTTAATGCTTTGTCACTGACACCTGCTTCTCAGCTGATTCCACTTCTGGAGTGTTATGGGGGGGGGGTTATGTTGTATGTGCATTTAATACATGCATCTCTGTACACATGCACAAAGTAGACTCTCTGTTGCTGTTGCTTGGTGAGCTGCAGTGTGCGCCTATGAAGCACTAGGGTGAGTCTGGATGGCGTGGGAAGCGACGCTTGGGAGGTGGTCGTGCTGCACTCTGCTGTGAAAAAGAGTTTTTCATGGCCAGACAGTCATGTGACGCAAAGACAACTTAACTGAGTTGTGTTCCTGCTATGCTGCATTTCATCTTCCCATATTTCCTACGAAGTGCTATAGCACTGTCCATTAACAACATCAGTTTAATGGGTGTTTATGAGTTGAACTAGGAGGTCTAACTGTTTTATACAATTCAATTTGTACCAATGTATTATTTGTTGAACACGAACATTATATAAATCATTTGAAATGACTAAATCTTTTTTTTTTTTTTTGGCAATTTATAGCAACAAGGACTGGGTGACTTATTGAAAAGTATTATGTTCATAAAGATTTAGGTAAAACTTCTCACTATTAACTAGTTGCTTATTAGCGTGCCTATTATAAACACATTGGCGGTTTATTAGTATTAATGACTAATAAACTGCCACATATTCCTCATGACCGTATTGTACATCCCTGATCCTACCCAATACCTACAGTAAACTTAACAACTATTTTACTAATTATTAATATGCAGCAAATTAGGAGTTTATTGAGGCAAAAGTCATATTCGATGCTTTGTCAATGCCGAGAATTGGACCTTAAAATAAATTGTAACTGGATTTTGCTGATTTTGTAAAATTAAGCAGCATTGTGAACATTGAGATGATTTCAATTATGTTTTCAAAAAACAACAAAAAACAGTGCCATTAGATCAGTTTTGCATGGTAATGCATATCTTTAAATAATCATAGTCATGAGTAGTAGAGAATGAGATACCAAGTAGCCCTAATTTAATAGATGTTATTAAAATCCGGTGCAACAGATTCATATAGTGTTAAATCACTGTTTTATTCTTTAAAAGAGTAAAATTGGTTTCACATAAACTGATTTATTTTTCAATAAATTAATACAAATTAACGACCTTAAACAGTTAATTTAGGTTTTACCACAGGAAGTATATTTAGGTTCATTTATTTAATGATTTAACATGTAATAAAAAAATGTAAATATTGTATTGTTATGAATTATCTTTTTTTAACTTCAATATACAGTCTATTATATACAATAATAATATTCAATATACCGTACACACATATATTCTTGCATAAAGGTGAAAATATTTATTTATTTTACTTTTATTTGTTGCTGTATTACCCAGCTTTAATAGCACTTTGTTTCCAGATATTAGATTCTATGTGGATTTCACGTCCTTTCCATTCTCCTCTTTATCAAGAGAATATTCTTTTGGTCAGTGGACTGCGACATGCACAGACAGATGGACCCCCATGAGGCTTATCCCACAATGCATCACCTGCTTCGACTGCTGCCTCACCCTAAGGATGTTCTCCAACTGAATACAGTTTGTCTTAATAACTCTGTGCTTTGTTTTTAATGGTCATGCTGCTTTTTCTTGTCTTGCAGTGAAGTTGAACTCTGTTTGGGTCACTGTTTGATGGTTCATTTGGTAGACCAGAAGTAGACAGCTGTCGAGAGGGTTTAATTTTACACAGTGTCTGTTTTTTTAGCCTTGTTTTGTTGATTTTGTCTGGAAAAAGTAGGTTGCAAGTGAAGCATCCAACAAATTAGTGTAGTAGCACTTAATTGTCACATTGTTATTCTGTCCATATTGGCAAATCCCCTCTGAGATGATGTGCACCACCCACATGAACAGGATAAATTAGTGACTCACTGAATCTCGTGTGTCATATTTGGCGAGTTGTGTTCGTTGTTTCATATGCTGTTTTATTATGTAAAAGACATTTCCATATTACTGTTTCCACTGCAAAAAAGGGGGGAATACAAAATGTTTTGAATCTGTCACACGTGATTTTAATAAGATGGTACCCTTAATAATAAAAATTCTACAAATGTTTGGCTTTATGTAGTGCAGTAATTAACTTTTTATTTATCGCTACATAACTGGTTCAGTAGAATTTCATTCTAAAACCTTCAGGTGATGTCACCTTATAAAGGCACCATAAGATCATTACTTGACTGATCCCTCCAGAATAACTTTAGAGTCTAGCAGGAATTGAACAAACAACCCTCTGGTTTCTAGTCCAGAGTCTTAACCACTACACCAAATATCCTGCTGAATCAATTTAACTGGCCTTTCCCCATTGTGACTGTTTTTCAAGCAAACCCGCAGGCTAAATAAGCAGCCATTTAATCCTGGTTCGACAGTGCCGCCTCCTACACAGTGACTGTCCAGGCCCATTACATCAAGTCTTGGGAGAATTGCACACGTAATGGACAGAAGTGAGGAAAGAAAACGGAAAAGAATTCTGTTTGAGAGTGTTACCCAGTGGGTCAATAAGAGGTCAGAACTGTTCATCACTTTTACTCTGTACGCCTGTTGTTTTAAATGCATTGTGGCAGAATTTGCAGTATTAAATGTTGTGGAAATGCTTAGGGGGGAATGGCCACACATACACACAATCACAACCAATTTAAATGTTATCTATCTCACTCAATTAATAGTTGTAGACTGTCACACATGCACAGATGGCATCCTGCAAACTCACTGGAAGTCAGCGAAAAAAGGAGCTCCACAATAAGTAGCATGGTACTACTTGAGATTATGTGTGTAATATTCTTTTTGGCCAGGCCTGTTCTTTCACAAAACATTTTCCTGTTTGCAAACCTATCCAGGATTTCAAAACCATCCTGACAGATTTGTTTCTGTCACGTTCTTTAGAATTTCTGCTTTTGTGTTCTAAGTGTAAACTCATATAGGTCTGGAATAACAACTAAATGATGGTGGTATTTTGAGTTTCACATTCAGTACCAAGTTCTACAGCTACAGTAACACAGATGTTCAAAAGGTTGTTTTCAACATTAGCTCTCCTGCACCTGGTTAAACCTCATCCAACTGTTAATCTGGATTTCATTCTGGGTTTGTCCCCTTCTCTCTTAGCAGCTCACGCTCTGGTAAGAATATCTGACTCACAAACTTTTACATTTTCAGCTGAGCGGAGCTGTTGGATTTCCCCGGTCACGAACAGGAACTGTGAGGACACACTTGTGGCCTTTGAACTACGTCCATGTACAACAAAAATGTTTGGGTTGGACCTTTCGAGAAGAGGCTATTTAACTTGAGTGTTTTTGTAGCTACTCCCAGACAAGAACTTGAGCAGTCTTCACCTAGAAAGAAGATTGAAAGCTTTTTTTGAAGAATCATTATGCATAAAAAATATTGCAACTGAACCTTGTCTCATACACACACAGACATTTTTTTTTTTATTACTATATTTTTTTTTTCTTAAAATATATTTCCTTTTGTATTCCATACATTTTCAGGGGTTTTTCCTATTCCTTTAATAAACCATCCAGTTTGTCTTCTCCCTTTCTCCACAGGTGGTCAGCTGGTATTCATAGTTACACCTATAGTATACAATTATTTCAGTCCTGCCATTTCCATCTGTATGTTCTGTAAGAAGTTCACTGGATTTGTTTGAACTGGACAGATTACAGGGTAGCACCAAAGCCACTTTTAGTGGTCTTTTTATGAGATCTTGACTCCAGAACATCTGTTCTGAAAGGCCTAATATTACAAAATAATAACACACCCAGTATTCCCAGAGATAGACCCATTGGAGTTGAACACCAGAGGAAGCAGCTGGTTGTAGGGACACTTCCTTCACTGAAACTCTATAATTTCCTTAAGCACTCTCTGTGACTCCGTTTCTGTTTCTATGCATCTTGCTTTCATGTTTCCATTCATTTGTAACAGCTGGAAAGAAGACATATTGATTATCGGAACAAAGTTTTTTTTTATTCTTTCTGTAGTCTGTGCTATGAGCTGTTGCATGTGTGTGTGTGTGTGTATATATATATATATATATATATATATATATATATATATATATATATATATATATATATAAATTCTATACAGTATAGGAATATATATCTGATAACATTGGATGCTATCTGAATACCAAAAGGTTCAAATATAAGTTCAAAAGTAGATTTTTGTTTTGAAATACAAGCAGTCAGTTTTGTTCAAACACTTTTTAAAAGTTCCCTGTCACAGTTTGATATGCCTGCTTTTTTCAGACAGTTTTTCAGACTTTGTAACATATGTATGCCTAGCTCTTTGCTTTCTCCCTCTTTTTTGCCCTACAAAATATTACCATTTAGTTTTCACATCTTCAAATTAGGCTGCAACAACATATTCTTGGCTAGTTTATCACCGTAAAAACCAAAATAACCACCACTGCACTCAAAATAACGGTTGCTCGGGAGCCATGTGCTGTCAGATGCTTGAGATCATTCTTAAGACTGTTTCATGTGAGAGTGATTCACCTCAGAGTGCCGTTCTCTGTAGGTCTGTTATTGAGCCATCACTCTCAGTGCCACACCACTATCATTACAGGGAGGGGGGCAGGAGGGGAAATAGCAGGGTGTGTATTCGCCTGAGCTTCTGGGATACACATTACGAAACTGGTGATTCCATCCACGATGTCTGTAAGCAGTACACACAAATGCACTTGTAGACGCCAGGGCTGTCAATTTAATTAAAATGTAATTTAGTTAATTAATCTGATAAAACATAATATGATAAAGTAATTTACTGATCTGTATTTAAGTTACATAACATGTTAGCAAAAAATTTGCACAGTGTGTAAACATTCAAAATTGTGCTCATTTATGGTCTAAATGTAGTTCCTTTAAGTGTTATAACAAATTAACTCCACATGATGTTGCTTTAAAAAAGTAGAATAATATCATACACATCTAAACAATTTTGTAACCTTATTGATATTGATTTCATATCAGTATGGGGGGAATAGTAACACTTTATTTTATGGGGGGACCAATTTTCACTAGTAACTATTTGTTTCTTAGAATATTTTGAGCATTTTGGCTGTTTATTAATACCTATAAAGCACATATGAATGCATTATTCTGTATGACCATATTTAAGATCCCTTAATCCAATCCCATACCTAAACTTAGCAACGAAGTAGTTAACTATTAATAAGCAGCAAATTAGGCATTTATTAAGGGGAAAAGTTCTGTTTCCAAAAACTTTTATTTTTTTTTGAGATTTTCTTAGCAATTATTATTAATTATTAATTGTGAATTATTTGCTTATTTATTTAGTTTAGAAATTAATTGGTTAAAATGTATTCAATTGGCAGCTGTAGTACAGAAGCACAGGCATACAATGTTTGTAACTATTTTTACCTTTTGATGATCATTTATAGAACCATCTGCTTGTTATTACTACACTTTATTTTCTTTTTTAAACAAATGAATGGGAGATACTTGAGCACAACACAGCAAAACATCTGAGACGTTCGGTTATTGTTTGGAAATTGTGAACAAAGTTACCATGGTCATCGCAGGCAAATTTGGGAAATGAGCAACAGTTCAGAATTAGTCACATGGCGTCATGTTTTGTGGACGATTTATTTCCACCAGCTTGGTTTAAAACCTGCGGTAATATGATCCTCAACATGTTTTGACGATTTTAGTTTTGAGCCCTTTTTTAGCTGTCCACACTTCTGCATTTCATTATGTGATACATATGTCATGTTTTTCATAAAAGTTCCACTCCAGAGTTGCCGGGAACATGGCTATTTTAATAGATGTTCACGTGCCCTTAATTAGAGATACTCCGGGGGTAACTGAATGCCCAAATGACACCTCTGGCCTATTAGAATTCCTTAATGTGTTGTGATTAGCATTCACAGTGCTCCCCTGAGGCATTTGAGGAGAGATCATTTTGAAGCTGGAGGTCTGGATCACACATTTCAAAATGCAACTGCAAAGTCTCGATTATAAGTGTCAAAAATGCACCACTTACTTGTATAAAACCTCTATGAAGCCCAATAACCACTGTTTTTTTTTAAAGTGGGTGTAATGTTTATAATCTCCAGACACTGTATAATTGTATTTGAGATAAAGTTTTTAAATGATGGTTTGAACTAGGGTAATTCAGAGTGGTTTCCTCAGTTCCAGATGGTTTCCTCAGTGTGATAATGACGCATGTTAGTTTTGAGCATGAGTGATTTGTTTATTTGGCAAGGGGAAGGGATTGATGTTGGTAGTAGCTCATGAAAAGCATCTAAATGGTTTTGAATGAGTAGCTGGCAACTGAAACGCCCAATAATGTTGTAGTGGCTTTGATTCATGATGGTGTCTGGTGCGTCACTCCTCGATTTGGACAAATTTAGCACGTTCATGTGCACCCATTAATCTACTATAAACATGCCCTGAAACCTCTACTCATATGCAATCATTTTTCATTCATGTACAGTATAGTGAGTGTAATTTATAACTAAAATAGCAATATGGGAACTATCATGTTAAGCAAGTCTAGTTGAAGAGGGTACAAATGCAAACACTTAGCAGAGCAGAGAAAGTGTACTTGGTGGCCAACAGACTTTCCTTTTGAAATTAGAAAACCAAAATAGGGAATCAAGCATTTACTCGTTTTTGGTTTCAATATTAAAAGTAGAAAAATTTGCAAACAGCTCCTTTTTAATACTTTTTCCAAGAATTCAGCTTAATTTTTAGTTTTTAATATAATTGAGACCTCAAAAAGACATGTTCTTGTGCCAGCAGTGAGCTGCATGTGCACTCTCACACAGGACTGTAACTCGAGATTTTCATACATGTAACTTACTGTAACTTACATGTAATCTCTGTCATTCTCTGCCAAGTGAGAGCAGGACAATTTTGTGTGTGTGTTTCGAAAAAGGAAGCTAATAAGCCTTCAGAATAACAAGGTGAGTTAACCCTATTGTTCACACAGATTCAATAAACAACGATGGGTTAAATAAGCTCAGTAAACTAAACAGCAGACATACTTGACTACAGTGAAACACCTCGCAGAACTGCGGAAGATCTTGGGCTGAACGATCAGCAGATAGGGGCGTTTAATTCTGTTTAGAAATCTGTTTTTTTTTCTACCGCTGAATGAAAAATTAAAGATTAAGCTGAATTCTTGTTTTTCATTTTTTGGAAAAATCTTTTATTTATTTTTTTGTATTTTTTTTTTTTTTACTTTCAATAATAAAAAAAATAAGAAAAACTAAAAAAAAAGTAAAAAAAAAAAAATTCAGATTCCCGATTTTGTTTTGTTTTTTATTCAGAAGGAAAATCTGTTGTCTGCCAAGTACACAAACTGAGTATAATAATTGACCAGTAATGGAGGTTTTCTTACAGAATACATTAGCAATCAACCAGACATATTCAGGTACTTCAAATGTAAAGCAAAAAATTAAATTTCTATGACTTTCACATTGGCATTCAATTATTGCATCCACCTGCAGCTGATCACAGTGTGAGCATAAAAAGGCAGCAGGAGCAATGAAGAGCATCTTTTCACTTCGGAGCCGAGTGACAATATCGTTCTGCTCCATCCAGTGTCTTCAGTGAGCTACGAGTTCAACACGGTCTTGGAAGCTTCTGGTATTAGAGGATCTGCACTTCAGTGGTGGTTGTTCCTGTGTTGAGTGGGTTGTGCACTTCAGGTTGCACTATCCCCTGTTTTGTTGCAAGCAGCCATTTCCACTGTGCACCTCAGCAATAAAAGAGCATTTCCCTGAAAGAACAATTTCTCTAAAAGATCTCCACGGTTCTGGATGCAGTTGTTATCTGGTGCTGGTGATAGTCACGATCGCTGCGTCACATGTCTGGGCATTAAAAAAGCTGATGTGGCATTCGTGGATGACTCATGTTTCCATTGCAAGATGAGTTTACCATCTTGAATCTGCGGACCAGGCATCTCTACCTCAAGGGAGTGGAGTTCTGTTGCCTCTGCTGCAATTTAAGGCTCATCCCGGTGGCTGCCAGGCGAGGACTACTTCCGGGCAGTTAGAGGTTCACAGTGGTGACAAACCCCTCAGAGATCCAACCCCTCAGGGACCAACCACTCCTCTAAGCACCTCCGATTCCAGTTGAGCAGCCAATGGAATGTGCTGGGCCCACTTCAAAGAGCATACCAGCAGTATCCTGAAGGGCTCCTTCCGACATCTGGGTGTCGATCACTGTATCGGAGGTAGAGCTCTCTAAAAAAGAAGACATCTTTGCTGCCAGAAACCGGCCTGCTGGTTCCTCCTCACTCAACTCCCTCGACGGTGGTGCAGCAAAGGGGTATTCAGGGATCCCTCGGTGGAGTGGTTGTTAGCAATGAAATTGTGTCACTAGTTCACCTCCTCCTGGCAGGGAGACCCGTTGCTCCCTTCCCGGGCCTGTAGACATTTGTCTGTTCTGACCGACAATGCCTATATTGCTTGTGGGGAAGCTGCTTCTGCCTTACATGCTATGGCATTATGGCAGGGACACCAGGCCCCACGAGGGTGGTCACTATCTGGAAGTTCTGAAAGAGCCACTGGCCTTGTGCTCCGAGCGATGAAGTCCACCATGGCTTCTTTGGGTCATGTGATGTCCACATTTGTGGTCCAGGAGTGTCATCTCTGGCTGTGTCTGGCCCCTGTGTCAAGAGGGTTACAATCACCTCTGATTTTCCATATGCACCTAAACAGAGGTTTATATGCTTATTTGCTTCTGAAACCTCCTTCGGGAAGGATGGGGCTTCTGCAGCATCCCTAAACAGGTACACATTTTCCCAGTGTTATCCAATTTCGCTGAGTGGGTAGTGCCATGACAATGGTGAATAGTTTTCTTGTTGTGAGCCCCAGACTACACCAAAAAAGGGCACAGATGGGTCACACAGGGCACTGGAAGGGGTAGCATCCATGGCACTTTGGTAGAGGATCACAATTTGTTGGTAACCTACGTGATGTAGAGAGAGACTGATTGAAATGGAACGTCTCGATTTCATATGTAACCCTCTTTCACTGAAGGAGGGAATGGAGACGTCATGTCTTGTCCCATTGCCATGGCTGCTGTACTACCGCTCAGTGGCCGGGTTACCAACCTGGCTCATCAGCAAAAAACCTGGTATGCATTGCACCTGCTGCCTTTTTATGCTCACGCTGTGATCAGCTGCAGCTGGATGCAATATTTGCATGCCAATGTGCAATGGGTCATTTAGTTTACACTCAAAGTAAATTTGCTCTCTCGAAGTTGAGATCCCAATTCGTCGGTCACCGACGTGACATCTCTGTTCCCTCCTTCGGGGAACGAACAAGCATTATCCATTTGCTGTAAACAGCGTTTTTTGTTAGGCAATAATAGATTGTCCTTTTCATAGTTTTGTCCTTTTGAATTTAAATTGTTTGCATAAAGAAAATGAGAGTCTTTCAAGAACAAAACTGATTGATTTTTTTTTGCAGAGAGTATTGATGATGGCCTAATTAGAGTTTTGACACAAACATTTGCGCTCATTAGGGAAAGCAATATAATCACAAAATGATTGCGGCTTCAGACATCAAAAAGGACTACCAAATTAAGTCAAGTGTGATCTTGCCAGCATTTATGCACATTCAATATTTGCATGCTATTTTAGAGCTTAGATGAATGGTTGACTTAAAAAATAAAATTTTGTTTTATTATTTACTTTCCTTTCTTTATTTTCATTAACTTTCATTATAAGCATGGAAAAAAGTGGCCAAGTACAGTACATCATTTCAAAATTTCTCCTTTTGTGTTTCAACAAAACAAAGACAGAGAGTTATATAGTTTTGAAACAAGAGTCTGGGATTAAGTTTTGGGAGTCCATTTCCTATCCTTAAAAAAATGTCTTACAGAGATTGAATAAAAATGAGCTCCTTAAACTTACTGGCAGATTCTGAAAGATAAATTCTTCAAACGGTTGTATAAAAAGGATGTAGTGCTGGTCCTTCAAGAGCCACTCTTAACTTGTCTATCCATAAAGCCTATAAAAAGTTTGCCTTCATGCATTTCACAACACTTTTTTTATTTTTTATTTCTGACCCTGCTGACCCAATGAGCATTTTGCTGTCCAATGGTTATGGGATTTATTTATTGCGTTTTTCTGTATTGCAGTTTTGAATATTTCTCATGGGGATTTAATCATTTTTGACTTTTCAATCTGAGTTAACCACTTTTTTTTGTGCTCATTTTATCTGTAAAATAAAACATGCCTTATACAGTAATTCGGCAAAACTGAATAGTTTTTAGTTTTTCACTTCCAGTCTTCACTGACAATTATACATAACTTATAAATGATTAAATACAAAATTAAATATAGTTATTGTGCTTAGAAAAAATATGATCAGAATATCAACATACCTAATAATTTTGTACCAACTGTGTTATCTCAGAGCTTCAGCTATCTCCTTTTCCCTAGGCTGTTGATTATTTTATACAGTATGTTGCTCAATATCACTGATCTCAGGCAAATGATTAAACTAAGTAGAAATTTTGAAGAGTAGACATGAGTGTAAGATGTCAAATTTGATGTATTTATACTACTGCTTTTAATCACTGTATATGTCACTTTCACTTAAATGAGTGAGCAATTTTGTATAAGCCTGATGATCTCCAGTAATTGGGAGCTGATTTTACTGTCCTTGAAGCATGGCTATTTGAATGAACACTTATCTGATTTTTTCCCCTTCTTTTTTCCTAGTTTTATTGCACACAATAGCCTCTGGGCCTGCTGACCTGTGAGAAACTTTGCTAATCAAGTGGTGTGAGACGTTGTGTGAATAAAATTGTGAAGAACAAAATGAATGTGCAAATAAGAAAATATGCATGTAGCAGTCTTCCATTGGCACGTGTGTGTAGCCTATCTTCTTTCTCTCCAATAGAATATATGACTTTGTACCATTAGGTTTATATAGAGGGAATGAAATGAAATAAAAGCAGTCCAGGGTGGCCACACAGCAAATGGTTAAGGCAATGAACCGACAACTCTACTGGCTTATGGAGTAATTGTGTGCTGGGCATGATGGACATGATTTATTTTCACTAGTCTGAGCTCCTTGCCGTATTGACATTCTTTAGGTTTCATTATCGTGCACCTTGTAGGGGTTTTCTAGGAAGAAATAATCAAAATACATGTTTTTTTTTTTTTACCATTTTCATTCTTTATTTGAGGCTATATTCTATTTAATACATTTTCTGCATTCATGATTTGAGATAGTATTCAACTGGTTAATGATTTCTACAGTCTACATATACACTTCTGCAAAACAATTTTTTTTGTCTCTTTTACTCACTAAGGTTGAATTTCTTTGATCAAGAAATTAACTAAAAACAGTAACAAAGATAAATATTTTACAATATAAATAGCCGTTTTTGTGTTATTGTATTTCAAAATGTGATGTATTCCTGTGATAACAAAGCTGAGCTTTTTTTCAACAGCAGACATGATCCTTCAGAAACCATTCTATTATGCAAAGTTGGTGCTCAAGAATTTTTTACCCCCTCATTATTGTTATTATTATTAATATAAAAAACAATAATGCTGCTTAATACTTTTTTAGAAAGTGGGATAAAAAATGTCAGGATTCTTTAATTAATTGAAAGTTCAAAAGCATTTTTAAGAAATAGTAATATTTTGTAACATTTTGAAGAGATAATTTGTGCATTTAAAATAAGTAACACATATAAATTAAAACATGCTTTTGGCTCATTTAAGTACCTGGAAAAACACTTCCCTCTCTTTACTCCTTCTCTGGTCACTGTATTCAGAATTTCTTTTTACATTAAACCTTGCTCTCCTTTTTTTTACTAGCACTGTTAGTCAGACATAACTGTTTCTTTGTCTTTTTATTTTTTATTTTGTTGCAGCTGAGTATGTTTGTTATTTCAGTTTTGTACAGGCAGAACAAGGACATAAACTTCACAATTTGTCAGTTTATTGTAGTGAGATGATTGTCACAAAAGCTCAATATCATGCTCCACTCATGTCGTGATTCTGTGGATTTCTGTCTGTCGTCCTGTTTTTGTGTATGTGTGCACACACACACACATTTGTGGATTATATTTTAAGTCCTCTGAAGCCATACAAGCGTCTGTGAGGAAGATATAAAAATTGCAGAATGTTGGTTTTGATCACATGCATATGAAAAAATGTGTTTTCATTTTGACTGAACTGTATATTTAAATGCGTTAAATGCACTCTTCAAAATGTAATCAAAGCCTGTCCCTTCTGTTTGCTCAGACCACCTTGACCAAACACATTACCCATTGTTATATTCTCTCTGGAAGTTTTATTCACTGTCGCAGCTTTGTAAGAACACAAAGACGCCCTGAAGTTGTCAGTTGCTAGAAGAGAGTAATGGGGCATAATAGACACCTCACCTCGCTATATCAGTGTTATGAAGAGAAAAGAGAGACGGCTGTCTCCTTTAAGTGTTTTGGCAGCTTAACTGATAGTAATGAAACATAACAGCCTGTCATAATAACTGTCACTATTACTTAGTGGTCCTCTGAAGGAAAAAATAAATAAATAAAAAATAGGATCAGACTGAAACTCCAATCTCTGCTGTACGCTATACTTGCGTGGATGACATAATTCCCATCTCAGGTTGTTTGTGCAAAGGAAAGAAGTCAATCTTTGACACGATAATAGCTTAGTAATGCAACCTTGTTGTACTACTGTATGTCTTTATGTAAGTGAAAGTGAAAGTGAAAGTGAAAGTGAAAGTGAAAGTGACGTGACGTGACGTGACATATAGCCAGGTATGGTGACCAGTACTCGGAATTCGTGCTCTGCACCCTTACGAAAGGAAAATATATTTACCAATATATTTCTTAAAATATATTGTGATATATTGTAATATATTATTTTCCCTTTTTATTTTCTTATATTTTATATATTTGAATACATTTAATAATATATTGATGATACATATATTATATAATATATTGCAAAATATACAAATGATTGCCGCTTTCAATATATTGCAATATATTGGAAAAAATAAATATGTATAAGAATATATGCCTTATATATTACATGATATTTTCCAATATACTGCAATATATTTTTGTTTCATAAGGGCATTTAACCCATCCAAAGTGCACACACACAACAATGAACACACACAGATCGTGAACACACACCCGGAGCAGTGGGCAGCCATTTATGCTGCGGCACCCGGGGAGCAGTTGGGTTGGTAATAAATAAATAAATAATGAAGCATTGTAAAGTCTAAAATATTTTTAGAGTCTACATAGCTATTTCAAAGTATTTTAGCATTTCATAGAGTCAAACTAAAAATTATTCAGACACCAAATATAGTTTTGGATATTGTTTTACTAGTGGATGCAGGACACTATAGTTCATTTATATAAGTGAGGATATCAAAATAAAATGTGACAAATTATACCCAAAAAAGTAGACCCATACAGTAGACTACCAGTAAAATTGATTTGAAACTTTGACCCTGACCTAGTTTTGTTACATACCTTTCAAAGTTATCTGACCTTATCAAGATTAATTTGTTCTTACACAGTTTAACTTGGAGTTCTTGTCATATTTTAATACTATTTTCTAAACTATGGTGAGTTAACTGTCTTAATGTGAGAAATGTTGAATGTGTCTGAATAAACTTTGGTTCGACTCTGTATACATCATTAAATATTAATTTTTATTTATTTATTATTATTTAATTGCATTAATAAAAAACAAAACAAAACAAAAACAAATATATATATATATATATATACTGGTATATATCAACTATACCTGTGAAGTAGATGGATTATCTCGGCAAAGGAGAGGTGCTCAGTAACACAGATTTAGATATATTTGTGAACAATATTTGAGAGAAATAGGCCTTTTGTGTACATAAAAAAAGTTTTAGATCTTTGAGTTCAGCTCATGAAAAATGTGAGATGAGCCTTTGTGTTCTTTTTGGTCAGCAGTGGCTTTTGCCTTGGAACTCTCCCCTTTTATGACCTCCTGGATGAACTGTTGTAGCACTCTTTGAGTAATTTTGGTAGGCCGGCCACTCCTGGGAAGGTTCACCACTATTCCAAGTTTTCTCCATTTGTGGATTATGGCTCTGACCGTGGTTCACTGGAGTCCCAAATCTTCTTGAATTTTTTTAGATCATAGCATGATGTTTTGCTCTTTAAGCATGATTCACTTTGTCAGACAGGTCCTTTTTTAGTGTTTTTTGATTCAACAGGTCTGAAAGTATTCAGGCCTGGATGTGGATAGTGAAATTGAACTCAGCTTTCTAAAATAATGTGGTTATTCATGGTTCTTTCATGAGTTAACAGAAGGCGACAATTAAATGTTAACATACTGAACTGTAGGTTTGGACAGTCTTTTTCCCCTTAATAAATGAAATCATCATTTAAAAACTGTATTTTGTATTTACTTGCATTATCTTTTTTTTATATAAAAATTTGTTTGATGATCTTAATCTTTTAAGTATGACAAATATGTTAAAACATATATATACAGGTGCATCTCAAAAGTTATTTCATTTTAATTGTGATGATTAGAGCTTACAGCTCATCAAAGTCAAAAATCCAGTATCTCTTAATATTAGAAAAGTATTTGCAAAACAGAAAAGGTCAGGTTCTATGTAGTATGTTCATTTATACACTCAATACTTGGTCGGGGCTCCTTTAGCACAAATGACAGCATCAGTGAGGTGTGGCATGGAAGCGATCAGCCTGTGGCACTGCTGAAGCACTATTGAGCCTTCAGCTCATCTATATTGTTGAATCGACTGTTTCTCATCTTTCTCTTGAAAATATACCATATATTCCATATGGGGTTCAGGTCAGGCATATTGGCCGTCCGATCAAACACAGTGATGTCATGGTCAGCAAACCACTTGGAAGTGATTTTGGCACTGTGGGCAAAACCTGCAGAAAACCTGCAGAAAAAGGAAATCAGCATCTTCACAAAGCTTGTCATCAGACGGAAGCATGAAGTGTTCCAAAATCTTCTGGTATATGGTTGCATTGACTTGATAAAGCACAATGGACCAACACCAGCAGAATTCACCTTTTCCTACCCAATTTCTTCATTACAGTCAACTTTGCATTTAAAATGCTTTGATACAGCACTCTGTGAACAGCCACTCCCTTCAGTAATGACCTTCTGTGACTTATTCTCTTTGTGGGTAGTGTCAATGATTGTCTTATGGACCTTTGCCAAGTCAGCAGTCTCCTCTGTTATTGTGGTTTCAAAGAACAAGAAAACCCCCGAAATTTATACTGTAAGGATGGTCATTTAATAAAATTCTGAAAAGACTAGTGTGGCTGGTCACCAACATTTTGTGTGTTTTTTGGTCAATGTTCTTCTAGTGCCCTGCTGGCTTTCTAACTAGCGTAAGCAGTTGTATTCTGCTTGTGAACATCTTGACAGGCTTGGCTAACATGAAAATTGTTTATTATCTTTTCAGCAGGATTATTGGAAAGAAAAAACAATAAACACACAGATAACAAGTTTAATCAGATGTTTACTGTACTCTTAATCATCTCACACTCGTAGCTTACAGTATGTAGGTGTCTCGTCTTCCGTACTGATTCTGAACCCTTGAATACTGAAAAACAGCTGCTGAAGACTGAGTGTGCATTGCCGATGTCACTCTGTTGAGCCAGTCCCCCAATCCCAGAAACAGCGTTGCTTTTCTCTCCATCCTGCTGTAGTTGCTTGGGCACAAGGGGTATTGGAAAGCCTCTAGTCTTTTGGGTGACTTTGTGTGTGGTAAACAAGTCAGCATATAAATGTTACTTTGAATGGCAAATAAATGCTGCTTTCATAAATACAGCTTTTTAGGAATAGCAAGTGACTGCAGAATTTTGAGCCTAGAAGTCTGGATGATTATACATTTTGTTTTGAACAACAGTGGTGACTTGGTAATAATTTGATGTAAACATACAGCTTGTGCAGATGGGGTGTCACAGCGACTCCTTCAAAAATTGCAGATTTGGCATATTTCTTGGCACGTGTCTGTGCTCCTGAGGAGCCCTGCCCTTGTAGTGCTGCTCATGCTCCAAACCTCTGCCCAGTGACTTTGAGCCTGCTGGGCAATAGACCGCTGTGCCTGGCATCAAATATGGACGAGATGTGACTTCCAGGATTTTGCACCGATTTCTGCTTACTGCACATTCTGTGCATTGTAAATCAGAGGAATCTATCTATCTATCTATCTATCTATCTATCTATCTATCTATCTATCTATCTATCTATCTATCTATCTATCTATCTATCTATCTATCTATCTATCTATCTATCTATCTATCTATCTATCTATCTATCTTCATCTCAGTCTATCTCATCTATTCTATCTTTCTGTTTGTTTTGTCTGTCTGTTGTTCTGTCTATCATTGTGTAATTTTATCTGTTTTTCTTTCATTCTATCCATCTGTTATTTATTATTTCTGTCATTCTATCTATCATTCTATCTATAATGCAGCTCTTTTGGTACAATATTTTTTATCTACCGTTTTTTTGCTCTGTTGTTCTACCTGTCTGACTGTATGACCATCTTTCCAGCCTTCCATCAGTCTGCCTACAGTATATGTATTCATTCCTGAAAAGCATCAATAAACAATTCTCTCAGTATCAGCTTAGGGAGTTTAATTGCTGAAAGGCATTTGAAATAGCCCTGTGTTTGGAGAATCTCAGTAAGTATGCTTTGTTGCAGGTATTTCAAATTGTAATCCAGTCAGAATTACTGTTGTGTGGAGTTTAAAGAAGTTAGTTGTGCACAGTTGTAAGGATTATTTTGACAAACACAACCATTAGATCTGTGCACTTAGTGAAGATAAATCTGCTTTTAAACAAATCCACTCAGTGATTGGGTTTCTACATTGCTTTTCAGACTGTACCAGTCAGTTAACAATGGATAATGCCTCTCCAAAGACCAGCATTTTATTGCTGATAAAAATATTAAAAGTGCACAAACACATGCATTCACACAACTATGAATGTTCTGTTTAGTGTTTGCACAGTTCTTCCTGACACTGGTCATAAAAAGGATGGTCTTTGTCCATGTTTATACAGGGAGATTTGTGTCAGGTTCACCCAGCCAAGGGATATAAAAGAACAACTATTTGGCAAATAAACAAAAACTCACTCACAGTATCTCTCTCTCAACCACGTGTTGTCTCAACACTGCCAAGTGCAGTTTACCTGATGCTCAGAGAGGAGTTGAAATGACCTCAGCTATGTGTTTGTGTCTGTGCTTGTGAGCATAATGTGGGGGATGTCAACAGACATTTCCTTTAGGCAATTCGGAAGAGGTTTTGATGCTGTATATGAAAGGGCATGGATAAAGAAAACCCTGCAATGCTCACATACTGTAGTTTGGTTTAGACACACTATAAACACAGACAGGAAGGGTGAATTAAACTATGTAAAATAAAATATTGATCATTTCACTTAGGAAGCAATTTCAGTTTGAAGTACTATTGACATAACATGTTTAATGTTTCAGTCATATTAGGTCTTGTATTAATGCAGAACACTTCTTAAAACTGAAAGATGCAGGTCGACTTAATTAAGCTAAATTGATTAAGATGTACAGTCTCATTTGGTCTATTAGTGCAATTACTTTGTGTGCAAGAATCACCCGCTCATATCCAGCATATGCAAACAGACAAATAAGAGAGGTTTTAGTACATGTGGAAGGTGATGTGGTGTTACATTTAAATGAAATATTGATGCCATCAGTCAATTCAAATTCACCATCGGGGATCTTGGGAACACATTAGAGTGTTTCTAATAAGATAATTTCCATTTAATGCCATCACTCAAAAGAACAAGGGCAGTCCTTGGCCTCTTGTGATTGGATATTAGACAGGGATAACAAGGGAAGTTACTGTGCAACAATTTGAGCGTATTCTTTGCAAATAGGGTATATTATGAAAGGTATAAGACTGGTGTAAGACAGGTATGAACAATTTTGGTGATGGTATTGGAATATTTCATCCAGCCTTGACATTGATACAGGGATTTACACACTTTTCTAAACAAACTCACAAACTTTTTGTTTTCTTGAAAAGGGATTATGCCCACCGTCATAACCTTCTGGTGCAGTTTCTTTCAGCCGCCTGCACTCCAGTGCCATGGTTACCACCCCATGACTCTTTATCTTTGCCAAGGGTCTTTACTTTGCAAACTGCAACACATTTTAGCGTTAACAACTCTTATGGAGGACTTAGAGACAGTATGTGACGGAGGAACAAGAGCATATTTTATGCAAGAGACGAGTGCAAAGTGCACCGTGACCCTGAAACAACATTAAACTGCAGCTCCATGCTGATTACCTCCCTTCCTCGCTGTCTCAAACACGCAAGCAACAATAAATCACCCCCCTCCGCAGCCAAGCTTGCTCAGAGCCGCCTGGGCTCTGTCTCTACAGCAGTATTAGCCCAGTGGTAATTGAAGCACTTCTACTGAATTCACTACATTAAACTTTCTGGGGTTTTGGCATCCCAACTGTTTGGCAGCAGCTTATCGAGTGAAGCCATTGGCTTGTTAGCAGTATTAGCAAGATGATTTCTAGTTAGCCAAGTGGACGTGTTTGCAGCTTTTCTAATTATTTGAAAATTACTCTGGCTTTGATGTGAAGGGCAGCAGACAGGGAAAAATCTTTTTCACGTTTTAAAGAGCCCCCAAAATTCCTGAATTTTATTTGTAACATTGAATTAACAATAGTACATAATAACAATTCAAATTTAAAGTATGCGAGTGGAATTTAAATGCCATTTTCAGGAAAAGCAAGGTTTATCAAGGTTTTGTTTGAAACTTTTGTTAGTTTATGTATTTTATTTTATTTAATAAATTATCTTTATTAATGGATCAGGTTGGAATAACCAACTGTTTCCTAAATTTAAACAAGGATACTAAGAATCAATATTAAAACATTTGTATTACCAGTGAGGATTGTTGACCATGAGCCATCCACTACATCTGACTGGACATTTTCTGTATTAAATCAGCTCAGGTATAAGTATAATTTGCACCTGGAATTTTGAGTATATTCAAATTGAGCGTATGGACAGTGTTTTTATGAATTTACATTACCATACTTTATACGAAGCAAGGTGCTTGAAAAATAAGTGATGCACTCATAGATAGCACAAGATACGTGTTTTGCTCAAGATGCTTTTTTGCCCCTTTGTACATCAAATCATTTGTTACATGTAGCAGCTGTCAGAGTTGCTCATGGTTTTTCGGTGCACAGCACAGGTTATTTTTAATGAACATACTGTATGAGATTACCAGCTGTGAAAATCAGAGAGCCATCAACACTTCAGTGCGAGTCACAGTGTTATTTTAAGGGGTCTAGTTTTCATGTCTATAATCACAGCACAGTTTCACTTAAGTCATGGTGTCGAATCCATTTGTGTTGGTTACAACTGCTAGGTGTGGACGTTGACAGTGTTGAATGGTGTTTGTGTGTCTTGTGGTGGCTTTCACACTGGTGGCAATGGTGAGCAAACCTTCCGAACACAAAGAGTTACAGCCGCTGTGCAAAAGGCACAAAACAGTGTTTTTTTTTACCATGTCTCTTGCTCTCTCAGTTAGTGTCACCTTTTCTTCACAGTGACCCACAGCATCACTGTCTGGCACACTATTCCTGTTGAATGATGTACATTTGGCCTACAGATCCTTCCTCATCACACACGCACACACTGCAGCTGTTTGCAGACCAATCAGTAACCCTGTCATTATTAATGAGAGAAAATTATGCCATCAATTTTTAAACAGTATTACTTGCAAGATGGCCACAATGTCTTCTGTACGTGTGCATCTGTGTATTTGTTTAAAGGGACCTCCTTAATTTAATTTAATTAATGTGTTCAGTAGCATTTTAGTTTTTGCCGATGGTGTCATTACAGTCAAATATATATTACTGAATATTAATTCTTTAAAACCCCTATTTACATGCCAATGGCAACTTTAGCAATGAAGTACTTAAAAAAAAAAAAAAAAACATTTGCTTCTTAGAAAAATTCTGATCCATTTCCAAATGATAATAAGGGATGAATTAATTAATAAATGATTGAATGAATGAATGAATGTATAAATAAATACTATAAAATAAAGTGAATCTAAAGTGCATCTGCATTTACAAAGACTTTTCAAAGGCTGTTAAATCTTATTAAAATTGGCATAATGTAAAAAAAAAAATGCTTAATTGCTGAATAATTAGGCAGTTGCTGTATTTTTGTTCATTTTATATTTTTTATTCAAGTAGAACTGGTTCTGCCTAAGAACCGATTCTCGTTTCCCAAATCAAGAGTGACAAGCCTTGCTGATGCACATTGTGTGTATTGAATTAGTTCAGAATGTGCTGTCAGGTGTCTTGTGATGTGAACGTTTGTGTTTCTTGATGATGCCACGAGCATGTGCTCCATAAATCACAGCATCTCACACACACACACATTTAGAGATTAAAAGGCCTCAAGGGCTCCGGGCACACTCTCGCACACACACATGTTCACATGCAGAGACCAAAAGGCAATTTTCACCAGCATCGTAGTGAGACCCACTTCATTAAAATTGGATAGAGAATGGCGGGACTGCGCCTTCAGAACAAGAGCAGCAAGAAGGTGAGGGAAAAGGAGAAGAGAGAGTGGAATCTGATTTCCCAGCCTTCTCTTTCTTTACACCCTTCCCCTGCCATCCGTACCGTTCTGTCAAGAATAGCAGGGGAAAAGGAAGCTATCTCATTATTTGACGTTCCTAGGGCTATGCGCTTTGGCTTCTAGGTTGGAGCTTTAGAGCTTGAATTAGCACATGCTCACTGCGTGGCTGGTTTAATTGCGTGGCTACAAAGGAAACGTGCCGTATTTTCAGAACAAACGTGCGGGCCGTCTGGTTGCTGTCACTGTCTGCTGCACTTTGCTGCATTGCTGCTTTTGTTTGCTGTGTCTAATGAACTCATTTGGGGCATGCACTTCCTGTAGACCTTCACAAACTGCTGTTGTGCTTGACCTGACTGTGCTATGTGAGACGAGGGGACTGGGCATTTAAAGGTTTCTAATTCTGTTGACAGTGGGACTATGAGATTATTCTCTCACAACAGAGAACTGTGTTTGAAGTAAATATAATGAGCTCTCAATACCTGAAGTAGATATGTAAATAGAGAGGTTATGTAATAGTGTGTTTGTTTTGCTTTTTCAAGAAATAGTCCACCCAAAAATGAAAATGTATTATTTACCCACACTAATGATGTTTCAAAGCCATATGGCGTTATATATATTTTAAAGTCTTTGAAAAAAAAAAGATTAATATGCCCACCAAAGCTGCATTTATTTGATAGAAAATAAAATAAAGTTTTGAAATCTTATTACACACGTGTCTCTCTCTCTCTCTCTCTCTCTCTGTGTGTGTGTGTTTGTGTGTGTGTATGTGTGTATGTATATATATATACACATTCGTGGCCAAAATTAGTAGAACAAATTTGCGCAAGTTCACCTAGGACAAAATCTGCTTTAAACAAACTTGGTCAAATCAAATGTTGGTTTAATTTACTTAATAGAAGTTATTTGATAAAGAAAAGATTATTTTTGAAAGCATACTCATTTTACAGTTTTTTAACACAAGTGTCTAAAACTTTTAACAGTACTGTAGCCTTGCAGGTAGGTTCCTTGAAGCATCTTGGAGAGATTGCCACAGTTCTCAGTTTGTTCTGTTTCTTCATGTCATTCCAGACAGACTGATGATGATCAGAATAGAGCTCTGTGAGGAGCACTGGCTGTTGTTCGACTCGATTATTAGAAATATATAACAAAAAATGAATGTTTGGAAATGTAAACTGATATTTCCTACTGATATACCACAACAAAAGATAGAAATAACTGACTTAAAACAATTTTTTAGCCAGTGAAAATACTAGTGTTCTAATAATTTTGGCCACCACTGTATATGTCTGTACATATATATAATATCAAGTAAGACCAACTTTCGAGATTTTGTCAAATTTTTTTTTTTAAAGCAAAATCATACTTTTGCTGTGTAACTTGCTGTATAACTGAGGCAAACATAATATACAGTATGTTTACAAAGTGCATGTAGTAGCCACTCTCATGCAGAAGCTTTGTAGAATGAACCTTCACAATGAGTGATGATTCACTCTCAATACACTCTTCTTTTGGACTAGGTTACATAAACGAAAGAAAGGTGACCGCTGCCTCAGTATTATAGTGACACAGGACAGTCAGGAACTGGCCCTTTCGTTTTCTTGACAAAGTAATTAGATTTGTTTATTGTCTAATGCTGTTACAGCTTCATAATTAATTTATCACAGGTTTTAAGTGAAACTTTCAGTCAGCTGATGTGTAAATCTCAATTTTGAAAATGGACCCTTATGACCCTTATGTTTTGTGGTCCATGGTCACATATTACTGTCCGGTTGTATAGCATATCTCTTTGTGCTGTTGCTTTTACTAATGCACACCCATATTTGATGGAGTGAGATCATTACTCTGTATAGGATATTCAGTTCCTTATTGTACCCTATGCGTGTTAACATATTTTTTTATGAATTTTATATCTTCGAAATCGGGCTATATGAGGCATTTACTCTGAATAATTTCTTTAATAATCGTCGGTTATGATAGATGTTAATGAAAACTGTTTAATAAACTTGCCTCTTTGTTTTTGGTGCTGCATTCATGTATAAGTTGCATTGCAGTTGCATGCATGAATAGGCACAGTTATCAGAGATGAGTAAACATTGTGCCTGAAAATCCGATTCTCTCCAAGGATTCAGAGAAATGGCAGTCCAGATTTATTCAGACAGTGCCATGGGAATGTCACGCACCGGACATCTGCTCTGGTGCGGCAATCCGCCACAGATAATCCCATTAAAATTGCAGTTTATTAAAATAGGAAAACACAAGAAGGGATACTTTTCTTTGCTGCTGGAGGAATATAGAGTTACAGAGGGATGAGTGTATTGATTAATGATGGAGCTTTCTAATGGGTTCCAAGAGAGAACACGGATCACATGAAGGGACAATATTGCATGGTTGCTGCACGCTGAATGGTGTGCATGAAAAGGAGCAAATTTACTGTAAAATTGTTAAAAGTGTAATATTATGCAGTCAACAGGTAATCCATACAGTAATGGTTTTACATTGTGTGGAGTATATTTTGTTTCATAAACCTGTGTACCAGGGGAATGTTTTATTATGAAGAATTATACATCATAATCCTGGCTTAGATACGTGTTTATATATTATTTTTATATATTTGTATTATTGTGTCCCTAATTTATGCCTATACTATAGTCTATAATATAGAGTAATCTGTGTCTATTGGAGAGGCAGATTTGACGCAAACAGATGTATATCTTTATTCAAAAAGCGCCTGTCATTTTTCTATAGGTTTGCTCAATTAAAGTATATAACTGGCTGATGAATTTCCATAAATCATATCTGATATATATCCACATTCCCTGTGGGAACTTCTGCCTGGGATCATTTGCATACATATTGTCTCACACCTTTTGTTTTTCTCCACCTCTTCTACTCAAGACCATTTCTACAATCTTTTTGCAGTTGAGATGTCTGTAGCTGTATGTGACAGCTAGCTGAAATCATTTAATCTCAGAATCCAACCGCTGAAGTCTATTATCAAATCATATCGCATCAGTCAGTATCTGATGCTATTGAAAGAGCATGTAAAGATGGCCTTGAACTTGCTCTGCAGTTGAGGCAACAAATGTGTCTAAATTAACTTAATCTAAATTGAAATGTATGTTTGGTCTTTTAGAAAACCGTTTTTTTTTTTTTTTTTTTTTACTTTTTGTGTATATAGTCTTTGTTGTCTTCAGAAGGAGGCAGAGTGCTGTAGTACATCCCTTATCACTATATCATGAAGACTAGAGCCATTTCTCACCTGCTGTTCACAGACATTGATCCTGCTTCCTCTAATGGCACATATTTGTTCTAAAGCAGAGAGCTTTGAGAAATGTTTTTATTTCCCTAGAGATGAAGGTCAGGGACAAAAGACATACACAGATCCCAGTTAAAATCAGTTCAGAATTCAAATCAGTTCAGATTTCACACTTTTAAACACTTGAACATTTGATTAAATTGGTTTAAAATACTATTTTACTAAGGCAAATGGTTCTGTTGAAGGTAAGATTTTGTATCTCAAAGGGTTGTATTAAGTTTATTATTTTTTTATTTGGTAATTGGAATATATGAGTTTAACATTGGTTGGACGTTTAGGAGACAGTGACAGTTTTATCAAAATAGCATTGTATTGCTACCTAATTTTATCACTTTACCATAACATGTATTTGCTTGTTTATTGTCATTTAAATCAAGTTACAGCAGACAAGAGTTTTGAAATGCTAAACCCATCCAGACAGAAAGTATTAAAAGGTACGTGTGAATGTAGTGGAACATAAACCTCTTGGATGCAAACTATATTTCTAGCAAATGCTTGACCCAACAAATAAATGAGTTTTGGAGAACATCAATAGCTGTTGGCCACGTTTCTAGCTGATAACAGGAGCAGCTATCTTCCAGGTTCAGAATAAGTTTGTAAGAGGCACCTGTGCAGTTCCAGCGGCGTCTATTCTTGCAACCTCCTGTTGTATCTGCGGGGAGAGAATGAGACACTTGCCATGTCAACACCTTTGGAGGTCAGTGTGGCCTTGTCTGTTGCTTTTATTCATCTGTCACTGTTCTGGGGCTCATCCACTGACCTCTGTGGCCCATGCATGGACAGTGACACAGCCAGGTCAGTTTTTACTTTTGAGCTTAAATGGATAGTTCAACCACAACTTAACGTCATCTAAACCTGTATGACTTTATTTTTTATGTTAACGTTAAAGTAAAATAAAAAACATAAACAGTTTTCTTATCAACATTCTTCCAAATATATTTTAGGTTCCACATAATAAACAGAAGTCATACAGGTCTGGAATGACATGAGGCTGAATAAATTGAGACATCATTTTCATTTTTGAATAAAGTATCCTTTTAAATGGCTGCTTTTGTTTTTAGGAAATGCCACATGTTAGGAGTGCTTTAGATATTTCAATTAGAAATTACTGTAGTATTGTATCAAAATTAGAAGTAGTGTTATATTACTGTAGTAATAGTCTCATATTACTGTAAGAAGTATTGATTCACTGGCTGTATACCAATACAATGATTGTTTTTTTTACTTGAAGAATAGTGTACACTTACAAGCAAGTACTCCCCATTTGAGAAAAAAACCCTCTTATGTCTCCATTGTTTCTCATAGATAGCAGTGCTATCTATTGCAAGTGAAATTAGATCAAATTGAATATTTTTTTTAGCTTATTGCAAGTCTCCTGCTTACAGAGTTTCCAGAAATGTCATGGCTTTTTAATAGAGATCTCATTAGTCTCTCAAACAGGTTTTAGATACAAGTGTCAGTACGACCTCAAATCGTTTTTTTATTTTATTTTTTATTTTTGTGTGTGTGTGTACCACCATTTCAGTGAGACATCCAATCACAGTCTTCCACACATTTTGGGTTCTGTGTGTGTAAACAGCTATCTCCAAATGCAGTCTCTCAGCATTTAACATATAATCACCGTTAGATGCAGAGAGAGGGTGGGGGAAATGAAGAATGTAAAGCTGACCTGTGAGAGAGCAGGCGTCTGGTGCAGAGACGCTGAGGAGGAGGTGGAGGAGGACCCCTCCCATCTCGCCTTGAGTGGGTGGATTTCTCTGTTTATCTTTAAGATCTGGCAGTGACAAAAAAGGCTGAAAACTGTCTTTTTTCCTCTTTCTTATTTCATAAGAGGATCTCTTATGGCATTCTTATGAAATCATTCCCTTGTGTAGATATCCAGAGTTTAATGTGTGAATTGCTGGATGGCTTAATATAGCCCAGTGGAGCATTTCTCCCATGGTGCTTTGCTGTTGCTTGTCTGACTTCGAGGACAGTCATCTATTAAGATTATGGAACAGCATAAAAAACAGATATTCCATATTTGATAAATCAAAGCCTCCTGTCTGATAAAACCTTGCTCAATTACCTAGTTATATTTTACCAGTATTTAAAAATAATTAAATTTAATTTAATTAGATAAATTTCCATCAGCCATAGATTATTAAATATGTATATATAGTAGCATTTTGTGAGATTGTCATAACCCATGCAGCAAAAAAATAAATAAATAAATAAATAAAAAATATTTGCAATTTTCTATAAATATTTATAAATACATAAATACATTTCTGCCAATATATATTTTTAGCAATTATTTCCATTTAAAATATATTAAGACATAAATATATTTAACATCTTGTCAAAAATGTATTCACTTATTACAATATAATATAAGAATGAAACTTTATTAAATCATTATTTCTTTAGTTCTAGTTTTCTTAAGTAGGCTGCTACATTTGCATTAAATGGAGGCTACTGTAAGATTAGAAATTTATTTTCCTTCTCCAAAACGTTTTGAAATACAATTTGTATATGAAGGATGAAAATATTTGTAAAAAAATATATTTCAAAAATTTATTTATTTGAGCTTTATATATATTTATATAATATATTTAGCATATATTATAATATATTTTGTCCAGAAATAAAAATGCTGAATAGGAATACACTGATAAATGTGTATGTTTAGATTTCTTTAATATAGATTATATTACTTGGGGGAGGGTAAACTGACACTATGATTACCATTATAGATTAAAAAAGGTCTTGACCTCTGTTCAACAGTAACATTGTCAGTTCACTTACCACATAGTAAACATTAGTGCATTGTTGGCATTAATATAGAGCTTAATCAAATGGCATACTTTATTACTGCTGGAGATGATTTAGTTACTGATATCATTACCAGCTCTCAATGGCCTGGTCCTAAAGGCTTAATTTGATCTGAGCTTTTACAACACGCCATTAAAGATTAAAAGGCAGAAAGAGCATTAGTTGAGCCCTGGCTGTTAGAAAATGTATGTACTAGCTGGATCAGATTTCCCTAAGGTTGCCATACCCTTCCTCAAGTACACAGAAAGGCTCGCTTGTACATCTGCTGCATGTACACACTTTTTCACACTCTAATTAAAAACACTGTCTGACATCACCGGCGCACAGCCAATGTGCAAGCTGTTTGCTCACAGAACGTCTACAGAACATTATTATACTTTTGCTACATATGGGACAATAATCTGTGCTAGGAAAACTCACATCTTTAGAGGTCACATGTGCAATGACCTAGAGGTCATTTAGAGGTCCCACATTCCTGTTTCTGTTGATCAGGTGGAATCATCATATTGAGAGTCAAGCTACAGTTTATATATAGCTGATGCTGTTTTTTGTCCTCATCATGTCATATCTTTTTTGATTGGTCAGGGATCAATTGTTCCAGCTTTTATGATTATGCAAGGCTTCATTGCCTCCTTAAGGCCGATTAATACTTCTGCTTCGGACCTAAGCCGTAGCCTTTTTTTTTTGCTGTAGGCTATGTGTCAGTTTTTATTTATACTTCCGCGCTGTTGTCCACGTGCAGTACACATGCAAACCACTAGTCTGTCCTGTCCATGGGCATGTTGTTGGTGTAACCTGCAGTACCACGACAAAAGCCGAAGAAGAAGCGGCTCGTCAGAGAAGCATTATAGCTATGATGGCGGCGAATAAATATCAAATCATGAAATCATTAGTAAAAAAACTACAAAAGGAGACAACAACAGAACAAGGGAAGATGACATTCTTTCAGTGTCCACAAGGACTTGCAAGAGGTGCACGTCAGGCTACGGCGTAAGGTAGTGCGTCTACGTGTAGGCTACGGCGTAGGTCCGACCCGTTCCAGCCCAGTGATGCTCATTTGCATATGAACTTTTTGAGTGAACTAGTGATTTTTGCCACAGGCCTGATTGCAAAAGTGGTTTTGGAAGTCAAGACGTAAAGATTCAGGGGTTTGAAAATGCAAACTTGTGGTTGTAAGTCAAAGTACAAAACTAAACTATGTTATCAAGTAAGTTTGTCTTTTTTTTAAATATATCAAAATAAAATACCCATTTCTTATTTACTTAGTTTTTTGTATTTAAGAACTTTACATGTATTATACTTTACTGACCATTTTGTTTGTTTTTAATTGTTTCCATGCTTCTGACTTTTTTGAATTTTTAGTTTTTGACTAGATTTATTACTATTTTGACTTTTTTACTAATATTTTCGTATTATTATTGTATGTAACTTAATATTTTTGGGTAGACTATTTTGTATTTAATAAACCAGAATACGTTCATTATACTGTACTGAACATTTTTTACTCTTTGTATTTCATAATCTGACTAGATTTATTATATTATGTGGACCTATTTATACTGTATTCTGGCTATATTGTGATCATTTGTGTGCAACATCAGAACACACACTGTGAAAAAAATAAGGTAAACACAGGGCACAATGTTCTGTTTTTATGTCCAATGTCCTAATTAATTGAAATATCATTCAAATTTTCATTTTATAAGTTTACACATTGGCCTGTCACTATTGTTCTGTACATGTTCTCAGCTTAAGATCTACACGTTTTTGCAACACATTTACTTCAATAAGAAACTTGTTTGTGCTTAGCTATGTGTGTATATTTCTATGTGCATGTATCAGCGGACACGTCTAGCTACAAACTCATGTTCTGATTCAGTGCTCTTGCAGTTTGGCGCCCCGACGACCCACAAATCTGTCACTCATAGTTTGAGATGTTAGAAACCAAGTAAAATGACTTACTGTGAGTTCAGTGCTTACATCAAAACAGCTGTACATGATATCAATCTTTTCACATGTTCTGAGCACCTTCCCCTGTCTCGTTCCTGTGTTTCTTCCATTTTTCTTTCGCTCATAGGTTCTCTTGGCATTTGCAAAGGTTGAAAGACAAAGTAGCTTTGTGTCCTGATAAGGGCGAGGACTCCTCGTCCTGAATGTGAATGTACTCTCATGAGATCAGTATGGAGCTGTGTGGGTTTGACAGGCAGGGTGATGGGTCAAGTTTTGGAGGATCACTGAATAGCAGAAAAAGACAGATGTCATTGAAGGAGGTTAGTTGTCACAGTAGGGTAGAACGGGGGAAATCCTCCTTAAGGAAAACCTATTGTTCGCTGTTGAGTAAGAATAGTTAGTATGGTTAAATTCAGTTTAGAGGATTAAGAAATCTAAATGGTCATGCAGAATAATGCAATAATATGTGCCAAAATAAATACAAATAAACAGCCAATGTGCTAGTAATATACATGCTTATAAGAAACTAGTTTATAGTGAGAATTGGTCCTTAAAATAAAGTGCCACCACAAAATGTTTATACAGAATACTGTGCATGGTAAAAGACATATGAGCCAAGAGCATGTTGATTGCTTTTGTTGTACTGTAGAAGCTTTCTTCCAATTTTGTGTGGAAATCTGCTGACACAGGCTGTGATATTATGAACACCTGCTGGTGAGAGGAAGTTTACAACCCTACAAAATCCTTCATGATAATAAACCCCAACATACACACACACACAAACACACACACACAAAAAATAACACTCAGACACCTTTTTGTTTTTTTGGTTTATTGGGCATCTTCTGTGCTTGTCTTCTTGCCCTGTAATAATATGTTACTGACTCTCAGCATTTACGATGATGAATATTGTTCTTACTCTTGGATTATCATCCAATAAGAAAGTGACTGGTGAGCTAATATTAGTCTGCACCGAGCGTTGGTTTACCCATGAGCAGGTTGCCTAGGAAACGTTACATAATTGCATAGAAGATGCCCCCAGCTGATTGGGTGATTGAGACAAGGTGATAGATCTTCCTCAGTGTGTTCTCTCCTCCATGTTCCATCTATCCGCCTGGAGAGGAAATGACCTCATGACACCACATATAGTGGCTAGTGGTTTGATAGGTTTCTTCCTTTCATGTTTTTAACAATATGTCACGTGTCAATGTCAATTTCTGTGCCTTGCTGTTCTGATTTATCAGTTTACACTGTGTTTCTTCATAGGTGCTGATTTGGGCGGACTGTTGGACCTTGAGACTCTGTATCAGGGTGTTGAACGCAGTATTAACCAGAGTCGACGAGCCCGCAGACAGCTGCCGGAACGAATCTACAACATTGAGGTTTTGCTGGGGGTGGACGACTCTGTGGTGCAGTTTCACGGGCAGCAGAAAGTGGAGAAGTACCTTCTCACTCTTATGAACATCGTAAGTGTGCTCGAGCCACCCACGCTGCCTGTTGTGTTTGGGTTACCCTTGAGAAAAATCAAAGAACGATAGAAACTACTCTGTCAACAGCGCAGCAGTTCTACAGGCATAAGACAGCATTGTAATAAACAACTGAGATGAAGCTGGCTGCTGGTGAAGCATTAGAGACATGGTGTTGACATCAGAGGCGCTAGTGTTTATAGCATTTCAATTCAATCCAGCAGTGTTTTGAAAACATTTTAAGTAGGGCTGTCAAAGATCAATCAATCTATCTATCTATCTATCTATCTATCTATCTATCTATCTATCTATCTATCTATCTATCTATCTATCTATCTATCTATCTATCTATCTATCTATCTATCTATCTATCTATCTGTCTGTCTGTCTGTCTGTCTGTCTGTCTGTCTGTCAGTCCAACATTAGGGTTTGTTGTAATTTTTTTATGATATTAAAGTATTTGAAAATATAGAAAATATTAAAATATTAGTCACAATGATTTCATATACTGTTAGCTCTCACTAGTGATGTTTGTTTCTAGAGGAGATGTCTGGCTTAGTACAGTATATGCGATTTGTCTGTATTTTTTATTTTTTTTTCAATTTGTGAGAAAAGAAGGATGTCAAGTTCAGGTAAAGCTGAATGCAGTAAATCAGTGGCTTTGCGTCATGTGGTCCAGGGTGATGGTAAGCCGGTGGAAAAATATGCTTCAGGACAAAACAGCTCCCATCTGCGGCTTGCTATGTGTCCTTTAATCTCCACAAATTAAACCTACACAGTGACAAAGAGCAAGAGAGAGAGAGAGAGAGAGAGAGAGAGAGATCAGCTAGCCAACAAACAGAAAAATCTGATATTAGATATTATATCATCAGTAATAGCAATGATGTGAGGTAAACTCAGACACATATTAGATCAGAACTAAAGTCTTTTTCTTTTCTTTTTTTTTTTACATTATGGATCACACTATCAAAGATGAAATGTGATGGGATGAAAAAGGCCAGAGAAAAATGTATTATAACCTCACCATTTGTCTCTTTATTGCATATTTTCTCCAGTTATCACGAGTCCCCGAACAATTTCTGCAGCTGTGCCACTGCAATCTCCTTTTCCTCTCCTCTCGTTCTCATCCTAGGGGGTGTTTCAAATGCTGCATTCTGAATAAATGACAGGAAAACAGATAAACAGAAATATATAAATAACATCGCGTCTCCTTTCTCTCCCACGCGTTGAGTTCTTGCCGCTTTCTTCTTGAAAGTTTACTTTGCTCACTTTTGGAAGGCATGTCTCTCTCGCTCTCCGGGAGTCAAGGAGAGAAAAGAGAGAGACATAAAGCAGGATTTTACCCTTTTTTCCTCCAACTATTTTCCCTGAATTCTCCTCTTTTAGTGTTTGTTGCACATAAGGGGTGCGTGTGATTTTGTGCCTGGCGCCTGAGTTTGTTGTTATGTTGCGTTGGTTTTGTGTGTGTTGAGCATGTGTGTGCATAAATGTCACTATTCTGTTGCTGTATTTGATCAGAGTGAAAAAATCCTCTACAGTCTTTCATTCATGTCCTCCTGGTCAGTGGCTGGTCTCTCTCAATGATCCAGCAGGAGAAGAGAGTGGGAGCCGTCTTTCTGTCTGCCTGAAAAGTGATCCGTCTATGGGACCGTATGTGGGTGGCAGGGTTGAGCGCCATTCAAAACTGAATTTAGAATGCCGTTTAAATTCCTGAATGTGAATCGGATTGAAACTGAAGTAACAAAACAAATAAAGGATTCAAATTCAAATTTAAATATAAGGATCAAAATGGAATGAGGTTTCAGAATGAATTACCCATAAACATGTCAACATAGTCAACATAGAGAAGCAGAAATATTAAATTATATTTGTTATTCATGATCAGTGTTTGGAATAACGGCGTTTAAAAGAACGGCATAAGGTAACAATGCTATTTTTTCAGTAACGGGGTAATCTAACTAATTACTTTTCCTTTAACATTACTGAACATTAAATGCGGTGCTTTACTATGCATTGATTTAATAAACTATGCAATCCGAACGCACCCCTGGTTCACACAGCTAGTGAGCAGGTGAGTTAATAACGAGATAAGCGATTATGATTGGCTAAGGCAGAGTCATGTGTTTCATGTTAGCCAATCAGAGCCAGTGTTTTTACACACATGCAGGCATACGCGCCAGCAGCGCCAAACACACACACACAAACACACAGATTACAAAGATAATACTTGAAGTGCAGGATAAAAATCTTGCTGTCTGTTGACGTGCAATAAATATTGAAAGTTATGTACGAACACTTGTCTGTTCTACTCATTTCAAAATTATTTTTTTTTTAAATACAGTAACGCAAATAGTTACTTTCCCTGGTAACGAGTTACTTTTATTATAGAATAATTCAGTTACTAACTCAGTTACTTTTTGGAACAAGTAGTGACTAACTATAACTAATTACTTTTTTAAAGTAACGTTCCCAACAGGGTTCATGATTGCAATGCCACCTATAGAATAGGAATGCATATTAAATGTAGAAAATGTTTACATATATTATTTTCCTTATATTTAACAAATAAGAACCTATAAAATTCTTAAATTCTGAATTCAAAATGTTACACCCCCTTTCAAAAACAAAGTTTGAATTTTCTATCCTCATCTGAATAATGGGTTTGTTCAGAGCAGTGTCAAAATTAAAATTATATTATATTAGCGGTATTTGCCCACTGAAATAGATTTTTAAGGGCACTTTGAACCCTTTATGAAGGCATATTTTATGGGAGAGGATAATGGGGTCATCAGATGCCCAATTTTCACAAGTTGAAAGACTGTAACATAGTTTGGTTAAAATTGATCATTGTTAGTGTAAAAAAAACATTTTTTTTTTTTACCATGTCAAAAACAGCTCTTTTCAGAGCAAGCCGTTTTATTACATTTTCCTTTTAAGGGGTCACATGATACGTTTTCAGTTTTCCCTTTCTCTTTGGAGCGTTACAAGCTCTTGGTGCATAAAGAAGATCTGTAAAGTTGCAAAGACTAAAGTCTCAAATCCAAAGAGATTTTCTTTATAAAGGTTAAGAGTTGACCACTCCCTCCTAAAACAGCTCGTTCTAACACGCCCCCAATGTGTCACATTTGGGAAGATTTGCATAACGCCACCCAAATGTTCATGCAAAGAAAGAAGCCATAACTTTTATTTCACGCTATTGCGACCGCCACCATGTTGTGGAGTCGCTGTGTGTTTCGTTGTGAAAGCGAGACTACTTCCAAAAGAGGACACAACTAGAAATCAGTGTTCCAGAACAGTTCAACCAAAATATTTGTGTGTCCAATGCATTTTATGGAAGATGAGGACTGTTTCCTGAACCAGTAGCCTACAATATATATATTATACATGAAATCTAGTCTGTATTTTCAGTTGATTTAAGTTTATCATAAAACAAATCTAATAATGTTACACATTCAGTGAAGTTGTATATTGAGGCATTTTAAATACATAGCTGTTCATTCATTTTCACAATATCTGGCATTTTTGTCACAGTTCATATCTAATTCTGGTCTGTTAAATATGTTAATCTCTCTGTGGAGTTGTTGTTTTTGAATGGGATTTTGGTTTGTTCTGGAGAACAGATCCAGTGACTCGCTCTGCCCTCAATTTATAGAACCGAGTGAAATAATTCTTTAAAATGCAGTAAAATTGATTGGCTTTACATCATAGGTCCATGGGAAAGGATGAGGAATCGATGAGTTAGACAGGGATCAAAAGATCTGGAGGCCTCTTGACTTACGCCTACCCTTCCAATCCACCAATCAGCCAGCCTTTACCTTTATTCTGCCCCTTTAAGACCGGATTTAGTGTTGCAGTGTTGAGATAATGGATCATTATTTAATGTGGAAGCTCTTTTTGGGTTTTGTTGTTGTTGATTTGCCTTTTTTTCAGTCTTGGAAAGTCTCACAACATGCTGATCTAAGATTGCCTTTAGCTCAAGACTGTAAGTACCTCATCAGATCCAGGAACACGCCACCACAGACCCTCAACGGTGCCAACGGGCTCTTAATGCTTGTACTCAGACTCATTTCACGTATTTGCATGAGCGACCAGCGCAGCCAGCCTGTGTAATGGAGCTGAGACCTTTGTGTGTAGCATTAATTGTGTGAATTGAAAGTTGACAATATTAATTGCTTCTCTCTATATTAGTTGCTCCTCAGGAGTAAACAAGACGTGCGGGCAGACGGACCATTATGTAATCAGCTCTTCATAGACACGTTGATCTGGCCCTCAAATGTCAGACAGGTAATAATGGTCCAAAATGTCAAGTGAAAATGGCAGAGATTCAGTAATGCGTCTGAGCAAATACTGTCCACCAGTGCGTACCTTCATATCTTTGAGCATTCCTGTACATTACAGAAGAATGAAGGGGAGTTTTGCCAGCCAAGAACCTGATGGGATTTCTATACTCGTTCACTTTCATCTCCCAGACTGAAACAGGACGATGATGATTCAGCATAATATGATATTGACTGTAGATTAAAGCATTATTATACTATAAATTACTTTAGTCTCTCTTTCTACATCCACTTTTTAAAGAAGTAGTTGAAAGAAAGAGTTTACTTCTTAGTAAAGAAGCAAATCAGTGTCGGTGCAAATAGCCTCGTGGGCAGTGTGCCGACTTATACAGTAGTGCTGTTTTGCCTCGGCATCCTGATTCACCTCTCTCCCACTTCGCTTCCTGTCCTAGCATACTGTACATCCTAATAAAAATGCTAAATGACAAAAATAAAATAAAATAAAAATACATATATATTGTGCATTATATATATAAGAAAAGGAGTAAATCAATAAAACACACTTGTCTCCACGACATGGTTGGAGGCGGCAGTAACAATACTACAGTGATAATCAAAGTTACACCTTCTTTCTTTGCGTGAACATTTGGCCAGTGTTATGCAAATCTTTCAACACAGTGACCTAGACATGTGGGGGTGTGTTTAAATTAGGCAATTTAGGAGGGCGTGGACGAGTCTTAACTTTTATAAAGAATATATCTTTGGGTTTGAGACTTTAATCTTCACAACTTTAGGGAGCTTGAAACACTCCAAAGAGAAAGGAAATTTTTAAATTGCATCAAATGGCCCCTTTAATTTGTATAGACTGGCTAGAGGTCATTTATATAGGTCATTTTGAGGCATTTAATTATTGCAACTTACCCTTACCTCATTTATACACGCATTATACACAGATCTAACTAGTTCCCACCTCCACTCAATCACACCTGCTTTGATCTTCTCTGCTTTCACTTAGTTAACTTGAGTAGCAAATACTATACAATAGCAAGTGGAATGTTGGGAGAAGTCGTCACCGAAAAGTGAATCCGTGATGTTTTTTTTTTAGTTTTTTACAATTCTGATTAGATTATAGCCTAGAAAGCATGTAAAGAGTGCTATTCTTATAATAACTATTACTAATAAATATTGGATTGGTCACAAGTTTGTGAAGTTAGGAGCACTTTCAAACAGCATTTTTGAGACAGTCACTGCCGTATTCAAGGATAAAAGCTTGGCAGTGGTATTGACTAATGAATTTGCACATGGTTTGTCTTTATGCATATTTAAAGCAGCAGACAGACATATAAAAACCAGGCAGACAATGGTAAAAACTTGATTTTCACCACAGGAGGTCTTTAACAGGTTAATAATGTTAAAACACCAAAATGCCTGATTAAGGAAACACTTTGGAACCTAAATCCCTTCTATTGAATTAAATGTTACAGTTTGTCAGGGCCAGATGATAAACAAGGCCGATAAGATACGATAACATTTGTTCTCTTTTAAAAGGTTTCTTTTCATGGCTCTTTCACACATTTTATTTTGGAATGTTTCCATTTCATGTGCTAATATGCTAATATTTCTCAATGTCAACCCTTTTTTTTTTCTCCTCACTCGACCAATGGCCACACGCACACATACTGTAGACATTTTTTCTCTTCCCCCTTTCTCTCCTCTAACTCTATCTTACTATCTGCACCCTCTGCTATTTTCTCCACTCTCCCCTCCTATCTCTAGAGCGGTGAAGCCACAATGCTAGCCCCTTTTGCATTATTAATGGGATATTAATGATTTTCTGACTTGCCGACCTCTAGGTCTCCATTAGTTACCTGTAGGCTGATGAAGCCCAGTCGTCCTGAACAAGGCCAGCAACCAGGGCAGTACTAATGAGACCTACACTCTCACAATCATTAACATAGAGAGCGAGGGGTGAAGGGGGCTATAGGTTTTTTGTTCTGTAGAGGTTGAGGAAGAACCATATTGGTGTTGAGATTTGTTGATATTTGTGACTCCAGTTTTAATGAGAACAGAATATCAATCCAGCATTGCTTGTGATAAGCTTTTCTATTAATGTGCGCATGTTGGGGTGGGCGGTATACAACAGCATATTAGTGGCATTTTAAACCATTTTGAGGATCTTCTTTCAATACACCTTTTACGAGGTCATTTACTCTCATAATTATTAATATATAATTAATATTTCGAAATATCAATATTTTAATCTCCTAAACATCTTAATTTGCAAAACTTACTTTTATGTAAAAAATTATATCTGTTGGGTTAGAACAGACAGCGTTCAGATTGTGTGTTTTTCCCTGCCCACGAAAAGAAAAAGATATTGGGGTAGAGACACATGCAGTTTGTGTGTCTCCTTGAGAGAGAAGCACACGAATGAGCTCTCGAGGGAGTTGACAGCCCACGTGGCGAGTGTTTGTTACTGCACTGTTTCACTCTCAGAAGGTTATGTTTGAGGAGGGAGCCTTCACTTGTGTCTCTCGCGGTGCCGGCCCTGCTTCCGCTGAGGCGGAGTGGTGGCTGTGCTCACAGGTTTCGCTTTCGGATCCGGTAGAGGGAATGTAGACGGGCGAGTTCCTATCTTCTTCCTCAACAACCAGATCTGGCATCAGTTGGACTAGCATCAGTTACACAAGCATCTTCCTATCTTCAAACATGTTCCCTAGATCTAGAGCTCATTCTCGAGGTTTGGAAACCCGCGCTACGGTTTCTTCCCCCTCTGAGAGAGAGCTTTCTGCTGCAGCCATCTTTCTCTGAGGAAAGTTGTTGTTTGTGTGACTGAGCGGCTCGCGCGCTGCCAAGGCAATGCGTATATTACATAAGATCATTTTTTTATGTGAATCTTACTACTCCAGACCGTGTTTACTCATTGTTGTTTGACTGCATTTAATTCTGAGCAATAAAATGAAGTATTTATCTGACTATGAGAAGTTAGATATACAAGGTCTCTTGGGATATAAATTTCTAGAGTGAGAAATGTCTAGAGTTCTCTTCCTCTGAGGAGTGTTGAGACGGTCAGCAGGGGCTGCTGGGTGGGAGCAGTCCCAACCTACCATGTTCCAGCCCCTCATTCTGGGAGTGTCACTTCTTGCACTTTGCAGAGACAAGAGTCAGAGTGCTGCTCCCAGGTCGAAGGCTTCTAGTGGAAGGCAGTACTAAGAGGCTCGAACATCTATGGAGGTCTCTAGAGCAGCTAGTATGGTCATGCGTCTAGTTCTGCATCTTTTGAACCACCCAGTTAGGGGAGTTCAGCACGCTCAGCTCAATATGGCACATATATCTCCTGATCGGATCAAGTCGGTCCTCACCGCAGTTGCGAGAGTATGAGAAGGCTGGTCACTCATTATCAAGCAGTTTCAGACACATTAATATGTGCTTTATAAGTAACAATAAACAGCCAATATGCCTGCTAATAAGCAACTAGTTAATTGTGAAAATTGGACCTTTGGTGTTACCAAAACATCTAACGAAATTTGCAAATGTACAGAATTTCTACCCTTTTTACAGTACAATACATACTATACTGTCCATCCCCAGCATATGCTGTATTAATATAAGAGAAATAAACTTTTACTGGCAGCCTGGCTTTTTTTTTTTTTTTCTTTGAAGTGAAGCCTGGAAACAAGACAGTAGTCATATCCCATCATGCACTGCTTCTCCTAATGCAGAGTCCTGAGGTGTTTCACAATGTGTGTTCTCTATGAAAGTCGTGCCTCAGTTTAACGATCATTAACATTCAGAACACTAGAGTCACGGTCACCTGGAAGTCATCTATGCTTTTACCAGTCATCTGTATTAACGCGGTTACTAAGGCAACCGAGCCTAAGAGCTGCACTCTTTAGAATTTCTCAAGAAATCTTGGACGAATGCTACAGAAAAGGCCTATACACTAGTTTGAAAGATTAGCTTTTGGAAGCTACAAACACGTATACTGGTTTAAAACTGAAAGAAAGGGGATGATGAATTTAGTAAAGTTGTGCAACCAAAAAATATTCCAACAGTCAAAAGGAGTGACAGTAACTAGAGAGGGAATGCCAGGAATACAGACGTCCAGAAAGAGAGAGAAACATGGCCTCACCCCACTCTAAAGTTTTCCAGTTACACAGCAACTAGTGAATCGTACAAATAAAAGAGCAGGTGAGTCGGTGCAGGTGACACAACGGTTTCAGAAAGCGCATTGTTTAATCCTTTCCCATCGCTTTCCTTCTTCATTGCCGCCCCCTTTTAAGCCCCTTTCTTCTTGTCTGTCTTCATATCTTATTCTCGCTCCCCCTCCCGCAGTCTGTCCATCAGAAATCTCATTATTGTTGGCTGTGTATACATCTCGGTGTCTCATTAGCAAGCTTCCAGAGCGGCAGAGGACACCATGTCTGAACTTCTGTACCAATTTGTCTGCCTCTGTCTCCCTCTCTGTCTGGGAACAGCGTTTCCCACAGTGCATTAGGCCCATCCTTCTGCAAACTGAATAAGTAAAGATGGCTGAGGTGCGGGGTTAGAAGTCAACCTGCAGAATCTTGGGAAATGAAAAAGGCTCTCTTAAACATTATTGGGTGCAGCTTTGCAGGTTGTCTATGAGTTGCTATGTGTGTGTGTGTTATACTTTTCTGTCTCTGAGGAATGGCCCCAAAAATTTGGTAAAACCTTACTAAAAATAACCTAGCCTTAGATGGTTTGCTGGTCTTAGTTGGCTTAAGATTTGGAATTCAACTGAAAACCTGAAACATTTTATTTCGCAGCTTTAGTAAATAATATGCTGATTTGCTTCTCAGGAAAAATTATTAATTAATAAAAATTCTTACTGACCCTAAACTTTTGAACATACAAATAGAAAAGGTTTTGGGGGTTAGTATTCATAATAAATATATTATTTATAATTAAATCCCAAGACATGAAAATATCCAAATGATGTGTCATTAGTAACCCTTTGAAATAATAAATTATTATTATTATTATTATTATTATTATTATTGTGATTATTATTATTATTATTATTATTATTATTATTATTATTATTATTATTATTATTATTTGTTTAGTTGGAAAAAGTGTATGAAAAATTGTATTTTATGGTCGGTCACAACCGGTGGGATAATGTGTGTACTGAATTAACATATTATTAACATATTATTATAAATCTTAGCCATGCTATCTTAAACAGTTTGATCACATTCTAGGTTGACTATTATGCATAAAACCCCTTTATACAACATTAGTAGATAAAAGACAAAAAAATACATACATCAACATATTTTCTTGGATATCACTAATTCTCATAATTCTCACTCAGAGCACTTCTGACCTCTATTACATGAGTTTCAAAAAAGCAAACATAATTTACTTTAATGGAATGTACTCTAAAATTATGCATTTTGCTCTTACAATATCTCAATATTAAAATCTTGCATTTAACACTGCTTTTCTCTCTTCACAGGTGAACGAGATCTATCATGACCATTCTCTCGGGGCACGAATAAACGTGGTGCTAGTTCGGATTGTTTTGGTTGACGCCAGAAAAGTAAGAAGCATTAATTTACCTAAATTATGCGTCAGTTGTCAGATGAAAAGCTTAAATCATTTTTTTTTTATTACACATTTCTGTATGATCATTATGTTATGCTGCAATTTGCTCTGCCTATGAAACGACTTTACTTTTTTGACTGATGTCACAAATCTCTCTTGATTTTATGAAGCCCTGTCATAATTGTTTATATATATATATATATATATATATATATATATATATATATATATATATATATATATATATATATATCGCTCAGAAATAAGCCCTTCATGCTGAATTTAATTGAGTCATATATCTATAGTTACGTTGGTGAGCTTTGGTGTAATTTTGTATAGTTTATAATGGTTATATTCATATCAAATGTGAACTGTGTCATTCCGTTTGTTAAATACGTCACAGACAAATATTTGTAAATGATCTGTAGGCTAGCTTCCAAAAAAGTTGTAAACACGTGTGACAGTTTCAGCATTTTTGAGGAGTCCCACACATTGCAATGTGGCTTAACCAGTGGTTTGAGTTTAGGATTGAGCTATCTGTTTTTTATTTGTATTAATATTTTGTTTAATGGAAGATGGATGGTGTGATTGGAAAACTTGTTTGGTGCTGCTAGTAGTGCATAAATTATACACTTCTTTGTAGTTGAGGTTTCATGTCCGGACTTTAGTTTTCACAGTGAGTTAACATTTTTTTTATCTTTATGCAAATTCCCAAATGATGTATTTCGCTGTCTGTAGCCGTTTAGCACTTTGCAGTTCTGTATCATGACAGTTTGACATATTGCATCAGTGGCAAACGTATAAGATACACACTCCATTTTTCCCTCTCTTCCACCCTCTGTCTCACACTCACACCTACATAAATACATAAACACACCCCTAGCTTAGCTTACATGCACATCTTTTCCCACCCCCTTCTGTTGGGTGCTCACCATGGCCTAGGGCCTGTTATTCCACCGGACTGAGCAAACGGGAACTAAAAGCATAGAGTTCCCATGGGAGTCTTTTCAAAGTCGCACGCCTTCACAGTTCAACACCAAAGCACACAGAGTGCTGATGTTATGCAATTGCCTTCCCAATACCCCCCCACCCCCCAACACATACACACACACACACACACCAGCACCTCCCCCATGGGACCAAGCAAAGGATTCTGGGAAGAAGAATCAAGAATTCAAGATAAACAATCAATGATGACCCTGCCTCATTCATAAACACAGCTCCACAAAACACTGTTCTTCCTGTAACTGGAGATCAGGAAGAGGCTGATCTCAGATCAGGTGTCCAGTCTCAGATGTGGTTGACCTGATAGTGACCACAGTATTAGGTTCAGCTTTCATCTGACACAGTTACTCTCTAAGTAAAACTCATATCTCTTTAATATCTCACATAAACAGAATTGAGGATACTGTTAATTAATTGACTCTTTTTACGAGTGAATCATTGATTCATTCCTATTCATAATTAAAGCCTTCTTGTTAATCCCTGAAACAATGAGTGAGTGAGTGAGTGAGTGAGTGAGTCATTGAAAGATTCATTCAAACTATTAGTTCACAACACAGATTCATTCAAGAAGTGACTGTTGAGTCACTGAATTATTTTCTTAACCGATTTGCTTAAGACACTACTTAAGACAGCATTATTAAATAAACGGCTTGCACGTATGACAGTTAGAGGAAGTGAGAGAAAAGTGCTTATAATGTTTTAAATATGAATATTTTTCTTACCAAAATGCATCAGTACACTACAGGAGGTCTTTATTCACCCCCTTGAGCTGAGTGGGGCATATTTTATTATGGATGAATGCATGTAATTTGGACTTATTTTGGACTGTTTAAAAAACAACACCCATCCACTGCCATTATAAAGCTTGAAAGAGCAAGGTAAATTTTTAATATAACTCTGATTGGATTCGTCTGAAAGAAGAAAGTCATATTCACCTAGGATAACCTGGAGCGTGAGTTAAACATGGCCTAATTATTATTATTATTATTATTTTTTTTATTTTTTTTGGTGAAATAACCCGTTAAGCCTTTCAATTAATTTGATCTTTCAACATTGTTTGTATGAGCTATCTGACACAGCAACACTGACTCAAACCATAGTCTGATTTAGTGCCACTAGTGTCTCAGAAATTACACACTTCTAGAAAATCTAGAGACAAACTAAAGTGAGCTTTGCAAGAGCAATTTTCCTCTGGGATCATCTGAATAATACGAAGTCTGGAAATATACATCTTAATCGATATTGAAGTTAACACCTACTCCATTTATTAAATCAGTATCAGGTTCAGGAAGAAAGGATCTTTTCTCCAGGAGTGCTTTCTGGATGCTTAACCCATGAGGAAGATATTTTTAAGCCACTTAAACATGACAATCCATCACCTTTCTATCTCTGCGATGGAGCTTACCATTACCACAAATGTCAGTTCACCCAGCAGGAGGAATAGCTCACAGTGCTATGGTGCCCTCAAAATTTGCTCTTCATACTGAGACATTATACCACCCCCAGCCATTATGATAAATGGTGATTTTTCCTCTGTGACAGCTAGTGTGTGGGGTTACATGGTGATTACGTGCGGTTTCAGGTGAGATGGAGAGACAGAGGTCCACAGCGGGTCAGGCAGATGGCGTTTCCTGCGCTGATTGGTGGTGATTGTCCCTCTGGCCTTGTCTTTCCAGGATTAAGTTCTTAAAATGCAAACTGTCCCACATGAACTCATCAGGCGGTTAGCACACAGGTCTCTCTCTCTCTCTCTGTTTATCTGTCAGTTCTCTCTTCATCTGAGTGCCTGTGCTCGTACAACCTCTGCTTTCCTTTCCATTCTGTCTTTTTCCTTCCATCTGTTGCTGGTCATGCTTCGTCTGCCTCTCGCTGTGGCTTAAAATTCTGTTTAACTCCATCCAGGGATGCAGTGGCCCTAGGGAGCACCGGGACATTCCCAGTGGCTCGGTTGACCTGTGGGTTGGCTGTCAAAACCGTATTTAGATAAAAAGTAAATATACAATGATTTTAAACAGCAAAAACCATGCCAAAATCATATGGCAGGCTGGCCTCGTCCCTGTGAGATTGGCATAGAACACAAACTGTAGACACAAAATCAAAGCAATTGAATGCATCACTTATCTGTTTTCATCTCATTTTTTATTCAAATTTACAAACAAATATATATATATATATATATTTATTTAACTAGTTTTAGTTACCTATTATAACCCTGGTTTCTGTCCAAGTTAAATGTTTAATAAAAATCTGAATATTTAAAAACATTCATAAATACACCAGCATTTCCATTCTTTGTCTTCAAATGAAAAAAAAAAAAAAAACTGTCTGCCAGGGGGTCGACACAAACATGTTTTCTTCTGTGAGTGAGTTATTCAGTCACACGACTTATTTTCCATACTCTATTTTTAAAATTCATGCAGACATTTGTTTTAATACAAAATCCTGGATCAGCATTATTGTCCAAAAATATAGACTTAACCCAATCCCTACCCCTAAACCCTAACCCTACCCCTAATTTATTCCTAAAATCAGTGGGAAATGAAAGCTGATTCACAAGGGTGTAGAAGCACCTAACTCTGGTTGCAAGCCTTAAAACAGATATTTTCTGTTATATCTCAATTCTGATTGGCTGATTGGAATGTTGTTCCAGGATCAACAAGGATGTTGATCCAGGAACATGTTGTACTTTGTGAAATCACGCTCGCCATTAATCCTAGTATGTTTGTCCTCCGTTTACACAAGTACAATTCCAGAATGTGTCTGACTGAATATGCATAATTTTTTATAATAAACACATTCTCACAGGATTATCATGATAGCAATTACTAAATACCCAAAGTGCTTTTAATGTAAATGTACTAAAAGCAAGTAAAGCTAGTTCATAAAAATTCATCATTTAATTCAAACAAAACACAATCACGCACACGGACATAACTCGATTCATGGCTTCAATAGCTCAAACGCTCTATGGTCAATGTGGAAATGTCCTGGAATGTTAAAACCATCATCCGCATGTAGCACTTAGAGATACTTTCGATAAATAGAGGCACATTGATGGAGTTGTTCCATTTTAAGTAAATTCAGTACAGTTTTGTTAACCTTTATCTCAACCTCAACCCTCATTCAGTGTGAAAGCCTTTCCATGTTTTTTTTTTCTTATTCACAATCACTCTAGATCACCCACCTATTTCAAAAGCACTGTCACAGATATACATCTTTCTCCATCTGTATCTTTTTCTCTCCACTTCTCCCTCCCTCTTTTTCTCGCTCTTACACAAATGCCTGGTCGTTCCACACCCACTCCTCTCCCCTGCCGCCTCAGCCCCAATCAGCATGCAGCCTCGCCCGTCTTGCCAGCAGGTTGTCCATCATTCCCAATTACTGTGGCAACCGTTGCTGCCGGCAGCAGCACGCACCGATCAACCGAGTGACCCCGCGCACCTCCAACAAGGTTCCAACATCACAGTCTCTTCCGCACATCTGTTCCGCTCTTCCCCTCACCTAGCACTGAAAAGATAAAGAGACCCTGACATGACACACCCAGCATCAATCCACAGAGCGTGTGTGTGCATGTGTGCATCTACGGTGGATCAGAGAGAAGATAAAGATGCCTGAGACGTTCTTTTAATGAGCATGCTTTCACGTCTGTCATGTATTCCGTTAACGAGAACAAGAGGAAGTCTCTTGTGTACAGAATTCTGAGAAAACACCCTTCATGACATTATCAACAAACATCTCAGCAATGGAATGAAGATAAGTGAAGATAAATCATGTGTTTATTAACTAGTTTCCATTAGCCTGCTCTCTGTGCACAAACCTACGGCATAAAAATCATCAGTCACAAATAAATTAAGTGTAATGAGAGAATAAAGCGCTGGATGCACTTGTTTTGAGAGTGATGCTGAGTTGAGTTATTTCTCACCACCCTCTTTCTTGCCATGGTGCACTTTGGAAAGGTGAAGCCTCCCTCTACTGGTTTGTGAAGACATTGCAGCGGAGTTCTCAGAGTTTATGAGCTTGATGGAACTAAAATGCACACGAGTGAGGCCCAAGTTAAGAGAGGCAGTTTCAGGACACGCATCTGGAAAGGATCTCCTACTTCCATGGCTCTCGTGGCCACATCATCAAAACACAGCCACGCATTCCTGTCTGGATGTTGCTTTGCACACATTTATCTCACTGCACAGATTATGGCAGTGTTTACATCTGTGTTCACACAAGCGTGAAATATAGCAATAATAACAGCATCACGGCTGCCGTGGTGCATAATATAAACTTTTTTTTCTGTTGTTGTTATTATATAAACATTTCAAGTCATCATGTTCAGTTTCACTTATTTGATTGGATTGTTCAGTACTTTAAACATCAAAGGAAGTTAATGATACTAGATGATACTAGCTGATTGATTAACAATAGTGCTTAGCTTTTGAAGTTTGTGTTAATGTCATTGTTTAGGAATGTGTCCTCTGATTAAAGGAATGGTCTAGGTTCAACATCTGTGATTTGATTACGGAAAAAAAGTTTTGAGTCATCCCTCAGTATTAAAACAAACAACAACTGTTCAGTGTTCAGTAATGTACTAATAATGGATGTCTAAGGGTACATCATATTAAATTTACCAGCTTTACTAGCATTAAATGGAACAGATGTTTGATATAACTAAAAAGACAGTGTTAGTACATATTTCTACTTTAAATAAATGCAGTTCTTTAAATCTTTATATTAATCAGAGAATCCTAGAAAACAAATCAGTTTAACAACATTGATAATGAGAAGAAATATTGATAGGAAGTTTTCTGAAAATAGCTTTGACATCACACGTTAATTAAATTTTGACATATTAAAACAATTTAAAATAATTATTTTAAATATAATGTATTACAATATTATTGGCTTGACTGTATTTTACTTCAGTGAGCACAAGAGATTTATTTTAGAAACATTAAAAAATCTTGCCGACCCCAAACTTTTGAAAGGTAGTGCGCATTACTTGGAATGGTCTAGCAGTAACAATCATCAGTACTTTCAAAAGTTAATCACTCTCATGTCAGTTCAAACCCTTATGAAACCCTTAAAACAAATAAAATGCTTTGGAATTCTAGTTGCTTTTTTCCCTCATGATTTCAAGCTCCAAAAAGTTTCCAAAGCATCATAAAAGTCATCCATTCAATCCATGTGCTGTATCCCAATCCCAGGTTTCTGAAGTCATAAAACAGAAGCAAAAGAAAAATGTTTTATAATAGATTCTTTCAGAAATGGATAAAATGTTAAATGGTAATCTATTCCTTTATTAGTGGTACTGAACCCATAATTTAATTTAATTCACACCTTGACCAGATGCCAACAGCGAAAATCAAAATGTAGCTTTGCTTGTAACATCCTTCTCATGTATGCTTTCAGTCCACGAGCCTCATTGAGCTGGGTAATCCTTCTCAGAGTCTGGAAAATGTGTGTCGCTGGGCTTTCGAACAGCAGAGGAATGACACTAACGACAAAGAATACCATGATCACGCCATCTTTCTTACTCGTCAAGAGTTTGGACCAACAGGAATGCAGGGTAAAATCAACACACATGCACACTAACACTTGTGATCAGCAACCTCCAGAGATTGAAACACGCTGCTAACAAGAGCAGATGATCTTTCAATCGTGAACACGTGTTCAGTTTAAACATATGTATCTGTAAGGACATGCCACAATGATCTTGAAATGACGTTGACTTCAGACCTCATACCAGTGGAAAGTAATTGTTAAAAATAACATGCGATGAAGATGTGAGGAGGACAAACTCAGTCAGGTGTTCTTATGTGTTGCTAGGTTATGCTCCTGTCACAGGCATGTGTCATCCCGTACGGAGCTGCACTCTCAACCATGAGGACGGTTTCTCGTCTGCTTTTGTCGTCGCGCATGAAACCGGCCATGTGTGAGTATCTGCTACAGTATGTCAAAAGATACCTCATATATTTTCATTTATACCGCAGTTTGTTCCTGTGCTTGAATTATGTTTCTTGAATCTGATCATTCGAACAGCTGACTTTCCACTATTTGTGTCGCTAATTAGTGTAGGTGGCGATAAGTGCTTGTTTTGTTATAAATAAATCAATGAATCATTTCCAATAGCTAAAAACAATTTATTCAACATGGATTCATTGACTACATTTACATGTGCATGAATAATGCGATTATTAATTGCATTACGATGTTTACATGTCAAGAGCAAAGCTTTACACTCCCGTTTACATGCAATTTCCATTATTCTTATTATTCGCTAATGGTTACATTTTCAATTGGTTTGCCTACTACTCGCCATTTCTGGATGAGGTTAAGGAACAGATTGGTGGCAGTGAGTTGTGTTTTCCCCAGAAATGCTATGCTTTCTTCCCAGCCATTGGGTCTCATTCACTAAATATGCGTAGGCACAGATTTTTGCGTGAAATGTGCGTACGGACGTTTTCACGAATAAATCATGATCCATCAAAAACTATCGTACTAAAATTTATTCTAAATGTACGAAAAGATTCAAGGACAACTTATACCACACGTACGCAATAATCATGTACAAACAGGGGCCTTATAAGCATGTGTTATGAACCCTATATAATTAGATGTTATTGATAAATTATAATTACAGTTCCAATTATATATATATATATATGCTTCCTTTTTACCTGGGCCCGTTATGCCAGTGGATACACTTTTAAATAACAAATAATTTTTCCTGGCTTCCACCTCCAAAAGCAAAACCTCACGTTCATTATCGTTAAAGTTATTTTTCTTTGTCTTTTGTTTCGGTGCCATAAGTGCCTCGTTGGGGAAAGCCCTTATATGGAGCTGGTTTGGGCGTGAATTATGCTAATTACTTACCTCGTGCACGCGGGCGCTCATTTAGAAGACTCCAAATTCACTAACAGAAGAACGAGTTTAAGAACAAGCTCATGTGCGTACGCACGTGTTGTGAATTAGGCGGAAAGTTCTCGTGAGAAGTTCAAATGTGCGTATAAATAAGAAAATTGTACGCGAAAATTAGTGAATGAGACCCATTGTTTCTAATTTTTCTGTTTCTAAGGCTTTCTGTTTTCTACGACATTGAAAACAATATTTCACAAGCACACACACACTTTATTCAAAGCGCAATACTGCAATTAAGGTGTTTATATGCCTGTATATTCCAATTAAAATCGGCATAAACCACCTATGTGAATACGATTATGCTTGCTGCGATAATGAGTTAAATCACATGATCTAAATCGAAGTATTGTGTTTACATGAAGTAAAGTTTAATAACAATATTGTCAATCTCATTATAATCACATTAAGAGTGTACATGTAAACGCACTCATTGTGTAAATAATTAATATGTGCGATACCACTCATTTTGTTTTTGATATGATACCGCTTCTTTTAAAGACCAGTATCGTTGATATGGATACCGATATGATCCTTCTAAATTCAAACTTTTAAATTATGAAATGTATTCGATTATTAAATTACTAAGAGTAAAATGGGTAATGATATCCACTTAACTTTATATATGAAATGCATTTTAACATTCAATATGCTTTAATTGCATCTTATTAGGTTATATTTTAGTTTACAATAGGTTAAAATATTGTAGTGGTATCCATGGTATGTTTTTTTGTCCAATTCAATGCATATTATACTCATACATTTTTTTGATGAACAAAATTAAGTTTCAGTTTCGAAATTTTTATTTGAGTATCGATACTTTCAAAACTCACATTAGTGTCAAAATATAGATACTTCAGGATCCATACTCCCATCCCTAGTAAATAAATGACTGACTGCATCTGAAATTGCATACTTCGTACTATAGATGCAAAGCAGTAGGTGGAAAGAGTAGTGTGTTCAGTATTGATAACATAGTACCCAGATGACGTACTACTTTTGGCAAGATTTTGAAGTGTGCATCAGAAAGTACCTCAAAGTTTATGCGATTTTGGACACCGTAACTGTGAGTTAATCGCTGGGTCATTTTCTCAATAGATTTGTTCAAAAACAAATTAATTCAGGAACAGAACAAGTCACAGCCTATATTATTGAATAATTAAATTATTCACACAGGCAATTTATTCAAAACTCTCAAATTCTCAAGTCTAAAAATGCCAAAATAAGGTGCAAGTTGTTCTCAAAAAAGTAAATTGTATATATGCGTGTGTATTATAGGTTGGGAATGGAGCATGATGGGCAGGGTAATCGTTGTGGAGATGAGGTGCAGATGGGGAGTATCATGGCCCCACTGGTGCAGGCGGCATTCCACCGCTTCCACTGGTCACGCTGCAGTCAACAGGAATTGGGCCGCTACCTGCAGTGAGTGCTAGACAGACATACACAGACAATCTTGACTAGTGCAACTGTGGATTATATACCATCTCATTCTGCCTCTGAAGTTCGTATGATTGTCTCCGTGATGACCCGTTCGAGCACAAATGGGAGGAGCTTCCACACCTTCCCGGGCTGCATTACTCCGTGCACGAACAGTGTCGCTTTGACTTTGGGGCCGGATACATGATGTGCACAGCGGTGAGTCTTGAATTTACTGCTGCACAGGCTTTTTCATTCAAGTAATGCATTATTATTACGAGATTGTAAAATCACAACGAGCATGTATAATTCTACAAGCATTCTTCCTTAACAACCATCAGCTTGCCATAACAATCACCATTTGTGGTCATTGGGTTCACCGTAGGTTGACGTGACCCAGTATGATGTGTGTTATACATGCCAATAATGCATTATGAATGGAACACAGTATTTTGTGTTAAGTGACTGAGTATTGATATCTGTACATGCCAAAGGGAAAAGGCTTAATGGAACAGAATAGTGCATCAAAAATGTTCAGTCTGTCATAATTTTACTCATGCTCATGTTGGTTCAAACCCGTATGACTTTCTTTCCTCTGTGGAGCACAAAAGAAGGAGCTTTCAAGCTTTATAAAGGTAGACAAAGGCACCATTAATGTATCATAAAAGAGGTCCCTATGACTCATGCACTTTATTTCAAGTCTTCTAAAGTAATGTAAGTTATACAGCTCTTTTTGACATGTTCTTCAGAGAAGCAGCATAAATTATATAATAAAAAAATATCCTTTTGAGTCAGATCTTTTCAATATATATATATATATATATATATATATATATATATATATATATATATATATATATATATATATATATATATATATATATATATATATAGAGAGAGAGATATATATATATATATATATATATATATATTTTTTTTTCTTTATTATTTATTTATTTTTTTCATTATTTTTTCATAATTATTTTCATAAGTTTGAAAGCATTTAAAAAATGTTGTGTGTTCCACAGAAAGAAATGTCATATGGGCTAATATGAGGGTGAGTGAATGATATTTTCACTTTTGGGTGAATAAATCTTTAAGTGAACAAGAGGAGAACAAGGGGCCAGATTCATAAAAAAAAAAAAGTCTTCTTAACTGCCATTTTCATTTTATTTTTTAACTTAAGAAAAAAAGTTAAGAATATTTTGTATTCTCAAAAATTCTTCTTAAGATTGTTCTTAATACAAACCTTTCAAGAACTCTTAAATTTCAAATTGTAAGAATGATAAGTTTGAATGATAAGTTAGAATTATATAGTTTAGGCATTACACTTGCTACATAATTTAAATTGTAAGACTATTAATCAGGATAGCTACAAGACTAGCTACATTAGACTAGCCACAACAGTACATAGTAGGGCTATTAATAAGTGTGTGCACAAGTTTTCTGAAGTGATCAGTGACAAAATTTAGTAGAAATTAATAGAATGACTAGAAAACCCATACACAGGACGCATTTACTGTAGCAGAGCGGACGCACATATTGGAACAAAAATAGCACAAAACTGAATCAAAGGATTGGTGCAGCTTGAGACATTCTCTTTAAAAGTAACATGGCACATTAAAATTTATGATTATTAGAGTAATCCGAAGAAGGCGCAAGGAGGCAATCCTTGAAGTGAGTCTTCAGCCATGTATTCAGATAAAGACATTTTCTTCTTAAGAAAAAATATGTTTTTAGGAATATATTAGCAAACTTGTTAATCTTTTAAATTGGAATTAGGAGTATTCAATAACACTTGCTGTCCTTGTTAGGCATGTTACATGTACTTGCTATTATAATAGCAATAAATTATGGATTATTACATGCAAGTAACCCTAAGCCAAACCCTAATCCATGTTAAAGGGACACTCCACCCTTAAATGTAAATTTTGATATTAATCACTTACCCCCATGTCATCCCAAACCCGTAAAAGCTCATGACATGTGGTAAGTGATTAATGACAAAACTTTAATTTTGGGGTGGAGTAACCCTTTAACTACAAGTACATTTAGTTCAAGGTCCACTGAAGTGCCTTGAAACAATCAACGTTATTCTATGTGGTGACGTAATTTCAACTGAACAAGGAAGAGAGGGCAGGACATATTGAGCATCCCCACCCCCTTTTCTAATAGATTACAACCTAGAATCAATTAGAAACTCTTAGTAAAACAAAATTGTGGTCATAATCATGCTGAGATTCGCTCTGTGCGATCCATAGACTGTATAAAAACATGGACGTAGTGTCCTTGACATCACCCATAGGTTTCCGAAGAGCGGTTTTGAAGCCAAAAGTAGGCAGAGCCGGTCATCTTAACAGCGAGTTACCTCTTGTCACCCCCGGATAATCGAAAATGGTTGGTTGCTGAAACCACGCCCACTTAGCTTGATAGCGGCAACAGCCACGGCAATCCACCTGTCACTCAAGTGGCCGCTCCCTTAATTATGTAGAACTTTAAGGCTTAATATAATTTTAACTGATGAGTTATAAAAAAAATCCCCCCCTCACAGTTGTCATGAAAGAGACGAATTGCAAGCTTTGAATGCTTATATCATCTAAATGCGAATGGAGCACATTGCCTTATAGATAATCTTAACATTAACATATTGATGCTAACACCCAAAAACAATTGATTTCATGAGGACTTTAAATATTATTACTTAGTACTTAAATATATAATCACACTGCGACATGGACACCTTAACATAAAGTGTAACCATGAACTTCATGGAACTCATCTTAAGAAATCTCTTTTATTTTGTGAGTCCTGCCCTAGGTTTTAAAACTACTCCACAGCACATCAGCTGGTTTTATTTGAATATAGTTGTTGATATTAAATAAATTCCAGAATGACCAAAAAAAAAAAAAACATTTGATGAGCACCAAATTTCAAAATGATGTCACTCGTCTATTGGAGAGAAAATGTGTGGCTATAATTATACTGTTTACAATTCACTATTGGGAATACAATTTATCAGATAATCAAAGCCAGATGTCATGAGTTTGATATCCCTTGATAAGCTGGATAAAGATGATTTCAAGAATCACTTCTGCTCATAAAATGAGATTCCAGCTGAACAGCACTGCTTGGACTGTACTTCACTGTCTTGTTAAACCATTCCCTTAGCTGCAAAAGGTGGGGCAATCAGGAGCCCAGGTAAGGTGTTCTCCTCAGTCGCAATGTGGCCTCTTTCGTTTGAACTTGATTCAATTCAGATGGTTTTATTGTTAATCATTACATGTTATTGGTTGGTGTCCAGCTCATTGTCATTTTGCAGACACATATGCACCAGGATACTAAACCCACAGTTGTTTCTGAAATAATTGGCTTTCACAAGAATTAAAAGGAGTGCTTGAATTCAATACAAATGTAAGAATTTTGGCTCGAAATTCCACAAATAGGAATTGCATTAGGATAATGCACAACTAGAGGTTCATCCACCCAGAACAGTAGTCCCATCGCTTAAGGCTTGATTTAGACACATTTGCAGATTAAGTAGCACATTTATATATGGAAGATTTGATATAAGTGCTTTAGCAAGAACACGAGTGGCACATTTCTGCTTCTTAACCCTGTGGAATGCCTTGTACTGTTTTTCAAACTGAAGGATAACATTATTCTCTTGGAGTAATTGAAAGCATGCCACAGATTCTCTCAATACTGAATATCTCAAACCTCTTTTGAACATTCTTTTAATGTCAAGTTAATCAGGTCATTGCAGTCTGGTGACTTTTCAGAGAGTTTTCTACATTCATTAGAAAAAAATATCAATAAAAAGATTGCTAATTTGAACAAGTTTAACCATACAGTTCTCAGAAGCATCTAAAAATCTCTACAGGTGCTAAATAATCGTCTAGCTTTTGGCCTAGAAATCTTTTCGCTATTTAGCTTGGCAAAGTCCAAAAAATATTCAAACTGAGAATACAGTAGCAGCCAGCTGGCTACTGCTGAAAACTGCGAGCCATTAATTTGCACTTGGTGTCTTGATGTGTTTAAAATGCTTGTTGGGTTTAGGATCTTGCTAAATGTAGCGTCATCATTAGTACCACTGCCAGAGATTCTGCTCTTGTCTACTACGCCTCTAAGAGGAAGGAAAACAAAGAGAGATTTTGCTTAACATTTGACCTTAATAGAGGCCATTTCCCAACACTGCCCAGCATTCTGTTGTCTAACTGTGCTGTTGGTCACAGGCTGTATCATAACTTAAAGAGTTTTCGTCATTGCTTTGATTTGCCTGCATGAGATTGCTTTGTTACATAAATGTAGCCTGCCCATGAATGAAAATGTATCATACTGTTTCATCATGCCTGAACAACTGTTATAACATTACATTTTATATTATATTAAGCAACTTTTTTTAATTCTTTGAAATATACAGGGCTGTTTTAATAGTGGTACAGTATTTGTACATCATTTTGTCTTTGTAATGAACAGTTTACTACATTTACCCATCAGATGTCCTTCAGTTTGATCCTTCCCTGACCGGTGTCTTGTCGTCAGATTTCTCTGAGTTTGAGAATAATTTTTCTTCTCTCTGTTCCTCTGTTTCTCAGTATCGCCCCTTTGACCCCTGTAAGCAACTTTGGTGTGCTCATCCAGACAACCCTTTTTTCTGCAAGACCAAAAAAGGTCCGCCCATTGATGGCACTAATTGCGGTGATGGGAAGGTACCACTCAGCCTTTCATCCAGATCCATCCTGATACTCACTTGCTTCCTCTGTGTTTATGTGTTGCTCTCTTCCTCTCTCAGCACTGTTTTAAAGGCCACTGTATGCAGCTGACTCCAGACATCATAAAAAAGGATGGAAGCTGGGGGATGTGGAGTGAGTTTGGCTCCTGCTCTCACCCCTGTGGAAGGGGACTACAGTTTCGCACACGAGCTTGTGACAATCCGCGGTGTGTATCTATCTATCTGCTGGTCTGTCTAATTTTTTCATATATAGCTCATTTTTTCCTCTTCTGTTAACCTCCTCCAGTCCAGCCAACGGTGGACGTATTTGCTCCGGCCCAAGCTATCAGTTCCAGATTTGTAATATGCATGAGTGTGAAGACCCGTACCAAGATTACAGAGCCGAGCAATGTAGCATGATGGACAACAAATTTGAGTACCAGAATACCTGGCACCACTGGCTGCCATATGAACACCCCGACCGTAAGTAATATGGCAGAATTCATGAACCACACAGAGTTGAAATAGCTTTTCCTCTGCAAAAAAAGACACCTTGAAAACAGTTATTATACCTTGTATACATACAATGTAAATAATAAATGAATATAATGTTTGAGTTTTAAATAGTTCAATTATAGTTTAATTAATTATATTATTTTAAATTATTTACATTTTATTTAAAGCTTACTTTAGATTGTTTCCCACTGCTGTCCTGCCCACTCTAGCTCAGTTTGTCAGCCAGGCCTGTAACCAGACTGATGTAATCCATCTCTCTGCACAGCTGTTTTCACTTACACAGTGGGTACACATGACAATATGATTTCATTCAAACCCCCCTTTTTTCCACTTCTGCAATATTCATGACATCATTTAGAACATGAAATCCCTCCCGAGTCATTAGTGATGTGGACATCTGCCTTAGTCGATCAACACAGGAACATCCAAAGTAATTATCATATAAACAGACTTTCTGAGCCTTTTTTTTTCTTCTTTTAACTGTCATGTCAATTACGACTGAACTGCAGAAATATTCAGAAAATAATGATTGTGGTTCATGAAATGGGCTTGGATACCTCTGATAATATTTTACTTGTACTTTTTCCACACAGAATGAAATTAAATGCGTTTAAATAACTGGGACATTCAACAGGCATCACAGTGTTCGTAGATAAGCTTAGGTCTTTATGAAAATTTGAGCTGGACTTATTAGAATGTTCTTCTGGAACAGAGGCATCCAGTTTTTGGATAAGCTGTGAAACTGACTGTTATATGATGATATAATGTACAATGCTTTTATAGACCATGTAAAGACTACCAAGAGACCTTTTTTTTGTATAAACCATGGAATAATGTTATCTAACTATCCTCTGTTGGACAAAGACATATTAGATGTGGAATATTTCTGGAAATTTAAATGGTAAACGATCAAAAATGATTTTATATTACTTGATTTTTCTTCTTAGAATTAGAATTTGTTTATTTTTCTTAGAATTCAAGAGCATTTAATCTTTATAATTGTGCATTTGATCTCAGTCCATCACTCGGGGATCTCTCTTGTCTTGTTTTCCATAGCTAAGCAACGCTGCAAACTGTTCTGTCAATCCAAAGAAACCCGAGCTGTAGTCAACATGCAGACTCTGGTGGAACCTGGAACACGCTGTTCCTACAAAGATCCCTACAGTGTGTGTGTGGCCGGAGACTGTGAGGTATATAGCTGTGTGTACCCTTTGGAAAGGTTTTTTTTTTTTTTTTTAGTGGCCTGTTGCTCATGATGTCACTCTCCCTTCAGAAAGTGGGCTGTGATAATGTGGTTGGATCAGCTCTACAGGAAGATAAGTGTGGCGTCTGCGGGGGAGATGGAACCAAGTGCAAGACTCACAAGTTTAACTTCACCTTTGTAGAGAAGACAGGTACGTCTCCGCAGCACACACGTAGGCTGTATCCTAGTGGAGGCAGCATTTTAAGGCATCACAGGACCAGTCCAGACACAATGGCTCTTCCAAACATAGGCATAATTATAAGCCTCATAAGATACAGGTACCTTCTTTCAGACAAATTCGTTGCAAAGGAAATCCCATAACACAATGCACATTGCAACTTGCAAGATCACTGAAAAAATACTTGAATCAAATATTGGTTTCAAATACTATTAATTTAATACTTAAAAGCAGTGATGGATGCTTTCGAAACACTGCTTTGTGAAGCTTGTATGCAACTGCCATGAGTCATGTGATTTCAGGAAATAAAGCTTTGTTGTATCATATCTGTTTCAATGTTTACATTTTTTAAATGTTTAAAAAAAAACATTTATAACAAAAGCCAGATTTGTAGTTACTAGTCTAATACTGGCCTGATTATCCAAGCTCTCGGTATAACAAAAAATAAAAACAAGCGCTACAAATTAATAAAATAACACACCTAGAGAGTTCATGTTTAATAGCATCATACATTTCCGAAAAACTTTGTTTCTTTAATCACATTTTAGGTTTATTAAAGGATTGAAATAAAGTAATAGTGATTTGGAAATGTTTTGGTGTAGGTGTCATTAAAGTGCTGGAAGTTCCCAGAGGGGCGAGACATCTCTTCATCCAGGAACTTAATGGAACTACTCACATTTTAGGTAAAGCCTAATCATTTCCTGTAGTTTTTCATGCATTAAGTGATGTGTCTGTTTGACTGCAGATCTCTCTCTCCATTTTTTGTTTTTACCAAATAGCTGTCAGGAATAAAGCACCGGGTGATTTCTTTCTCAATGCCTATGGAGACTACCCAGAGACACGCTCAGTTATTGAAAAAGGTCTGGAATGGGAGTATGAAAATAAAAACAACAAGGACACCATTCAAACCAGCGGACCCTTGAAAAACGACGTGGTTGTCATGGTAATCTCCTGTAGGAATCCACACACATACATCAGTGGATACACAACTTGTCTTAATTGGTTGTCTTTAAATGTGTAATTGTTTACTAGATCCGAATGCATGGATCAGCCAAGGTGAAGGTGTCGATCAAATACATCACTGACTATGACAGACTGAGTGATGGTACCAATGAGAATAACATGGTCCCTGATAATGCAGTGCCATATTCCTGGGTGGTGAAGAGATGGACACCCTGTTCCAAGACCTGTGGAGGAGGTACTGTAACCACACTGTAACCACAATCATTTATTTGAGAGAAGTTTAAGAGTCAGCTAAGTTTCTACTATGACTGATCTTTTGCTACTGTAAGTCCTGCCTTAAAACATTACTGACCAGTCTTGCCTCAGCAACTCTTGCTCTCCACCATATTATCAAGCTCTTAAAAGTGACTAAAATTGGGGGTAATACTTAGCAAAGAGTCTATAAAACACAACATGGGCATTACTTGAGGACAAAAGAAGTGGAAGTGCTTGACTGAACTCAACATGATTCTCAGTTATTATATTTATTTGTAATTCTCTATTCATGTTCATGAGAATTTCATTCACTACCTTCACTACCTTCTTATGGATAGGTATTCAGATGACGCGTTACGGCTGCCGTAAGAATGCAGAGATGAGGATGGTCCATCGCAGATTCTGTGAGAAAAACAAGCAGCCTCCGCCCCTGTTTATAGACTGTTACTTGAGAGAGTGTGCTCAGCCCATGTGAGTGTGTGTGCCAAATGACTTAGATTTTTATTTCAGTTTTGGGGGCAAGACACACCAAGTGATACTTTATTTTTAATGGCACTTAATAATGTATTTTGTTAACATAAATATTTATATATAATTTATAGATTTAATACACATTAATACATAAAAACGTGTGACACAAAAATTCCCCTAGCACTACATTTACAGGTGCTGGTCATATAATTAGAATTTCATCAAAAAGTTGATTTACAGTATTTCACTAATTCCTTTCAAAAAGTGAAACTTGTATATTATATTCATTCATTACAACACACACTGATATATTTCAAATGTTTATTTCTTTAATGTTGATGATTATAACTGACAACTAAGAAAAAATCTCAGAAAATATCTCAGAAAATCAAAATATTACTTAAGACCAGTACAAAGAAAGGATTTTTAGAAATCTTGGCCAACTAAAAAGTATGAACATGAAAAGTATGAGCATGTTCTGCACTCGATACTTAGTTGGGGCTCCTTTTGCCTGAAAAACTGCAGCAATGTGGCGTGGCATGGTGTCGATCAGTCTGTGGCTCTGCTAAGGTGTTATGAGAGCCCAGGTTGCTCTGATAGTGGCCTTCAGCTCTTCTGCATTGTCAGGTCTGGCATATCGCATCTTCCTCTTAACAATGCCCCATAGATTTTCTATGGGGTTAAGGTCAGGCGAGTTTGCTGGCCAATTAAGAACAGGGATACCATGGTCCTTAAACCAGGTAATGGTAGCTTCAGCACTGTGTGCTGGGGCCAAGTCCTGTTGGAAAAAGAAATCTGCATCTCCATAAAGTTGGTCAACAGCAGGAAGCATGAAGTGCTCTAAAACTTCCTGGTATACGGCTGGGTTGACCTTAAATTGTGTGCCTCTCCTCTCTTCCTCCAGACTTTGGGACCCTGATTTCCAAAGGAAATGAAAAAAATGACTTTTATCAGAGAACATAACTTGCTACCATTCAGCAGCAGCCCAGTCCTTTTTGTATTTACATGCTTCTGACGCTGTCTGTTGTTCAAGAGTAACTTGACACAAGCAATGCGTCAGCTGAAACCCATGTCTTGCATACGTCTGTGCGTAGTGGTTCTTGAAGCACTGACTCCAGCTGCAGTCCACTCTTTTTGAATCTCCCCCACATTTTTTAATGGGTTTTGTTTCACAATCCTCTCCAGGGTGCGGTTATCCCAATTGCTTGTACACTCATTTCTACCATATCTTTTTCTTCCCTTCACCTCTTTATTAATTTGCTTGGACACAGAGCTCTGTGAACAGCCAGCCTCTTTTGCAATGACCTTTTGTGTCTTGCCCACCCTGTGCAAGGTGTCAATGGTCGTCTTTTGGACAACTGTCAAGTCAGCAGTTTTCCCCAAGATTGTGTAGCCTACAGAACTAGACCGAGAGACCATTTAAAGGCCTTTGCAGGTGTTTTGAGTTAATTAGCTGATTAGAGGGTGGCACAAGGTGTCTTCAATATTGAACAAAACACAATATTCTAATTTTCCGAGATACTGAATTTGGGATTTTTCTTAGTTGTCAGTTATAATCATCAAAATCAAAAGAAATAAACATTTGAAATATATCAGTCTGTGTGTAATGAATGAATATAATATACAAGTTTCACTTTTTGAATGGAATTATTGAAATAAATCAACTTTTTGATGATATTCTAATTATATGGCCTGATTTTCTGCAACTATAGTCTGTGTCCAGTAGATGTCCCTATTACACTGTTGTACCTGTTTAAGCTTTGACTGTGTTTGTTTCTGTGTTTAGCTGGGTGGCTGGAGAGTGGGGCGAATGCAGTAAGTCCTGTGGGAAGACGGGAACTCAGACACGTTCCGTAAACTGCGTCCAACCTCTGGGCGACGGCAAGATCAAATCCATTCGCAGCCGTTACTGCAGTGACGAGCGCCCAGAGTCCCGTAGAGAGTGCAATCGCAACCTGTGCCCTGCTGAGTGGAGGCTGGGCTCCTGGTCACAGGTACAGACCTCTGACATGCTGTGTTCCCATCAGTTCAGGTCTGAGAGTGGGATTAGTTTGATATTCTTTAACATGAAAATAATGAATGTTTGTTTGTGTGTGTCTGTGTCTGTGTGTGTGTGCTGTGTTAGTGCTCAGTGACATGTGGTAATGGTACGCAACAGAGGCAGGTGCTTTGTCATACCCGTGACAACACTATTGGACTCTGTCTGGACTCCAAACCTGCTGCATTGAGACCCTGCAGAATGGATCCCTGCCCAAGTGCGTATTTGATCATGTGCTCACATCTTCAGAAATGTTCTTTAAGTCTAAAATAACAACCTGAAATGTCTAACAGATCAGTACATTCCAATTTCAAGTCAACATGAAGGGCTCAGATGGTTGGTGGGAAAGGGTTAAAAGTAATGCATAATGAGGGTGTATATAACTAGTTACACTTTAAAATAAGAATGTGTTCATTATTTAACATGAATGAACTATATTTGACATCATGAAATAGATATAAGATTTTTAAATGTTTTTGAAAGTAGTCTCCTATGCTCACCCAAGCTGTGTTTTATTGATCAAAAATACAATAAAACAGTAATATTGTAAAGTTTTATTACAATTTAAAAGGACATTTCTATTCGAATATATTGAAATTGAAATGTCTTCAGTGTCTGAAGATTCTTCAGATATCATTCCAATATGCTAATTTGCTGCTAATTTTTTTTTAGCATCATAAATTACTTTACTCCCAGTTTTGATCAATTTAATGCATTTTGCTGAATAAAGGTGTTAAATTATATAAAAAAAACACCCTCACCCTGACCCCAACAATTTACTAGAACTTTCTAACATTAACTAGATTAGAAAATAATAAACAATAATATGCAATGCTAGCTTCCTATGTCATCGTCCAAGTGCTAAGCAGAAGTCGTGATATCGATATTTTCATTTCATGTTGATGAATACCAAAATATATAAAGCCAATGAGTTGGGAATATTGGAATGTACACATACTAATGATCCAGCATGCTTATTAATGTTATTAATGAAAGTTGTACTATTTATAGCCTACTAGTTTGGCAGAAATAACAGACTAATTCTTAACACAAATGATCAGACTAATATAGTTGATTGGATTTTTCTTTCTTTCTCTCGCATTCTCTGTGTGTCCTGGGCTTTCTCCTTCCCAATCCCTCTCCCACATGCGACAGGGAGCACTTCTGACTTCAACAATCACGGCAACTTCCTGATACAGTGGTTGTCACGTCACGACCCCAAATACCCCGTGCAGAGGATGTCAAGTAAAGCGTCTCTCTCCAGCCACGTTGTGGCGCTGCGCTGTCTCACCTCTCTCAGCTGGACCTTCCCTCTGTCTCTCTGCCTGGCTTTACAAGGCAAACTCCCCTGACTGCCTCCCTCTTCCGAGGCTTGCACGCTTCTTTTTCCTGGGTGGTGGTCCTCTTTCATGGGGCGTTCTGATAGGGGGAGGTTTCTCTGTTTCTCTCTCTCTCTGTCTCTCGCTCTGTCTCTCTCTCTCCTTTGTGGAGCTCTGTGTTGTGAACGCTGGCCAGTAAGAAATTGTTGACAAAACAAAACATGTAAAAAAATTTGGGGTTGTTCGAAGGGGCTTTGTGATTGGACGGGCAGCTTGCGGAGCTAATGATTGCACTGAGGTTACCGCAGGGGCGACACATTTGTTTGAATCACTGCCCTCTGCAAGCTGTTTCCATATGGCTTACGCTCTTAAGGCGGACGCCGTTTTACAGAGGCGCCGCCTGAGCTGCAGGTGTGAAAGGAAAAAATAAACATGAAAAGTGGCTAAAACAAAAAAAAAAAAAAAAAACTAAAGCTTTATTGTGAATGTGAACTTGTCACAATGAGGAAACCTTTGCTAATTGCTCATTCCACATCCTATTCATTCTGGAAACCTGATGGGACAAAAACAACCACTCAAACTAACAAGTTAAGATGTTAACATGGGACGTACTGTTGAACCGCCATCATATGTGTTGGTGGCCATGAGGTGGAACTTGTAAACAGGGTCGCTTTACTGCACACGTTCGAATGCCACAACCACCTCATCCTCCATCCTCTCTTTGACTGTTAACAAATTCAATAAATGCAGCTTATTTGTGCTTGCAGACTTTAAACAACATATTAATATATTTGTATTTATATATGAATATAAATCTATATGGGTACCAATAATATAAAATATTAATAATTTGTTTTACCATGAATAAGCTGTAGCTTATTAGCCTAACATTTTGACTGCTATTGATCGCTTTAATTCTTGACTGTTACGTGTATTTTTTTATTGATTTTACATAAAATACAGAACTATTGCTATTTAATAACAGAAGTTAAGTGTTTCGGGGGAAAGGGAAGACCTATATTATGCAGGACTCGCTCAGCCAGTTGCCTCTCCATTTTTATTTGTATTTTTTTTTTCAAGAGAAGTGGTTTCATTTTATCGGATTCATCGTGAACGAGAGAGATTCATGCACATTAAATATTTCCACTTGGTGATGAGTGACATGCGATTTCGTTATGCCTTCGTATGTGCGAGGGTTTCTGACACGCGTTTGCATGCGTGTACGTCTGCCAGCATGCGTTTTTAACGACAGTTACCAGTGGCCATACAAAAGACGACACATAAATATACCTCATGAACTTTCATCCACATCCGAGCGCACTCTTTTCCGGGCTGGGGGGGGCTGGGGGTACATAGAGAGTAAGAACAATGCCTTACACTACGTTTGAATGTATCGGCATTTATCTGTGAAAGTTATGGCTTAGCACACAGAAACCAGAGGCAGCTTCAAACAAAACCTGAAATAGAACCAACCGATCAACCAATCATCACACATCCGAAAACAGTGGCTAACTCATTGGATACGGAGAACGTTTTAGTGGAAACCTACACTCGGCATCTCTTTATCACTTCAGACGTGTCATTGTATCGTGAAACACATTTCTGTTGTGACTATGTAGCGAGCTATCCGAATTTTCATGCTCAAAGCCGTGGAGAAAACACTAGGAAAAGCCAGACCTTGCAGTGAGATACTGTAAATAAACATTGGTGTTTACTGTATTTAATAACATTTATGACTGTTATCTCCTTACTTATAAGAAAAAAAAAATGCTAATATTATATTCTATGAGTAACTGTCATGTTACTTCACTGGCCTAACTGCGTCTTGGCTGGCTGTTGTGGGGGAAAATGTCTGGGGAACATTCAGATGGACTTACGTGCACTGCGTCTATATGCACTTTGATTTATCAGGGAAACTTTATTAATGTTTTGTAAATGTTTAATATATGACACTTGTATGTGCCATGCCAGTTTTTACATCATCATGGAAATCCTGTATTTTATTTAACCAATGACCTATTTATTTATTTACCTCTTCATCTGAATTACCAATGGATTAATTGTTCTCAAAGTAATGAAGTGTTTAACCAAAGTTACTGTGAACTTGTACCTTTCAATACAGTTGATTATTTATTTTTCTGAAGAAGACAACTCTATCTGTATGTTTAAATGGGGGTGGGAGTGCATTTCATTGTTTCAGTTTCTGTCATGATCAACTGCAAAAGTAGGAATAAAAAAAAGTGTTATAAAAATGGAAAGAAAAGAAATCGAATGGCTTTTTTTCTGCCTGTGTTGTCGCCCTGCTTTCTGTCTGTTTCTCTTTCACCATCTGTGGTGGAATTGCAGGTTATTTTGCAGTTGTTTTATTCTCATGTCAGTTGTGCTGAAAATATAAGGCTTACTGTAGTGAATCTGGGTAAAGCAAAAACACAGATATTTGCCACGTTTTCAAAGAATAATGGGTTTTTGTAGTGCAATGAACAATTTGTTTTAAATTTTAACTCATTTTCTGTTATGTTAAGTTGTGAAAAACAGTTGTTTTTGCTATTTTGTGAAGGACTCCTAATCTGTCATTAAACTGTTTTTGTATATATATGAAGCATACTGATATTCGCAGATATATACCCTGTTAGCCACTAAAAAACCCTTTGATGATAACACATTTTTGGAGGATCTTGCTAAATGTTTAAAGCCTGGCTCACACTACAGGTGTTTTAAAATCATAACCGATATAGAAATCTGGTTGCAGCACACACATGAGGAGAATCTTTGCAGATTATCTTCCCTCAAATATTAGACATGCACACACTACAAGATTTGAACATTGCAAGATATCATTAAGATCATCATGACAGAAGGAGCGCCTCACGTGATCTCAAGCAGCAGATCGTCACTTAATTTTTTTTGTTAATTATTATTTTATTTTTTTAGCGTGCTAGCTTTGTGTACTCACCCGGTGTATTCAAAACTGAGGCGATTTCACTCCAGGCAAAACATCCTGTAGTGTCAGTCAGGCTTTAGCTAATGATTATATAAATAAATATAATCCATTTTCAGAAGGACGAAACCACATTCATAGTCCATTAATAACCACATTCACAAGGAAGATTATTATTATTTAATATTATTATTAAAAGAAAACTGCATTTTAACCGATAAATCCTAACAACCTAACGTTTATACCTAGTATGCATCTAAATGCTGGTTTTGCAGAGTTGCTTAATGGTCGGGTCATAACTCTGTTTCTTCCTTTGCTTCAACTAATGCTTCTCTTTAAATTGTATTTATTTAATTTTTTTTTAATCCCACATTTCTGCTTATTTCTTACTCAGACTTGGGAAAAGCATTAAGCTTGGAAGATGTCTACTGTAGTTATCTGCACGTATCCTCATTCAACTCCTCATTATACGTAGATCATAGGAAGCTTTTTCTACTTGATCTGGCCTTTTTCTAAATGTAGTTTTGATATGTTAACAATTGTATTTAGATTGTTGCGGTGATGTTAAATCATGCATTTGACTTTAATTTGATTTCAGTGTACACACACACACGTCTTATTAGGTCCCTCTCTTGTTTTGCAGAACGTTGTCTTGGTGACCGTTCTACATTCTGTCACATGGAGGTGCTGCAGCAGTATTGCTCTCTGCCGGGCTTTCAGCGCATGTGCTGCAAGTCCTGCAAAGTTGGCAATATCACAAAGACCACTGTGACTGCAAGAAAGCCACCATCAAAATTGAAAATTACCACCAAAGGACTATCCACCACAGCCCAAAGTCCCACACGCACAGAGTCCACCACCGCGATGGCCTTTTTGCCTTCTACAGAAGGGAAAAGTGCCACATCTGTAAGCACACCTTGGTTATATACAATTTTAGCAACGTCAACTGATACTCTCGGATATTCGACAACGCCCTTTTATCCATATACTACAACTCCTCTCTATAAGCACACTACTCCAGAACAGAGCACATCCTTTGCCATTGCTACACCAAGTAGGATCACACCTGCACCTGCAGATGATGTGGCAAACAGCACCGAATTACCTGTTAGCACTGTTTTCCCAGTCATTTTCAGTGATCTGAATAATGGCACTCTCGTTCCCAGCACCACCGTCCAGTTTAAAGAGTCTGGTGAAGGTAGTGGTGCACCAGTTGTGGACAGTAGTGGGATGTTGCAGTCAACAACAGCGAATGGTGTGAATGAATGGGAATTGACAACCTCAGTCAATATGGATGTCAGCATCCCTGTGACATCTATAGTAGAGGTGCTAACAACCACTGAAGAACCTGCTCCCCTGGTACCAAGCATTACAACTTCAACTTCCAGTACACCACTGTCCAGTACAACAGCATCTGGCACAGAGAAGACGAGTGGACGGCCAAATAAAGTGGAAGAAGTGAGTGAGAGCAATGCTATTGATATACCGTATCGAATAATCCCATTGGACAATGAGTTTCCTGTGAATAACATCATCCCCAGAAGAGGACGCGTGTTTCTGCGTGAGAAAACACGGAATAAGCGCATCCAGGAACTGCTTGAGGAGAAGCGCAACTTTTTGAGAAGGATGAAAAGAGCACAGGGGATTTGAGCCCTGTCCAGTTTCTCTTATAGAGATACAGCTGCCAATGCAACTTCTGAATCTAGACTTTATTTTGGTGCTTGGGTCAAGAACTGGAAAATGTCCAAAATATTGCTGTGAACTGACGCTTTCCCCTCTTTTAATGACATGGCAAACTGATCTTTGTGAAAGTCACAAGTGTTTGCACAGTTGTTTTGGCAGGTTTCACTTAAGGATATTGTAATTCAAAGTGATTTATCATTTTAAAGGATTAGTTCAGCCAAACATATAAATTCTGTTATCATTTATTCAACCTCGTGTCTTTCCAAACCTGTACGAGTTTCTTCCTGCCATGGCACACAAAAACAGAGATTCAGCCATTTTTTTATTTCCATTTTCCGTATTACATAAGTGAATGGTAGTGAGGAGCTATGAAGCTCCAGAAGTGACAATAAAGCATCATACAAATCATCTTCCAAAGTCTTCTGGAACCATGTGGTATTGTACCAAAAAACAAGTAGTTTTTCACAGACAGTATCATAACTAAATCATAAATCTTTAATATCATTCACATTCCAAGAAATCCGAACACGGTTCATTAAGATTTTTATGGTACTTTTATGGTTCTGTTTTATCTGTTTTGGAAGCTTGACTGCTTCTCGTCCCCATCTCCTTTCACTGAATGCAAAAAAAGCAGCATGAAAAAGAAAAGAAAGCCAACGAGGGTGAGTGACTGATGATAGAAATTTCATATTTGGGTGATCTAGAAATCATAGAAAAAGAGTTAGGCAAATTATCATTTGCACAAATCGATGCTTCCGAACATGTTATTCTCCAAATATGCTCAATGACAGATACAGACGATAGGCACATACTGTATTATGAATAAATTAGCAAAAATAAAATCAGTTGACACCAGTCTGAATTGTACGTTGACTACAGTGTGTTTCAGCTGCACATTTTTATCATAAACATTTCTAATAATTAAAAAATAATGTGGTGATGTGAATATAGTAATAAACAAAACAATTAGTCCAGTCAATGAGACATTGATTTTATTACATGCACCTATATCACAGTCATACTAATGAATCATTTGATAAGAACAATTCAGGGATGCACCGTATTACAAAGATGTTAATTTTGTGCTTGTGAATTATATTTCCTTTCACCAGTATTCAAGCTTGTGCTGAAACTTCATCAGATCAGGTCAAGATGACATATATTTTTATTTGTGAGATTTTGACTTGTTATAAGAATACTTTACACCCTACCCAAAGATGTCAAAGACTCCAGCATTATGTAAAAAGCAGAAAAAAATGTCAAAAACAAAAATAAATTGTATATGTCGCAAAAAAAATGTTTCACGGCTTTATATCTCTCTCATTTTTTTTTATTAATTTTTTGTGTGTGCTTTTACATACCTTTTTTAATAATAAACTGCTAAAGTAAGTATACCAATTAATTATTGTTCTTTGCATAGTTTACTTTGAAAAAGTTGAATATGGAACTGGCATGTTGAATAATTCCAGACAAACTTTTACAGCTGTTTAATTAATTAAATTATCCATACAAATTCTTTAAAAAATACTTGGCGAAAATGCTTGTACTCTTCTCTTTATTTTATAGCCGCGTTTCCACCGCAGGAACTTTACCCAGGAACTAGGGACTTTGGCCTGGTACTTGGTGTGTTTCCACCATAGACAGTAAAAGAAATGGACACAGCGACCCCATTGGAACTCAATTGAGACAAATGAAGCCCGGTTTTAGCGTTTTTTAGCACTTCCGTTTCTGACGCGCAGACTCAAACGAGGCTTGACGACATCAGCAACCTGTCTGACAGATGTAAATCTTCTAGTAGCTGTGCGTGCAAACTGCCATCGTTAATCTTACAGAGACGGCGAGCTCGAGCGGGGAGTTCTTTGTCGTGAGTGAGCAGGAGTAAGTATTCTGATAAATTATTTTGTATAGTATTTTAAAATGTAACGCCAGTACACCATAATAAGTTAATTGCCTGCGAGCTTCTCCTCCTGTCTGTACGGTAATGCGACAGGGAGCCGAGTGGTTATGACGCAATCGTTAGCCTATTTTTTACAAAAACTGTTTATACGGGGCCATAATGTAACATAGAAGGTAATGAAGCCCATTATACATTGTTGTGTATCTTTAGAAATAAATAATGGACAAACAGAGTCTTTAAACGCCTCAAATGTAAAGTTATTCGCTGTCAAAGTGACGCCAAAATGAATGGGAGTCAATGGGAATGCTAACGCAAGTGAAGTTCTGCTACAAGATGGCAGCCCCCACCCGACTTCAACTTCCGATCGAGTTCCTTGCCCCTTGGTTTCCACCGCAGGAACCAGGAACTAAATAAAGTTCCGGGTAAAAAAATGCCCCTCAGAAAGTCCCTGCTGGCGAGGTGGTACTTTTTCAAAGTTCCGGAACTTTCGGGGGCGGGACTTTGGCGCTAAACATGCTGATTGGTTGAGTTCACGCAGCATTGGTTGAGTTCAACCACCATTTATTCGAATCAACATTTTCAAAATATTACTCTTATTGTGTCATGAAATGTAATTTTAAAAGTATTTCAGGCGAGAATGTAGTTGTTTAAAACTCAAATCTGTGGTTTATTTATAAAGACAGTGCCTATTTAAAAATGTGTTTCGCCGATCTCTGAGACGGTGAGCTCCACTCGATCAGCGGGAGCTCAGTCCTCATGTATCCGCAGAGAGCAGCCTCATCTCGGATAGATCTTCTGATATGTGCCGCTGGCTCTGATGTGTCTTCAGTGGTTAAACATAAAATATAATTCAGCTGCGGGGTAAATCTAACAGGTTTTCTTTGGTCTGTATTCAATTTATCTATATGTTAAAATAAAAACAAAAAAGGCAAGTCTATATAATATTTCGTTTCATTGCAATGGCTGTACATAACATTACACATATCCCTGAACTAAGTACATTTCTGCAGCTGTTATTATGTTTAAATGAAAACGAAAGGAGGCAGTGGTATTTTATATCCTATTTAGTTTTATTGTAAATATACTGAGGGGAAAATAACAGTAGCCAAAGCGATCTGAGTTCACGCAGCATTGGTTGAGTTCAACCACCATTTATTTGGATCATTTTCAAATATTACTCTTATTGTGTCATGAAATGTAATTTTAAAAGTATTTCAGGCGAGAATGTAGTTGTTTAAAACTCAAATCTATGGTTTATTTATAAAGACAGCGCCTATTTAAAAATGTATTTCGCCGATCTCGTAGACGATGAGCTCCACTCGATCAGCGGAAGCTCAGTCCTCATGCATCCGTAGAGAGCAGCCTCCTCTCGGACAGATCTTCTGATATGTGCCGCTGGCTCTGATGTCTCTTTAGTGGTTAAACATAACATAATTCAGCTGCGGGGTAAATCTAACAGGTTTTCTTTGGTCTGCATTCAATTTATCTATATGTTAAAATGAAAATAAAATATTATAATATAATATTATAAATATAATATTTCGTTTCATTGTAATGGCTGCATATACACATATCCCTGAACTAAGTACATTTCCGCAGCTGTTATTATGCTTAAATGAAAACCAAAGGAGGCAGTGGTATTTTATATCCTATTTCGTTTTATTTTAAATATACAGAGAGGAAAATTACAGGATTCGCGTCGTCGCTGACATCACACTCCCCAGTCAAATGCACGAAGTCAGAACTAACTACCGATGATGCACGTCCAAAATCAGCGTACCTTTTTTCTTTTTTTTTTTTAAATCAGCGGTACTTTGTATTGAGAAACGCGCAGACCTACGTCACCAGTCTATTTGCCTAATCTACCCGGTACTTTACACCGTGGTGGAAACGCAGAAAGCAACAGGTCTGGGGGGAAAAAAGTTCCTGGGAAAAAAAGTTCCTGGTACAAATGTTCCGGGTAATTTCGGTGGAAACGCGGCAATATTGGCCTGAAGGTTTCTCAGAGAAAGAAAGGGCCAATTAGAACAGAAGGAATTAGAGCTGTACCTCTCTGCTGGAGCTCCTCACCTCACTTCATCCTCTTCATTAGCTTTCATCCTCACTGCAGGTGAACGTGTGGATGGACTCGGGGGCTAATAACAGAGGAACAGGACCCAGCTTAAAGCTTAAAGACGAATCACAAATAAAATATTACTTGTTTTCCCCCAGTAAGGACAAAAGATAAAGATCATCTACATTTCTTTGTTCAAGTCTACTGAGAAAAATACACTATTAACATCAGTTTGTCAGAGAGTTAAAGAAGAACTTTGCCAACGTAGGTCTACAAAATTCATATTCAGTATGAATATTTCTCGTCTGTTTTATATCTTTTAAGGAATTATAGAAGAAGTATTCTGAACCTCCTGAACTATGAAAATCAAAGTTGATGAAACTGAGTTATTTATTCACTCCCAGAGCTGTGCTAGGCACTTTTTATTATGGATGGATGCACTTTATTGGACTTCTTTGGAACTGTTGAAAAATAAAACACCCATTCACTTTCATTACAAAGGTTGGAAGAGCCAGGACATTTTTAAATATGACTCTAACTGGATTCGTCTGAAAGAAGAAAGTCGTGCAATCCTAGGATGACGTGAGGTTGAGTAAAACATGGGGTAATTTTCATTTTTGGCCTGTGACATCATTGGTCCAGCAGATGGCGTTATATTACAATACAGCAAACATCAACAGCCTCTGTCTCAGTAGTGTTACACGAGCAGGTGTGATGGACAAGGAATATATTGCTCTCACAAGTCTCCGGTCACTGTATAAATCGTATTTTAGAACTACGTTAACTGCTGGTATACATAAATGTCCATTCAGTTGTGTTTAGTGTTGAATTCTTGACAGTGTTTCACTGCTAATACATGGACCCACATTCTAGTATGAGACTATTGGGTAGGACTGGAACCAAGAGAGATATTTAGTGAGACTAATTGAATAAATTAATTGAATGGAATCATAATCTTGCATTGTATGGCAAGAAATTAACTTTTGAAAGATTATGTAAGATTAATAAAATGTACGCGAGGAGCCGCTTTAAACACCACTCTATTCAAAATTTGATCTCAGGGAAAATTATATTTTTACCCCTGAAATAAATTTCCGGTATCTTTCAAAGACATTTTATAATTTAGCATTATGGAAGTAAGTTTAAAAGGAAATACTCAAAACACAAGGCAGGAAGGGGAAAGGAAATAAACTACACAGAGGGAAGGAATGGAAAACATCAAAACAAAATGGAACAAAAGAAACTAAACGAAAAGAAAGAAGAGGAGTAGCTACATATCATGTCCTAGTTTGAACCTTTGAAACAAAATGTGCTTTTCTTGCTCAAGCTTAGTAAAGATGAAGATGTCTGGGGCATTTTTATTATTTAAAAAAAGATGTTTAAGTAATGACACACCATCATTTTACAAGCTAAAATGAAAACAAGAGGATTAATTGGATCTCTCAAGCGGAAGCATAAATCTGTGGCTGTTTTCAGACGCTGAGTTTATAATTGACCAGATTAGACATATTGGCTGATGAATATACTGTAGGATTACAGATGCTCTCGCTGTCCAGAGGCCAAAAGAAGCGTAACTGTTTGTGACTAATTGTGTTTGTTCATAAATCAGGACAGCCATCTGTATAACGATCACCCCCTGCCATGAGTGTGTGTGTGATGTACAAAGGTGGGCTGTTTCTGTAGCAGATTCTACTGCTTAGATATGGGAGGAAAAGCTCCCCACAATCCACATATATTTATATCTTCATTCAGGCCTGATTTTCTGGTTCCTCCACGGGAGCATGGCATGAAATTGGGAGCAGGATTCCATTAAAATCGCTGTGTTCAGTTCTTTCGCCCACAACAATCCCCTTTAAGGAGGCTTGCTCTGTCATTGCCTTCATATAAAGATTGAAAAAGCATATTTTGCTGATTATTTGTAATACATCATAAGCTGACCTTTAGTCAAAGAGCCATAAAGGCACCACAAGGGTCAGCAAAAGTACCGGTCACATAACATGCTAAGATCTGTTCAATAAATCCCACTTAGGAATTTTGTCTGCAAATTAATTTATGTCTTTAACACAAAGTCTTAATGATAATCGCTGTAAGAACTTCAAACTTCTGGTCATAGTCTGATTTTTTTTTTTTTTTTTTTTTTTTTTTTTTGAGTTTTCTTAAGGACAGTGTTCAGGAGGTCAAGAACAGTTCATTTGAATGGCCAAGGACATTCTGTCAATAGCTTTATTGGTCTCAGACTGAGAAAAGGAAAAGGGATGAGTTAATTGGATCAGAACTGACTACAGTTCTGGCTTGAAATCTACTGTATATGCAAGCATCTGGTAAGTATTGATCTTTTTTTTCTTCAGGTAGAACTTTCCCCCAGAAAATATTAGTAAAACTGAAAACATTATATGGTATTTTTAAATGGTTTTTTTTTTTAAATTTCATATAATTTAAGTATATGATTCAGTAAACATTCATGTTTCAGAGTGTCTCAGTTGCATAGGATGACATATTGAGAATACAGTGATTTATACACACCTGGAACGTGTGTCTTTAAGCAGCAACATCCGTTTCCTGCAATGATCAGTGGGGCCAATCAGCTGCCAGCTTGATGAATAAGAGATGCTATAGCTGCCAGAATTCATATTTAGAGACTGATTAAATCTAATAATGTGAAACTGAAGGTGAAAATAGATTTTCTGCTCATGCAGAAACTAATAGTCTCTTCGGTTTTGGCCCTGCAGCTGTGCACATAATTCTTGTATTCAAAAACTTAGGAATTTATACAGATAAACAATTTCATAATATCACATTACTACAGCTTGTTGAAACTGAGCAAGCCCCTCAGTTGTCCTTTCTATATGCCCAGAAGCTCTCACCAATAAAAAAATGAAATTCTGTTTGACTTGCAATAAATCTAACTAGACATCGAGTCGTTGTGATTTTGCCAAGCAAGACATGTTCCTGGATCAACATTACTGTCCAAAATACAGACTTTACCCAATCCCTACCCCTAAACCTAAGCCTACCCACAATTTATTCCTAAATCAATGGGAAATGATAGCTGATTAACAAGGGTGTAGAACCACCTAATCCTGACTGTAAGCTTAAAACTGACATTTCCTGAAAAGTTATATCTACAGTATATTCTGAGCAGTTGATTGGAACGTTGTTCCACGATCAACAAGGATGTTGATCCAGGAACATGTTGTACTTGTTCAAGTCACGTTCACCCTAAATACACCTAGAGAGAAGTGGTATTTCAATATCTAGATATTAAATAACAGTTGGCAAAACAAAACAAAAGTAATAATAATAATATATACATATTGTGACAGGGTGAAGAAGCACACGACACGAGGGTCAAGGTAAGTTCCCCGAAGGGTGGATTTTATTGAGGTGGTGTAGGGAAAAATAGCCAACGTGAGGGGTTTCCGGTGCTCAGTCTCCTCTTCCTCCTTTGGTGGTCAGTGCTGTGTGGGTCCGTGAGGTCCGTGTCTTTAACGGGCTGGCGGACACACGTTGCTGTCTGGAGGGGAAACACAGAAAAGTGTAAGCTGAGTCTTCTGGAGACATCTGTCACCTCTGTATTCGACGACGCTGCTTATAAAGCCCGTTTCCAATGGGCTGCAGGTGTGACCGCTCAGCCCGTAATGAGCAGGTGCAGGCGTGTCTGTTCTGTTTCCAGGGCGACGCTGATGAGTGCTCGGGCCACGCATCACAATATATATATATATATATATATATATATATATATATATATATATATATATATATTAGAGTTACAACTTTTGGGCATTAACACGTGATTAATTCAAAATTTTTAACACATTAAAATGATCTAATGCAAATAAACTACTTAAGCATGTGAAGTTGCGTCATTAATGTATTTCACCACATGCAGTTAGATGATCTTGAAAGTCAGGAGTTAATCACTCAGAGAATCTACAAAGGCACAAGCACCTGAAACCCGGTAGGTAAGAGTGTCTCTCATTTTAAGCTAAACTGTGGAAAAAATGCACCAGTAAGCCTATGCGTTCCAAAACAAATGTAAAGAAATTTAAAGAAAACCAGGCTTATGATTACATCAGAGATGAGAGAGAGAATAGACTAACATTGCGTTTTCAGTAACTTTTTTAGTATGGTTAGAATCCATGTGCAGAATTTTATTAAAGGTCACAGCTTTAAACAGATGTCAATAAACAGGCAGAGGGTCAAAACCAGAGAGGCAAGCTTGGTAAGGCAGATGAACTGGCAATACTTCATGATTAGCAATTGAACAGGTCTGAGTTTATATGGAAGTCAAACAGGAAGTTTAAGCAGTGGAAGCAGAGAAAGTGTAGAGCACAGTCAGTACTTAGGCGTGGGCTCCCTCTGCTGGTTTGGTGTTACAGAACCCCCTCCTTTAGGAGCGACCCCTTGGAGCTCGATGTGGATGTCCCCGTGGTCTAGGTGCTGGGCATCTGGGGCTGGCTTGTTGAAACTCTTCGATGAGTGATGGATCCAGAATCTCCCGGGCGGCTACCCATGACCTCTCCTCAGGTCCATAGCCCTCCCAGTCCCCCAGATACTGGAGCTGCCCTCCTCTTCGTCTTGAGTCCAGTAACACATTCACCCTATATGCAGGAGCTTTATCAAGGTTCAGTGGTAGTGGACGTTCTGGGGCTTCATGTCCAGGGTCAGCTCCCCGGTGGACAGATTTGAGAAAGGACACATGGAAAAAGAGGGAGACATACGATAGTTAGCAGAAAGCTTCAACTGGTATGTTACATCATTGACCTGTCTTATTATCTTGAAAGGACCAACATACTTGGGACTAAGCTTCCTGCTTGGTAGCTACAACTTGATGTTCTTTGTAGAGAGCCAGACCCATTTTCCTGGTTGTTAGGGAGGGTGTGGGCAATGTTGTCGGTTTGCTTGGAATTCCTGTGTTTTCACAGATCCCTGTAGATGGACATGAGCATTGTCTCACACCCTCTCACTGCACTGAATCCAGCTGTCCACTGCACGAACTGAAAAGGGTTTGCCAGACCATAGGAACAGAGGTGGTTGGAATCCTTGGATGGACCGGAAAGGGGTTAGACCTGTAGAGGAGTGAGTCAGGGAGGTTTGTACATATTCTGCCCATGCCAAGAACTCAGACAATCTGTGTTGTTCCCAGCTGCAGTAGTTTTGGAGGTATCTTACTACCTCCTGGTTGAGTCATTCGGCTCGTCTGTTGGCTTGTGGGTGATATCCTGAACTTAAGCTGACATTGATATCCAACTGATTGCAGAATGCCCTCCAGACCTGAGAAACAACCTTTTTGAAAAGTTTCAGTCTGGCTTTCGTTCCGCCCACAGCACAGAAACAGCCTTAGTGAGAGTGACAAATGACCTGCTAATGACAGCTGATGCGGGTTCACCATCACTCCTTGTCCTCTTGGACCTCTCTGCAGCTTTCGACACCGTTGACCACGGTATACTTCTTAAATGGCTGCACCACTCTATTGGTCTCAATAACACCGTCCTGCGCTGGTTTGAGTCATATCTCACAGATAGATCTGAATTTGTGGCCATGGGAAGCTCTAGGTCCCGTTTACACGCTGTTGATTGCGGGGTTCCACAGGGCTCAGTTCTTGGACCTATTTTGTTCATTCTTTACATGTTACCCCTCGGTAAAGTCATCAGTCGTTTGGGAATTTCGTTCCATTGTTACGCTGATGATACACAATTATACATCAAAACTGACACTCATTCATCAACTTCATCAACAATTTTATCAATAGTCACTGCCTGTTTGGAGGAAATAAGGGCATGGATGACTCATAACTTTCTCCAGCAGAATAGTTCAAAGACAGAAGCTATCCTCATTGGTTCCCCTCATCAGATCAGATCATCTTCCATAACCTGCATTACATTCTCTGGCCAGGATATTCCCCTGTCATCATTAGTCACCAATCTTGGTGTCAAGTTTGATCTTCATTTAACCTTTGAGGCACACATTAAACATCTTTGTAAAACATCTTTTCTCCACCTCAGGAATATAGCCAGACTCCGCCCCACACTTACCCTACATGATGCTGAGAAACTCATTCACGCCTTTGTCTCCTCAAGATTGGACTATTGTAACGCTCTTCTCATTGGGATTCCTAGCAAGAGCATCCAGAAACTCCAGCACATACAAAACAGTGCCGCTGGGATCCTGATGAGAGTGCGTAAATATGAACACATCACACCAATTCTTCGATCTTTGCATTGGCTTCCCATTTCTGCCCGGATTGAGTATAAAGTCTCCCTTCTCACACATCAGTGCATCCATGGCAATGCCCCCAGTTACCTTCAAGAACTCCTAACTCCACAGACTTCAGTACGTTCCCTCCGCTCCACAAATACCCACCGGCTCCGTCCCCCTAAGACTAAGTCCCGTACAATTGGGGACAGAGCCTTCTGTGCCGCGGCCCCTCGGCTCTGGAATGCTCTTCCTGAACACTTGAGGGCTCCACAAACGACAAATGGTTTTAAAAAGGACTTAAAAACGTATCTTTTTAAAAAGTTTTTCAATGTTTAAAACTTTTTTTCATGTTTAATTTTGTTAGTTTTAGTTGGCAGTTGTTTTTTTAACTTAATTTTTAGATTTTTTTTTTTCTTTTTCTTTTTTCTGCTTTTATCGTAGCACTTTGAGATTTTCTTTAAAATGTAAAGTGCTTTATAAATAAAATGTATTATTATTTATATTATTATAAGTGTATTGAGTACCTTGGTCACTGACTATGTCCTCTGGTAGTCCATATATCTGAAAGATGTGTTGGAAGAGGGTTTGCACAGTTTCCATGGCTGTGGGCAGTTTGGCTTGTGGAACCAGATGGCAGGACTTGGAGAAAAGGTAAATGATAACGAGGATCGTAGTATTATTATTGGATGCTGGAAGGTCAGTGATGAAGTCGATAGACAGGTGGAGAGCATGAGCTGGAGAGTTCGAGAGATACCAGGAAAACCTGAGCAGAGAGAAGTGTGAAACCATTGTATGATTTGAAGTCCTAAAGCTTGAGGTACATAATGCTTGGTGAGGTGTTTACTAGTAAAGTATCTTTTGTTAGACATGATGTCCTGATAGATGAGATTCAGGGTGGCTCCAGAGTCAATCATCACTGTGAGGTCGAGAGAGAGAGAGAGAGAGAGAGAGAGAGAGAGAGAGAGAGAGAGAGAGAGAGTACCAATTCTTAAGGTGACAATATTTATTTACCTGGGGATTGGTTTGAAGCTTGTGGGTGCTTCCTAAACAGCGGTGGCCTGCTTCACCAAACTAAAAATACAATCGATGATGATGTCTTTGTTGTCTCTCATTCTCAAATAGTTGGGACGTGTTGATGTGCATGTGTCCTTCGGGAGAAGACACTTCATTACAAATATTATGTGATTGTTTCTGAAAAACATGAGTAGGAATGGAACAGCTGCATTGCCATAATATCCAAACTATGTTTCTCAGCTGACAGCTGGATAAAGCAAACCAATGTCTTGCTGGTAAAGTTTTAGTGTACAGTATGAGGACTGTAATCAAGGTGATCTAAAGGTAATGTTGATTTAAATATGATAATCTTGTACCATAATGATGTAAACATACAAAGAGTAAGAAAATGTATTGCATTCATTGTAATTAACAACATGAAGTGTATTAAACACCATATAACATCAAGGTTTCCCAAACTGGTGTTCATAAAGGAACTGCAGGGGGTTTGTGAATAAATGAAAAGCTAACAATTAATTAATAAATCATAAGTCATGTAAAATTCAAATGAATAATTCTAAAATAACAATCACTTATTAAAAAAATTAATTATTTTATTTGCCTACATGCCATATGGCCATTAACCATTAACTGAAGCAGGAACACATGTTACAGTGCCACCCATTAACACCATCAAGACATCGAAAATAGCTGGTTGACCACCCCTTTAAAGTAAATGCATCAGATTAAAACGGTTCAGATGACAAAAAGCTTGGGAATGTCTGCATTACATAATAAATAATGTGTTTGAAACACAAAAGCCTTTCAATAATACATAATAATACATAGTTAACCTACAAAAAACAAAAACAAAAAAAATATATGAAAAAGAGAAATTAGGAATAATCAATAAATTATGAATAATTTATAGCTATTGTGTGAATGTATAATGTAATCTATAAAAAGTAACTGTAGTCTGATAACGAGTCTTTTATAATGTCATTTAATCTGATTACAAGTACTTAATTTTTGGAATCTGATTCCATAATCCAACTCATGCAATCAGTTACTACCCATATATATTACAGTTATACTGTATATTTATTTGGATCAAATCAATACAGCCTTGGTGAGCAGAAAACGACTTCTTAAACTTCATTATATCAACATATACATGTTTACCTCAGTTCTGACTACTGAAACATTTTCATTACATTAATGTATAATGTTCTTTTTCTCACTCACACCTGCAAAACTTTTTTTTTTAACTGTTCTGTGTGTGTTCATTAAGTAACCTGAATTAGATCAAGTGAGTGATAAAACATTATTAATATATTCAGAATCAGAATCACAATGATCTTTATTGCCAGGTATGTTTACACATACAAGGAAATTGTTTTCATGGCAGAAGCTTCCACAGTGCAACAGAATGACAGTGATCCAAAAAAAAAAAACAAAAAAAAAACAAAACACAGATTGCAACAGATGTTCATTAGATGGATTGCCTTGAGGGAAGAAACTGTTCCTGTGTCTGGTCGTTCTGGTGCTCAGAACTCTGTAGCGTCGACCAGATGTCAACAGTTCAAAGAGGGAGTGTGTTGGATGTGAGAGGTCCAGAGTAATTTTACTAGCACTTTTGCTCAATCTGGATGAGTACAGTTCTTGGAGAGTGGGGAGGGTTGTACCTGTGAATAATCACTCAGCAGTCTGGACTCCCCTCTGTAGTCTTCTGAGATCAGATTTGGTAGCTGACCTGAACAAGAGAGTTATTGAAGTGCAGAGGACAGATTCAGAGGATAGAGGTGTGAATGGATGTGTGGAGAGGTGTTCTGGGTGGGTGTTTTTTTTTTCTTCTTTTTTTGCAGTAAAACTCATTCAGATCATCTGCCAGTTGTTGATTCTCCACAGTTCTGGGGGATGGTAGTTGGTGATCTCTTTCAGACCTTTCCACACTGATGTCGCTGGAAGTAAATCTTTTCAGAATAATTCCTCCTTTCCATCCTGATCTCCTTTTCAAGTGTGAATTTTGCCTGTGTATACAAGACACTGTCCCCCTTCCTGTAAGCATCTTCTTTGGCCTTACGGAGCTGTCTGAGTTTTGCAGTGAATTATGACTTGTTATATTTGTAGGTTAAATGAGACTTGGTAGGAATGTACATGTCTTCAGATAAACTGATATAAGATGTTACAGTCTCTATAAGCTTGTCCAGTTGGTGGCAGCAGCTTAAAAAAACCATCCAATCAGTGAAAACAAGCTTGTAAATCCTGATATGATTCATTAGTCCATCTTTTTACAGTCCTTATACAGGTTTAGCTGATTACAGCATCTGTCTTTAAGTCGGTATAAAAACTAAACAGTGATCAAAGAGACCAGATTTGCTTTATTAAAGTCCCCAAGAATTATTAAAACAGAGTCCGGGTGTTCTGTGTCTGTGATCTGATCATCGAGTTGTTGTAGAGCTCATGTATGCTTGCAGAGAATGAACAAGCAAAACTCAAAACATATAAACAACTGCAATATCTTCAAGATATTCGTTTAGTTTTGGTAGCATTGCATTCAACATTGAGCAAAGCACAGGACTAATTGTAATAAATAAATAAACAAACAATGAAAAAGATACCTTGTTTTGAGGAAAGCGGAGGTTCTGATGCTGAGGCGAACACCTTATCTACTATAAACAGACAGTGTTGAAAGAACTGGTCCTGAAGACTGGCCATCATCTGTTCCTGAAAGTGCTGACAGCATTGCTCCAAAAACGTACAGTCCTTTAGTTCAGCGCAGGTGCCTGAGACAGTGAATATGGGAACGCTATCTTTTTCGGTTCTGATTAAACATGTCTTTGACACTGACACATTGGTTTTTCAGAAGCCAATGGAGCTGTTTTGCATAGTGTAATGATTTGAGACTTTACAGTTAGAGAAATAATGAATAAACAAACAAATAAACAAACAAACCACTACAGATGTTCACCGCTGATAGGAGTGTGGGTGTCTTTGAAGCAGCAGTAATAATGCTGCAGAGGTCTTTGATATCAGGGTTGCTCACTCATGCATCCGCTTAATTAAGAGTGGTGGCAGCTACTTCCTCATGGCCTATTTCAGGGCATGAAATTGTTTGTCATCATGACATGTCATTCCAGACATAAAATATCATTCATTGGCTTCAAGTGTGCTCTGCTAACATGTTATTTACAATGTGACCTGTTCCATCATGTGTCTGAGAAGGAATCTTTTTTTTTTTTTTTTTTTTAACAGAATTATACTTATTGGGGCTATTTGGCTTTTCACGTTTCCATGGAAGACTTTTTTTTTGTTTGTTTCTGCATAAAATAAAAAATAATAATAATTCAAGTTTGACTAAAACAATTGTAACATCTCACAATATACTTTTTTTATATTAGATTTGTGAGGTATACATTCAAAATTGTGAGAAAGTAAGAAGTAAGAATTTAGAACAGAAGTCTAAATTCTGAAATTTTCTCACAATTTTTTTTAATGTGAGGTATAAACTTGCAATTGCGAGCTATAAAGTCCAATTTTAAGGGGGGGAAATACGATGTTCTCAGAATTGTGAGTTTGTCACACAATTCTAATGTACTGTAATAACATGCAATTGTGACTTACTGTATATAGTCAGAATTGTTAGATGTAAACTTGCAATTCTGAGAAAAGTTACAATTTCGAGGTATGCATATTAAATAATATAAAAAATAAAATATTATTATTATTTTTTTTATTAATGTTTCATTTTGATAGGTGTTATTGTAAAATGTTCATGTATTTTTTTATTCCTTTACAAATCATAGTTTGGATTATTTATTTTTTTTAAACAAAATGTTAAATGCTCTTTATGTTGTTAATTACAAGTTGAAAATATTGTCTTGCTCTTTGTATTTTTATATCAGTGTGGTTAATATAAAATTAAACTTTATATCAATATGATAAATGAGTTAGGTCAAAAGTAATCTGAATTTAATCAAAAAGATATTCTATATTAATAAATTTATATTAATCAGTCCACTAACACTCACACTTTCAGTTCAAATGGGCTATTTAGTCTTATTGTTGAGCTTTCGGATGCAGTGATGAATCTTCAAAAGAAGCAGAAAAAAACTTGTTTGTTATATGCAAATTACTCCATTTTAGCATCCATAAAATCAAACTGACCCTTCCAGGGATGAATCATTTTGGAAATCAGGTTTCTCACCCATGACAAGATGAAACATTTGTGAGCACACTGTGTGTGTGCTGATGGTATTTTTCTAGGGGGTGGCATCAAATGTGTATGAACAGCTTCCTGAAAATGATTCAGTCAAAAGGTTCTAAGAAACCATTTGAAGCATGCCATTTTAAAGGGAAACAGAAAATTGCTTTCTTTTTTAAACATCTCACAGCTGTGGCATAGCATTGGTCAATTTGAACATGCTTACTTATATATATATATATATATATATATATATATATATATATATATATATATATATACAGCTTTCAATAAAGAACTGGGTGTAATACAAAATGTAACATAGTAAGGGTGATGACATATTTACAATTTATTTACTTCACATTGGCTCAAAATCAGTAAGTAGCTTATAGTAAATAAACATATTTTACTATTGCTGACATACTCCTGATTCTCCTTAAAATCACCTGTGTTTTTACAGTGTTGTCAGTTTAGGCAATGAAGATAAAGATAGACCTGGTTTATTCTAAATATATTTTACAGTATACTGATAATATGGTGACATCCCTGCATGCACTAATGATTCATAGTATCTTTAGATATTTTATGTTATGTTAGTTTAATTAATCTATTTTATTCATTTATTTATGTACTGGTGGAAAGCAAGGTGGAGGCTGATAGAAATATTTCCAGAAGCATATCAAAAGACGTAGTGAGAGGGTGGGGGGGTTAGAGCGATATTTTATCTCCTTCCACAGAGACCATCTTCTCTCATGCCAAACGCTTTGTAGTGTCCGGAGTGTGTTGTATACTTTAGAGACCCATCTGCAGTAGAAGTCTTATAGTAAATGTCTGCCTGGAATGTATAGGCTCCCCTCTTATATCTAAATGGGGCATTCAAACCCAACTGTCGGTAACAAAATATCACTGTATGTATTTCAAAATATAATTCCAATTAGAATAATTTTGATGCAATTGCAGGACCTTAATGCCCCCCCCCCCCCAAAAAGAACAAAAAACAAAACAAAATGACAAATCTGCAAAAATCTGCAAAATGGACAAACCCAAAAACACCACAAGTTGTAAATGTTATTAATTGTATTTTATTTATTATATTTATTCATTTAAGTTGTAAATAAAATTATTGAAAAAAAAAAAAAAGATTCTTCATCGGAACAGATTTGGAGAAACTGAGCCTTACATTATTTGTTCACCAATGGAACTCTGAAGTGAATGGGTGCCATCAGAATGAGTGTTCAAACACCTGGGGCCTGTACCATGATGGTAGCTGAACAAATTCAGAGTTACAGGATTTGTTTTGAGTTGACAAAACCAAACCTCTCCAATCCGGCTTTGTTGGTACTATGATGCTGTTCATCAACTTTCTTTGTCAATTCAGGTTTTGATCCTGAGTTTGTGGAGCGCGTGCACATGAATGTGTGACATGACTTGTGAACAGCCAATCACGAGCCTTGCAACACAAAGCATGTTTGATTTACTTCTCGTGAGAGACCCAGCGAGATTCGAAACTAAAGGTTAAAGGTTTTGCTAAAGGTTAAGAGATTGAAGAATATGACAAATTTAAATGTCATATGAAAAATGGAGGAATAATAAAATAAATGATCTTGCTCCATCAGTGTAGTCCCAAGTGGAACTTGTTAACTTAGTTTATACATTTGAAATTATAAAGTGATAGAGACATGAACATCTAAGTTCAGATTTGTTAATTTTTAAAATAGTGCAATCTTTTGATTCTACAGCTTATTTATATTACATGATCCTTATACATTAATATTTATTTAAAATAATTTCATAATAACTAATAAACTAAAATTGCTTGTGTGTAAGAGATAAATAATAATATGAATCACAATAATTATATAAATCATAAAATGACTCAGTTATTATCATTAAAGCCAGACTTCTATTTACTTACTTCTTTTACTATACTTCTTTTACATCTGATTGGTTCACCTTCAGTTTGAGATCTCTAACCCAGAACATAACCTGCCCTGGAGCAGGTTAGCCGTGCAGCGTAAGATACCATGGCAACGAACACCGATTAAAGCCGAGCTACTTTCATAGTACCTAAAACCCAGGGTTGGCGGAAACTAAGTTGAAACATAGCTGGCTAGCCACCTAATCCAGCTTCATGGTACAGGCCCCTGATGAAAACATCACAATAATAGACAAATAATGCATACAACTTCAATCCAACATCTTTGCGAACAGAAATGTTGTGTTTTTGTAATAAACAAATCCATCATTTTGATGTCTTTAACTTTGTTTCTGGCTTAAATAAAGGTAATCTAAAGCAGGTTTCTCCAGTAAAGAAGTCATCTCGTCTGAATTCAGGAGGAAAATATGCACAGATCAAGAGAAAACGGCTCCGAATTGTGCTAAACAAATGCATTTTTATGTAAGAGGACAATCGGGAATTAATTTTTTCATCAGCTGTTTTCATCAACCGATTCAATCATTTCCATCAACCCTAAAACCGACAATGCAATACATAATTCAAAATAAAAGTCCTATGAAAAATCCTATGTAAAATTGTACAAATCTATACAAATCTGAGACACTTTTTTTTTTGATGCTGTTTTAGTTTTAAAGCATGCATGGTTAGCAATCTTCTTTATACATATGAACTTTTTCACCATTAGCTGTTCTAACTTCTTTTTATTTTGCTGAAACACATCAGTGACCTTAAGCCTGGGTGTTATCAAAGTCATCACACCAGTCATCGCCTCCCGTCCACACACCTTACCGGCCTGCAGCAGTGTTACTTGCTGACTTCACTTGTCCCAGCAGCAAGACACCGTACCCGCTTCTCCCATCCTTGGCTGTGTGACCAATTAATTCATCTATCATTAAAGAACTACTGTGAAATCCCCTGATGTGTTCAAGGTTGCTATGACTGTCTGCACTGATGAAAACTGAGAGTGCAAAAAAAAACAGGAGAACTGGGTGTCCGGTGAACACTTACATCACCAAACAGGCTCCTGAGGTGGAAGCAGACCCCGATGAGGGAGAGAAAGAGAAAATAGGATTTTTCTCTCTTTTAAACTTCTTCCACTCACAGACCTTAGAGGCCCCTGTGTGGGCCTTCAAATGATTCCACCCATATGCTCCTTGTCGTCTGCTCAAGAGGAATAAAGAATTGAGGATCTGTCATATGTCTCTGCAGTGCTGAGGCAAGACTTCATCTTCTGCAGCTTATAAGCATTGATGCCTTGTCAGTGGCCTTGTTTTCTTAGGACAGGCACCCTGGAGTGCATTAACAACCCTGATGATTTCAAACAGATCTTAATCTTGCCTAGTTTGAACCCTGCTGAGGGACATGTAGCCTGCATAGGTCACGCCAGGTAATAATTGAAGTAGCAATTACACTAGGTGCAGTGGTCGGTTCTGATATACAGTAATAGAGTGGAACGTCTCACACAGCTGTGGGGGTACTGATAAGAGTAAACGTAAAACCATACCAGATATTTTACCTTATAGCTGATTGATGTTACTTGATATTACAGGAAATAAACTCCCATGTTTTTTTTTATTTGTTTTTTAAAATAGCAATTAAATATAGCAATGCATTTTGTCGGTATTATCTACTTAGTTAAGTTTCCTGTTGATAAACAATATGAGTAAAAATCCAGCTTCTCAGTAGGGCTCCAGCCATGGCCTCCCAAATCTCCAGCTCCGCCATGACTTCCCGAGTCTCTTGCTTGCCCCGCCATGGCCACCCGAGGTTCCTTCCCCACCATGCCCCCCACCCCCCACTGTTGGTTGTTATAGGGCGTGAGGACTTCCGGAGGGGGAAGCAGTCCTGTGACCCAGTTTTCGTCATCATGTTGATTATTACTTCGATTTCAGGTGTGTCTCCTTAGTCCCTTATTATCCTGTGTTTAAAAGCCCCAGTCCTTTCAGTTAGTTTTTGTCTGTTAAAAAATGTAATTCCACAGTTACTGTATTGGTATCTCTTTGTTTGATGGAATTTAACTCTATGGAAGTATTCTCCTGTGTCTCCTCACTTCTTTCTCCAAGTGAATAGTGACACCTAAAAAAAGTTGGTTGTCTAGGTTTTATTATTAATATTATTTTACAATAATTAGCAATTAACCAACTAATGTGCACAACTTGGATGATTATAATATAAAAGTATATACCTCCTACATATACAGTATAATCCCAATGGTCGATGGAGTTCCTTGTAAAGATAACTTCAATGGGGCTCTGTATTTATGAAAAAATGTTTCAAATGGTCATAGTCTGTAATCTCATTTTCCTAGAGACTTACTGTAATAATAATAATAATAATAATAATAATACTAATAATAATAATAATAATAATAATAATAATAATAACAAAATAAAAATATTGTAACCATTTTTTTTTTTTTTTATCTGCTGATTCCTCTTGCCACTAGTATTCTTCCCAATTTTCTCTTTTTTAACCATCTGAGTTCATTATCCCAATTATTGCTAACATGTTAAGAACACCATGCTTTTACATGCAGCATGCTGAAGTATACTGTAGAATACAGGGTTTAGAAAATGCTCCGGGGCATTAGGCTAATTGTCTATATTAAACATATATAGAGATATGTTTGGAAGTCTAATTTACAATTACAAAGCATATTGTTAAGAGAAAGCAAAAGAAAAGGTCAGAGAAAAAGAATATGGGATGGAATACAAAAGGCTCTGATTCCAAAATATTCATTTAAAATGTTTCTTCCTTATCAACTAGTGACCTAGTGATCTATCTTAAAACAATTCTGGTGAGACAAAATTGGCTTTTCAGTTTCCTGCTAAAAAGACGTGCATATTCTTTGGGTAATGGTCTAACCTGTCAGACAGAAGACCTAAAAACATACATCTTCAGAGCTAAGAAGGTTCTTTTTAGCGTTATTCTGTGATGTCCACTAAAACAGGTTCATTAAAACTACAAGAGGACTTTGATGCTCCCATGCTAATGAACGAGGCAATCACTATTTGGCGGCCAAAGTCTGCATATTCAGAGTCAGCACAGACAGCAGCACAGTTGTTAGTGATAAGACAGCACTGAGACCCTTGAAATCTCATTTTTAATGCTTTGAGCTTAATAGCAGGTGTAGGTGTGCTTTGAAGAACCAATTCTCTGATTGTCAAAGCATTATATGTATCCTTTCTTGTCAGTTACTATGAAGAAAGCCCCTGCCAGTAACAGAGATATGTTTGGAAGTCTAATTTACAATTACAAAGCATATTGTTAAGAGAAAGCAAAAGAAAAGGTCAGAGAAAAAGAATATGGGATGGAATACAAAAGGCTCTACCTGCAGAAAACATAAAAGGTGACAAATAATTTATCATACAAATGCATTCTAATGAGCAGATTATCATAATAATGGACAGATCAATGAACCTAAATTAATTACTATTCCAAAAAGCAATTTCAGGAATGAGAATCCCCTAGCGAGTTCCATTATATCACACACAAATGATTTTTCCCAGATTAATTAATATCAACATGCATCCTGTGAAAATAGCTTTTGAAATACCAATTGTTTTATTAATATCAAAAGGACAGAGGACTGTTGTGCACAATAAGAGGAAGATCAGTCAAAAAATGGTGTTGTCAATGTCCAATTATGCATCACATTTAAATGTTCGCTGTAAATACAAGCTAAAAAAGGAGAAACCACAACACACACACACACACACACAGACACAAATTGTTCATGGTGGCTATGTGGCAAAGGTTAATAGAATGATCTGCTAGCAGGTGAAAGGAATTGGATAAGTCAATGATGTTAGAAATCTCCACGGACTGCCTCAGGGTGAGAACTGCTGATGGGATTGCTAACCAGCAGCAGGCTTGAGTGGTAAAATCCCTCTGTCACAGAAAAACACACTTCTTTTATAATGTTTGGCTAAGTTAGATTAGAGGATGACATGCCAATAGCCCTCAAGCTTTCTTCAGTGCTTAAGAATATAGCTGAAGGAGCCTGGGCATTTGTGTCAGATGTCAGTTTTAGTCTTTGCTAAACTGAGCAATGTTCTCTTAAACCATCTAAGCTAAATGGAAAGGACCTGTCAGTTGAAAATCCATGAAAATTTGTATTATTCTCCAAACAAACAAACAAACAACAAACAAACAAACAAATACTGGTGGTCTCACTGCAATCTGTAGCCTGTGAAAGTGAAAGGTTTTGTTTGATATGGTTTTCAGGTTAATTTAAATGTATTGGTTAAATTAAGATCTGTCAGTCATAGAAATCATTGGAGCTGACATTCAATTATACGTTATACCATTCCTTATTTTATTTTAATGGATATAATTTCAAAACACATCAGATATAATTGTAAAGTCTGTTAAATAAGCAGTCGTTGAGCATGCACTTATATCTTCTAAATATATTCTAAATATATTCAAATTACTATATGTGCTTTTGGCAAATGACACTATTAATGTAGCTACATCAGCCTGAGCAAGATTTCTATTAACCAGCCATAATGGAATGGATCTGTCAGTTGTAAAATAAATGTTATTCACATAGTTCTCAAAAAAAAAAAAAAAAAAAAAAAACCTTGGCTTTTTTGTACTGTAATTTGTAACCTGTCATTTTGAGCTGTAAATGGCGAGGGCTTTTGTTTGATATTTTCTAATTTGGTTTGAATGCATTGGCCAAGTTATCATATTAAGATGTTAAGTGGGAAATACTTAGAGCTGACAATCAATGTACTTTCATTATATAATTAAATTTTAATGGATGTTATTGCAAAAGGCTTTGAAAGCCTGTCTGTAAAGCATTAGTTGATCATGCAGTTTCAAACATCTCCAAATTACAGTAGGTGGATAACCAAAAGGACTAATAGGTAGACCTGATGCAGTTGGTACACTTTTTGCTTTTTCCGTTAACACACCAAAACTAGGGCAGAAAATAAGTGATTTTTCATAAGACGTTTCGGTCACACTTTATTTTAGGGTCCAATTCTCACTATTAACTAACCATTAACTATGACTTTTGCCTCAATTAACTCCTTATTTACAGCTTATTAACAGTTTATAAGGTAGTAGTAAAGTTTAGGGTATTGGGTAGGATTATGGATGTCATGCATTATATGTACTTTATAAGCACTAATAAACAGCCAATATGTTAATAATAGACATGCTAATAAGCAACTACTTATTAGTGTGAATTGGACCCTATACTAAAGTGTTACCGACGTTTCTTTTACTTGTATTTTAAAATATTAATAATTAACACCCATAAGTAGGTAATATTTGCCAAAAGAAACTGCACACTGTGTTCACTGGGCTTTACACTGCTTGTGTCTGCATAGATATTACAGATAAACCTCACACATGGTTTCGGGGAATGAATCATTAAACTAAGAACAGGAACTGGAAAACAGCATGGCTCCTGTTAAAACCTCACCCTGATTGTGTCATGCAGCCCTCAGGCAGTTTTATACATCCTGGGATGGACTCTCTCACGAAGGCAAACTGCGACAACTGGGGAACAAAATTGGCGATGACAAGATATCTGCAGTTATTTTTTATTTTTTTGCTTCTCCTGGTATCTCTACAACCCTAAATGGAAATACAGTTTGACAGTCTGGCAGACAGACTTAAACAAATATCAGTTATGCGGACATGTCAGCTTATGCAAGTGTACACAGAACAGATTTTAAGGCCATTATGTACACCATTTGAGAGGCTCATGACACATGCAGCTGGATGGAGGGTGGTTTGTGTAAGGTATTGACTTTGTGGTTTATAGTGGTTTCTAATGGTTCCAGGTTGGTAGAATGGAAGAAAAGTCTTGAGGGGGTGCTCACATCCCTACATCTGCCATAGGCGATAACAGCTGCTATGGTTTTTGAAGTCTGCCGTCAAAACATAAAACGTTTACTCAATACGTTTGGCTATTTTGTGATAGCTCTCTAATAAGGTCAGAGGGGAAGGGAATGTCAGTCACATGTCCTTGTGAGATTCTTTGCATATACATAAACCAACATTTAGATTAGAAAATTGGCTAAAATACTAAAATGGGTGGCAGTGGCTCAGTGGTTCCTGTAGGTTGTCTACAAACCGGAAGGTTGGTGGTTCAATCCCTGGCTCCACCTGACCAAGTGTTGAGGTGTCCTTGAGCAAGACACCTAACCCCAGCTGCTCCCGACAAGCTGGATGGTGCCTTGCATCGCCGATACCACCGCTGTCAGTGTATGAATGAGTTGGGTGAATGTGATGCAATTTTTAAAGCGCTTTGGATGGCCATGGGTCTGTTGAAAGTGCTATATAGGTCCAGTCCATTTACCATAAAATGGAGACACTTGCCAGTCAGCTTGATACTTTATTAGAAGGTTTAAAAAAAAATACTTGATTGGTTTAACTGACCTATCAGTAAGCCCCTCCCCTCAAATGCAGATGAGCAAATGCAAATGCAGATATATAAAAATAGAAAAATTATATTATAATATATTATATTATAATATAATATAATTATAATATAAATTACTTTTATATTGAAAATAAGTCATTTTGTTTGTTTTTTCCCCCCAAATCAGTGACATCATTTATGAACTTGGCAATTAAAATTGCCTCTCCTGAAAAGTCACACCACTAATGGACAACACAGTAAGTAATACAACTGTTAAAAATAATTTCACTGTCATTGTCAATAAAATATGTGATTTAATTAAACATAAGACAATTAAAAATGTGGTTTAATGGTTAGTAAGAATAATTATGGCTGGCAAATTTTCTGTCTTGTTCTGAATGTGTGACAATAGCAAGGTGCGTGCATTCAGCTTAATTTAATAAGCCTTTTTCTATGACATTTTTATACTGTCAACTTTGCTATCTCCCCACAGACTGTAGCATTGTATGAATCTCAATCAGAAAAGCATGCATTTCGATGTTCTTTGTAACAGCAGAATTCTAAGTACACATGCGTTATTCAGTTCTCTTAACTGTGCCTTTAGGGAGCCTGCAGCCTCATTTTTTTTTTTTTTTTTTTTTTTATAATAATACTAATAATAACTTTTCTAAAAACAATTAATTATGAATGCTAAAAAACATTATACGTAAATAAAAAAATAGCTAAAAGACTCATTGAAAGACTGAATTAGAAATGTAGTGTGCAGTATCCCTGACCATGTGACCAGATGATAGATATAGAAATAAATACGATGCCTCATAAGTTACATGTTTCAGTGGCAGACCTCTTGAAGCGTCAGAAAAGTTCCAGAAAAGTGGTTTTAAATTTTTAATATGTCAAATCACTATTTTTATTTAAGCAACTGGGGAAAATATGTGTGATATGAAATAATCATATCTCAGTGGTGACAGGTGTCTAGAAAGATATATCCTCAGTCAAGCAAATGATTGGATTATGCCAAAAAAAAAAAAATCTCTTGTTGATGTTGATGGAATGAGCATAAACCCAAAATGTACCTTTTTATGACACCTTTGGTTTACTTTAGGTGAGTTTGAAAAGTCTAAGAACAAGAAGCAGCTGTGTGAAGTACACCAGAGTAACTGTAATTAATTACTTGACTTTTTGGGAATTCGTAATAAGCTCAAGTATTATTAAGTAAATTATAGTTAATATAACATTTATAATGTTTCAAATTATTTACATTTTCAGTTAATGCTGTTTATTATAAATGCTGTTTTTACTTTTTAAATGCAGACTTGGTGTGCATAAAAGACTTCTTTCAAAAACATAAAAAATCTTACTAACCCCAAACTGGATAGCTCGTGGACTTTTTAAATAAATTGTTTTTATCGCAGTATCTTTACTTTAAGTGCATATATATATTTTTAAATGCCAGTCAGTCAGATATTATAAATTCTATTTTTAATCATCAAACAGAGAAACATTTTGCTTGTGTTTGAGGTGCTGTCGCTACATTGAACAGGGATTTAAGATCGATTATTTAATAAGTTAAAAATGCTGCAATATGGCCACCACCAAAAGCCATTTATGAACATGGTCAAATGTGAAGAGAGTACATATCAAAAATTGTAAATCCATAAGAACACTTTGCATTTACAGAGTTTTGGTAGGATGTTTGTCAGAATTATTCAAGAGTGGGATTTGCATACCTCTTCCTCCCAGTACTGCTTATCCATTCATTCATTATCCCTCCGGGTATAGAGCTGAATTTCTTTACTTCAACTGACAATTTTTTCCCCATCCATCTTCCTTGACAAGCAATGTGATCTGTTCCCCAATCACCCCAAAACGTCTTCTCCTCCGCTCATACAGAGGTCACATTACAGCCTGTCCATTGCAAAAATGGAATGATGGGATGATGGTGTCAGGCGGCTCAAGGGCTTATTCTCTGTCTGCGCGGCAAGAGCTAATGAGACACCACGGACCCATCAGTCACTATAAACTCACATACTCGCAATGTCACTTCAATCCCTCAAAAACAATTCAATATGGCATCTCTTTATAAGCTGCTGGCATCTCCATCCTTTGTAGTATCTTTATGATGGCGAGATTTCAGTCAAACTATCACATTCATTTAAGCACAAGGCATTCATAATGCTGAGCTCAGACATTTTTAAACTAGTCGGAGCAGGGTTTGATCGCACATGGCTCAGTATCTACAACTCTATAGCACTGGCTTAGAAATTCAAAGAGCATGGGAAGAAGATTATGAGTTGGATCTCAGCTGTGCTTTAAGAGCAGAAAGTCTTTTATCGAGTCTGCTCTGCTGTGACAGACAGCTTTGTGTCCTGTCTGCTGTTGGAAGTACCCTGTTCATTGGATGGGATAAATGCAGAGCTGTCTCATTCTGAGTGGAACAGACTCAAATTGTTCCGTGTTTGGCGTTCTGAGGGGCAGGCTGCTGCCAGGCATCAATTTTCCAGCCATCAGACATTTGATGGGAGCACACCTCTAATGCTTGTGTATTCAAGGTCTGAAAAAGAGGGAGGTAAATTACACCGCAGACACTTCTCAAATGATAGATTGTCGTTATAGATTTCTATGCGCTTCCCTGTGAGGTAGCAGTCAAATGTGGTATAATAGACAGCGCAACATGCTGTGTTATGCAAACAAAGTGTGTGGATTAAATAAAATCTTGTGAAAGAGGGGTGCTACCTGCTTTTTTTTGTCAAGATAAAACAGTGGAACTTCTGTGATTTAGGATGTACCTTGGGATGAGAGATGAGAGGCTTAGGTTGTCTTACTTCTCTCAAAGACTTAACCAAAATCTTAGATCTACAGCTTTTAAAAGATCATAAAAGCAGCTGCCCAAACCAAACGCTGTGGCAGTAAAGCTCATAAGATGGGAATATAGAGGTATGTTAGTGAAGATTTATTTGATATGTTCTTTGATATAAGTTTATCATATTCAAGAAAATATTTCAGAATTTATCAGGTTAATTTATCGTTGTCTCAGAAATGCTTTAAAGCAGTTAATACAAAATTATAGCATATATAATTATTACAAAATTTATACAAATGTATACGTTAATACAAAATTATAGCATATATATATATATATATATATATATATATGCAGTCACTTTTGATCCGTTTCATGCAATCTTGTGGAATGAATGAATGAATGAAAAAAGCATACTGACCCAAAGTTCTGGAATGCTCAGTGATCATTTTGTATTTCATTTTTAAAAAGCAGGAACAGTTTAAAATTTGGGGGAACTTAAAAATATGTTGTAGATGAGTTGTGGAGAAGACAAATATTTTATCCTGTAAATAGAAACTCATGAATTTTATCTTTATTTACAGGATGAAAGTGATATGTGGCAAAGAGAATTCTTCACTTTTTCTTTTTCCAGTAACATGAGGTACAGCACTTTACAAGCCTAACCGAGCTGCTGAGATAACATGTACGGTTCCCAGCTTATTTCTTTTCTCACAAGTTCAGCGTTTCTTAACTCTCATCGACACTGTGCAGTAATCCTTTAGCTTAAAAGTTTACTCTCTAAATACCAGAGTTACCAAATCTTTTCTCTGTGTAATCCAGACTATGTTATTTCATCATTTGAGAAGATAGTGTTCCTGTTTAGCCCAGCCAAGGGTCCTTCACTTGGAATCGAACACGATGGAATTGCAAAACAAACTTGAGTAATGAAATCATCTCCCTCCTGTGTTGGTGAGCTTAGAGGAGTTCAGAGAGCTCTTATATCTGTGTAATCAAAGACACATCTGGCTGAATATTAACTGAGCTGCAGTGGGGTATATCCTGTTTCCACCTAATGACATGTTTGTACTCCACGCCCAAAACAAACACCAACTCTCTTTCCGTCTATATCCCTGATTGCATTTACATATTCAAATGTCCCCTCACTGCTTGTTGAGGTGACATGCATCCAATTACTGCCAATGAACATCACCTGCTCATAAACATTGTTAATCATTAAAAATTCAACTGGTGACAAAGTTATGCACTTCAGTCTATGGTGGTTTGCTATAACTGCATCATATTCATCAAAGAATATTTTGAAATATGCTGCATTACAGAAATATGCTCAGAAAAAGTGTAGTTTAATGAACACTACTGAATATTACAAACATACAGTAGATCTGATGAAAAGTTCATCAAAGATGAATATCTGAACATAAACATTGCTTTGAATCTTAACCAAATGTGTGGTATAGATATTTTATGGTACACTGTGACTGAAATTAGTTATCAGCATGTCAACATTAAAACAGAATTTGTGATAAAAATATCAAATGAAAACTCATTTTCAGGTATGTTTGGAAACTGAAGCTGAAGAACTAGAAATGACTGATATATATACAGTAAGTGGGTAGATAATCAGAGTTTGGTTATTATAAGTGACAAGCTATATAAAGCTCTAACATCAGTCACAGATTGTTATTTAATTTATTTATATTTTTTTCCAATTAAAAGTATGTATAAATAATATAAATTATTATATAATGCATTATATACATGATTTTGTATTTCAATAATTTTATATTTTGTTGACTTTAAAAAAATATTTTATTTAATGTCTCAAATTGTTGAAATTAATTAGTAGTTAATTTTAACAACACTAAACAGTTTAAGGAATTAAGAAACAATAATATCAAAATATAGCTGCAAGCAGCAATCACGGGGCCAAGCATTCCAGCGGCAACATCAGGAGCTAAGCATATGTAGCATCAGACCAAATGCAACAATGAATAATGAAATTAATAATTGCATGATTGTAATTGAAATGGCTGAAAATCGTTAATAAAAGTTCCACAGCGAGGAGCTAAGCATGGCATGGAGCATCAGACCAAATGCAACGAGTAAGAAAAGCAATTATTGGAAGAGTGTAATTGAAACAGCCAGTAAAACTCCAGTAAAATGATGCATTATCATTTTTGGAAAATAGTTGGCGCTGTAATCAAATTGCTTTGTTGTGTTCTGTGGGAGGTGACAATGTTGTGGGCAATTTCTTTCAAAATACTTACAGACCTTTAGGGCAATGAGTCGAACATGCCCACCGAGTTTCGTTCCGATCGACTTCTATTAACCTTGTCAAATAGGTGCTTAAAGTTGTTTGGCCAATGGCGGCCATGTTTTTTAAGATAAGTGAAATTCCTCATAGAGCACTTGTGCCACATTGGGCCATATCAATTTTCAAGTTGATTGGATCAGCGGTTGCTTAGTTATAGCCATTTTAGTTTTTTTTTCATCCTGTAGCGCCACCAAGTGGCAGATATGGAAAAAAAAAATAATTTGACTAAAGTTTTTGTTCATGCATATGAGTTCTGAGTTTGGTGAAGATATCTCATTTTGTTCCCGAGTTATAGCCTTTTTCATAAAATTGGTCCACGAATTTGAATGTTTTGGGTCACCTGGTTTTTTGTTCAGTCTTGATCAAACCACTGCAATAATATTCTCTGGACTCTCTAGATCAATAATTTTCAAAAATATGTTGCATTTTGTCCTTTGGTTAGCTATAAGAGGTCATTTAGGAAAGGGCCGTGGCCACATGTAACCTAAAGCCTATAAAACTGAAACAAAAACTCAAAACTTTATGAAACTTGGTTATAACATGTGAAAGATGACCCACCAAGCATGCAAAGTTTCATTAAGATCAGAAAATAGCTGGTGCTATAACAGTTAAAATGGCCTAAAAAACAAAAGATTTCTGTTGTGAATGGCATTAAACTGCAAAAAAAAAAGGGGTAATATAATCACACATGCATTAGATCTGTATTTTTTCTAAACAATCATGCAAAATTTAACAGAGATTAGGTAAAAAAGAACACTGTAATATTTATAAAGCTTCAAAACCCAGTGTTGAATAAAAAAATGCAATTATAACCACTAGATGTCACCGGAAGACCACTAATGAGCTCAGTAAAGACTAAAACATTACAGTTTATGGGCTTGTTGAGGGATTCATCTAGAAAAAATGTATATTACTATTATTTAATATTACTGTTCAAGCATTTCAGATCACATTGAGTCAAAGTTTACCAATTTATTCATACAGATATATCTAATGTTTATAATTATGCCAGATTATGATTGCAATGAAACCTGAAAAATGACATAGAAGCCCATAAAAACAGAAGACTTGCAATAGGTTTTATCACCCATCATTTATTTTAATTATCTATATATATAACAAAATGTGTGCATCTGTGTGTGGGTTTAAGCATGCTTATTGAGTATTAATATAGTAGTTTAAACATTTCATGTTTGTGTGTGTCTGTAATTCTGTTCTATTCTTTTACTGTCAGCCATATCTAGGTTATTTAAAATCAGTGCAGTACTATTATCTAGACTGTGAAATTATACATAAATTGCGTATGCTTCTTTGGAATGAAATTAAGACAACATATAACAGTTATAAAGGTTAAAGAGACAGTGTTGTATGATAAATTGCATTTACGACCACTAGATGTCACTGGAAGAACACTAATGGGCTCACTTAAGACTAAAACATTACAGTTCATTGTCTCGATGATTGATTCATCTAGAAAAATATATATTACTATTAATTAATATTACTGTTCAAGCATTTAAGATCACATTGAGTGAAAGTTCAACAATTTATTCATACATGTATATCAAATGTTTACTATTATGTCAGAATATGAATGCAATGAAACCTGACATAGAAATGTAAGAAAAGAAGTCTTTCTGTGAGTTGTGTGTCACCTATAATTTATTTCAAATATCTACATACAACAAAATGTGTGGGCATGTACTTCTCTGTGTGTGTGTGTGTGTGTGTGTAATCATGCTTATTGATTATTCATATAATAGTTGAACCATTTCATTTCTGTGTGTGAGTGTCTGTGAGCCTATTCTCCATGTTAGACAATGGCACACACAAGTTTGGCTTAATTACAACAAAGCTTTGCAGAGATATAGCCTCAGACTCATTTTGTGAAGATGCCTGACATCTGAAGCAGCGCTGTACAAAAACGGTTTCGTCTATTGACACGAAATCCATAACTTTTTGTCAGCACGGTCTGAAGATGATCTGATTCAATTTTGGTGAAAATCAGACAAACGGTTGAGGATGAGTTTTAAAAAAAAAGTTTTCAACATGAATCAAAATGGCGGACAGGAAGTTTTGCTTAATATGACATAATTGGTATGTATGTTGTCGGCATGTCCCAAGGAACATTTTGAGACATGTTTCATGATAATAGGCTAATGCAATCAAAAGTTATTAGCATTATTGGAAATGTAATAATTAGCGGTTATTGATTGGTTTATTACTCTTGACCAATAGGTGGCGCTGTGACCAAAATGATGTGGCGTGGTCAATGTGATGTGACAATGTCACATATTAAGTTTTGTGTAAATATCTCCAACCTTTGCAGAGATACAGCTTCAGATGCAGTTTGGCATCTTTCCAGCAAATTCGTTGGTACGCTAATTGAAAACGGTTACGTGTATCGACACAAATTCCATAACTTTTTGCCAGCATGGTCTGAAGATGATCCAAATCAAATTTGGTGAAAATCTGAGCAACGTTCTAGGAGGAGTTCGAAAAAGTAGTTTTTCAACATGAATCAAAATGGCGGACAGGAAATTTTGCCAAAATTGACAAATCGGGTATCGGTGTTCTCGGCATGACCCAAGGAATCTATCAACATCAGCTTTGTTACAATAGGCTAATGTATGCAAAAGTTATTAGCATTTTTCGAAAAATCGTTATAACTATTGACCACAAGGTGGCGCTGCCCCCAATTTTTTTGTGTACATTCAGGGCATGGAGCCGGACATTTTTGTAATTATTTGCGAAACGATACGGAACTTCATTCTTAAGATACAGCAATTTACAACTAAATTCAAAATGGCCGACGCCCAAAATGGCCGAATTGGGAAAATTCGGTATCATTTGACTCGGAATGATGCACTGAATCTAAAGACACCACTTTTGTGATTTTTGGCAAAACCGTTCAGAAGTTATGAGCAAAAACATGCATTTTTCATATCTCCTGACCACTAGGGGGCACAGCGCCGAAACACTGCAGGTAGTCCCAGGGAATGGTTGTTATAAGACCCACCAAGATTGGTCTCAATAGGCCAAACCGTTGCGGAGATATAGCCTCACGTTCACGTTTGCGTGCTTTTCGAAGAATTCGTTCATGAGCTATTCGGAAACGGTTTGAGAAATCAACTTGAATTCCATAACTTTTTGCCAGCATGGTCTGAAGATTATCTGATTCAATTTTCGTGACAATCGGTGCAACGGCCTAGGACGAGTTCGAAAAAGTAGGTTTTACGAACAATTGACGATAGCGAAAAAACTAAACCTTGCGATTTTTGAATTTTGGTGTCCATTCGACTCGGCATGAGCCAAGGAATCACAGGAAAAAAGAATTTTCATTTTGTGGCTTACGGTTCAAGAGTTATTAGCATCAAGTTTTTGAAAGTTTAGACAATTGGTGGCGCTAGAGAGTTTGAGTTAGAGACTTCAAATTTGCCACGGTTAATGTTCAGACAGTCCTCTATTAGTGTGCCAAATTATACAACTTTCCCGCAATCGGTTCTATGGGCTACCATAGACTTGGGGTGGAAGAAGAAGAATAATAACGCCAACAAACACAATAGGTGCCTTCGCACCTTCGGTGCTTGGCCCCTAATAAGATTTGGTTTGCATGGTGTCACCTCTGTATATGTGCTTGTATATGTATTCATTTTACATTTATGTTATTTTCATCTTCCTGCCAGATCAACCCGTACAAAATTCCGTCAGTGTGAACAGGAGCAGGTCAAAACTGTCTGATTTTCACTACGTGAACTGACAAGAGCACTGACGAGGAGGCACTGCTGCTTATGCAAGTAATCAGATTTTTCTCCAGTTTTACACCAAAGACTGAAATGACTGAGAATGTGAATGTTATATCAAGCATGCACAGTAATACGATTTTCCAAGTCAACAAGGTGGACGATTTCCTTTTGGTGCTCAGATGAATAAATTACCTTAACTAATGGATTTTACAAAAGCTCCTGAATCTTTTTCTGACTTTAATGCAATAAATGAGTCTAATAAATGTTTTTTTCTATTAAAAAAAATTGTACTCTTCTAGCTATTTTCACTGGGTGTTTTAAGCCAGTCTGTGCTGTTTATTTGAGTCAAAAGGAAATTTCCTTTCGAGACAGAGTTGTTAATGTGGGATTAAAAACCAATCAAGCTCTAATTCCCAAAGGGAACTGCAGTCGATGAAGCATGCGAAAGACGAACAGATGAAGGCACAAATTTCCCAGAGGAGGCAAACTTATATGACAGTATTCTGAAGTGCACATTATTAACAAATGTATTGCAAAACAGAACCAATAAATATCCACTCTTAAATGCATCAGATTATAGAAGAAAAATGTGTTATGGATGCTGTTTTATGTTAACCGGGCACTTGAGCTAAATGCTTCCTCAACTTGGTATCAAACTCTTTCTTCAGTCATATTTTCTCCCTTTAATATCTTATTGACTCAAACCAGATTATAATGTGCCATTATGTAGAAAATATTCATACCAAACTGCTTTGTATATATTCCAGTTCATTTACTTCCTCTCATTTCTTTCAGTACAGTCAGATAGTCATCTAATCTGCTAGCTGTTGAACCCAGTTGTTTATCATTTGCCTTAATGATTTGCAGGCTTTAATAGCGAGGGAGTGTTTTATTAAAGCAGTTTTCCCACTCTCCCCTTCCATTCTTTATTATGCTTTCCTCCTCTGTTTAATGGCAGCATGATTGGATAATTGTTATGATAATAATTTCTGTCATAACAGACTTTGTTTGATAAAGGTTTTTCTACCTCCTGCTCTGCAGTTACAGTCCTTTCCCTTTATTTCTCAGTGATGGCTTGTCAAATAGTAATATTGACATTGCAGGCTTTTTTAATATTATCAAAAGATCTTTGTAGTTTTTCTTTATTATATTGTTATAAGAAACTTGTTTGTCTCATTAATTTTAAACTGCTTGCAAAAAAAAAAAAAGAAAAAAAAAAAAAAACTAATAAAGTAAGTGAATCCATAAGTGTTATGTCCAAAAACAATATATATTTTTTCAAATATTACTTATAAAAGTGTCAGTGTGAATTAATACAAGTGTATTCTCTCATATTCTTCCCAGAGAAATGTCTTTCTTTCTCATTAATAAATTTACCCACAATGGTGTCTTTTTTTTTTTTTAATAAGCATTTTGAAGTTCTTAGGTGGCATGTAATAGAACTAGACCCCTATATAAGTGATGGTAAGTGGTGTAGGTAGAGAAAGCCAGAGGAAATATCCTCTAGCATGTGAATTTGTTGAATGGTCCCAATCGATCTGCAGCTTCTAATGTGAGAAACTTGCCTCTAGGTGTTTAAAATCCAACATAATCCTCTCTGAAAACAGGGTTTTCATTTCACCTTCATTGTTTGTGGACATAATGTCTTGTTATACTTTCTTTCTTTGTAGTTTGTTCAAAGATTATTAGACAAAATATAGATTCAAATAACTATTTCATCTGTTTTTATTTTGTATTTGTGTGTGTGTGTGTGTGAGAGAGATCTAAGTAAGACATTATCCTAGATTGTGGATACAAAATCAGATGGTTAATCGAGTTGGGCTGGATAAATTTTGTTCAAGTGTTTTTATCTTGTCTTTTTTATCTTTATCTTTATCTATAAAGATAAATATAAAATATACATTAAATGCATGATCCAGAAGAAATCTGATTGTGATTAAACCAGAAAATTAATATATATATATATATATATATATATATATATATATATATATATATATATATATATATATATATATATATATATATATATATATATATATATATATAAATTAATAAGCATGAGCCCCGTCAGACTAGTCGTGGCAGCGGTGTTGCATCGATATATATGTGATATTCTCAGTGTTACTCAGAAAACAAAATACAGGATTAACTCATTCAAAATACGTATGCTTAATGTTACCCTTTCAGCTTTGCAAAAGAAATCATACTCGGTTACTGAATAACCTCGCTTCCCTGTGTAAGATTAATAAGGGAATTAAGATCAATATAACTCAAATGGGAATGAATTACAGTGAACCAAATTAGTATGCAAATTATTCAGAATCAATATTTAACACTTTATCAACTACTCTTCCACCGATAAATTGAGATTAGGGTATTTTATCAATTCGGGACAAAATATCATCCCGTGGCCTACGGTAATAATATCATAAAATTATGATAACTGATTATGAGCAAGGTAACAGAATCTACAGTTTAAGGCAGTAGTTTTGTAAGCACACAGCACAAGACACTGGTATGTAAAATCAAACCAAGGCTTTTTTGAACTACTCTAATACACACCTGGGGCGCTGTAAAGGGGGGGTAAACGATGACGATTCTCGGGCCCCATGACTAAGAGGGGGCCCAAAGAACCCCCAAATAAAATTGTGGTGCTAAAAAATAATATTTGATAGTAAAAATTATTAAGTTTAAATTATTCTATTTGCTGTTTCCTGGTGTCAAAAAAATTATTTGTTGAGGAAACACAAACGTCCGTGGGCCCCTCTCCCCCTCTCGATTATCATAAAATGGTTCAGTCCGCCCAAATTGTATTCCGTAACCAAGGCAACACAAACAGCCTGTCATGAGAAATCGAGTCCGCTAAGGACCCCGAGTGATCCCATTGGCTCAACGAACATTTAAAGGGTATTATTTTTTAGCGTCTGATTATTACAATACCTGCTAAATCGCGTTTTTATTTTTGTCGTTGGAACTTTGCTATAATGACCATTTATGTACTTTAAATTACATGTTTCATAGGCTAGTATATAGCCGACGAGCTAAAGGTTGTGAAATCAAACATTTCTGTTTTTTTTTTTTTTTTTGTTACTCGCGTATCAGCATAGCATACAACTACTCGATGTGTGTGTGTGTTTGTGTGTAAATTTATATTGTTAATCTAAATTATATAATATAGCAATTGCTTGTGCAGAACCGTTTTATTGTTGTATTATATACAGATATATTATTATTTTGTGTAAAACGAATGTCATATTAATTTTACATGAAGTATGTCAGTATGCCTATAATATTAATATAATTAAGTATAGTAAGAGAATAATGGTTGTTTGTGCACTGAAAGTAAATAAAAATACAGCTAGATAGTTAATATAGATAGTAATAATTGCTATATAGTTATTATGACTAACTCTGATAAAAATCCTCTGCCAGCTACTGTCCAAACTACTATCAGCTGTTTGTGAGGTTTCTGTGCATCTCTTGAAGATGATGTGGAGTTGTATTACTACTTGAGGTCTACAATGTCTCAAGAAAAGCTTTGCAGTCTTGCTATGCTTTCCATTTAGAGCGAGTTGGCTAGAGAGCTCGACTTCAAAAATTTGATTAATGATTTTGCAGCTGAAAAGGTCAGACATTGGATTTTTGTTTAGAAATGTTGAGCAAGTACAAGAGATTAGAAATGATGTGGAAAGACTAACTCAGACTCATCTATGTTATACCTTGGCGATTCTTTGATATAGTATATTATGCAAGTTCTGTTTAAATTATTAGAAATTTTATATGGTCATTTTGTTTTATGGTGGTGTTTTCTTGCTGAGATTTTTTTTTTCACCACAGATTGTAATTCCTGTTTTTTTTTTAATTGAAGAGTTTTATTTAGAAATTTCAGTATCAGTGTTGAAGCAAATAAATATAAATACATTTCATTGTATTAAGAGTGCTCAGTGTTTCCGTTACATTTCAACTGTCATGTTAAAAATATTAGGTTAGGATAACTTTATTGTCATTGCCATACAGTACTTTCATACAAATATAAATATATGTGAATACACTATATGACACATACTATGTACAGTATATACATTATACAGTACTGTAGTAGTGCAGTATTACAGAAGACCAATTACAGGTGTGGACATGTGGAGTTCAATTGTCTGATTGACTTAAATATATGAGAATGATAGTCAAAATACCATAAAAGCGCATGATTTTATGTAAATTTATATGAAAAAACTCTCAGTTGTGTTGGGGGCCCTGTCAAGATTCTTTTCATGGGGCCCAAAATCCTTAGCAGCGCCCCTGCACACAAACTAAACTAACGAAAACACACAAACATTCATTTAAACAGTGACAGAGAAAAGTGATGTTATTAACGGAGAGTGAATGGAGTCCCAAGTGTCTAGCATTAGACACTATTTCTTGACCGCAACCTGAGGGAATCAATCTACTGGCACTTTAATCATAGATCGTTTTCTTAATAAGATTTGCACCAGTTCAGCCAGAATTAGGAGATATTGTGTACTTGCGTTTGGATGCTCCTGTGGGCGTGTGCGTTCCCTTCCTTAATGAAGTTGCTGGAGAGAGAATCTCTGATGCTGATTGGCTGGCAGTCGGCCGATGACGCGTTCTGAGGGACAGCACTCGATGGTGAGTGGTTGATTGGCTTTGCCGGGTGGCGCTTCGTTCGCGAGACTCCCTGGATTGCGGATTGCTATGCAACGGAGTTTCCTCTGAGTCTGGAGCGACTCTGAGAAGGTTTTCTTTGACGAAGTTCAACGAAGGATCTTACGAAAGAGTTGATGAGTTTTGAGTGAGCTCTTGGTGGTTTGAAGAGTACATAAGCATACACGCTGGATGATGGAAAGGTCAGCACAAAACATAAGCAAGAGCAAAGTCACTGCAAAAGCAGGGCAAAAAGCAAGGTAAAAAGCAATGGATAGCTGCTTGTCATTGGGTTATAAGCGTGCCCATCTGACCCGTCCTTCTTAGTGCAACTTACCATAGTTGAGGTGGAAGTAAATAAGGATTTAGCTGTGATAAATGTTTAACACACAAAATTAACTTGAGTGATATAAAGCATGCATAATACAGAGAATACACCTGTATAAGGCAACTTCTGGTGATTAGTTCCTTATAATTGGGGTAGAAAACCCTACAAATAGGCTGTAATGAAAGTTAAACACACAATTCCACAGGTTATATAAAACATACAGTACATGATACTTAAGATATATTTAAGGTAAATACTGGTAATCAATTCAGCTTATTGGAAGCAATTTTGAGACCTTGTTTTGTATTAAACCACAAGTGGGTTAATTTCAGGTTTTGGAGAAAAAAAGTCTCTGGAATTTACAACTGCAGAAAGGAGGTGTTCCCTGGTTTAAGGTTTGTAGTGATCCAGGGCCATAGGAATGCCTTAGCATCCTTTGTTTCCTGATAAGGCTGGATTTATGCATTGGGGTCACCACAGGGTTTCTTGGCCATTTGGTCTTAAATTTGGGGAACAAAGAGAAATCACAAATATCTGCAATGGACACACCACTGGACCATGCCCAGGACAAGGCGGTGCCTCTAGTCGAGTGGGCCCATAATCCAATGGGGCATTGAAGGCCCAAAGAAGAGTACACTAGCGAAATGGAGTCTACTATTCATCTAGTGAGTCTTTGGTTCGTGACCGGAAGTTCCCTTTGTTCCAACCACCTACATGGGGCAGAATGTTCAATATAGATTCTCATAGCTCAGAGTGGTGATAACTCTCTGTCTTCTTCAGAGGGAGGAAGAACAGAGAGCATAATGACCAGTGCTCTGAACGGAGTGGAGAGCACCTTAGGTATGTAACTGTGCCTTGGTTACATGATGACCTTTGTGTCATTAGGCCCGAATTCCAGGCAGGCAGGTATAATAGCACCTGCAGGTCCCTTATTCACTTTACTGATGCCAGTACTAGAAACAGAGCAACCTTCAGTGATAGTAAGCGAATGTTGGCAGACTTAAGTGGCTTGAAAGACGGGCCTTTCAGGGCCCCCAGCACAGTGGGCAGATCCAATGAAGGGACAGTAGGGGGGGAAGAGGCTGATTCAGCCTCCTGGCACTCCTTAAGAAGGAGATAACCACACTGTTTCTGCCCACCAACTGGCCTGCAATAGGGACATGAGAGTCCACTATAGCTGCCACATAGACTTTGAGCATGGATGAGAGCATCCCTTATCAAGCAGCTCCTGCAGAATTGACAATACCTCTGTCAAATCGGAAGTTTGAGTTTTTCTTTTCCATGGTTTAGACACAAAGCTGAGAAAAAAAGACCACTTCAAGGAGTCGTCTCATAGATGGGGCTCTAGCCCCTCTAGAAACTGTGTTTAAGACTCGCTCTTGGACCATAGGTTGGGCCGAGGATGCCATAATGTCCCATTTGCGTGAGGGAAGAGATCCCGTCTCAGCGGAATGGGTTATGGTGCTGCTATCAACAGATGAGTTAGCTCTGATATCCATGGCTGGTTTGTCCAAAGGGGGGCAAACTTACTCTTACTCGCCTGATTACCTGTGTAATCAGGGTGATCAACCGATCGGGCAGAGCCCTGAGGGTTGCAGGGTCCAGACCAAACTCATCAGAGGAAGTGAGGATTTTGGCCTGGAAGACCTGGAGGACCAACATTGAAATGAAGTGCCGAAGCCGCCTGTCCAGCTGAAGTGTAGGCGCATCCAGTGACAGCTGAAGTAGTCTTACACAGTTTGGACAGGTGAGTGGCCTTCGCTCTCCAACCGACAGCCATGGGCGGGCAGAGGTGCATGGCCAGAAACTCATCCAGGGGAGGCAGCTTATCGTGTCCCTTCTCTTCAGTGCTGTCGATGGAAGTGAGAGTGAATGAAACAGAGGCACTTATGAAGAAACCACAACTAGATTCAAGTGTACTGGTAAATTACAGACCCATTTCAAATCTTCAGTTTATGTCAGACATTTTTGAAAATGTTTGCTCAATTGTGCTCCTTCCTGCAAAAATAAACAAATAAATAAATAAATAAATAAATAAATCACGATATCTATAAAGATTTTCAGTCAAGGTTCAGGCCCCAGCACAGCACAAAAACTGCACTTGATAAAATTACAAATGTCTTGCTTCTGACATCAGACTAAGGCTGCATCTCATTGCTTGTTTTACTTGATCTTAGTACTGCATTCGACACTATAGATCATGACATACTCATAGATTGTTTACAAAACTATACAGGTTTTTAAGGGTAGGCTTTAAATCCCACCTAGTTCTGTATCGGTTACAAAAATATGAATTACCTATAAGGCCCTTGATGGTTTAACTAGTCTTCTACAATCCACCACACTCCCAAAGGTCACAAAACTCTGGACTCTTTGTAGCTCCTATGATAGCAAAGTCCATTAAAGGAGGTAGACATTTTGCTAACGTTCAGGGTTCAGACACACAGTCTGTTCAAATCTAGATTAAAGATATCAAAAAGATCTATTTGGCCAAGCATTCAAAAATGCATCTAATAATCTTTTACTGCAGTTATATCTGATCAAATGCACACTATTATTTTTAGCTTGGTTTAAACAAATCAATTTTGCTGGGTTGGATATGTTTATCTGTTTTTGCCATGGGTAAGTATGATTTACACAAGCTTCAGTCTGGATCCGGAACACCTGAGAAGAGATGATGCCAACCCTGAAATAACATTTCACAGATTTTGCTGTTAGTTTGATCGCATAATTGTTGTTAATATTTTTGGTTATGTCTTTAATTGATTTTCTTTACATTTTTGCTATATGTACATTAACTGACAGTCTCCACTGATAAGCTATTACTGTCAGTGATCTAGAAGGAGGACCCAATTGCAGTGTGAGTAACAAGGGTTTGACTGAACAGACCGATACAAGAGGGGTTGTGAAATGCACAAGTAATACTACAACAGGAAAACAGTTAACAGAGATCATTAGGGAAGGCCACTGGAACAGCTTTAGACATTAACTGGCATAAAACTATAACAGCAGAGGGGGCAGCAAGACCAGGCTGATGGAGAAAACCAAACAAGGCACCATAGAGCAGAGCTCAGATACTTGTTGATTGCAGATTCTGAAGCAAACCAAATGCCAGGCAAGTACATGAACATGGTTACCCCACAGGGGGATAAATAAAACAGTAAAAAAAAGTAACAATAAGAACTTAAAGAATATCAAACAAAATAGATAACCAAAGATCAGGATAGAATAAAATGAATATTACAAGTAAAAGCAAAAGACGAGAACAACCAGATTGCTATAACAAGGAGCTATACAAGAACATGGAACTACAAAGGACAAGACTAAACAAGAGCACAAGACCAACCAGACAGGGTGACATGGACACATAATCAGACAGCGACAGAAGTCGGTGAAAATGCCCATGAACCAGCAAAGACAATAGGGCAAGGGGAACTATAAATAGGGAGAAAAACACACAAGGCACAGGTGAGCACAATTAGATAAACAAGGCTAACAAGAGGGTGTGGTAAAGAGGAAAGAAAGAGGAGGGGCTAAGGAAGCACATGGCCAATAAAACAAACAAGGAACAAAACACAAAACAAACAGTGTCAGTGCAAAACCCTAACAACTGCTAAATATTGTAGAAACTTTCTTTTTCTGTTGCTTTGCAATGATTTGTATTATGAAAAGCGCTTCAAAATCAAACTTGAACTGAACTGAATTGAATTTTGTGTTGCCCCAAAACAACTATCTTTGCTGTTTTAAGCAAGTTAAAAAAACAGCCATTCCCTTTTCAAAAACAAGAGCTTTATCCAGGGTCTTTTTTTAATTTTTTGTGCCCCCATTTCAATATTATGGAAGAAGAAGAAGAAGAAGAAGAAGAAGAAGAAGAAGAAGAAGAAGAAGAAGAAGAAGAAGAAGAAGAAGAAGAAGAAGAAGAAAAACATCTACTGTAGGGGTCAAAATAGAATTTTAATAAAATATAAAAGCAAATAAATACATTTTATTATTTATAAATTACAATTGTAGCTCCGACTTAAGTTACCTATGGCTATGATTTTATTAATGCAGTTGTTACAGTTTTAGAGCTAAGTAGTTTATTCAGGGAGCTGTTAGAGAGTCACTTCATAATAATTTAATAGGCTGGTGAAGAAGCCAGGGCAGACTGGCAGGGAACCAAAAGCACAGTTTTGCTGTTAACAGGTGAGAAACACACACATGCACACACTAACACACACACACACACACACACACGCACACACACACACATAGGAGAAACCAGGGACAAAGAAGGAGACCGTTCTTTTCTCTGCATGTAATATTATCATAAAATTAACCATTAGGTTCACTCTTGCTTAAAAGGTTCTTCACAGTAATTCCGCAGAAGAACCATTCACAGGTTCTTTAAAATAACTCTCTTTTACCAAAAAAAAAAAAAAAATAAAAAAAAAAACAGACACAGAAGAGAAAGGTTTTCCAGATGTTAAAAGTTCTTTATGGAACTCTTTAGAAAAGAAAGGATCTTCTATGACATGGTGAAGCACTTTTATTTTTAAGAGTGTTGTTTGAGGTTTGTCTCTGATTCACTGATGAAGCAGACATAGATTTTGTGTCAGTTGTAGTGACAGTTCAGTCTTTGTGAGGCCAAACGTGAAAGACAGGAGGAGGGTGTTTATGGTTTCTTCACAATTTTCATCCTGTCAACAAGTGGCAAGTGTGATTCTCAACAAGTGTGATTCTCCTTTGTATCATCAGTTATGTGCACAATTTCTAATGCTTATTTAATGTTTATTGCATTATTTTAATGTTTCTATGTGTTTGTATCTGGTATTTATCATGTTATGGGGACCAATGTCCCCACAAGAATAGTAATACTAGTACATTTTAACCTTGTGGGAAAATTTTTCAGGTCCGCATGAGGAAACAAGCTTATAAATCATACAGAATGGAAGTTTTTTGAAAATCTAAAAATGCAGAAAGTTTCCTATGAGGGGTAGGTTAAAGTGTAGGGTGATAGAAAATAACGTTTGACACGTGTGTGTTTTACAGAGAGTTTTTCTGGCAACCACACCTGCCTTTGTATTTATTATTTATTTAACCATTTTTATTATTATTATTATTTGTTTCCCTTGTGTAGATAATGGCCTATGTACACAAATGTAGGTGAACTTATTTACCATTCAAAATCATTTTCATCCATAAAATTTGTGAGACAAAATATAATGGCAACTTGTGCACTACTGACAAAATGTTAAATGAACAAGAATACTCATGTTTTTATTTTATTTTAATGTGTATGTCTTTCCTACCATTTCTATTTAATGTCTGGATAAAATCTTCATCTTCACTGTTTTTTTGTTTCTTTTTTTTTCTGTATATTTCTCCACTTTACTGTCATCCATATTATTATTCCATTAGCTGATATTTATCAAAAGCCTCAGTTAAAAGCTTCAGTGCTGTAACTCAATAAAATATGAAGAAATCCAAGGCTGAGTAATTGTGTTATGACACTGATATGATTTAATAATAATAATAATAATAATAATAATAATAATAATAATAAAGACAAAATAAAATATTATAAAATAAAATAACTATATTGATTTTTTTTTTTGGATTTTTTTTTTTTTTTTACATATTTCAGCTGTGCTTTGCTTTGTTTGCATTGCAGATCTTGTTGTTTTTCTGCTTTTGGTAAGAACATGACTTAGATTAATTAGGTTAATTATATATGATAAGTAATATATTGGCTTTGAATAAATTCTAATTTGTATCATATCGCTGAGAGGAATGGAAAGCAGCTGAAACAGAAAGATGGATGCATTATCATTATTAAATTTCTGTGTGCTAGTGTATGTGAATAGCCATCCAATCAGTTCTATTTGCCTTCATTTTTTATTCTCTTTCTCTCAAATGTTCCTGTACATGGGGTTTCTGTCCAGTGCATTGAGAGTGAGTGTGAAGCATGAAGATAAGGGTCTGCTTTCATTCGCCTCTGCACGGACACACATCATCAGTCGCATTACATTTTAACCTGCCGACTAAACAGGTTAACAAGTAAAACCCTGAGCTGTGTTCATCTGGAGAATGGGCGAGATTTCTCAGTTAATCGTTCATGCAGAATCCTCAACACCTCTCTGTGTATGAGTGCTTAAATTATATCAGTTTCTAGCGTACTCTTTTGACGGACACATGAAGTTTGATCTAAGAATAAAGATAAGAATAAAACTGACAAACACTCAACCATGATTTTAAATACTGATAATTTCTTTTGAATTAACTTCTCATGCAATTGTTCTTTAACGTTTAGGATTATGGCTTTTTTTCTTGTTTTCTTGACTTACCTCAGCAATGTCAACCTATTATTATTTAAAAACAAAGAAAGAAAGAAAGAAAAAACGTCTATTTTGATTGAAGATGTCCCTGCAGGGTGCACTGCAGTGGGATGATTGTATAATGCATCTTTCTTAAAAGGCTATTTTCACAGTGCGACACTGAGACAGGACGGTAGGTCCTTGCAGGACAGTAATGTTTCAACAGCTGTACTTCTGAGTTAAGAATGTTTTTGAATACCAAAAGCATGACAAATTGGCTTGCTTATCTTAAAAGGATAAAATGCCAATTTCAGAATCACATTTAAACTAATTTACATAAAATAAGCCTAGGTATATACACTCAAATATTAAAAGCTAATGTTAAAAATGGTTTGATTTAGGGTCTAAGAGTCATGGCACTTCACTGTGCAAAAGCTCTATAATTGTAGGGATCTGAGTGATTCATATCTTTATACGTGCAGAAAATTGCTGTTTCATTTTATGAGAAGAGTTATTGTGCATATTTGTGTACACTACTGTACAAAAGTTTGGTACCATGTTTTTAATGCTATTGAAAGAAGTCTCTTAATGTGCACCGAGGCTGCATTTGCTTGATCAAATAATGTAGTAAAATTGTAATATTTTGAAATACTGTTACAATTTAAAATAGCTTTTTTATTGTAATATATTTTGAAATTTGATTTATTCCTGATGGCAAGGCTGACTTTTCAGCACCATTACTTTCAATGAATTTTCAGAAATCATTCTAATCTGCGCAAGAAACATTTCTTAGCATTATTAATGTTGAAAACCATTGTGCCGCTTAGGCCCTACTGTTTTAAAAAATAAAAGGCATTTGTGAGATAAATTTATATATGGGGTACAACATTTCCAAATGTACATTAGTTACCCCATCCATTTAGCTCTGGATGGAGTAACTACATAATGTATTCAAGCTTGGTTACATGAATCTGTTTTTACATTTATTAATTTACAGTAGCAGATGCTTTTATCTGCTGACACCATAATCCTGGATCTGACAGTAGATCGAAAGTATATTGAAAATGGTAATAAAGCCTCTTTCAATTACACTAACGAGAGACAAACAGGAGTTCTCTAATTGAAACATGCATCTTTTATTCACCTCTTGGTCTAATAAAGACTAATGGATCTGACAGAAAACTAGTGAGAGGGGAAATCAGAGATAAAGTGCGGATAGTTAAGTGCAAGGTATGCTGGGAAATGCCATTTACTGGTGTAGACGCCAGGACGTTTTGTTACAAGGAAGATGTATATACACGTTACGGCTTTCTCCATCTCTAAGCAACCATAGCTAATAGAATAGAAACTGATGTTGTTGGCACATTTTGTGTGAGAACGATTATTTCAATGATTTGCTTCCTCATAATTGAGTTTTCATTGATGTGTCTAAAAGCAATTGCCTAGAACATATTTTAATTTCTTCAGCATGCCCAGAAAGCACAGCAGTGATGAAGCTCTTTGGAAATATGCATCCCTCTCTGAGATTAGCTGCTTTGCAAAATCAGCTCCCTGGTTTGCATTTGTTAGAGTTTAAATAGGGTCGGTGTCAAACTGGCAGAGATTGAATTATGTACCAAGCAAATAGCATTCAAATAAGATTAAGATTAAGAGAGATTAAAATGAATAGTGTCAGATTGCTAGAATGGCCATTCTAGATTGACAGGTGCCACTCAGGAGTTTCTCTTGTCAATTATTCCCCAAAGAACAAGGAGCAGTTTGCCTGGTAAGCTAAATTATATTTTAGATGAATTTCTGTTTTAGTACACTGAGATAACTGCTGTAATGGGAAGGCTGTTTTGTAGGAATCACTGAATATCTGGGTCATGAGGGAGAAGGAGGTTAAAGAGAGCTCACTGTAAACTTATTCAAGCTGTTAGCTGTAAATTAGCTGATTCCGAATTAAAAGAGCAAGGGGTTCTTTTATTACAACTTATTTCTCCCTAGGGTGTGTGTGTGTGTGTGTGTGTGTGTGTGTGTGTGTGGCAAAACTTTGAGGAAATGGAGCAAGTGATGTGATTCGATTAGAGTAGAGCAGTATCTCCTGACTCACTTTTGAATGAATCTTAAGAAGTTAATCCTGGTTACATTATTATTATTATTATTATTATTATTATAAAAACTTGCATCAAATATCACCAAAATATAAATAGGGCTCGTTTGGATAATTAATTTTTAAATGAATAGTTTGTTCAAAATGTAACATTTGCTGAAAATGTACTCACCCTCAGGCATTCCAAGATGTAGATGAGTTTTTTTTTTTTTTTTATTTGAACAGATTTGGAGAAATTTAGCATTGCATCACTTGCTCACCAATGTATCCTGTGCAGTGAATGGGTGCCGTCAGAATGTAAGTTAAAAAAGCTGAGAAAATGCATGTGGCTTTAATGCCTGACTTCACAATCCTTTTCTGATCACCACTGTCTGGCCTGATACTGGGATAATTTCCCCACTGAGTCGGTGACCCAGAACTGGACTTGACTGTCTGAAGGTCAAGTTCTGGCTGTTACACAAGGACAAGCTGCCACAGTGTTTCTTCATGCAGGGTTTACGACATTATGCCATTCATGGGAGAAATGTCATAGAGATGTGTGAACTGGGCAGAGAGAGTGTGATGAGTCATGCTTGTCCTGTTGAAAGGTCGTCTTGACAGCATTTTGTGAGCAGCTAAGGAAGGGTCAGGCATAAAAATAAAAGCCTGCAGACAAGAAGTCTGGGTGGTAGCCTACTCTATTCACTAAGATGAGTCACACTTATGAACTATCACATAATTTTATATACCAGTGTGTCGAGTTTGAAAGAACATTTTGTTGCTAAATGAAACCTCACCCCTACACTTGTTTGTCGATTTGAAGAAAAGCTATGTAGTTCATCGCAAAGTCCCTCCCCCCAGGTTTCCGTGCGTGGTGAATGTGAGTGCGCTCTCTGCGCTCCAGACTCAGTCCGTGCGCGCACCTGAGCGCACTGAGCATCTGCGCGGGTCAGACGGATAGGTCCGAATCCTACAATTCGCACACAACTTTCCTTTTCTTTTTTAGAGGAGGCTGACAACCAGGGACTGTACAAGTCTTGTTTTTAATCAGTGAGGGTGAAATAGAGAGCACACGCAGGGATCTCAACTGTTGTTGGACATCACATCCTCAGTCGGCGCCGTTACCATGCAAGTTCACTTCGCCGGCATCCTGATGTGCGGAGTGTCGGGTGAGTTCACCTTGTGTTTCATTCATTCATTCGTTCATTCATTCATTCAGCCAGTCAGTCATTCATTTAATTCATTCATTCAGTCAGTCAGTCAGTCAGTCAGTCAGGCAGGCAGTCAGAGAAAGCGGTATGATTTCGTAATCAGTTTAACTTTCACTATTAAGTTTAACTTTCACTATTAAGACTGCTTATAAGTGCTTATAATTACAAAAATAGTTCATATCTCAAGTTTTTGTCCCATGTGAGAACTGATACATTTTTTTTGATGCATTGCCGATCATTGGTGGATACTGATTAATTTTATTTTACTGTTAGGCTACCCCTTTTGCCATGTGCAATTTAACCTTGAGAGCCGATCTACTTTTTCTTTTGGTCATTTTTATTCTTCTTGGCGACAGTTTAAAAGCTTTTTCCCTTGAATACGTTTTGAACAAAACACCGAAGATTTGGAGATATGTAATTCTACAATGATGGGGTGATAATGAGAGCACTTATATTTTGTCAATACAGCATCCGTTCTGGATGACGAGCGAGCCGCTGTTGCTATGGTTACCTCTTCACGCACAGGCGAGTTCTGTTCGCGAGCGTGTATTTAGCGCGGCCTGACTAACTTGTAATCTAACTTTTTGTGGTCAGTGAAACGTTTAAACGCTGTTGAAACACTTATATAAGCTTGTATGAAAAAAAGAAGAATAGATAAACTAGTATTTGTTCCCCTAAACGTTTAGGCTACTTTGATAATGATTTAATTGGCTTAAGTCGGACTCTGCATTTCAGCGTTCAGTAACTGAAGTAACGTACGTAATCAATTTGGCTGTTTTGAAGAAGGATGAACGAGGATTATTTAGCCTCGGCCTATAATATAGCTAACTAGCCTATTTAAACATTTTCTGTAATAAAAATAATAGGGCCACATCAATGACATCAAGGCTATATCAAATCCTACAGTGCTGGCTACATAGCTACATGTGCCAACATTTTGTAAATGCACCTGTGATGCTACAAAATACTGTCTAGGTAACTTAAGGTGAGCAAAAACCACATCCTGTTCTCCTTTCTTATACACCTTGTGTTCACAAATTTCACTTCGTATTGGTTTTGTGTGTGAAAGTGAGTGTGTCAAGTTGTGCTTACACCAAGGGGACCAGCCAACGGTCACAGCTGGATAAACATAAAAAAACAATGTTTTAATTAAAGTTAAAACTGCTGAAAGGTTAGGGTTTAGGGGATAGGTTAGGGGATAGGAAATATGTTGGATTTAGTAGGTCTATAAAAACAAAAGTCAGAAGTCCCCACTGTGACAGACAAAAAAAAACACATATGTGTGTATTTCAATATCTAGTGCTTTATCATAAATTCACAAATAATGAATTCCATTGATTTGATAGTGCTTCTAATAATAACATAGTTTAGCTGTGTCTTATAGTGATTGTTTCTGTGTAGTCTGTGTTCTCCAATTTGTACTTACTGTATGGTTTAAGATTTGTCCTAATCGGCACTCAAAAGCAGATAAACTTTATCGGAGATAAATGTCTTGATCCGAGTATAACTCAATACAGCTGAAACGAGATGCAGGTCCTCCAAGAAATATATTTAGAGATGTTTACTCCTTGAAAAACAAATGAAGTGAAGGGAGCAAATGGAACAGTGGTTTGCTCATAGATTGCATCATTTGTTTTATTTAACTAAACCCAGCTTACTATATTTTTATTTTTATGATATCAGGCCAGAATTGACCTCCATTCATAAGCATGTGAATGGAAATTAGTAGTGTAATAACTGATTGTAGTAGTTCTTAATTATCTTTTAGACATCATGTATTTGTATGTTTAAATAAATAGGAAATTACAGTAAGTGTATACACATGCTGAGCAGAATCATCTATTATGCTGAAGTAAGTGTATTGTGTGTGTGTATCACTCTATTACAAACTTTTTGCTACCTTTTCAATAAGATGATTTTCAAACGTATCTCATTTCTTTCTGTTATATAAATCAACCTAGACCTTAGCGTGCTTTACTCCCATTTGGAAAATAAAGAAAGTAGAAAAAAAAAAAAAGCTCCTGTGTGATGAATCGCCGTGCACCGTCTGCCCCCCAAAGCTTTTGCTACACTACAGCAATTCTTCATGTTGACACACAACTACTACTTCTGCTGGGCTGTTTATTCATAGATCTATAGGTTGCCTTGAGAATGACTTGCAGTAATTTGAGACAAACAGAAGGTTGTGATGAACTGTTCAGTGAAGAGTAATAAAACATTTCTTAGACTTTTAACGGTCATTATAAAAAAGCAGCTGCAGCATAAGAGCTTTGTGTTGTTCATTTAAAATAGTTATATTTCAATCTGCATTTTAAATAGGCTATTTTTCTTTATAATGCAGGTTTGAAATCTTTTTAGAGGCCTCCAGTTATACGTGTGAAAATAGTGTTTAACCTTTCAGTTTATTCTGATATTTTGTATCTTTGAAAAAATTATAAAACTGCACAATGTCTGGGGGTATTGTGTTTACTGTATACTATATTACAAGTTAACATGAGAAAAAAAAATAAGTTGATGTGATTTAACATATTAAAATTGAATTCATATGTAATGAAATCTTTGTGAATTACTTTAGTTAAAATAAAAATACTACTATATTTGTGAAAAAGGTACTACCTCACAGTCAAAGAAACAGACCAATGCAACGTTGTAACCTGAGACTGCATTTATAATGCTCAATTTCTCTCTTCTCTTTGTCTTTGTCTCTTCTGAAGTGGTGCTGACCATGTTTAATGTATCAGAGGACCGGGCTCACTGCCCGCTGGGCTACTTCCCCTGTGGAAACCTCAGTACCTGTCTTCCTCAGCTGCTACACTGCAACGGCGTGGACGACTGTGGGAATCAGGCAGATGAGGAGAATTGTGGTTAGTTCAGATTGATTCCTGTCAGTCTCTTGTCATTTCCCCTGTGTGCTATTTTTCATTTTTTTTTTTTTTTTTACTTTGTACTGTAAGCCAGTGGTGTTGAGCATAGATTTGCTTATCTAAATCCGATGTTTTTCTCTGGCAACACCGATGTTTAAACTGCACGATACAGATTTTTTAATACTACACATAGACAGAATAAATGTATTTATTTTTGGTCAGTTAATCTCATTGATTGAGCAACCTTCCAAGAGTGGTGATATAACACCCTGTCTACTACATTAGACGCGAGCAGTGCGACATTTAAAAAGCAATAAGAACCCATAATCAGTAAACATGCCCTGTACCATTTCTGAGTATTTGTAATATTTGCTGTGATGCATACAACATACAATGGATGCCAAATGTAGACATGTACTCCAGCTTTAGCAGCACTGGAACTTTTCATGTGTTTTTCACTCTGTTTGTGTTGTGTTGAGTGTTGCAGACAGACTGATTGTCAGTCAGTGTATCAATGATGGCAATTCTTTTATAGAGCCAATCTAAAAGGCAATTTAAAGTTATTTGTGAAGTGCTTATTATTGAACTGTTGTATATAAGCAATATCACTTTCGCAGTCATGTTACTATATATTTGAACTTTTTTAAAAGAGCCCTGTTCTCAGGCAACCATTTGAATATTGTTTGAAATAAAACATCTTGAAATATTAAGAGTATTCAGCAATAAAGAAACAAGATGCGAGGTACCCTATTGCATAACAACGTATTTTCCCATTCTGCGTTTTCCCTGGTATCTGTTATTCTTGCAATATTTTCTCCTCATATCTTTCTTTTTCTTCGCATCTCAGCTTTCGATTCTTGTGCTTTGTTTCTTCTTTTCTGATTCTGACTATTTCTGCTCGTTTTCTCTGCCTCTCTCTCTTTTCTCCATTTTATGTCTGTGAGGTAAAACCATGTCAGTTGACTTTGCTTCCACTTCTAGTCAAACTGAAACATAGATTTCTGCAGTTTTCATCTATACAAATTGTTATATTTAATTTACCTTCTCATCCATCACTCTGAATAAGGGAAAGCCTTGTAGTTAAACAGCTGGGTTTATCATCGGACTCCAGTCCCAAGCCCCAATTGATTTTTTTTCTACACAGGATTATCTTCTAATAGTCTCAAAGGAATCTGCTGACAAAGCACTAATGAAGAACCAATTAAGTTTTTATTACCCACACACTTCAAAATCAAATACCATTCCTGGACTTGTTAACAATTGCTAATGGTTTTTTATATATATATATATATATATATACAAAAGATAAACCACAGTGCTGTTTACTTTGTGAAGAGGTGGTAATTTCCCATTGATTCTTCAGTAATCATTTACTTAATAAACATGCTACAGTGACCCTAGTGGTTATGAAGACAGTTTTGATAATGTCATACTTTTCAGAAACGGTGTGTGCCCTGCTGTTTGGCAAATGTCTCACGGCATTTGTCACAGCGACTGTATCAAACTCAGTCTTAAGTGTCATCATTTGGCCCCTACAGCGGCAGGCACCATGTTTAACCTTGTCTTTTTCTCTTTAGTGGCCTTTGTACGATGGAAAACAGGGAGGAGATTAAAAGCCGTTGTGTCGGCACCAGACTGTAAAAGGTCAGGACGAAGGAAAAATGTCAAAGTGTACATAATATCTTAAGACATTTGCTTAGACCTGTGTGTTGAGTCAAGCAGAACAGGATAGACAGGAAGAGAGGGATCCTCTAATGCTTTTCCAAATCCCTGCCATTGGTATTCTGAACATGTGAAATTCCACTCCCACCTTTCTTATCGCATTCCACTTGTCGTAACTGAATTATCAAAACCTTTTCAGGGCCAGAAAGGTCGCTGTCAGATATCGCTGTAAACGATAGGCATGATTTATCCAGGCTCAGCACCTGGCATGAAGACGCTTGCTCTCGCTGTTTTGGCGAAAAGTTGGATATAGATGAAAGGCCAAGTGACCTAAATGATAAGCTGTACTTGAGCTCCCAAAAGATGATAAAAGTATTTTTCAAAGTAGGAAGAGAAGGAAAAGTGCCTTTGAGATTTGATGGATAATGAAGTTTTGGATAAACAATTGTATCTCTATATGAAACAAAAGTGGAGATGCGGGCCCACCCGCAGTCAATATCATTCTGTTTCTCTCTCATCCACTGAGGATGAAAGGCAGGGACATGGGCACATTTTGACTCTGGGTGACGCCACAAAGAAAGCCGTTTGTCATTTTTGCATTGAATGCTTTGAACCTCAAGAGCTTTGTCGGATTGTAAAATCCGAGTCCCTCAGGAACAGAGAGTCCATCTGGGCTCATATTCATTTTGTCATCGATAATGGTGTGTGGCTTTGATTTAGCATCGTATTAATCTTGGAAACTGAAGTTAGAGCGCTGCACCACAGACAGCCTTCCATTATGGTGATGGTTTATTCTATTACAAATAATTTTTTTGTCTCAAGCTTTTTTCCTTTTGGAGCCAACCTTGACTTCTGAGTGGCTTTTCTTCTTGTAGAAATCTTCTTTTGTGTCTCATTTGTGAATCATTTCAAAAGAGATATTCTCTCTCAGTAATCCATCGTATCCAAAATATCTCACAAGGCTTTCTTCTGATTATGAGTTTTGCAATAGCAAATAAACAAAGCATTACATTAATCTCGCCAGCCAACAAACTGCTTTATCATCCCACTTGCTTATTATAAATACTTTCATCAAGTAATGCTGTATTTTATACAGCTGCATTTGCTTTTGAGTTTAACAATACTAATATAATGCTTTCTCCAAGGAACGTTTTAATTCTCAAGAGATTTTCTACATGACAAGGAACAATGAAACATTTATTATCTCAGTATATTGATTAATTGCCTTCTAGTTTTAAAGGACAGCCCATCAACAAGGTCTTGATGCACAGTTGGATATTCAACTCCAGGCACCTGCTGAAAATACTTCAGACTCTGATAAATTAGTTAAAGCATTCAGTGAGCATATTATCATTAATTCTCTTTTTTGGTTTGCTTTATGCAAAAGATGAAAATCCTATCAATTTTATTTGGTCCTGAAAATGCAGAATGCAATGTTAATAAGGTGCCACGCTATGCATTGATTTTGTGTCCATTCATTATATACCTATTACATTATTTATAATTAAATTACATTTAATTATAGATTACATTTCATCATAGAACTACACATTTTTGGCCAAGGTACCTTTAAATAAAACAAATAAAACAAGGGTGGCTGCATTAGCCCTTGCAAAGTTTGAGAATCTGAGACCACTTTTAAATTGTGTGGGGGTCGTTACATTAAATGAGACAGAATTTTTGCCACACTAAAGTGCAGTGGTTCTAGAGTAACATTATGAAAAGAAATAAACTCATGATGTTGTATTTTTTTAGCAACCTGGATTATGCAAAACATTCCAAATCCAGTGATAGGTTCCTCTTCACAAACACTCTGAGCTTTAAGCCAGTTACTTTTGAACACATTTTTGTTTACAGTCTCATTGAAGCATGGAATTATTCAAAAATGCATTCCAGTTTTGTGTGCAATATGTATCAACCAGTCTGTGAAAGGACTGTGGGTGGTCTGTGAGGGTGCCGTAATGATAAGCCAGAAGAAACTGATTGGTGCATGCAACTCAGATGAATGTGCTAACCTAATAATTGATTTAGCTGTCTCTCAGCGGGCCCCATAACCCTGGTCATACCCCGTGCACCAGTTCCCCCAAGGTATGTGATTGAAAAGTGATTGCAGTTACTGGTACATTTTTAGTGCTGAAATGTAATGGAAAAAGCAGTAAAAATATAATGTAGTGCCTAAACTGGTAGTTTCTTTCTATCTATCTATCTATCTATCTATCTATCTATCTATCTATCTATCTATCTATCTGTCTATCTGTCTATCTGTCTATCTATCTATCTATCTATCTATCTATCTATCTATCTATCTATCTATCTATCTATCTATCTATCTATCGTTATCATCTGTTTCATTTAGTATATATCTTGTAGCATATGAATTTGTAGTAAATATTCATGCAGGCTATGCATGGTTTGCAAATTCATAGCCCAACATGTATGAAAAATACATAATCAAATTATATAATTAAGTATATGCAAATGCAGTGCTTAAACATTTACAAAACTAGACACATTATTATTCAGGTATGCTTGAGTGTGCAGTAGTTCATAGAGGGGTGGATGAATAATGCATTATATTTCAGAATAGATCATCTTAATGACACATAGGAAGTTAAATAAGATGTCTCGCTCATCTAGGACTCTTGAAGGGGTATTAACAGTTTTTGAAGCAACATAATCCTACATTTTGCAGTTGTTTTATGGATTGTTTTATCAAAGCAGATATGGATGAATGAATGAAATGAAATGTGTGACCTAACAGCAGTCAGATCAATGAGCGGATTGTTGATTGGGGAGTTATTAGAAAACAGTGATCAAAGCACCAGTGACACTGAAAAAGCTTAACAACTCTTCATAGAAACTGAAATGTTTCGCAACAAAAGAGTACAGATTTTTTTTTTTTAAGTTGGGCTTTGGTGTGAGGATGGTAACACGGGGCGCAATCTCTCTGCTCTGAACATCAATTGTTTCAGAGGCAGCCTTGTTTTCCCATGAGGCTTCCCTGCTAATTTCAGGCCAGACCCACACCTGCTGCTCTCTCGTTGTTCAGATATATGTTATCTAAAATTGGTGAATGTAGTAATCTAGAGTTTAATTAATAAATTATGACTTCATATAAGCTCAGTGGCCATTCAAAGATTTTAAAATAAAAATAGCAAGACCTACAAATGCTTTTGACTCTACAAGTGGCTGACTCTGCCATCCAGAACTATCTTTATGAAAAATTTATATTTTTGATGAACAATTGTATCAAAGCCTGTATCTTGGAAGTAAGGAGATTTTGTTTATATCAAGTTGAATAAGCTGAATGTGTTCTTTGCAAGCTTAATGGGACATAGAGATGATTAATTATTACCTAAACATATTATTATTAATAATAATAATAATAATTCTGTGCCTAGACATATGATTATTATAAAAAAAGGTTCTTGACAGTTAAAGTCTTAAGTTTACTTACATTGCATGAGTTATGATGAGAATGTGCAACTTGATCTCCTTAATATTCATTATTCGTATGTTGTATGATTTCATAAGACACATGCATCTTTTTATGTTTGGATAAATAATGTTCAGTACAAATGTATGAACAGCTGGTAAGATGTAGACACTTGTACCTGTGGTCTTCAGAGATAAAAAGAGATGTAGGCTAATTTTCTGAATCCTTTGATGCTGATTTTCTAAATCATTTGAATTTCATTAAATATGATTGCCTTTATTATTATTTGTTTAGACGAATTATCTCCATCTTTCAATTAAAAATTGTGTTTAATTTGTATGTTAATGTTTTATATGCTTTCACTATTAAATATCATAGGCAATATATGCACAAATAAGCATGTGCAAATTGTAAATAATTGCATTTTTATACAGTTTTTGGAGTGATTGCGGATTTGACAGTCCATTTGATCTGAGGTGAGGTGTGTGTATGTGTATGTGTGTATAAAAAGCTTTTGTATTTATCTCTGTTTGTGTAATCTCCATTAATGTACCTTAGACTAAAGATCTGAGATGCATGGGAGAGAAAAATAACTCTGACTGGCTTGAATTTCACAATCTCATTATAATCCAGAAAATTTAATAAGACACTGAGTGTCTCAGATGAGTGGAACGAATAAAAAATAAGGCACTGCAAACATTAATGAATGTTTCAAAGTCGATCAGTTTGACACTCTCTTTTTTTATCACTGTTTATCTAATTGGGGTGAGTATCAGTTTTGTTGATCTGCAGGGGTTTTGGAGTTGACATTATTTACATCTGAGCTTCAGAGCATGTTTAAACATAAACAGTGCGAGCTGCGTTTCCCCAGTAGCGGCGAATGGGGGAATATGTGTTTCTGAGTTCTGAGTTCTCTGGTGATTGAGAGGTCCAGCGGGAAATCTCTGACAGAATTCATCAGGACAGAGGGAATAAGCTGAGGTTGAACCAGAAGATTAGAGCGAAATGTCTTAATCATATATCTGATATCTCTATCTCTGGATTCTAACGTAGCAGAGGAGGAACTTGAGCCAGGCATGAGTGAATTTTCAGCAGCCATGTTTGGTTGACAGTTTTGCTGCCTAATATTTTTTGTGGAAACCCTGATATATATATTTTTGAGGACGCTTTGGTAAATAGAATGGGAATCTTTCATATCATCATAAATGTCTTAACTATCAATTTTGAGCTCTTTAACCTTCTATGAGACTATCCACAGCTTGAAAAAAATAAATAAGTAAATCATTTTCCAAAATTTGTTTTTAGGTTTTCGTCATTTATAACTCACTTTTCCCAATTAGGTTCAATTATTTTGCTGTATTGCCTGAATTTCACTGCCTGAAAACCATGTCTCAGTGTTACAAAACCATTTAAACAACTTTAACATTGTGATTCATTTTGGAATTTCAAATCAATTATTGTAGCACAAGAGAAAGTCAAAAAGAATCTTCTTTTACAGTGTACCCCACACATCCCACAAGTAAGTAGATGGTGACTTGTAAAGTCATCATTGAGAGTATTGATGCCTGTCAGTATAGTAATGCCAATAGACATTGGGATCTTTCCTGACCTCTGGTTATTGTATGAATAACACACTGTAAAAAATAAAAACCTCTCCAACTCAGAAATTTCTAGTGACTGGTTACATCTACATTTTTCAGTTGGATTAACTGAATTTATACAATTAAATTCAAAGTAATTGAATTTGGCCAACTGTTACATTTATCTGAATTTAGCCAACTGAAATATTTATCTTTGATTCCTCCATATAAGGAGGAATCTAAGATGACTGCAAAAACATCTTGTTTAGCCGTTTACTTGTTCTGAACTGTTCACAACTTTAAGGCAACTGCCAAATATATGGTAAGAGCAAGACGTGTGAAAGTCAGCCCAACCTTGAGCTGTTCTTTGAGGATGTCAGTATGCATGGCACTGTTAAAACTAGTCAGCGTCAGACCATGTCTTTCCCACTGTTTCAAGTTGCACCTGCCACTTTACATTTCCTTCTGTAGAATCCAAATGTTGGTGGCTGATCTTATTTTAAACAAGCCCCTTGAGCATTACAGTCTGATCTTAACTGTTACACTGAACACTGCACTGGTATTTTTGGAGGAAGGAGTAGTCAAACTAGCGACATTGCTCTTTTTGCATGCAAAAAATGGTGTTTCTTAAAAGCACAGCTGCCCAAAGAAAAAGAGTGAGAGAGAGAATTGTTTAAATCTAAGGTCTGATTAAAAGAAGAAAGACTAAGGGACAGATTTACTAACAGCTTGTGCCAGCGCAAACAGTCTTTTGGTATTAAAATAGTACTGTCAGGATTTCCTAAAGACTCAGTGAAGAATTAGTGCTGAAAAGGTATTGACAGTTATTTTTTGCGCCTGAGATTTTAAAATGCATCATGCAACATGATTTTCTAAAATGTGCACTTGTCAGATTACTGGTATTTGTGCCATATTTAATGGCCAAAAACAACAAAACAAAAACAAACAAACAAAAAAACATGTCTTAAAGCAGGCAGTAATTTGCACTGTTCTTGGTAGATATGGGAATGGTTTGGCTACATCTGTGTTCTTTAATGTGTGCATTGTCAGGAAATCACATGCAGAATTTTCCCTTCATCAGCACTTTTGTGGAATTGCACTCTCACGCTAAATTGCCGTTTAGTAAATCTGGCCCTCAAGGTCCTTGCACAAACTGTCGTATCCATTTTTTTTCATATTTATCATCCTAAAACTTCGTCACACACACAGAAACCTTCTGCACTGAGGCTGATGCATATTAATTAATCCGTTGGAGTTGCAATGACCTTGAGTAGAAAATGGTCATGATAAACTAAAATAGGATTTTAACTGACATAAAAATATGATTCCTGTAGAGCTAAAAAAAAACTATTTATCACAACTTTTTTTCAGTTGTAAGCTAAGGGGCATTACTGAGCGATGTTGGCTTTGACTTTTGATATTTGTCTCAGGAGAGAAAGAATGTCTGCTTTGATACATGATGAAGGCTGTCTTAAAGTTAGCAAAATTAAAGTTCTAGAGTGGAAGTGGTTTTTCACTGTATATTCATAGCACATACCATATATTACTTGGGGTCAATAGGAGTTTTTCATTCAGCGTTTGTAATTTTACAAAATATTTAAATTTCAACTGAATACTGTTCTTTTTATACTTTCTAATCATCAGAGCATCCTAAAAAAGTACTTTCAGAAAAATAATAAGCATCTGTTGACAATAACATTAATAATAATAATAATAATAAGAAGAAGAAGAAGAAGAAGAAAAAATCTGCATATTAGAATGATTTCTGAAGGGTTGTGTGACACTAAAGACTGGAGTAATGGTTGCTACCAACCTTAAACTTCAGAACAGTTTATTTCCTGAAACAAACATTTGGATAGTTTTATGACTGTGAAACATCCCATGTAAGGTTTCAACATAATGCGCTTAAAAGATCCTAAAAGAACCATAAAAGTAGTCAAAAATTATTATTATTATTGTGTACAGTGCACTATTTTTCTAAAATCTTTTTAAGTCTTACAAAATTTAGTGTGAGGAAAATACTAATAAGAAGTCATTTGTTTTAGTATATTTTAGGTGCACATTTTCTTTAATTCAGTTGTGTTTAAGCATTAACACTAACACTCAGTAGCCTTTGGCACACAGCCTTGCAGCAACACAGTGTACTGATCTGTAGCTTAATAGAGAAATGATTGAATGCAGCAGGGGAATTTGTCATGTACATGAACATCCGCTGACTAACACAACGGTGTCATAATTTGTCTGAACCTCAGTATGTGGAACGGTTTACGTGTCAAGGCTTTTCTCGGGCACATTAATTACAGTTATCTTTCTCATCTTGCGTTTTTCAAAGCTGCCATTTCATGGTTCTCAGCTTTTTTTCCGTTGGCCCCATTGAAAATAACCCTGTCAAACTAAGAAACCCATCAAGAGAGAGAATGTAGAGGGACACTTGGTTTGAAATTGGCTCAGATTGAGGGAGGGCACCTAATTGTCTATCAGCTGTCTAATGGTCCCATCATTCTCTCATCCTTTGGTAGTAAACGAGGGTATGGAATGAAAGGTTGGGTAGATTGGAAAGCTGAAAATGTTCCTCTGGCACTCTTTAAACATATCTTGATAAACCGTTTGTCCCCCGATATGAAGTCTAAGTATTCAAAGCTATTAAAACATGGTAAAAGACATAAGGAATTATTGTGTCAGTCCCTCAGAGCAGAGCAGCCTCCAAAGTTCATAGTTAAGGAAAAGATGCACTTTCATATTTTAATCCCAAAGTATTAAACTCATTGACATCTTTTGTGAATAGAAGTCATACTATGAGGACTTCAGGGAAACATTAGATCAGTCCATTAAAAATGGCTGCAATTCACTTAATAAGAAAATGTGGTTAGTCTAGCTTTCTAATAATGATGCGTTAAAAATTATAGTTTACAGTGCTGAGCGCAGATTTGTATTTAAAATACACGTTTTGTGTATATTCTTTTGAACTTTATTTTCATTATGGTTTGCATAAAAATATTAAGCAGCACAACTGTTTTCAACATTGATAATAATAAATGTTTCTTAAACATCAAATCAGTGTCAGGTTTAAAAATAATAATAATAATAAAATAACAAGACACTTCATTTGACTAGCAACTTGACTTGACCAACTTGGGGTAACAGGGAACACAAAACAAACCAGCACAGCACAGACCACAGAGGGAGAATAAATAGGGAACTAAATCAGGCAGGAAATGAGGAAGTACAGGTCGAGTCAATCTACTGATAATCAGGTAAGAAGAGGGGTGGGGTTAGACAATAGACATGAGAGCACATGCCACACGAAATAAACAAGAAAGCCATGTGCTCACACAAAACAAAAACACAAGCACATGGACAGCGAAACAAATCACCAGTCATGTGCAAGACAAGACCCGAACACGCAGGTGATGAGAACTCATAAGCCACGTGTTCATACAAAACATGACATGAAAGCACACAGCTCTTGAAAACACAAGCTGTGTGCTACACAGCACAAGACAAAGCATAACATGAAAGCACATGGACAATCACAAACCATGTGCTAAACAGAACACACACAGACAGAAGAGCGTATGGCCCAAGCGATCTCGAGACCGCACGCTCCACAGCAAGACAGTACATGGAGTGAGAGAATCCGAACACGACACGAAACCAGAACTCAACAAGACCTGAGTGCCGGGATCCGGGGACCACACTCCAACATGAAACAGGATACGCTCGAAGCCTAAAAAAAAAAAAACTTGTGTGTCATACATGTTTTTATAATGGAGCGTCAGCCAGATCAGTTAATATGAAGCAGAACTTCAGTACATTTAAAGCTTTCAGGGCAATTTTATGTAATATCTCCAATAGTTTCTCTACTCAACTCAAAACTCTCTTAGGCCATGTCCACATGTACACGAGTATTTTTACTTGTAAAAACGGGAGTTTTTCCTTCAATATATATATATATATATATATATATATATATATATATATATATTTTTTATCTCTGTCCACATGAAAATGCAAACGCATGCTTTGACCAAGTGTCAAGAGCATGCCAAGCCAACATTTTTACCGTAAAACCATGTTGGCCAATCAGAAACCTGAAAGAGTTTCCAGTAGGTGGAGATAACAGCGTAGGCTCCGACGTCACAAGCCAAAAACTGCAACCGGAGTTTTTGAAAATCTTCACCCTGGCAGGAATTTTTAAAAATGTTTGGTTTCTGTTATCTGGTGCAGTGAAGTATACAGCATACTGTCCTAAAGTAACCAGATAAGGGTAATTTAGTGGATAGGATGTTATGACTGCATTGAATTCAGACTTGAATTCATATCTTGATGTCTTCCTATCATATGTTGCCCTGAAGTTTACATTTTAAGGTTTCTAACAGGGCAACTGTCTAGTTTTAGACAATGTATTGAATAACTCAGGCACACTGACTGATTCTGCCTCATCATTATTAATAAAGCATACAATATCCGTACTGTGTTCAAGTGCAAAATATTTTTAACATCCTGAATCAAATAAAAATGTTCAGTTTAATCGAAATATTTTTAATCTTGAGCTTCACAGTTTACAGTCAGCTACAGTCAGGTGCTTAAGCTATGTATCTTGTGTTTTTTGGTCCTCTCTGTTAAAATGCTCCATGAAAGGTACACCATGGAACACAGTGGCAATGCCACATCAATCTGGCTTAGAAGATCTGTTAGAAAGGTCATTTGTGAGTGAGAACCATGTTAATGTAGTAGTGTGTGTGTGGCACATCATGTAAAAGCAGCACTTGACTGTTGTGCAGTGACATGCTCATGTTTTTTCTTAGAATTCGAACCCCCAGAGATATATGTGCTTTTCTTCTAAAATAGCCTTATGTTATGAAATGGATGGCCTGTGAACTGTGATATTTACAGTGTGCCCAGCTGGATGAATTAGTCATATCATAGTGACACAGCATGACAATAACAGTATATCACACCATTGACATAATAACCGGAATAAAGAAACTCATCATGCGTTTCATTGATTTAATCTTCAAGGTAATGGCTAGCCAGACAGATTATTCTTTCAATAAGCCTAATAGATTTCTAAGAGATAGAGATGCTACATGTACTGTATAAAGGCTGAGAATTATCTACGGTACTTTTTGTAGCAGTAAAACACCATACATGCACTATGTCTACCAAATGCAATATTCGTGTATTTATATCGTTTTTTACTTATACATGTACAGTATGCAGTGAACAGCTCACTAAATTTTTTAATAGTCTTTACATTTTTTAAAAGTCGTTTTTGTTTACAAGTTTGAAGCATACCTTTGCCCAAGGTTAAAAGTGCTTTTTTTTTAAATGTAGAAATATTACTTAATTTCTCATGTTCTATTCCTTTTGATGTGGACTACACCTTTTTGCGCAATATTTCTAAGGCCCTAACTCCACTTTCATAGATTAATGACTCTTCATGTGTTAGCATTTAATGATTCAAGCTATGTTCTGCATTACCTAGAATGCAGTGGTCATCTCAGTGGTCATTACCGTTATTTTTTTTCTTTTCTTTTTTTCTTTTTTTTTTGTGTAAAAATTAAGCTCAATTTGTCATGGACCAGCCACATAAACAAGGCCATTAATCTTAATGTTACACAGGGAGGAGATATTATTTCTGCACTGAATCTTCCTTGTCATTTTACATTTCTTTTGCAAAGCTTGAAAAGACCACCAATGACGCATAGAGTAGTGCAGTGCAGTGATGCTTAGATTAAATAAATAAATAAAAAAATAAAATAAATAAATGTGTTTTGCATAATCTTAAGCATCGTCATTACAGTTTTTTACATGCTGTTAATGATAGTTTGAAGGTAACATTATCACAAGACAGCCACAAAATTGCTTCTATCCACTATACAAAGCAGTTAAACATGCTTATTCATTTATTAGGGATGACAATGTCACATATCAATCTTGATGAGTTGTTAAAAGTCAGTAATACAGTAAGTAGTGAAAAGCCATTCTTTCTGTATAAATTGTCAAAACACAATAGAGTAATGAAACTGTATTGTCCTTGTGTATGTAAAATCAATGCTGAGGCCAAAGATTCAGATGGGTTTCCTCTCTCTTCTTGTAAGCAAAGATAATAGTGTTTTTACTAATTTCGGCCTTAGTACTGCTCAATATAACCAAGCGTGTGAGCTCTTGTGATTGTGACATAAGGCTAGAAGGGGGGAAAATTACCTGTCAGAGCCTTGCTGGGACACAAATAGCAACATTACCTGTCAATGATGGATTTAAACTCATTGCAATGCTGTTCACTCATGCTGTGTGCAGTATAGTGTTAAAGGAGAACCTGAATGCATCCAGTGGAAATGGAGAAAAAGATAGTTGTGAGGGTTTACTAAGGGTTTACTTTTTTTGTAGTACTTCGCCCACAAATGAAAGGCCCCGAAATAATCTCTTAAAGCAATAATTTACCAAAAATGTATAACATTTCTTTTTATTCAGTCATAATGTTCCAAATCATTCCATATCTTTTCAAATGCTTTCCCTTTGTGCTCTTCAGAGAAAAATAGCAGCATGCATGTCCAGTAGGTGAATGTGAAAAACAACAACAGAATTTGTGTATTAGGAAGTTCATTTAAAGTTCATTGACTTTCATGGACAGGAAAACATAACAATCCAAAGTTTAATACATGTTTTTTGTGTGTGTGTGTGTGCATGTTTTTTATTTTTTTTTATTTTTTTTTGCAGAATGCATGACTAAACCTTAATTGAAGGCAGATGATTTTGCTAGGGCTGCGTCTAGACAAGACTGAAATGTTTACAGACACAATATCCTTTTGTAGCCTGATTGCAATCAAGATAATTTGTGAGAAAAATAATTAATTGATAATATAATTTAAGATGCCAGTCAAGATTTATTCCATTTGAATCTGACCTAATTTTTTGTCTTGGTAACAATATTTGAATATATGTGGTTTTTTATTTATTATTATTATTTTTTTTATTTCCTGTAAATTGCTCATTATTTTTTTGGCCAGGTGCCTTCGTTGTTTATGAATGTTTGAATGGTATCCATTTTTTCCCTCATAATAGTTTATGAAAGTCATCAGCACTGCCATTTTGCCATTTCAGTTTAAATGAGAAATTGATTTACTATGAACATTTTACTATGAACCTTACTTATTTAACATTTTGAGCAATTTACACTGTATAAAACCCAAGCATCTACAATAGAGCTGAAGTACAGGCTGCCTGACATTGCTCACCTTCTTGGAAAAGTTTATTTACTGCAAAGACTGTTTGAGGTCTTTGTAGTACAGCTTAGATGTTGAATTAACATTTGAATTTCACCCATGCATGATCAATTACCTGCATGACACGAAAGGAATGCCATAGAAAATTGATAGATAATGAGCTATGCAAGCAAAGTGTTGATGTTTCAGCATTGCAGAAGTCATTTCCTTTATGCTAAAACACTAAATGAAATTTAATATGTTTATCATTAATGACTCCTGAAGTCATTCTCTTGGTTAAACTTGGCTGAAGTTAATATTCAAACGGAATATTCTTTGTCAGGCTGATTTCAATTTTAGTTTCAAACTAAGGAAATGACTTTTATAAGAAAACATCTCTATAATTGTCCCTACAACCTTTTGAGAACTTTTAAGAATCCAGTTAAATCACACTGGTAACTAATTTATCAGATAATAATTCTCAACTGTGGGTTTAAATGCATCTTTAATTCATCTTTGAATAAACTGTCATTTATTCAATCACTAAATGACAGTTTACTGTTATTTTAAACATATTTCTGGAATAAAATGACAGAAATTTGTCCTGCAAATGCTAATTTATACAGTAGATAGCATTTTGTGTATCTTCAAAATATATTAATTTTAATTTGAAAACAAAGACACAGCTTGATCTTGATCGTGGTGGAAATGATAAAATGTAGTGGAACTGTGGGACAGCTGTATGTGTTTAAACAAAACAATATGGAAAAGGAAAAGGTTAATGCGTTGTTTAAAAAAAAAACGAAATGATTATGTTTATTTGTTTCAATTATTTGAAAGTTATTATGATTTAAATTCTTTGTAACAAAGTATGAGTCTGAGAGTAAAGTTAGACATTAGACAATTAAAAAGCAATTAGCAATGATGAAACAGTTTAAAAAGTTTCCAAATGTTCCAAATGTGACCTTCACATGACACAAAATGTTTTAATGCTCCTAATTAAAGAAACAACCTTATACTTTGCAGAAAATCTAATGCATTTTCCTGGGTTTGCACAACGGCGCATGAAGGACATATTTTTGCTAAACTTTTAATGGCCAGCACTGAATGTGTTTAATTCACTGCTGAAGGACAGTGTGACTCCCCTGGCCCTTTACAGGTCTTGTTAGCAGGTCAGGTTTCCCTCGTGTTGACCATCTGGGTTGTGAGGTTGATGCTCAGTCCGCAGCTGGATTATAAACAAGATGGTCAGGCTGAGAATGTGCTGTTCGTTGAACCATTAGACATGTTTGGCATTAAGAACCCAGCTTGAGTCTGCCTTTAACATCGTTACATTCTGTATTTCAGATTCCATCTGCAGTGTAAACAGCATGGGTGCTGGATTTATGGTTTCATCATGTCATTAGTGCTACATTAGATATTCATATCAATTCTTGTTCTAGAACTCATTCCTTCACTTATGTTAAGATAGTGTAAGATTTATTTTCATGTTTTGAAAGACGTCTTATATGCTTGCCAAAGATTTATTTGTCCACAAATACTATAGAAACAGCAATATTTTGTTAAAATTAAAAATGACGGTTTTCTATTTAAATGTATTTTAAATTTAATTTATACCTGTGACACCAAAGCTGGATTCTCAGCAGGCATTACTCCAGTCTTCAGCGTCACACGATCCTTCAGAAATCATATATATGCTGATAAATATGCTGATTTGATGCATCATTTCTTATTATTATCAGTGTTAAAAAGAGTTGTGCTGCTTAAAGTTTTTGTTGAAACCATGATAATTCTTTCGGGATTTCTTGATTAATGGAAAGTTGAAAAGAATGGTATTTATTTTAATTACTTTCTGTAACAATGTAGAATTCTTTACGCTAATTGTTTGATCAGTTTAATTAATTCCTGCTGAAAATTATTTCCTAAGTAAAAAAAAAAGAAAAGAAAAAAAAAACACCTCAAAACTTTTGAGTGATATTGTACATGAACACTTTGCATTTGAATACTTACAAATATGAATGAGATCCCTCTGACAGTGACTGATGAAGGTGTATTGAGTGAGCTGGAATGTTGGGCTTACATTGTTTAAGATGTTAAGTGTGAGGTGTCAGGAGACAGGAAACGGCACAAAAGTCACACCTATTTGCATGCCACCTGCTTCATTTCCTCCACGACTTTTGTAGTTGGCAAACAGTGTCAAGATGATTGACAGAGGTTGCTGAGTAGGTTAACATGATTCTTAAAAAAGAACAAACCCAAATGCAGTATGTATTATACAACTTCCCCTGAGAGAATGAGTGGAGGCACATTTGTTCAACTAAAGACCCTGCGAAATGGTTCTTAGTCATTAGAATTTCTCATTGTGGGCTTTACTGAACCATCAGTGTGTTCTCCGTCACACCTGTGAACATCTGTGCCACAGCAAACAGCTTTGTTAACAATGACAAGCTGCATGTGTTTGATTCAGTAACCTTTTACTTCATGTCGTTTTTCTTCTAGGAGACAATAATGGTTGGCCTCATCTCTTCGATAACTATTTTGGCATCCCCAGTAATAACCTTGGAGCCAAGTCAAATGCCTGCTGTGAGTATGCTCTCGTTTTTATGTTTCTGCAAAAAATTAAGAGAATTTGAACCTCGTAGAGAATATCTTAAGGGCATATTTTAAGTTTATTTTAGAAACGCAGTATGCATTCATTTGGCAGCTGTATTTTGTCATTCCACAGCTGAAACAACAGTGAGAGATGGACAATTAGAATAATACATGCACAAGACTTTTTTCAGTCTGACATAACTACGGTATTGCCATTCAGAAAATAACCAAGTTACAACCGAGTCCTGAGATTTTGGCATATTTGGCCTTTTTATTATCAGGGTAATTATCATTTTTTGATGTACAAAGTTTTTAAGAATTTAAGGGCCAGATGTAAGCCAGCACAAACCATATTTGTGATTAAAATAGTACTGTGAGGATTCACTAAAGATGCAAAGTGAAGAATTAGTGCTGAAAAGCCACAGTTATTTAACGTTTGCGCTCGTAAAATTATTTGCACTAATATTAAACGTATAAATACCTCTAATTGTGGAGAGCACATAATAGCATAGTTTTATGCTTACTGAATTATTTTATTTTAGATCATGTCAAACTGACACGTTGTCTTGTTTGAGGAGTCTTTTCTTGATATTCTGTTATCTGACTCACACAATCTGACAAGCAACATTTTGTCTGTATTTAGGAACTGACTACTTCAGAGCAAACAAAACCACCTGATCATTCCCAGAAATCACATTATAAATCCCTACAGTGTTTTATGTGATTACAGCATTTCCAGTCAGCACTATTTACATGTGTCTGGAGATTTTAAGACATGTGTGTCTGATGATTGGAGTCATGTGTAATCCTCTTTTTATCCCAGAAAGTGATTGGACAGACAGGTTAATGGCTCAGCATGGGTTGCAGCTGTCTGTATATAACTCACTTTGTTTTACATGCAAAAAAAAAATAAAAATAATAATAATAATAATAAAAAGAAAATGTTCCTATTCATGAAAGAATCGCTGTCCAATAAACAAACATGACACTGAACAATACATTTCTGCTGTGACTTTTAACCAGCTGATCTCAAGGTGATAGGTGATTTTGAATGGATGTCAATCAGTTCCTCTCAAGCTCATGCAGGTGTCCTAGCAGAGGAGCTGGAGTTCATTACATCATGAACATGATCTACACATTTTACAAAAAAAAAAAAAAAAAAAAAAAAAAAAAACGTGTCCAAGCGCTTGTTTTGTTTCAGTTATGAAATATATATATGTATATATATATATATATATATATATATATATATATATATATATATATATATATATATATATATATATATATTATCCTTTTAAATAAAATAGAACATTAAATGTGTATTGTTATAACATTTAAAATAAATCAAACTTCTATTTGTAAAATATTTAGCTTGAAAAGTTTTCTTAAACTGTTTTTTTTTTTTTTTAATTAATGTAATTTTATGGTAAAATGACGTTTATTGGCAAATATCTAGATAATTTTTTGTGTGCCACATATGAAAATATGAGAACCAAAACGAATATTTTCTAATGAAAATTAAATAATAATATGTTGGTATTGTATATGTAATTAAAAAATGTTTTGTATTGTTTTCATTTAAAATTATTATACCATTTAAGCATTCCTGGTTTCAACATGAACTTGTATGGAAGCCCATTTCTGCCAAATAAGAAAAGGAAATCGTGCCAAAGCTCACTCATTACATAAAAAAGTAAAAAAATAAATAAAGAGAGAGAGAGATAGAGAAAGAGAGAAATTAAATTATATCATTACGTCAAGATAATGACATAAAAAGAGACTGATTCTGAATAATGATTATGGTTATGGCTTTATATAATAATTTAGATCTTTATATACCTTTTTTTAATCTCATAGTAATGACTTTTTATTGCATCATTGTGAGTTAGCACATTGTAATTTGGACTTTTATGTCATAATTAGGACTTTTACAAGTCATTATGACTAATCGTAGTGTGGTGGTAATAAGCTTACAATAATTTATACTTTACTGGTCAGACATCATTGTCATTCACTTATATTGTCCTCCAATGAGTTTAGGTCATTTACATAACTAAACGGCTTAAGGTTTCAATTATAGTCGATGTGATGGAAATGTGCCCTACATGAACCCCAGCACATGGACCATTGTTAATTAATGAACTACAAGCAGAACTATGCCAGCCGCACTAAAACGGCCTGAATGACCAATTAAAATCCAGCCCATGTTGGCAGTGATGACTTTGCTGTATTCATCCCCTCATTACCAGCAAATTTAGCTCTGAATGCAAAAGCTGATTGGACTGAAGAGAGCATGAGCTTTGTAATAGCTCCATTTCTGCTTTCCCTGCATCTCTTCTCTCCACTTCTCCCCAAATTAGTCACCGCGGGTCATTTTGGTGAATACCAGAATTCGATTTATTTTTCTTGCTGTCGCCACCTTGCATCTTTTGTTTTGTATTTGTGATTTCACATGCTTCCCCAATGTTTAATACTGATAAGACTCTGTTGGAACAATGTGACGGGCCACAGATGGTCTGTCGGTGGATTTGAGGGCAACCGTTTGCTCTGTTTAACTGCGATAAAGAGTTGGTCTATCTCATGTGGCTTAATTCTGTCTGGCAGACTGTATTGAACTATCCAACTGCTGACACCATCAGATTACACTAATTTCTTTTCTTTTCAGTTTTCACTTAAATACACTTTTAATTCAAAATTCAAATTTTGAATAATCTGCTTGCATTATGTATGAATGACAAAACAAAATACAGTATATAGTAAATCCTATATTTTATTTTATATAGGTGAAATGTCTTATTCATAAATATAACATTTCCTGCAAAAAAAGCTATATTTCCTTTTAGAAAAAATAACAATATATAGAAATATATATATATTGTTTTTCTATGAAACATAACTGTTTCAGACAGGTTTTTTTAAACACTACCTGTCTGCCATTGTTTACACAAACAGATAGTCCCGCCTCAAATTAATTCTATTGGTTGGACTTTTTAAAGTAATGAACCTACCAATGGCTTAAGTTTAGAATAAGCACTTAACATTGAATTATACACTTGCCCTTTAAAAATCAGATTTCTCTTGAAATCTCAACTGATTCTAATTAAGAAATCTTAGTGGAACTTATCCTTAACCCAATCTGACTTAGACCACTTTGCAGAAATAATTTGGTGCTTATTAGTTCAGCATGACTGTTCACATATCAAGTATTACCACAGATTGCACTGTAATGCAAACATACTTTTTGGACTCCAAGTTACATATCTAAAATGTTGTCTTGTTTGTCTCTCATTTTATCTTACCCTTTCTGTCACGTAGTGCTTGGGAACGTCCCACCTGAGTGCCAGTGCAGGGACCTGGAGCTTGACTGTGATGGTGCTCACTTTAAAGACGTCCCCACAGTATCCATTAATGTCACCATGATGTGAGTTTCATGGCTTGTGTGTGGAGTGTGTCTGCAGCTTGTTGAGTTTGTGTGACTCCTCGGATTTGCATGAGATGCCAAGGCCCTGTGGCAAACTGACGAAGTTTGGCTTGAAGTTGGCTTTACTCTAAATGTAGAAAATGTACACAAATCAACAGTTTGGTACATTCTGAGAATACAATGCACTGGTGAGTTCAGCAACATAAAAAGGCCTGGACATTCAAGGTGGACAACAGTGGTGGATGATGGGAGGATCCTCTCCATGGTAAAGAAAAACCCTTTCACAACATTCAGTCAAGAGAAGAATACTTTCTAGGAGGTAGGTGTGTCACTGTCAAAGTCTACAATCAAGAGAAGACTATAGAAAGCAAATAGCCTAGGGTTCACCACCAAGGTGCAAACAAGGCCAGATCAGACTTTGCCAAAAAAACATGCAAAAAAAAATCCACTTTTCCACTGGAAAAGTATTCTTTCAAAGACTGAAATTAAGATCAACTTGTACTAGAATGGTGGGAAGAAAAAAGTATGGAGAAGGCTTGGAACAGCTCATGATCGAAAGCATACTGCTTAATCTGTGAAACATGGGGGAGCAGTGTGATGGCATGAGCATGCATGGCTTCCAGTGGCACTTGGTCACTGGTGCTTACTGATGACTTGACAGAAGACTGAAGCAGCCGGAGAAATTCTTCCGTGTATAAGGATATACTGTCTGCCCAGATTCACCCAAATGTGGCAAAGTTGATTGGAAGGCGCTTCAATGTACAAGTCAACAATGACCCAAACATAGGCACCAAAGCAACACAGGAGTTTTTGAAGGTAAAAAAGTGGAATATTCTCCAATGGCCAAGTCAATCTTCTGATATCAATCTGACTGAGCATGCATTGCTGAACACAATACTAAGGGCAGAGCCACAAACAAACAACAACTGAAGTCAGCTGCAGCTACAGTCTTTTGGTGATGTCCATGACGTCCAGACTGAAAAACTGATTGTTTGCAAAGGATTATCATCAAAATATTGAAAATAAACATTTGATTCATTATTATATTTATTTGTCCAATGACATTTTATCCCCTGAAAATGGGGGCACTGTGTATAAAATTGTTGTAATTCCTTGCATTTCTGTTTTATATTTTTGTTCTACCCCTTGAATTAAAGCTTAAAGCCTGCACTTCAATTTCATAGTGTTTTTTTTTTTTCATTTTATTTCTATTCTGGTGGCATACAGAACCAAAATTATGAACATTTTGTCAGTGTCCAAATAAATATGGACCTAACTGTACTTTTAAAGTACTAATATATGTACATTTAAAGTAACATGTCCCATTTGGGGACAAGTAAGGTACAAAGATGTAGTTTTGTATCTTAGGATGTCACCCTAGTGGCGGCTTTTTTTTGAGAGTGACTGAATAAACATTTTTGTCTCCAAGGAGTTGTAGTTGTGCTTTAGAAATCAAGATAAGGTTGCATCAGAAAACAAGTCTGATGTATTTAATTTAGAGTCTTAATTAACTCTCAGTGTGATTATGAAGCATTAAAAACTGTGATAATTGCATTGAAATGTAATTGTCCCAACATTATTCTCCACACAACTTAACTGTGAAGCTTCGTTCTCATTTTTATTCAATGCCTCTGGCTGATATGAACCTTTCTAGCAGTTTAATATGTGGATTTGAAATGCATATTTATGTATCAGCTGATGCTGCTTCTTAATTAAGTCCCAATTTCCTGTATTGCGGCTCTGTATGGTTTTCCGCTGTTCATTAGTATGCCACAGTGAAAGTCACATCTACCTTTCAGTAATGCCGAGAATGTGGCAAGGTCTATTAAATGCATCGTCACTCTCTGATTTCAAGTAGACATGCTGCGTGTCTTCCCTCTAAGGTCACATGAAAATCATTGCTTCTAAACAGCCTCTCTTTATTAGGTGAATCTTAATTTTATGTTTTTCATAAAGTCAAACACCCCCATGTAGTCTATTCCTGTGTTTCCTCCTGAATATAGAGTATATTTTTGAAAAATTAAGCAGACCAGATTTTGTAATGTATTCAAAAAAAAAAAAAACACTTTTGTATTGTCTCTTTTTTTCATATTGCAGGTCCCTACAGAGGAACCGGCTTAGAAAGCTAAATGCTGATATGTTCTTGAAGTATCAGAGCCTTCAAAAGCTGTAAGAACCTCTCTGCTTCACTAAGTTTATCTCCTCTTTGTCATTGGACTGTATGTTGTAATGCTATGAAATACTATGAGATGTTCGCAAAAAGTTGTTTGCTTGTCCTCACTGTACCATCGCAGGGAGAATTGTGCGAAATAGAGATGCTGAGTGACATTAAGCAATCCCTGTGGAATAAAACATTCAGTGCTCTTCAAGGGAACTGAGCCAAACACACTCAAGAACTGAAGAACTTGAGAGCGTTAAAAATGGCTCAATGTTTTTCTTCTCCCGCTATAGAATTTGTTGAGCATGTTTGCATGTCTTAATCTGTCATGCTCGTCTGTTGTGAGTATCATCTGGTTTCGCATTCAAGAGTCCCAGCTGACTCAAACAGAATCAGCCCCATCTTTTCGTCCTCGCTCAAACACCATTCTTGATCTAGTGACAGATGTAGGCTTCATTGTACAAACAAACTTAAACGGAATACATATTGATGTGGGATAGAGACCACAGTGCATCTTTTGTGGAGCTCAAAGTTGTGTAAGCTTTGGCAGCACATCAAGTTTATATTACAGTCTGGTACTCCCAAAATATGATGCTGTTCCCTTTTTAAACATTAGTCTATGGGATTATACACTACTAATCAATGTGATTATATTATTATAATGTCACAAATACCCCCCCACCCCCCACCCTTCTTCTACTCACCCTCGAAGCATCTTAGGTGTATGTGACTTTCTTCTTTCAGAATAATCCAATCAGAGTTATATTAATTATTGTCCTTGCTCTTTCAAGCCTTTTACTCGGGGTAAGCAGGAGTTAGTTGTCAACAGTTCAGAAGATGTGAAATAGAGAGCATCTGTAATAAAATGTCCCTCACACGGCTCCAGGGGGTGAATGAAGGCCCCCTGTAGTGAATCCATATATTTTTGTAAGATAAATATCCATATTTCAAAGGAAATAAACACTTTTTTTTCTCACTTCTGCTGACTGTGGGGAACCGGAAGACGTGCAGGCGGATGATGTAGTTCATCAGCACTGCATGGTTAATATAACTCTAATGGATTATTCTGAGAGAAGAATGTCACATACACCTATGATGCTTCGAGGGTGAGTAGAAGATTTTCATTCTCGGGTGAACTAACCCTTTAAGATGCACAACTTAATCTTTTCATTAAAACTGATAAGAACAAGAAATTGTTTCTAGAGATCCAAATTAGCATATTAAAATTATTTCTGAGGGATTCTGTGACACATTGAAGATTGGAGTAATGGCTCTTGAAAATATGGTTTTTCTGTCAAAAGAAAAAAATACATTTATTCAAATTTAATTATCATGTAATTTAATATGATTGTAATAATATTTCACAATATTACTATTTTTTGTTTGTTTTTTATCTTTATTATTTTTTTTAGAAATAAATAAAGGTAACACTTTAGTATGTGGACCAATTCTCTTTATTAACTAGTTACTTATTGTCATGTATATTATTAACATATTGGCTGTTTATTAGTGCTTATAAAGCACATATTATATGTCCCTGATCCCACCCAATACCTAAACTTATTAACTACCTTACCAACTATAAACAAGCAGGGAACTAACTGTTTACTGGGGTTTAGTTAATGGTTTATTAATAGTGAGAATTTGACCTTAAAATAAAGTGTGTCCTAAATAAATAAGTGCTACTTAAGGCCCATTTCTAAATATAGGCTTGTGTAAAAAGCAAGAGCAGCACCGTTTTTAATGCCTTTTTGGAACATAATTATACATTAACATTTTGTGTTAATTCTCTCTCTTTTACTGCTCTTTAATGCTTCCTGTAACTTATTTCAGGTATCTTCAGCACAACCGAATTAAAGCAGTGCACCCACATGCTTTCAGAGGCCTTTACAATCTGACAAGACTGTGAGTCAGCAGACATTTCTATTGCCCCTTCAAAAATTGTACAATTTTAATCAGCCTCATTTGCTGAGTGTGATGAATGGGTTTGCAGTGAATGTTAGATGTTTTAGTTTGCCTTTTATACGTAATTTTTTTTATAGGCAAATTGATTTTAAAATGCTTTCGGCTACTTTCAGACGGCTGTAATGTATTATTTTCTCAGGTATCTGAGTTATAATCGAATTACCACCCTGCTTCCCGACGTGTTCCAGGATTTGCACAAACTAGAATGGCTGTAAGTGTTTTTTGTCATTCTCCCGTTTGCATTATAAATGTCAGCTAAATGAAAATGGGTTTTCTCAATCTGTAGTGGCACATGGATCAATAAAACTTCTATAATGCTGAGGACTGACCACATAGTCCATGCAAAACGGATGTAATTTCCTTGTGATATCAGGAGTGTTTTTCTTTAGCAGTCATTACATTAGCAGTCACTGAGGATCTGCACTAAAGAAACACAAGTGATTGAACTTCCATCACACATCTAATTGAATGCCATTGAATTATGGTTCATAACACTTATGCATAAATTAGTGTCCCCTAAACATATATTGGCCAAAGCACTTCAGTTTATGAAGCTTCAGTGTTTTTAATGAGCTCTTTTTCCCCCCCCGAAGGATTCTGGAGAACAACAATATTCATCACATCTCTTCTTTGACCTTCTCTGGTTTGCGCTCCCTCGTGCTTCTGTAAGTTTCAGGCTGTTGCTGTTTTGGTGTAAATCTTATAGTTTAACTAACTGTTCTCGAAACCGTTCTGCATTTTTATTCATTTATTTTGGTTTTCAAAATGTGCTGCCTTGCTACGTTAACTTATAAAGCTTTTGCTTGTGTGTTTCAGTGTGTTGTTGAACAATGCCCTCACGAAGCTTGATGACATTTGCCTGGAAATGCCACGATTAAATTGGCTGTAGGTTTGAATACAACGTTGTCGATAAAAACACTTATTTATTATTTATATTCTTAGTTATTATTTTATTCCCATAGTTGGAGCTTTTAGAAAGCACTTTAAAGTACATTAACAAAACAAAATCTAAATAAATGTATATTTACAATTTGTCATTTAAACTGATGTTAATCGATAAGTGATTTGTGTTTTTGTTTTCCAACTACATTTTTAATACACCCATTTTATTTTATTTTAATGTTTTTCTATTTCTGTCTCCAGAGATGTTGAGGGAAATAAGATGGAAACGGTGGGAAATGTGACCTTCAGGTCCTGTAACATGTTAACAGTCCTGTGAGTATTCCCACCCTTCCGTAACAGCTGCTCAGAAATCTCTTCCTCTTCTTCCCATTGTGCATTGAACTATCAGATGACCCTAATGTGCACTGCGAATGTATTCGTAAAAAAAATTGGGTGCAACAGGTCATCAATTTCCATTGTGGTAAATAGGCCTTTCCATTTAATTGTCTTCTAAGACACTAAATAAAATCAGTGAATCAGTGTTTAAAACGTACTAAAAAATATTGCCAAAAAAAGCTGAAAATTGGTGTGCAAAATACTTATTATGAATATGTTCTGAAATACGTCAACAGAGAGCCCTTGTATTTCTTTTGCTTAATCAATATTAAGTTTTCATCTCTTTTAGTCATAACTTTTTCAATCATCTGCCATATTTATGATCCTCGAGGGTGGATTGAGTAATGGTTCAGACCCAAACAAATCTAACATTCCCAGACATTTACATATATTTCATCCACAATCCATCTACATATGTTAGGGCTAAAGCATCTGGAGATGAATTATGGATTGAATATATGTAAATGCTTAAAGCTAACTGTAAAAATATTTTCAATCCACTGCTCAACCTTTTTTCTTGGTTTTTCTGTTCTTTCCTTCCCCCCTATTATGATTAGATGCCAGACGAACAGATTTTTTTAAAAACATAATTTATCATAATATTAAATAAATCATAATATAATTATATTTTCACATACTTTTGTTTAAAGGGGGCCTTTAGCCATGCAGTTGTACCCCACTGTTAATATGCATAGTTGAGGTTCTTCTTGCCAAAACACCAAAAATTAGGTCAAACATATTTTTAGGGAAAGCATTTTCCTCTCCCCAGTTCTCGCTTTTCATTTTTAATCAATGTTCTGCAGATATCAGAGCAATAGACTTCTCTTCTTTTGTTAATTTTGGAACTTATTTCAAGGATCATGGAAACATTTAAATATCAAGCAGAAAAGCAATGTGTTTGGGCTTCAATTATGACTATATTGCTATATTACTCTAATTATTATAATTTCACTGATTATATAACTACAATATGACTCTGTTGATTAGAAGTCAGATCCCATTTACCTTCTAAATGATCTACATATTTCCAGAGGTGTAAAATACTTGAGTTATTTTACCTGATTACTTTACTTAACTATTATTTTGAGGTATTTTACTGAAGTGCAATGTAATCTGACTACTTTGACTTAATTCTCTTTCTGAAGGGGGAACAAAAACATACTTGTTACTCCATGAAAAAGTCTCGTTACATTTTTGCATTTTATTTTCTTCCATCTTGCACACATTAAATATGGTAAACAGAAGCTCAAATGAATTTGCATGACGTGCGAGAACCAATGATGTTCGTTTGCCTGTGCGTTTCATCTTCAGTTATCACTTTAATCAGGGACATTTCTGGCTTCAGAAGTTTGCCATCAAATCTGAGGAAGCATATTGAGATGCGGTTGTAAAGGATAAAGTGTAAAGGGCTGTATTTTTTGTTTGACTGTGCTGCATTTGAATTGTTTTATGCACTATATAGATGTTTTGGACCTGTATCTTTTTGTTTTGTTTTGTTTTTCTACCTTTAAACAAACATTTGTTTATCTGTCTGGTAATCATAATTTTTCTACCTTTAAACAAACATTTGTTTATCTGTCTGGAAATCATTTCATGCAGTTTATTTATTTTTTCCTCTCTTGTTTTATTTTCTGTAGGTTATCTTTACTTTTATATGTTTATGTACAATTGAACATTTTTTTTTTTTTACTTGTACCAATTTAAATATAATTAATTTTCACATAAGTATAATTTCAAATACTTTTTACACCCCTGGGTATTTCCTGCACATCCCATTACTCGTGTTTCTGTCCAATGTAAATGCAAATATTAATGTTTTGATAAATGTTATTTATTTATTTATTTATTTATTGTAGGGTGCTCCAGCAGAACCGCATTAGTTACATCCACGAGCAAGCTTTCTCTCTGCTTCGTAAACTGGGCGAGCTGTGAGTTCCCTTCCATTATAAATGTTTGCCAATATAATCACCACAAAATGTTCTCTGGAGTTTAGTCGTGACCCATTTCTGTTCTACTTTTTGAGAAGCTAAGCGAAAAAGAAATAAGCAAATAAAAATACAATTAAATAAATCCTCCTTGCATGGATTTCCTTATCAGTTTCAAAGTCTGGTTTGGTCTTACTCCCAGTCAGCTCGACCAGTAACGGGACATCAGTCATCAAAGAGTTTGGCGGCAGTCTGCCTTGCGCGTCACTTCTGTCTACAGATGCATATTTGAAAGGCAGAAGGCATGAATATTTTCTTTCTCCACAGGGATTTGTCCAGTAACAGAATCGAAGCAATACCTCCTGATCTTTTCGTCAATCTCAGAGACCTGCTTCAGCTGTGAGTCTTCCGTTTAGATGCACATTACAAACTACCCCAAACTGCTTCTTATTGCAGGGGAAATGTGGTGGGATTCTGCAAAATTGTGATTTATTTTTAGTCCAATATAATTCATGTTACAGTTCTTTTCCAGGTTAAAATAAAGGCTTATGGAAAACCACTGTTAATAATCAAACTTTAGTTTTGGTAACACTTTACGATACAGGTGCACTAATAAGCATTAATTCATTCTTAACTAATGCACAGATAATTATGAGTTAATGGATGACTCATGAAGAACAAAGAGACTTAATAGATTAAGTAATATATGAATTGCTGTTAATTAAATGTTTCATTGTAGATTTATTACTTAATATCATATGGTATTGACTAATGATGACAATTAATGTGTTAATCACCACCAATTTCCAATTGTCTGCTTTAATTATTAGCTAATGATTTTCAAAGATATCAGTATGTTCTGACTTTACTTGTTGAGGCGCATGACTGTTGTTAAAACATAATGACACGTTTAATTAAAGGCAATTCATATATTAATCATAGTTAATCAGGTTAATAAGACTTTGTATTTGAAGCAGTTTTAATAATCATTAAAGAATGGTTTAGTTCTTCATGAGTCATGTATTAACTCATGATTATCTGTGCATTAAGTAAGAATAAACTGATGCATATTAGTGCACCCGTATTGTAAAGTGTTACCGTAGTTGTTGTTGTTTGTATGATTATTGATGAAACCAAATTGTAATATTTTTCAAAATTTATATTAATCAAATTTGTGTCTTGAGCATCAAAGCAGCATATGAGAATGATTTCTGAAGGATAATGTGATGAATGCTGCTGAAAATTCAGCTTTTTAAAATGATTTATTATATTTTTCTCATCAGTTCAGAAATAATAAATGCAATAATACATTAAAGAAGCATATTTTGTATAGTTTCTTGTATAGTTTTGTTATCAAACATGAAGATAGACCTTTAGTTTAACCTGAGTGCTTGACTCAATAAGTGTTTTACACAATATTTCATATTTCACAAAAAGTGTTTATTAATTTCCATACTGTAAGTTATGTTCTTATCTAAACATTTTGATATGCTTTTTTTTTTGTCTGCATTCGCAGACAAAGTGCCTCTGCTCTGCACAGATATAACTATAACTTTGACATTAGAGACATATTTCCAATCAGTTGACTCTTGCCTCCTATTTGTCTGCAGGAATATTTCATATAACCCTATCACGGACCTGCGCGTGGACCACTTTGACAAGCTGCATAAGTTAAAGTCACTGTAAGTCTTTTTAGAATTTTATGAAGCTGAAATAGTGGAATAGGTAAGAAGTATATTTGAAAGACACACTCCCGATTTAATACCTCTCTGGATTAAAAAAAAAAAAAAAAAGAAGAAGAACACATTCACAGGAGACACCACAGAAATAGCTTGCAATTTTACTAATGTGCTGTTTGCGAGGCCCGTTTCAGCGCAGCTCAGTGGTCCTACCCGAACTTCACGCCGTGCACATTGTCTTCCCCACTACTCAACACAGGAAAAACAATCTGCTTTTAGGTCATACTTCAAAGACTTCCAGAGAGCATCTTGGGCACAAAACTGCATATTTGTGAGAAAAGGAAAAGGGAAAAGAGGGCTAAAGCATTGTAAAGTGAATACTGAAATGCTAATGATGGTGGTTTTCTAAAGAGCAACTCCTGAGAGAAAGCTTTTTTGTGTCACAGGAGCATTGAGGGAATCGAAATTGGGAACATTCACAGAAAGATGTTTGAACCTCTCAAGAACCTGACTCACATGTGAGTGCTGCTTTTTAAAACGCTTCTGCTTGCTCCGTTTCTGAAACTGAATTCAAATCTCTATTTTATGAAGTCGTCACAACGGATGTGAAATAATGAAGTGTTAAGATTAATATTTGAGATATTCTGCTGACAGCTGAACATGATTATTTGTACTTGAAAACATGAAACAAATTTTTATTCATTTATTTTAAACAAATTAATCTAACAACCTTACTAATCTTTTTTTATTCTATTGTCTATTTATTATACAATTATAAAAAAGACATCTAACACTATCTTGCTCTATTCTTTTTTCTATTCTATCTGTATTCTTTTTATTTATTATATTATTTAAAAGCCCTTGCTACGTGTACTGTGTTTAATCTAACTGAGACTTGTTATAGCACTTATATCTTTGCTCTTTTGTTGATTTTGATTGCTTCCATTGTCCTCATTTGTAAGTCGCTTTGGATTAAAGCATCTGCTAAATGACTAAATGTAAATGTGAATGACAGGAGACCAAATGTGGAATTTTTTTTTATGTTTTCACCCTGGAAAAATCCTCATTAAAAAAAGATAAGGACAAACCCTTTAGTTCTCATTCCAAAATTGTACAATAATATTTTGTATTCTATTAATTATTCATGGCATTCATTTTTCTCCATGAGCTGGTATAGTAATTGGGAGTGATTTGCCTGAATACATGAAAAAGAATTGGAGTGTTTACAATTCCCTTTCCAATTTTTCAGATACTTGAAGACCCAATATTGTGTCTTTCTGCTTTGCATATCTTGCAGTATATAATTTACACTATGAAAAATGAGAACACTCGATGAATCTTGCAAGTAATTTACAATGTTTACTCTCGGATAGAGACAGAGAGTGTGCTTTTTTGTTGACTGTGAAATATCAGTTCTGTTCGGTGTGATTCTCTCCTCTTTCCTTTTGTCTTCTCCTTTATAAACACATTTCTGAGTAAGAAGTGACGGCAAAACAGTCTCAGCAGTTCTCACGTGTTCAGTTAGACAGGGAGTTGAAGCAGAGCATTTATTAATCTTAATATTTATCTCAACTTTTATTCATACAAGTTAGTTATGCATTAGTCAATGTTAACACATGAGACCTTATTTTAAGTTTATCTCTTTCTGTTGAAATTATTATTTATACAATTTATTGAATTATTTATTGATCATTATTATTGTATTTTTTATCAGAAGAATAGATAGATAGATAGATAGATAGATAGATAGATAGATAGATAGATAGATAGATAGATAGATAGATAGATAGATAGATAGATACGATATGATACGATAGATGCGATGCGATGCGATGGATGGATGGATGGATGGATAGCTAGATAGATAGATCAACCCAATCTCACGGCAATTTGTACATTTTTCACAAGGTGGCTTATTCGTACGAATTCGCATGACCACACTCGTACAATTTCATACGATTGTTGCCAAATCGTACATATTTTACGAGTTGCACAATTCGTATGAATTTGTACGAATGACCTACACCTAACCCCGCCCCTAAACCTAACCGTCACTGGGGTCATATAAAATCGTACGAGTGAGGTCGTACAAATTCATACGAATAAGCCACCTCGTAAGTAAGTACAAATTGGTCGTGAGATAGCGTTGGATAGATAGATACGATACGATACGATACGATACGATACGATAGATGCGATGCGATGCAATGTGATTGATGGATAGATAGATAGATAGATAGATAGATAGATAGATAGATAGATAGATAGATTTGAGCATCATCTGACAGTTTATCTTTGTTATTGTGTTTCAGCTACTTCAAAAAGTTTCAGTATTGTGGCTATGCACCTCACGTCCGCAGCTGCAAGCCCAATACTGATGGCATCTCTTCTTTCGAGGACCTTTTGGCCAACATCGTGCTGCGAGTCTTCGTCTGGGTTGTCTCGGCAACGACATGCTTCGGCAACATCTTTGTGATCTGCATGCGATCCTACATTCGCTCTGAAAACAAGCTCCATGCCATGTGCATCATCTCTTTATGCTGTAAGATGGCATTTTTATTCTTGAGGCATTTTAAAGTGTTGCTAAGGGTGTCAGAAGGCATTCCGGGGGCACTATATGCTGTGTTGAAGGTCGCGATGTGCTGCTCATCATCTCCTTGCGGCAAAAGCAATTTCACACATAATTAGTCTCATGCAGCTTTCTATGCAGTCTTTGTTGTTGTTGTTTTTCCTTTACCTCTAGCATTGTTCAAAATATTATTTAGCCTGTCATGAATATATATATAAAAAAATGCTTTGTGTGCGTTTAACTGGAAATTCAAGCTTTCTCGTTAAGATGAAAAAAAAACCAATGCAGTTATGGAGGCTGTTCTAGTTCAGCAAGTTGATGGTGCAAACTACAGAAACAGACTGCTAGCCTAAAGGCTGCTCATAGCTGGCCAACAGCATTCAGTGCCTGCGTTTACCTGACAGTGTTCGCTCTTGACTGAAGTGCCGCCACATGTTTAATATTTTACCGTGTAAAATTCACCCATACAGTGCGCTTCCATCGCTGCACACCGAAAATGATGTTTCTTTAACACTTTTCCTAATTCATATTGTACACACTTTAGCCTTCTCCCAAAGGAAGCAGCAACCTATGAAATGAAAAGCAGTGCTTTGATTTCTGCTCTTTGATATGGGCTGAATAAGGGGGAAATCAAAGTTGTGCACTGGGCATCTGTATGCTCCGGAGAGCACTGCCGGGAGCGATTCAGATGAGTGGAAGCTCATTCAGAATACATGGAACTCAATGGCTCAGAGTGTCCACTTTGAAGTATAGATGTCACACTTAGATGTAGTAACATTTACAGTTTGTTTTTAAATTTACATTTAAATTCTTTCACTCACTAACAATAATTCTAAGGTATACAAGGAGATGTTTATCAATAAGAATGAAAAATAGGTGAGGTAAAGTGTATTATATTATTTATGCATCATAAAAATAAATAATCTTTTCATTGATGTATGGTTTGTTAGGATTTGACAATATTTGGCTGAGATACAAATATTAGAAAATCGGGAATCTGAGGGTGCAAAAACATCAAAATATTGAGAAAATCAACCTTTAAACTTGTCCAAATTAAGTTCTTAACAAAGCATATTACTAATCAAAAATTAAGTTTAGATATACTGTATTTATGGTAGGAAATTTACAAAATAACTTCATATCCTAATGATTTTTTGGCATAAAAGAAAAAATTATAATTTTGACCCATGCAATGTATTTTTGGCTATTGCTACAAATATACCTGTGAGACTTAATACTGGTTTTGTGGTCCAGGCCAGGGTCACATATACACTATGGTTTTGCTGTTTAAAACAACTGTTTACTATTTTGATATATTTTAAATGTATTTATTTCTGTGATGGCAAAGCTGAATTTTCAGCAGCTGTTATGCCTGTGTTCTTTAAATGTCCTTATATACTCCATGCGTATAATCTTTTGCTATTACATTAAATGGATCTATTAAAACATTTTCCTGGGAAACTTCAATACAACTTACACCACTGAGCTGTTCCTGTAAATTGTATATTTGTAACACTTTTGATATCATTATGACCCACCATCTGCCTCAGGCATGGTCAGCTCATGCAGAGTCTTACGCCATGTGTTAAATGCTCCACAATTACCCAGTAGCTGATTGTGCCTGAATTGCTCAATATTGTTGTCTGTGGCTGTGTCAGTCAGTTTTTCGGTTAAAAGTCAAAGGGTGAGAAATGCTCTCAATTTTAAGGCACCTGGAGGGGGGAAATGGGTCAGACGTGGAAAGTGGCAGACTGGTAATATAGCCTTTTTGATTTTCAGCCTGCTTCAGTTTTCATCAAGAGTTTTTTATTATACATTGTGTAAAGTTTCCTACATTTTGGAAGTTCTAACAACTTCAGGAACGCAAGTAATACATCTCAAAATTTTTAGGTACTATCAGTATATTATCATCTATTAGATTGAATCTACAAGCACAGCAGTTAGGGTAGCACTTTATTTTAAAGTCCTGTTCCTCATGTACATACTATGTACTTATTATAGTATTTCAATAACTATGTAATAACTAGGTAATAATTACCTTGTATTACCAGAACTTTCTTAGATAAATACACTGTAAGTACACTATTAGAACATGTTAGTACACGTACTGTAAAATAAAGTGCAACCGCAGTTAGAGTAAAGGTCTTTGCACACCAACTCTGAAATTGTCATCTGAAATTTTCACGTTAAAAAATAAATACGACCTCATGTTGCATAAATACTGCTTCCGAGATTTTCATCCGTAATAAAAAAAAATTGTACCAGGTTGAGTTTTGTTTTTACATTCACAGCAAGCATTTTGATAGGAAAGAATGACAAATATGAAAAAAAAAAACGCATATGAAAATTTTTCTCACTGTGCAAGGACCATAAGTTAGGGTTGAAAATATGTTTATTTTTAAGAAATGATGCAGTGTAAGAGATCATTCAACTAAACTCAAACTTAGTTCTGTTGTTACAGTCTATTGACAACATTAAAACAGTACTAACTATTTAAAGCTACATTTAAAATAACTATCACATATTTATCTCATGTAACTTCTACAAATCATGTGCTAAACTCATCTACATGCATCTGTCCAGCTAACAAGCTCTTTCTCTGCTAAACAGGTGCAGACGGTCTGATGGGAGTCTACCTCTTCATGATAGGCTCATATGACCTGAAGTTTCGGGGCGAGTATAATCGTCACGCTCAGGCCTGGATGGATAGTGTACCCTGCCAAGTGATCGGATCCCTAGCCATGCTCTCAACCGAGGTGTCAGTTCTGCTCCTCACCTACCTCACCCTGGAGAAATACATCTGCATCGTCTACCCATTCCGATACCTGACCCCCGGCCGCAGACGCACTGTTACCATTTTGGTGGTCATCTGGATCTTGGGCTTTGTTATTGCTTTCCTGCCTCTCGCCTGTAAAGGAGTTTTCAGAAACTTCTACGGAACAAATGGAGTGTGTTTCCCTTTGCATTCTGAGCAGCCAGAGACTCTCGGAGCACAGATCTACTCCATTGTGATCTTTCTGGGTATGTGAGAATCCTTTAATTGTGTTCAAAAGACGTCCTATTAGATGATAGTGCACAACAGTGGAGTTCTGGCCTTAAAAATCCCATTCATTTTCTCTATAGAGAGATATATTTTTAATGATTCGGTGTAAATCATTTATTACAGACCGACCATAAGCTCTGAAGTAATGGTATATGCTTTTATAGAGTCATTTCAACATTTCAAAACCATTCTCATAAACCCTCAATTGTCTTTTATGTTATAGTCTGATATATTTATATTTTGAAATATATACATTTTTATGGAAAAATGTATCCTCATGTTCAGCAAGGCTGCAAATGTTAAATCTATTAAATATATAGTAAATGTGGTTTATTTCTGGGATGGCAAAGCTGGATTTTCAGCAGCCATCACTCCAGTCTTCAGTGTAGCACGATCTTTCAGAAATCATTCTAATTTTCTGTCTCAGTGCTCAAGAAACATTTCATTACCAGTGTTTAAAACAGTTATGCTGCTTATGTTTTATACACTTTTCAGGATTGTGTGATGCCTAGAAAGTTTAATAGAACAGAAAAAAAAAAAAAAAAAAAAAATATATATATATATATATATATATATATATATATATATATATATATATATATATATTATGTACCTTTTATCCTTCTTTCAGTAATGTTGCCATTCTTCTCAGAGCTGATTGGTTTGGTTTAAGTCTGTTTTGATTCCCTATGGAGAAAATCAATAGAAAAAATCCACAGAGAGCGTTGAAAAAGTGTCAATGTTGCACTCAGTTAAAGCTTTTTAACACACTTGAGGAATCATAATTCCCCCTTCAAAAGTATACTTTTTATGCTAACTTTCCTGTTCTTACAGCCGTAAGAGTTATTTTTGAGCTCTTTTATTCCTGGGTAAGAAACTGTTTTCTCTGTGAGTGCTCAATTTGTTTGTGTGATAGAGGTCACAGCCTGAGGTCTAAGTTTAGATTGGAAAAGAGGACCAAGGTCACTGGCGTTATTAAGACTGAAAAAATATGTGGTGGTTTCCAGCGAGACAATAACTTAATCTTTCTTGACCTGCGAGGTGTTTAAAGTGTAATGTTGTGGTGCTTATGTTTTGTCTTGAAGTCATCCTTTACATTGATGAATGCTTTTCATTGTTATAAATGATGTCAAAAACATATCCTGTTTCCAAATAGGTCTCAATCTGGTGGCCTTCCTCATCATCTTATTGTCTTATGGAAGCATGTTTTACAATATCCAGAGAACAGGAACGCAGACGACAAAATACAGCAACCACATTAAGAAAGAGCTGACCATTGCCAAACGCTTCTTCTCCATTGTCATCACCGATTCGCTCTGCTGGATTCCCATTTTCATTCTCAAGATTCTTTCACTGATGGAGGTCGAAATCCCTGGTAAGTGCTGCACAGGACTTTTAAACTCTTCAGGGCCATCGGTTTCTTCAAGGATGAGTCTGATATTGAGCTGCATGAAGCAGCATTTTTATCAGCTACAGTAATCCATCATTCTCTTTTCCTTCAGTGTCTGTAAGAGTGAAAGGGTTAAAGTCATCTAAATGTGAATACAATATGAAGAAAATGCTAGAGTTTTACTTCAAATTATAGCTAGAAAGATTCAAATGCTCTCAATATCTACTGTACAGTGAGTACTGTCCCTCGTGTTTTTACAGACCTGTATGCATTGTTTCCTCAGTGGAACGCAAAAAGAGACGTTTTGAGTAATGTACCGATCATTTGTTTGCATATTATTGCAATGAATAAGGGCTAGAGTTTTAAAGCTTTAAAAATGGCATAAAACTGCAGTTACTATGGCTATATTCCAAGTCATCTGAAGTTACGACTAACAGCTCTGCATGAGAAACTCTGAAGGTTGTCATTTACTGATGATCCTTCCCTCCAGTGAGCAGCTACGTTCTAGAACTGGATCGAGTCAGATTTCGCAAACTGATTCACTGAACAAATTTGACTTGACTTTAGAAGACTAGGCTTAAATTATAGTGCACAAATCATGTGGTCTACTTTAATAATAATAATAAAAAAAAAAATCACCTTTTGTGTGTCACTAAAGAAAGAAAGTCATACCGGTTTTGAACAACTTGAGTGTAAACAATGAAAGAATTGTATTTTTGGAATGAGCTGTGCTCCTTCCATCCGCGTAATATTCCGAAAGTGGCTGGGAACATGACACTGTCCTTCATTATGATCGCTGAACCCAAGCTATATTTTCTAGGACACTTCACTGAAAGATTGTACTTTTCGTTCCGAACCTCTATTTGAATGATGATATTTCTAGAGATAATTAATGGGCAGTTGAGAAAATGATTTTTCATAGAAAAGCAATCAGCAAAAAATGAGAAGTGGTATCAACTCTCAATGCATAATTTTCACCCCATTATTCTTCTCGAATGAACCCTCTTTAGGAACCATCAGCTCATGGGTCGTCATCTTTATTCTCCCGATCAACAGCGCTCTCAACCCCATCTTGTACACGCTGACCACGCGGCCCTTCAAAGAGACACTGCTGCAGGTGTGGTCCAACTACAGACAGCGGAGACCCCTCCTCAGCAGCCACCCGGCTCATCTGCCTTCCTTTACGTGGCAGGAAATGTGGCCTCTGCAAGAGAACAGCCAAACCCTCTGCACACCGGACTACCTGGCGCATCCGTCCGAAATGTCTAACACCACCCAGTTGCTGCCCGTGGAGGGGTCGAACGGGACATGAGGGGGTCTGGTGGAGTCCTGCCATCAGCATCACGTCATGCCTCACAGCCATGGACTCATTCTGAAAGGACATACAGTTGGTTTGTATGTTTGTGGATGTTTACATGCATGTCCTCACTCAGAGCAGGGATAATAATGATGCACTGTTTGCCATCATGAGCGTGTGTTTGTTCGGGATGATATCACGAGAACGGCACAAAAACAACGACACAGAGTCCTACTGAAAAGACCTGCTGGTTTGTGCTGATTTGTGCTGGTCTATGTGGTTTACCAAGGGAAAAGAGAAAGAGCTTGTACCAAGCTGTTGATTAAGAGGATTGTCAAAAATGACAAGTCTGTCATCATTTGGTTCCACCCTCATGTGGTTTCAAACTCAGAATACAATTTTTTTTTTTTAAGAATCTTTCTTCTTTTTTTTTATTACAGTGAAAGTTAGTGGGGGCTAAAACAGTTATTGTAGTTAACTTAATGGAAGCCATTTTTGTTACTTGAAATAAGATAAATGTTAACTGAATTATGTAGCAAAAACATGAACTGATTTTAAATACTGTCCATTTTCACATATTCCTTTACTTTATTAAATCTGGTATACTAAACTTGATATACTTAAATAACAAAAAAAAAAATAATAATTAAAATTCATATATATGTGAAAAAAGGAAAACTAATAAAATGACAAACTCAATAGAATTACTAAAATTGTAGCAAATTAAAAGCTAATTCAAAATATGAGATTATATATATATATATATATATATATAATATATATATATATATATATATATATATATATATATATATATATATATATATATATATATATATATATTATATAAAAAATATGTATAAATTACTCTAATTTTACACAAACATACCAATTATTTTTTACAAATTATATAGAAATGACTATAATTGTACATATACATAGAAAAAAATAATATATATATATATATATATATATATATATATATATATATAGCAAAAAAGACCTCTAACACTAGCTTGCTCTATTCTTTTTCTATTCTATGTTTTTATTTATTTATTATATTTAAGTCACACATGCACTGGGTTAAGCTATAACTGAGACTTGTTATAGCACTTATATATCATTGCTCTTTTGTAGTTTTTGATTGCTTCCACTGTCCTCATTTTTAAGTCTCTTTGGATAAAAGCATCTGCTAAAAGAAATGTAAATATATTTTTTATACACACCTAAATAAATTAATGAAATAAATTAAAAACCCAATCATGAATTAACTAAAATGTCAACTAGTATACTAGAAATATTCTTGTATCTCATTGATACTAAAATAACACTAATCCACTAAGCTAAGCTCCAAATAGGATACAGGTATAGTGTCTTGGATAAAACCTCTGGATCATTCACATGAGAGTGACTAAATGATGACAGAATCTTCATTTTAAGAAGCCTGCTAGGGGCATCAGTGCACCAGCATCCAAAAGACAACAGTAGGCTAGTGACCTTTTCAACAGGGACATAACAGCACAATTCATTCGATTGTATTGTATTGATAAGGCTTAATCAGTTTGTTTACAAGAAGGGACTCATCCACATGGTCTGAAATGACAGAGAAAACATAGATATGGTTAAATAATAAAAGTGTTTACTTAGTGTTCTACCATCGTTCTGTGTTACACATTAGACATTTGCCCCTGTTTGTTGTATTGATTGACATCTTGTCTATTCAGTGTTGGTGTGCAGCTAGTGTTTAAGATGTGTTTCTTGTCCAAATGAAAATGTGTTTAGCATGTTAATACCTGCTGCATTTTGTACAAAATGTACATATATATTGTATAGAATTATTTTTATCTAGCCAAACTAGTTTGGAGTTTCAGGATTTTAACAGATGTTGTAGGAGCTCTTCGGTTTCCATGAGAAATATCATTTATTATACTGTAAGGTGTGATGGCAGGTGGTATATGCCGTTGGTTTAAATAGAGATATCTGTCAGTCATGTTAATTGTTTTTTTTTTTTTTTTTTTTTTTTTTTTTACCAAAGGAGAAACAAAGTCAAAATGTCCAATTGTTTTTATTCTTGAATCATCAGAAGGACTATATTTAGCATACAGTTTTTATGGAAATAACTCACAGTACAAATAGAAACCCATTCATAAATGATTTGATTTGAATGTTTTTTCTGAAACTGTGCCTGCACGCACAACAGTATCTTCTTTCAGGGAGTAAAATATGTAAAGATATGGTGGGATGAATCTCGCACATGTCCGTGAGCATGAGCAAATTCAGTCTATAACACGCTTTCATAATAATAATATTAATACCTATTTTAAAAACCTAAAACTTAAATAGAAATATGGTTTAATTTTCATGAAATTATATATTTATGAAATTTAATTTCATGAAAATTCAACCCTATTTAACCATATTTATGACCTTTCAAACATTTCGCACAGTGACCGTTATTTTGATGACATTTTCTACCCCAGTTTTAATCACTATAATGCAAACAAATGTCATTCACAGCACTGTAATTTGGAATAAAATGTAATCGGAATAGTGAAGCATATTCATGATAGTTACGAATACATTTAATTGTGCAGATTTATACAGCATCAAAGTAATGAGATATTAACAAGTATCATCTTTGATTGAGAATGATATAAACAAAATGATTACAAATTATTAAAAATATATAAAGACTGAAGTTTGTTATATAGTAACCATAATTTAGAACATTTAGCTAAAAAGAATTGCTTTATTGTCATGCAAACAATGCTACAATGTAAAAAAAAAAAAAAAAAAAAAATCTTTAAGGTCCGTTTATGGTCTTAAAATACACTACCAGTCAAAAGTTTTTGAACAATGTGATTTTTTAAGTTTTCTAAAAAAAAAAAAAAAAAAAATCTTCTGCTATCTTCTGCTCACCAAGCCTGCATTTATTTGATCCTGTTATCTTTTTTTTTTATACATTTTAGAATGTAACTTATTCTTGTGATTTTAAAGCTGAATAGTTAGCATCATTACTATACAATTATATTATGATTTCCTGCTAAAAAAAATTATTATTATTATTATTATTATTATTATTATTATGATTATTATTATTACTATGTTGAAAACCGCTGAGTATATATATTTTTTATATTTCTTTGATGAATAGAAAGTTCAGAAGAACAGCATTTATCTGAAATAGAAATCTTTTGTGATATTATAAATGTGTTTATTATCATAAATCAAATAAAATATACTGACTCCTAGCTTTTGAATATGTAGTGTGTAATGTTACAAAAGCTTTTTTATTTCAGATAAATGCTGATCTTTCTATTCATCAAAGAATCCTGAAAAAAAAAAGTTTTAAATACTGATGCTAATAGAAAAAAACACATTTCAAAAACGTACCGTTCAAAAACGTTTGACTAGTAGTGCATGCTTATCTTTTTGCAATATTATATCAGAATATATAATTTTTTATTTCAGGGTGAAATCTGACCTGACGTGTTTTTGTGAGATTCGCCCAGATATAACGACTACTTAATTGATATAATGACCTCTGAGCATGCAAGGCTTTTATGTTCCACATTAGGGACCCATTTAAAAAAAGCTGTCAACTAATTATTAATAAAACACCATTAGTGACACTTTCACAGCTCTCCTCTCATACATGTGGAAAGTTATCATTTACAACTGTGATCATAAAAAAAGGTTTTCTGACACTGTCAGCTCACCGAAAGAAGAGGATTTTTTTCATGTTTCTATGTGACATGACATTTTCAGATATTACCTTTCATTTTATTAATGTAAAGATAAAAAATAAATCAATTTTTTCAAAAATATGTTTTTGTTATTCCAATGTTTGAATGCAATGTTTAACAGCTCACTATTTCAGAAGGTGTTGTTATATTTCTTCACACCAGACACACATGTGTCACTAAATTTAGGTGAAGTTCCCAAATGATTCACATGTGGGAGAATGTTCTGTGCTGTAGGTGTGAAGAAGTATGAGATTATAAGTAATCACTCTTATGGATATGATGGTATCTCTATTTTCAATACGTTAATATATTTCTCCTACATGCATTGTGCTATTCACTGATCATTAATGTTTTGTTTCTAGTAATTAAAACTCACAAATGCCCCATAATCAGCCACACATCACCAATAGCCCCTATGAATATTTTTCTTAACTTTTCCCTAATTATTTGTATCTCGTGGGACTGATAACATGCTGTGATGATAGGGTCTATCATGTTTCTATCACCATGTAGAATTTAATGAGGTGGAAAAGAGTAAAGTGAGCAATTACACAACACAGACTGTTGCAAAAAACATAACAGTGAATTTCACAAGCACTTAAAAAATAGCTACGGTCCGTTAAAGACCACTACTTTAAGTCCAGAAAGTCATCTCAGAAATCGGCCTGGTTTGGCAGACCCAACCATGTCTGACTGAAAATGCAAGCCAGATCAATCCAGATGCACACACTAAAACACAGAGAAATTGGACCCTAATCAGAAATAGGCCTATAAATAGGTCAGTCAGACTCACACACTGTGACTGACCTGGATTGGAAATGTCTTGACCATGTATGAAGCCTGTGTCGGCATGGAGACAGGCAGATAAATTAGGTGATCCTACTGCACATGAAGTAAAGTGGAAAAAGAGCTTCACTGACTGACAGCTTGCCATAATTATAGGTGAATCTTATGCAATCTGTCAAGAAAGTTCTTTCAGAAACTTATATTCACTGAAAATATTCATCATTCCAGTCAGTGTATATGATTAACTGCTTAATTTTACATTACATTTAGTCATTTAGCAGACGCTTTTATCCAAAGTGACTTACAAAAAATCTAAATAAAAAAAGAGCTAGTGCTATAACAAGTTTCAGTTAGCTTAACGCAGTACAAATAACACTTGTTTTATTATATACTAATAAAAGAAACGGATAGAAAAAATATATAGCAAGCTAGTGTTAGAGGACTTTTCGCTTTATTAATTGTGTAATGAATAAAAAGAAAACAGATAGAATACAAAAAGAATACAGCAAGTGTTACATTTTTCTTTCTTTCTTTTTTTAATTGGCTTCTTCGATATTTAAAGTTTTGGAAAAAGTAATATGGTATGTGATGAAAATATTAGATAATACCGGAGTTATGTCTTTTGAATCTTTTTGTTCCTATTTTAATTGATTAGAAAGAAAACAGTATAACATCATCAAAGCTATCCCACAGTCCATAATTCAGATGTCTTGTAGCTCTTCTCAAAATAATTTTACCCTTCGTTAATGCTGTCAAATGATTAATTGTGATTAATAACATCTGAAATAAAACTTTTGTTTGCATAATATATGTGTGTGTGTACTGTGTATATTTATTATGTATATACAAACACACACACATGCATGTATATATTTAAGAAAAATATGTTACATTTATATATTAAATATATTTATATATAATATCAGTTATATTAATATAAATGTACACATATGAATACATGTACATTTTACAGAAACTTTTATTTTGGATGTGACTAATTGTTTGACAGCACTACTCCTTGTCTTCCTCAGCTTTTGGTGAACGGAGTTTCTCTTACAAAACAAAAACCCAATATCATAATTCGGAAACTATTTGGGATGTGTATCCTTTTTCTTCAAATAAAAATTCAATCTTTTAAAATTTTTCTAACAATGAAAATAACATTTTAAGATCAAAAATCTAAATTTCAAGTTGAATCAAAAGCAAAGGAAGTCCACTCATCCTTTGTCGTTTAAGACGTCGATTTGGTCTCGATGTTAATTGTTCCTTTGTGTGGATCAAATAAATTGACTTTTTTTGTGATTGTAAATTTGCCTGTACCTTTTAGGAATATTTGCATTATTGGCATTATTTGCATTTTAACAAAGGGGGGAAACGTATTATTTGGTTTATTTTTGAAAGATGAAACAAAAAATCGTTCTCCAAAACCTACACTTGAACTGCTGAGACCTTTTCCATGAGTACAAAATCACCCCACACTGTTAACCAATACACATACACACTCAATATCAATCAATCAATCAATCAATCAATAAATCAAAAAAGAAATACATTCTGCATTTTTCCTCTCCACAGTTTCAGACACTCTTCTTCTGTAAGTCATTTTGCATACATGTACATGTTTACCATAACCACTATTATTTATTGTTATTATTATTATTATTATTTACATTTATTTTAGCAATTGGCTGTTTATGTACACTGTCTCTAATCCCAGACTGCAGAGCGTCCCCTACAGGCGAAATTAAATATTATCCTGACAGCTAAACTGAATGACAGATAACGTTACCTACCCTTCTCTTGAACACCTGATAAAGACTGCATGACCCTTCATATCATGAACAACGGATGACTCTTATCCATATGAGTTTATGATCAGCAGTCATTTGCAGTTTTCGGCGCGTTTTTGTGACGTCATCCTGAGCTGAGCCGCAGACGCAGACGCGCTGAGTTTGTTATGACACTTATTTTGTAACAGAGTAAACGAGGGGTGGTGTTTGTTTGTCCACACTCAACCTGGAAAACCACGGGAAGCTCTTGACCAGAGTCCCAGCCGCACATTCAGCTCACAGATGTTTCCAGCCTGTAGATTTTCCCTCCGAGGTACTGTCACACTTTCACTGATGTGTAGCCAGAACGCTAACCAAACGTTGTAAACATTTGATTCTACAAACCTGAGAGCATATATACTGTCCTATTAAGTTGTTATTAACCATGTTTACACGGTACATGGCACGAATCATGTGTTTATCTGTAGGTTTATCCGTCTAGCTAGCAGCAGTCACAAGGAAAGTAGGGTAAAGGTCACTCGGATATCGGTCAGAATGTAATTTATGTGTCCTTGTGTCTGAGAGATGAACAAGAAGAACGTGTTTCTGCGTTAAATATAAACAGGAAACGGATTTTTTTGTAAGCAAACCAGTACTGCTTCTTTTAAGTACATTAGTTGGCCTGTTACTTAAGGGAGGATTTTGTAACAGCTTTAAAGTTGATCCATTTAGTTCCATTTTGGATCAACTTTATTGATATACTTACATGCACAATAGACTGTATCTTTACACAGTTTGTTATACTAAACCGTTTGTTAATCAGATATGAAGTTTATATGTAACATGAGAATGGTATTGTCTGTGTTTCGTCTGTGACCTGAATGTTTTGTCTTTTATTGGTGTTTTTGCAGCACGGAGGTGTGTAGGTGCACTGAAGGCGATTCAAGCGGAGCATGTCACTCCTCAGTTGTACTCCACACGGAGTTCCTCGTCCACTGTGCCACGAATTACCACACATTACACAGTGTACCCCAGAGACAAGGACCCGCGATGGGAAGGTCAGTTCTGTGCTGCATGTTACCTCATCACTTTATCCTCTTAAGAGGTGAGCGCGAACACATTTTGGTTGGATAGGAGACAGAAGGAATTGCAGATTATTGGTTTTATTTACAGCAAGACCCGATAATTTACAAGAGAATGTGTGTGTGTATTTGTGTGTATAGTATATAAATAATAAATAATTGTCCATGTGTATGTGATATAGTGCATGATATTTTATTACTCCTTTATATATAGTTTATATTGTAATGTATGTATTACATAGTAAATATTATAAATTACACATATATTTTTTTGTTAGCCACTGGTTTGATAATTTTTTACTATTGTTTTGTGTGTGTGTGCGTGTTTTCACTTCTTTTGTTTGATTTCTGAATTTCTTGTAGTTTCATTTTTTTTTTTTAAATGTGCTTTACAAATATTGTATTGTAGATGTTTTAAATTGACTTTTTGTTGTTGTTGTTGTAAATAGTATTATAAAGTTGTTGCTCAACATTGTACTGTAAAACATTTGCTTTTCAAGACTTTACTGATCTGAAAGATAGCCTGACTGAATATAGCCTGTCACTGAAAATCATTAGCTTGCTGGTTGAGATTTGCCGCTCATTTATATTTAATATGAATAAATTAGCTGCTATATATCTCTGTAATAATGCCCATTTTATCAGCCATTGGTAGCCGAGTTGACATTTTTATGAATCTTGTCTTCTGATTATCATTGTATTTCTAGACAAAACCCACAATTAGATTTTGCATTTAATGGCACTCAGTGATTTTTGTATCAAAAAGAAGTTACTGTGATTGTCTGTTTTCATGTGTTCAGGGGTGGAAATGGAGCGCTTCGCTGATGAGGCAGACGTTGTCATTGTTGGTGGAGGTCCAGCCGGCCTGTCAGCAGCCATCCGGCTGAAGCAGCTGGCCAATCAGCATGAGAAGGAGCTGCGGGTTTGTGTGGTGGAGAAGGCGTCTCAGATCGGAGCTCACACGTTATCTGGAGCCTGTCTAGAGCCCACTGCACTCAGTGAGCTTATTCCAGACTGGAAGGAGAGAGGGGTACGAGCAAACACACATGCACACTGTAGCCCACTTAGGATCTATTAACACAACACAGACTTATCAAAATACTATATTCCTAATTGAAATGCAAAATAAATAAAAAAATAATAATAAAAAATATGGGAAATATGTTGCCATTCTGATTTACAGTCATGTTATCGATGAGCTTTTCCTGATTGTGTTGAAACTTGGACCAACAATGGCCATGACACTGATTTTGATCCATGTCTAACAGGCTCCACTGAACACTCCAGTTACAGAGGACAAGTTTTCCATTTTGACAGAAAAATACCGCATTCCTGTTCCAATATTACCAGGTAGGCTATTGCTATTGCATAAGGCCCATTTTAGAGAGTTATAAAGCTTCACAATTTGAGTTACATAATGTAAAAAAAAAAAAACGAATAAAACATATAAATGAATAAATTGTCTACTTGCTACATTGTCCTCAATGGTTTTATAAACTATTGTCAGTTTTGCTGTATTTGGATGAGCAGCTATCTGGGTGACTCGCAAATTTACTAGATTGATCAAATAATACATAATACTCTAATACATAAAATAAGTATGCTTGACCAAAGTTCTTGTGGGGAGAAGAATTTATTGAAGATACCAGACTTTTATACATCATAACAAATGTGCTACAAACAATAAAATGACACCCCGTGGAGAGCCAATGATAGTGAAACCTCATGAAGACGTGATGGGTTAATTATATGGGCCAATTGGGTCACACTTTTGTAAACAGAGTTTCAGCTGTTTGCATCTGAGACACAGTTAAATGTAAATGCATCTGACTTGAAGTGCACATAATATTTCACCATACAAGCTTTTGAAGATTTTTAAGACCGGTTCTGTCACAAGGATGCAATTAAATGCAATTTGTGAACACAGGACTTCCGATGAATAACCATGGAAACTACCTAGTTCGTCTGGGGCATTTTGTACGCTGGCTTGGGGAGCAGGCGGAGGAGCTGGGAGTCGAGCTTTATCCAGGCTACGCAGCAGCTGAGGTCAGGATGACTTCCTTATGTCAATCTACTTGTAGTTTGTTTGATGATGATTGATGTGCTTTACTAATTAAAATTACACTTTACAGTTGAAAAACTCTTGTTAACCTGTCTTTTTCCAATAATTTTTTTTTTTATATATATAAACACAGGTGCTGTTTCATGAGGATGGCAGTGTAAAGGGAATTGCTACCAATGATGTTGGCATTGCTAAAGATGGCTCTCCAAAGGTTTTTTATGTCAATATACCTTCCAGTACAGAACATGCAAATACCCTAAATACAAATACAACTTTAAAAACACCTTTTACGTGATAAAAAAAAAAAAATATATATATATATATATATATATATATATATATATTATTATTATTTTATACTTAAGAATAATTATCAGTCTAAAGCAGTCTGCTGAATGTTCACATCAAGGCCAAATGAATTACAGATAAAGATTGCAGTGAGACAAAATAAAAGGCTAACTGTGGGTAAAGTGATTCAGCTATGCAGATGGCATATTCATGTGCCATTACCACAACATTTCATGCTCTGTTGACCTCCTCCAGGATGTCTTTGAGAGAGGCATGGAGCTCCACGCTAAGGTCACTATGTTTGGTGAAGGCTGTCACGGACACTTGGCCAAGCAGCTCTACAAGCAGTTCAATCTCAGGGAGAACTGTGAACCGCAGACGTATGCTATCGGTCTTAAAGAGGTATGAAATCCCTCTTTGCTTCGATGATGCTTTAAACTTACATAAATATTTTCTCTTTAGTGACATCGTTTGAAGTGAAATCAGCTAGTTAATTTTCACGTTTGGAGTCACTGCTTTCATTTAAACGCTTGATGCGATTTTTATGAACTGATGAATACAAAACACTGCTTTCTTTTAGCTTTGGGTTATTGATGAGAAGAAGTGGCGCCCAGGACGGACAGAGCACTCAGTTGGCTGGCCTTTAAACAGGAACACGTACGGAGGCTCCTTCCTGTACCACCTCAATGAGGGAGAACCATTGGTAGCCCTGGGATTTGTTGTAAGTCATCTTATTTCTGAACCTTCTGGGTCGAACTCTGATTGAAGACAGGGTTTCAATGGATTTGCAAACTTCGTCTTTGAAAACTTAATCTTAAAGCAGAATGTTCTGGATTGATGTCTTTGTCAGGATGCTTTGATCTATATAGATACGATTGACCTCGTTCATCATATTCTTTCATGAGCTAAAACGATGTGTGAAAAGGCTTTCAACTTTTTGAAGTTGTTTCTGGTCAGGGTCTGCCATGAGGACATTCGCTCATCCTGCTGATGATGTAGCATATCAAAATGACTTTTTTCTCCCAATCACTTTTAAGAGGCATTTCACGGATTGCTTGTGATTCATAGAAAATAGTCTCAATTCCAGACATCTTGAGGAGTTCGGCAGTGATGACGGGCTATTATCCAATGTCGTCATGGCCCAGGACAGTACTCAGACTGATTGGTCACAGGTGTCTGGAGATACAGTGCAGCGTTTGATTGACAAAACTAAATCAAATCTCATGATTGCTCTGAATTGTTTGTTCCTTAAATGCATTTAATTTGCTTGCTGAGCTGTTAGCAGAGGTATTGCAGTTTTGAGAGACATCGTGTGAGAATACACAAATGTTCAGAAGTCTGGGGTCAGTAAGATTTTTATTTATTAAAAAAATAACAAAATTCTGAATTAATACAGCAAAGATGACAGGAACATAATTATAGTGTTACAAAAGACTTCTATTTTAAATATTTTTATATTCATCATAGAATCCTAAAAAAATGTCTCAAGGTTTCCACAAAAATATTAAGTAGCACAACTGTTTTTAGCATTAATAATAATAAAAATGTTTTTTAAGCACCAAAACAACAACAAAGAAAGATTTCTAAATGGTCATGTGACACTGAAGACTGGAGTAATGATGCTGCAAATTCAGCTTTGCCATCATAGAAATAAAATGTAATAAGTTGAAAAACTTTATATTAAGTGGCCTTAACTACTATGTACTTACATTTTAATTAATAATTTAGTACAATGTACTTATTGTGTACATACATGTTTTTACATTGTACTTATATTTAAAAAAAAACTACATGTAATTACATCTGTATTTAATTTCTGTAATTACATTTATAATTACACTGTTGACCCATACTTTACACCTTAACCCACCCTTAAACTTACCCATACCTCCAACCCTCTCCCTAACCTTACCCCTATCCCACCTCAATAGCAGCAAAAGTGTTTTACAATACAATATGAACACAATAAGTACATTGTATTTATTTATTGTGTAAGTAAATAGTAGTTAAGGCCACCTAATATAAAGTGGGACCAAAAAAAGTTCCCTACCTCAGTCTTTTGATCAGTACGGTATTTGGGCCGAATACTATGGTATTAAAGTCCTTCTCAGCTCATCGTAGCAGGTTACAGTAAGCAAGGAGGGCAGAGCTTTGCAAACATTCAGTGCAGTTATTCTGTTCTGCTGAACTGCAGATATGTTTGTGTATGTCTCCTCAGGTAGGTTTAGACTACACAAATCCCTATCTGAGCCCATTCAGGGAATTCCAGCGTTGGAAGCATCACCCGTCTATAATGTCAACCCTGGAGGGGGGCAACAGGATAGCATACGGAGCCAGAGCCCTCAACGAAGGAGGTTTCCAGGCATGTCAGCAACATGAAATTCTCAGTATATATTCCTCTGTTTTCTCTTGATGAACTTCTCTCATTCGTGATCTCCCCTCCAGTCGATTCCTAAACTGACGTTCCCAGGTGGCATGCTGATAGGGTGCAGTCCTGGCTTCATGAACGTGCCCAAGATCAAAGGCACACACACAGCCATGAAGAGTGGCATGCTGGCAGCCGAGAATGCCTTCAGCAAAATCACAGATGAGAATCTGCAGTCAGAAACAGCAGGTAGCCAACCCAGACATCTTTGCAAATTAGCTGAGGTGCAACTTACAGGGTAGTAAACATAGTCTAAGAATGTTAGAATAAATATAAGGTGTCCAGGTATCCTAAACGGGGTGTGTTTTTGTGTTCTTTTCCCTCCTCTGTTAGGTCTTTATATTCCTGAATACGAAGAGGCTTTTAAAAAATCCTGGATCTGGAAGGAGTTGTATTCTGTGAGGAACATCAGACCATCGTTCCATAACTATTTTGGTCTCTATGGAGGGATGGTGTACACTGGAATATTCTACTGGATCTTTAGAGGAAAAGAACCATGGACTCTGAAGCATATTGGTAAGAACAAAGAAACGCATTATACAATGTTTGCTTGGTTATAACAAAAGCTTTTCATTTGAATCTAACATTGCAAGTAGATGCAATTTCTGAGCTATAAAGTCATTGCAGTGTATTTGTATTTGCTTTATATATGTATATGTATTGAGCACAGGAAACAGGCTTACTTTGAAGAGTGGAGTTAATGTCTTATTAATGTCCATTTATGAGTCAATTTTAGACTTTTAGGATACTTCTATAGATGGAAAATGCTGGGTGAAATCCATTTCATATAGTTTGTTTTGTTTTTGTTTCTGGGAGTACACGTTTTTATCTGCTGGGAAAGTGGTCTTGTTAAAAACTACTACTTAGAAATACATTTATTAATCCTGAAAAAGAACTAGAAGTATATGGAATTAGAACTTTGAAATAAATGAAATACTGCCAAATCCTAAGTGAATGAGTGTAAAAATAAATTTAGCCATTACCTTCCAAAAGATTTGAAATGCCCAAAGCAACATGGGTTAATATAGCATAAATGCTTGTTATTTTCAGGTTGGTCCTTAGGGGGTGTGGTTAGATACAGATCCAACTCCTCCCACCTTACATATACCTAAGCCTACCTGGCTCCACCCCCTGATCCCTAAACCTACCAATTTCCATTATGTTATGTATTTATTTATTCTCATAACTTTGGTTAGCCAGAGGGCCCCTTCCTGCCTGAGCAGGCAGTTCTTGCACAGAATTAGCTTCGGTTTGGGCCAGACTGCATGCTAATAGTCAGATACGTTGCTATGCAAGGCTACCACTCAGTTCACTAAAGAAGTGGACATCTGCCATCTGTTGCAATTAATTTTTTATATAAATAATTTTATTGTAAACAAATGAATTTACTGTAGGTCTAGACTCTGCTCAGCTGAAGCCGGCTAAAGACTGTACACCCATCAAGTATCCGAAGCCTGATGGGAAGATCAGCTTTGATCTGTTGTCATCTGTAGCCTTGAGTGGGACCAATCATGAGCATGACCAGCCACCCCATCTGACGCTGAAAGATGATAGTGTTCCCGTGGCCCAAAACCTTGCCATTTACGATGGCCCGGAGCAGAGGTTCTGTCCTGCTGGTATGTAACTAATGCTCTCTCAGTGTTTCTGCTGCATTTAGGGATAGAGACACCTGATAATACAAGATCAATGAGCTTTACATGTTGAGGCTGATGAAAACATCTGATGAACAAGCTGCCAGTGTTTAGACATTTTTTTCCCTGCTGTCCCACAGGTGTATACGAGTATGTTCCTCTGGAGACGAGCGATGGCATGAGATTACAGATCAACGCACAGAACTGCGTCCACTGTAAGACCTGTGATATCAAAGACCCCAGCCAGAACATCAACTGGGTTGTGCCTGAGGGCAGTGGAGGACCAGCCTACAATGGCTTGTGATTCAGTAGTACATATCGTTTTTATTATTGGGCACATCGCACAAGTTCAGAATCGTTTTACTTAACTTTCAGGGCTAAAACTTTTAAAGACTTTAGAGTCCTTCTGATGTGCCTAAGGAGCAGAAAGTCCTCAGACCGTGTGTGATGTGAGCTTGAAGTGTAACTACATAAAGTGGCTTTGCATATTTCAGGTTTGATCAAGTTGTAACATTTGAAATAATTGTATATGTAATGTCCATCAATGGAATGTCAAAAGATGAAGGATCATGTTGGATTAACCAGTGGACGTGATACGGTTAGCTGTAAATTGACAGTTTTGTATATATTGTCAAAGTAGGTAACTGTAACTGGTAGAAATAAATTAATTATTCCATTCTGTCGGTATGTTTTATAGAACTACAAACACAAAAATCCCTGAAAAGATCAATTGTTTTATTTCACACAACTGACCGGACTGAATCTCATTTCATCAAAAGAAAAGCCAACATTTGATAAATGAACCCACAAACAAACAATATGATCTTCCTATTCTTTCTTGAACCGTAATCAATACAAGACATCTTTAGATCAGCTTACTAAAAATGCACAAACTTTTTTTAATTCACTCACAGACAAATCGTTTTGTAACTACGCAGACAAAATGAAATCTCCTTCCGAACTGGAAATTTCAGATTTATCCCAAATGAAAGACTCCAAGGCCTTCTTTCCCCAGCGTTAGACTAAAATACTAAGACACAAGTGCAGGTAGGTCGGTGTGGAGTGAGGTCAGTTTCTGTTACGCAAACATTTTGGCATAAATCTTCTTTTCTTTCTCTTTCTCTTCCTTCACTTGCTGCTTCACTTTCAGCATTTCATTTCCAATCGCTGAAACCAGAGAAAGGAAAATTTTAAATATATATAAATATATATATTAACAAATCATAAAAGATATTTTAAACCAAATTCAGAATTTGTAAAGCGCTGTTTAACCTTTGTCATCTGGTGCAATCTCCTGTGCTTTCTTCAGATCAATCTGCAGTTTAAAAACACAATAGATGAGTGCTCTTTAGAAATAAACAGTCATGTAAATTGGAGCAATTTTCTTTTTTTTGTAAGACTGATTCATTTAAACTTTTAAAGCAACTCTATTTAACCTTTTCAGTGTTCAAATTTTTCGAAATGTATGAGCGAGTACATCATAAATTCATCTACCAAACCACCTTTTTGTCTTATCCCAAATCACTATGGTACATTTATTAGAAGTGATTGTTTTTTCCGCTGCGGAGTAACACATATCTGCGTGAATCGCCATAGACATAAACTTGGTTACAATGTTCTTCCGTGGGATGCGTGTAGTTGGTCTATTAAGCACTAGAGTGCCAAAATTTATATAGTGTTGCTTTAATATCTGTCTTTGTTCTACATTCAGTAATTAGATTGATTCTCTCTGACAAAAGTAAAGCTCTATTTGTGGCTGAACTAAAAATGTTGAATGATCGGTTGTCTTTAGGCTGATTAGCTACAGTGTGTGCACAAACTGTGAGCAACAGTTTTGGTAGTTCTCAGATATCTGAGGTCACTGAGGTGGGCTGCTCTGTTCGTTCAACCGAAAACGTTTGCGAACCACTGATTTAGAGTTGGAAGAATGTGTATTTCTGTCCATGTAGTGTTGGTACCATGGCCTTGTTGAATTCTTTAAGTCCCTGCCAGGCCTGAGCTCTCCTGAACAACGCTTTAGTGTTTGTCTGGTTAATCTCCAGGGCCTGAAAAAAAAATAAAAATAAATAAAGTTATAATACATGAAACAAGGAGAAGCGAGGAGAAAATAAACTTTTACAGGCCATTTCAAGAACTCTGAATCCATTAAAACTGTTCCTTAAATAGAGAGAGTGTGTCTGGTGATCTATAAACATTAGCGGCCGTGACAAGGTTATTTCAAGAGCGGTGAAAAGCTGAGGTACGTCATTATAAAACACCAAGGCCCTTTGCTTCTTATATCCTGTAACCCAGATGCAACTGGACACCATTCAGTGGGCTCAATGTCAGAAGGTCCCATGTTACCTCATCACAGCTCTCAATAGCTTCCTGCCAGAGACTGAGTTTGAGTTTGCAGGCAGCCGTGTTGAGAATGCAGCTCAGGGCCGTGGGCTCCAGCTTTTTTTGGGCACTATCATCTTCCAAGGTGTTTCCACAAGTCTCTAGATACCTGTGGACCAAAACAACCTTTGCTGGGTTATAGTGATGCATACAGACATGTTGTAGTCACAGTGTTGTCCGACAATGCTCCCTTTAGATTACACAGTTAGAAATCTTGCATGTCAAACAGGTGCTTAAGGAAATGTCATCATGACATAAGGCATTTTGAGGAAAGGAACCTCAGCTATAACAGCATGGTTAAAAATGTTTGACAAATCGAAATCAAGTGTGAAAAGCTGTCTCCTTAATGTCACGGTGCAAGCGTAATGCAATAATGGGGCTTAATGGCAGACTAGACAAGTGTTCACCTGAGAGCTTTTGAATATTTCTTGATGGCCGACTGCCAGTTCTGAGCCTTGAAGAAGTTATTACCGATGTTTTTCACATCCTCTGCCACAGACAAGACTTTGTTGGTCTAGAAAGAGAGTTTCGAATAAAGTATTGAAGGTTTTTTCTTTTTTCTTAGCATGTAAATCACATCCCAGCTATAACTGAATATAATACATTGTAATATGTTACATATTGTGGCAGACTCCAAAACCACTGCCATAATACAAGTATCCTTAGAAAGCTTAGGTGTTCCTTTTCCCTTTCTAGTGCATACATTCAAAAAGAGTTTCTGAGTTCAAGTGATTCTGGATTTTATAAAGCAGGTGATATATATAGTATAGAGTATATGCAAGTGAAGATGAAGAAATATAATGACATCTTTAAAGTCCACGTCAGAGTCCTCGGGGAAGTCTGGGTATGTGTCTCCTGAGCCGTCATTAGGTGCGATGCCCCAGTTATCACCTTCCTTATGTTCTCCACATTCAGCAATAATGCAGGGCTGAGAGAGAGAGAGAGAGATGATGGTTACAATCAATCTAAATATTCTGTTGCTCACTCGAATAAAGAAAATACTTCATTTCCTTACTGGAGAGAAAAATGGTCACACACAATGCCTACTTTCAAAACATTCATTCATCACACTTAGCTAGTTCAACTGTGCAGAACATGCGACAGACTAAATTTGCAGGTGATTAAATCTTGATTAGGGTGACTAAATGACTGTGAAAGAAAGATCTCAGAAATAGCTGTCTTTCGGATCCAGTTAAGATCTCTTGACGCTTTATAGTTCTGACCATGAAAGCATGTGTCACAATGCCATGATGCATTTAAGAAGTCAGAGATGTTTGCGTGTTTTTAACATGGTCACCTTCACAGGATTGTCGTCCGTTGTTTCCATCCCCTCCAGCATCTTCACCACCCCCATTCCCTTCAGCACCTGGCCGAAGACGACGTGTTTGTCATCCAGGTGCGGTGTGGGAACCGTGGTTATGAAGAACTGTGAGCCATTGGTGTTGGGGCCGGCGTTCGCCATGCTGAGCAGCCCCTCTCGGTCATGCTGGGGGGAAACCAGAGCGAAAGACCACCGGATTACTAAAGCACAATCATCGGACAAGAAACACCAAAGCTTTATCTGCATCTCATTTTATCCTCAGAGCACACACCAGGAAATTAGCGGATGCCTCAGGAAGATAGATCAAGTGCTGTATTTGGTTTATTTAATATCATAGCGATTACACAGACTGATGGCTTTGATTAAAGGAAAACTTCACTAAATAAATGGACAGTTTGTCAGGGAATATGTGCATTAAACAAGGGTTGACATATGTTGGGGAGGGGTGGTGTGACCAGAATCTAGGGATGGGCGATATATCGCATGTCACAGGAGTGGAGCAAAATGTGATCTTATTTTTGGGTGAAATAGTCTTTATTAACGAAGCCACTCTGTGGTACCTTGTAGTAAAAGTTTTCATCCTCAAACTTGTCCCCATAGATGCTCTCTCCTCCGGTTCCATTCTGATTAGAAAAGTCTCCACCCTGGATCATAAATTTCTTGATGACTGAGGGGTACAAAAATAAATACAAATTATTACATACAAATCATTACTGAATGAAATTTAATAAACTGTTTTCTAGAGAGGGGATTTCCAGTTGTATGTCATGTGCCAATTGTTATAGTTTGAAATTATGAGCTTGGCATTAAAGCGGGAAAGCGAGCATATAGTAATTCCCCTTAAATATCCAGGCCTAGAAATCCTAGAAACCAATGCCTGATTTGTCCAGGTTTTTCCACGATTGTGTGAACCCTGCGCATTAGATCATTACATGCGTCTCCATGTAAACGGGAGGTCAGGACACTCACTGCGGTGGAATGGACAGCCCTTGAAGTGCAGTGGTTTTCCGGTGCTTTTGCCGATCCCTTTCTCGCCGGTACAAAGAGCACGGAAATTCTCTGCTGTCTTAGGGACCACATCAGCAAAGATCTCGAACACTATACGGCCAACTGCAAAGAGATAAAAACAGCAGGAATTAATCATCAGACTGTTTCATTGATCTTTACTTATGCATGAGATATTACATATTTTACTGATGTTATACTTTCACATTTTATTTCAATCCCTATGTCCTTTTTTTGTACATTTGATATGCCATTCTGACCATATTGAGAACTTAAAGTCTACTGTTTAATTTTTAAAGGACTGTTTCAGAAAGGTAGAAATGTGCAGTCACCGTTTCTCTTATTTATTGCCTTTTCGTAATTTGTATTTTTTAATATTGCTGAAACATGAAATGAAGCAACACATGTAATATTTCTCATGTAAAAAAAATCACCCCTATGTACACTCATCTATAATAAAGGAAACTAAGTTATATGTTTTAAAACTTAAAGTATGCATATTTAATAATATTTTAACATAATTTGAAGGAGACATAAACATTGACTGCACAACGCGTAAACAGTACACCATCCACTTAATGCAAGATTTACACTGATTTTTTTAAACAGTTGTATCTGTGGTTGAGTTCAGTGCTTCTATTTCTGTCTCTTTCTTCTCTGCAGTTCCAGGCATGCGGCAGAACACAGCAGCATGCGGTCATTCGGCTTCTTTCTAAAGAAAAATAAAAGATTCTGACCTCTTTCGCCACCGATATCTACGTCAAAGAATACCCGAGGGTTGTCTGCGTTTCCAGGCTTGGCTTCAGGTGTTGGGTTTGACATTTTCTTTGATTTGATAAGGAAATGATTCTAGTCTGAATGGACGGGTCACTGGAATATTCTATGAAAGGAAAGCACTAGTAAAGTTGTAACTGAAGCATAAGTGAGCGTGTAGCGCCCTCTACTGCTCTGGAGTCTAGTTCAGTGCGAGCCCTGTTGGACTGCTTGGTTTGATATACTTATCCTTTCACAGGCATGTCAACCTCATTTTATTATTACTGAGACCCTATCAATAAAAATTAACCATAGCAAAACATAAAATAAATAGCTTCAACCTATTGCAACCTGCACTGTGTGGTTAAATAGATATCATTTTAATCTAATACAGTTACTAATGATATGAATGATTGATGAATATCAATGGTCTTTGCCATTTTCTGAGTTAACAAAATTTTTCGGTTTTCATTAGAAAAGACCCATTTTGCTCTAAGAAAATATTACAATATTGCACCTAATCGTTTGAAAATAAAAAAAATAAAAATCCAGTCTAGGCAATACTTTAGAGGTAAAACCATACTCTCAAAAATTTATTGAAAAGGTAGTGCAGGAGTGAGTTGTGTACCATTATTAACTGAGATTGACCACTGATAGAGACAGGACCACTTATAAACCTCTTTTAGCTGCAGGATTATTGCTTTCTAGTTCCTATCGTCTGTCTGAATGTACAGTGACCCTTGTCAAGAGGATTTGATTTATATGTAATTGAGACTTTATGGGCTACTGACAATTTAAACCACAGATATGAGGTAAACAGCAAAGAAAACTGCTTTGTTTCTGTACTTTTTCCCTGAAGTTTGCATTCATTTGGGACTAAATATTCTGTATACTACCCACAAATATAATAACTGAATGTATAAAAACCCTTTTTTTTCCAGTTGATAACCTGGAGACAAATGAATCAAGAAATAAACAGTACAGCAAAAAAATATGCTTTTAATGTGGTTTCATAAAAGAGTTGACAAAATGCTAATAAATTGCTTAATGATCACAAACCAACATTCAAGAATCAGTCAGCTTATGGGCCTCGTCATATTTCAGAGCTGATACATATCCATGAAAAAGTAATGCCGTCTGGTTTTGCTTTCTCAATATCCACGGACTGTTTTTACTGCAGGATAACAATGAGAGAATGATGAGTAAGTACTTTAAGATTACACACTGATCAGACACTGAATTCCAGTTAATTCGTATTATTACAATCAGGCATTGAGGTTATACAGGGTTCACCTGGTTAAGCGGGAACTGTTTGTTGTCGTCCTCGCTGTGGGTATCATATGCACTGTGGTTCCAAGCAAGCCTCTCGCGGGTCGGTTGTTTGTCCTGAAACTGGGACTGATTCTGCCTGCGTGCAGAGTGTTGAATTATTGATTACTAGAGGAGAATAGCTTCCTCTCCACCCGTTTCCTGCCAGTGAAACCCATCACCATCAAGAGTGACAGAGGTAACCTAACCCTTCCCTCCCTGGTTACTGATAGCTCACCATGGGCTGTGAGTCTCTTCATCCTGCATGGCTGATTGAAATCTGTTAAACTAATACAAAAGGGGGAAAAAAAGTAATTCATAATTCAGACACATACTGTACAACATGGAAATACAAAGTCGTTTTTGCAGATGTGTTAAAAAAAATACATATTAAACAAATACATAACGTTATATTCTGATCCTAGAAGACACTGAGATGCAGATGACGTTAATATTGTTTAGATTTATTTGATTACAAAAAAAAGTGAAATACTGTAATATTGTGAAATAATTATTACAGTTTAAAACAACTGTTTTCTATTTTAATATATTTTAAAATGCTATTATTTATTCCTGTGATGCCAAAGATGAATTTTGTCACATGCAGAGCTGGGTAATAGCAGATTACATGTAATCTAGAATATGTAATCAGATTACAAAACCTACTCATAATCCGACTACAGTTACTTTTTTATTGATTACATGATAACATATTATTCACATAAGACCAATAAATTATTTGTTTTTTATTGGTGCTCCCTAATTTTTAAATGTTCCTCTCTAAAATAACCTACACATGAAATGGGGGTGAACAAATAAAGTATTTCATGTTTTAGTACGTTTTCTAACTGATTGGTGTTGTTTTAAAAATATTTATTTTAATTTGACATTTATATGATTTAATTCATTATGAGCTTTTAATTAAATTTACAAACCCCCTGCAGTTCCTTTACCAACCCCAGTTTAGGAAACTTCATGCTGTTGATAAAAATGAATAACATTTATGAATACATTTTCTTTCTCTTTGTATTTTCTATTTTTATGTTACAAGATTTAAATCAAAGGGATTTTTCAACCAAAAATGAAAATTATGTAAGTCGTTCCAAACCAGTAAATTACACAAATTAAGATATTTTTGATGCAATCCGAGAGCTCTTTGAGACAGCAAGGATACTACCATGATCAAGGTCCAGAAACGTTGTAAGGACATAGGTAAAATAGGTAATGTGACATCAGTGGTTCAACCGTAATTTTACAAATCTAGTCTGATTACTTAAAATGTGTAAAGTAACAGATTACTAACTAAAATTTGTATCATGTAATTTGTAATCAGTTACAGATTACAGTTTGTAAGTAATCTACCCAGTTCCGGTCACATGATCCTTTAGAAATTATTCTAATATGCTGATTTGCTGCTCAAGCTTTTGGAAAATGTGCTTATCCCAAAACTTTGATAGGTTTTGTTTATTTATATTTATGTCTGCAGATAGGCCTAAGAACATGTGGTTAGTTGCTTCACTTTTTAGACCAATATTTCTCATGGGCTTATTTTTGAAAGTCATATGTCGGTATACTCATTTTGACTTGGCTGCAAAAATTTACATATTCCCTTTCTCTACAGTTTATTGGACACAACAACATGTGTCACACTTGACGGATCTTTCAACCAAAAGAAATTGTAAGTAAACATTCGTTTATATAATAACCTCGGAGTGTTTGTTGTTGATGACAGTTGGTCTGTTGAGTGCAGTGGAGTACTGCAGACCCCAGCCCACTTCTCCGACATAGCAGTGTTTCGGTAACGGCGGGATCGCGTCTGGCGCACACCGGAACAGGTAGCTGAGATCACTCGTGGCATCTGGAGATAACGGGCCAATTCCAATGCTGCGCGGGAAATAGTCCAACCTGGGACGGAAATCCCCAATGCCGTCTGGACCTAAATAACACCAGAAAAGTACATTAGATTCAGCGCACTAACTGTTAATGATTAAATAAAGTTTTCTTCTAAGATAGTGTTAAAAGTATTGCGCCCTTATACATTAGATTACAGTATACAAAATTAGCTTTAGTTTCTATTTGGAGGTATACGGTTGTGTACGTGATGACTTTATATCATTACGTGATGTTCTCAGCTAAAAAGAAAAGATGTGAACTGATGTTATGTTCAAGTGATGCTGCTAAAATAAAAAGCTGCTGAAGAAAGGATAAGCACTGAGCTACGTTTTGTTTGTTTTCCCACACGCGAGTGAAAGTGAATAGCGCACTCGGGTGCTCAACAGGTTATGGGCCCAGTCACGGAAACAAACGAGCGTGAGTAAAGTTAAGTTCAGTCAGACGCGACGTATAACGCGTGCTATAAAGCTAACGATAAAGCTAAACTGAAGAAACATATAAGAAGAAAGGTCGGTGATCCTACAAAATGGCGAACAGAGCGGTAGGAGTCATGGCACACTCTTTGTTTGATGGATCTGAAGATAAATATGATCTTTGGGAAACGAGATTCTTAAGCTATCTACACACTCTAAAGCTAAAAGAGACTATTCTGCATGAGCCCACCGGTGCTAATGAAGAACAGCTAGCTGAAGACAGACGGAAGAACGCTGATTGCTATGCTGAACTTGTAAGACTGATAGATGATAAAAGCCTATCACTGATAAGACATGAAGCTGCTGACGATGGCAGGAAAGCCCTAAGAATACTGAAAGAACATTATTCAGGGAAAAGCAAGCCACGGATAATAAATATGTACACATCGTTAACTCAGCTACGCATGTCAGACAATGAGAGTGTTACAGACTACTTGATAAGAGCAGAGAACATCATCACAGCACTGAGAGATGCAGGAGAAACCATGAGTGATGGATTAACCATAGCGATGGTTCTTCGTGGATTACCTGATATTTTCAAGCCGCTAGCCGTCCACATAACACAGAATGAGGACGACGTTACATTCACAGATTTTAAGAGAAGACTGCGGATTTACGAAGAGGCGGAGAAAATGAAAGGAACAGAATCCACAGATAATGTGATGAAGACACAGACGAGACAAGGAAAGGGTCCTGCCAGGTACCACACTAAAGAAAGAAAAGATGAAGACACAAATATGACATGTTACAAATGTGGAATAAAGGGACACAGAGCGAGAAAATGTTACAAGAGAGTGTGCTGCAATCATTGTAAAAATAGTACACACGCTGAGTTTCTGTGTAAGAAAAAGGGTGACCAAGATGGCGTCAGAAAGGTTACAGATGAACACAATAATGACCCAGACCATGACCATCTCTTCAAAGCTGAACACTCAGAATATGAAAAACCAGCAAACAAAGTAAAGATGAAAGGGATCATGGTAGACGCAGGAGCTACGTCTCATATTGTGAGTGACATCAGAAAGTTCAGAAGTTTTGATAGCTCTTTTCAACCAGAGACTCATTCAGTGGAATTAGCAGACGGAACGAAGTGCAGCGGAATGGCGCAACAAAGAGGAACGGCAGTGATTTATCTCCTAGATGACGCTGGAAAACAGCACACTGCACAGCTACGGGACGCGCTATACATGCCTTCGTACCCACATGACATTTTCTCGGTAGCAAGAGCGACAAATGGAGGAGCAACAATCATTTTCAAAAGAGGAGACAATCACTTGATAACCAAAAACGAAAGCAGGTTTGATATTCATGAAAGTGGAAACTTGTACTATTTACCAACACTAGAAGAGGATGTTGACCAGTGCAAAGTGTGTCATGATTTACAAACCTGGCATGAAATTCTGGGACATTGTAACTACGAAGATTTAAAGAAGCTACAAGATGTAGTAAGAGGCATGGAGATAAAAGGAAATAAAGTGAAAGAGAAACAGCTATGTGAAGTGTGTACACAAGGAAAATTCACGCAGACCAGAAACAGGGAGCCAGACAGAAAGGCAAAGAAACCCCTAGAACTAATTCACACGGATCTGGCCGGCCCCATGTCAACACAGAGTAAGGAAGGACACAGATATGCACAGTCATTCACAGATGACTATTCAGGTACTATGTTTGTGTATTTCTTGAAGACTAAAGGTGACACAACACAAGCTACAGAGAAGTTTTTAGCTGACATTGCACCTTTTGGAGAAATCAAGTGCATCCGTTCAGATAACGGCACTGAATTCATGAGTCGAGATTTTCAAACACTGTTAACAAGGAATAAGATTCGACACGAAACATCTGCGCCTTATTCACCACATCAGAACGGCACAGCAGAGAGAGGATGGAGAACACTCTATGAAATGAGTAGGTGCTTACTGATAGAGAGTGAATTACCAGATGAGTTGTGGAACTATGCTATGCAAACATCAGCCTACGTGAGGAATAGGTGCTACAGTAGACGTACAAAGAAGACAGCATACGAGTTATTCACAGGCAAAAAGCCAGATCTTTCCAAGATGCAGAAATTTGGATCAACATGTTTTGCTTACAAACAAGAGAAAAGCAAATTTGACTCAAGATGCGAACAAGGTGTTTTCATAGGCTACGACAAGAACAGCCCAGCCTATCTAGTGTACTATCCTAACACTGAAAAAGTCCAAAAGCACAGATTGGTGAAGTTTACAGCAAAGACAATCAGTGAAAGAGAAACACAGACATCTGAGACACACACAGGATATGAAAATATGAATCCAAAGATCTTCAGCAGTGAACTTAATGTTGATCAAAGTATGGAGGATGAACCAGATCAGGGTTTTCAGAGGGATGTTCCAGAGATTTCGCCTGAACAAGCTGATCCCAACCAGTCAGGTAGAGTTGCAGAAACCGTGTCCAGAAAGAACCCACCAAGAACCAGGAAGATGCCAGCTCACCTACAGGATTTTGAAATTGAGGACACAGAAGACAAACTGCAAACATGCATAGATTTTTGCTACAGAGCAGTATGTGACATACCTCAAACCTACCAGGACGCCATAACATCAACAAAATCCAAGCAATGGAAGGATGCTATGGACAAAGAAATGCGATCATTGGAGGAGAATAAGACCTTCACACTCACGAAATTGCCACCAGGAAGACAACCAGTAGGAGGAAGATGGGTTTACGCACTCAAAAGAGACATTGACGGATCTGAAAAATACAAAGCAAGATTTGTGGCGAAAGGTTACAGTCAGAAACAAGGGACTGATTACGATGAAACATTCTCACCCACAGCTGACATGACAAGTGTGAGAGTAGTTATGCAGAAAGCAGCGCAAGAAAATCTGATTTTGCATCAGATGGACGTTGAGACAGCTTACTTACATGCACCAATAGATCACGAGATCTATATGGAACAACCGGAGGGTTATGAGCAAAAATCTGAAAGAGATGCAAAGTTAGTATGCAAGCTAAAGAAATCTCTCTATGGCCTTAAGCAATCTGGCAGAAACTGGAATGCTGTGTTACATGTATGTTTGACAGAGAATGGTTTTACACAAAACCCAGCTGATAACTGTGTGTACACAAAAGAAAAGCCAAATGAGAAAGTAATCCTGATAGTATGGGTTGATGATTTAATTATAGCTGCTAACAATGAAAGTGTTCTGAAAAATGTGAAAACAATGCTCACAGAACGGTTCAAAATGAAAGACATGGGAAGGTTGAAACATTTCCTGGGCATAGATTTTGAACAATCAGAGGGTCTAGTCAAAATGTCACAGGAAAGATATGTGAGAAAAATACTAGATCGTTTCGACATGCAGAACTGTAAATCTAGGGAAACTCCATGTGAACCAAAGCTTGATTTTACAGAAAATGCTGAAAAAATTAAAGAGCCAAAGAGGTTCAGGGAGGCAGTAGGAAGTTTAATATACTTGTCCACTTGCACGAGACCAGATTTGAGTTTTGTCGTCAGTAAACTATCTCAGTATTTTGCTGAACCAACAGAACAGCACTGGAACACAGTAAAACATGTGTTCAGGTACCTTAAAGGTACAGTAGAACAGCAATTATGCTTCAGAAGGAATGACACAGAGAGGCTAGGTCTGAGTGTGTATAGTGACGCTGACTGGGCATCGGATACGAAAGACAGACGTAGTACCTCAGGATACTGTGTTAATTTAAGTGAAGGAAGCTCTTTGATTTCATGGAAAACCAGAAAACAACCAACAGTAGCCCTTTCTACTTGCGAAGCAGAATACATGTCCTTAGCATCCGCCATGCAAGAATGTATCTACTTAGAGCAGTTGCTTAAGGGTATGGACTCATACGAATACGCACAAACAAAGGTGTATGAAGATAACCAAGGTGCCATTGCATTAGCCAGAAACCCAATCTGTAGGCAAAGATGCAAGCACATTGATATCAAATACCATTTCATAAGAGAAATTGTAAATGATGGCAAAGTTATCTTGGAATATTGTCCTACAGAGACAATGATAGCTGACATAATGACAAAGCCACCCACCAAGCAGAAATTAAAGAGGTTTACTCAAGACATGTTTGGAACATAAAAGTGTAAAAATGTATGTAACACTAAACTTATGTGAAAGTTTATTTGTTATTTAATTTGTTATTTTTGGTAATACAAATGGCTAAGAGCGAGTGGGGGTGTTAAAAGTATTGCGCCCTTATACATTAGATTACAGTATACAAAATTAGCTTTAGTTTCTATTTGGAGGTATACGGTTGTGTACGTGATGACTTTATATCATTACGTGATGTTCTCAGCTAAAAAGAAAAGATGTGAACTGATGTTATGTTCAAGTGATGCTGCTAAAATAAAAAGCTGCTGAAGAAAGGATAAGCACTGAGCTACGTTTTGTTTGTTTTCCCACACGCGAGTGAAAGTGAATAGCGCACTCGGGTGCTCAACAGATAGTTTCAGAAACGTTCATAAATGCTTACCTGTGAAGAGTATTCTCTGTCCAGACTCAGTTTCTCTGTCTGCTTGAGAAGATGTAACGTTAGTGTCCTGTTGTACTCGCTTCATCACCTTAGCTCTGTTAAAGCCACCTTGTTCTTAAAACTGATGCTAGATAAGCGCATCCCTCTCAATGATCGTAAAACAAGACCAGTGCACGAGGTCACGCGCGCACTCACTCACGCACGCGCCGTTGCCATGGAGCGGTTGGTCTCCATGGAACCAGTGGTTAGTCGGGCTGTATTTTTCTATTTTTATGGACTAGTTATTAAACTAAAGTCAGTCAATAGGGATTTTATGTAGTACATGGCCTGTAAATGTAAAAAAAAAAAAAAAAAAAAAAAAAAAAAAAAAATCTGATGTAGCCTGTAGTTTTCTCATTGACATCAGTGATAAATAAATAAATACAAATAAATTGGGTAATAATTCATTTACATGTATGCATTTAGCAGACGCGTTTATCCAAAGCGAATGACAGTGCAATCAGGCTCTTAATTTTTTATTAGTTTTTACCAGTATGTGTTAAACAAGCAGATAATAGACTGATTAATTGGAAAAAAAAAGAATAAATGAAGGAATTCACAGCATATTTAAATTATAATGACTAAATCTGTACGCAAACTATAAAAAATAAACAAAAAAATAAAATACACAAATAAATAAAATGCATAAATAAATAAATGCAAACCCCGCAACATTACAGAGAAAGCTACCATATTTGGCACGTACAGTATACTAATATTAAAAGGCTCTGTTATGAAAATATTATGACGATTACCTAGGGAAAACACAAAGCTGTATTTTGAATAAGTAACAGATGGATTTACATGATATAAATACATATGTATTATAATAAAAAGAAATATAGCTACATTTAATTTTTGGATTATCATTGTCTTTCCACATACCAGCCAGAAAATGCGTTTTATAATAGTGATTCAAAGCTTGCACTACTGTCTTCAGCCAGCGGATGGAGACAAGCACTGTGTGTTGTGGGCAGGTTATTGTGCTGAATGGACTCGCCCATGAACCCTCTTAAGGCGGTCGGTCGGTCGGTCACCATGGTGGTGGCTTACAACAGCAAGCCCGGACTGCAGACCATCCGTCGCGTTTAGACGTTCAAACACTCTTTATAAATGCTGCCTGTGACCCTCCGCTGCTTTGCAAATGGCTTAAAATGGACAATCACCCAACGCATGGATTGCACATTGTTTTAAAATGGAAAACTGAAGAAGATAAAACAGCGAACAGGAGACAAACGGAATGCCGAAAAATGCACCCGTCTGCGTAAAACACAGACGTACCGCTGCAAAAACCTTTCATTAACACAGAATCCGCTGTCAAGTCCCAGCTGAAGTCTCAGCGGCTGGAGCAGGAAAAGCAGACTGTCTGGTTTTGTAAGACTGGGACGAGGGACAGTAAGAGAGTTGCTGGCTTAGGCTGTGGCCTGGGGACAGGCTCTCCTCTGCAGTTGCTGCTATATAAAAGCGTCTTTGAACCACTAAAAAGCCACTAGTGATATTCGTTTAGGATTATTTGACTTAACTGTTGTGCGAGATTGTTTTGAAGACCATGGCGTCCTATGTGGATAACAGTTTTCGGCAGGCGGTGATGGTGAATCCTTCAGACAGGACGCAACAGGTCAGAAGATAGTCTTTTAAATCATATATTATGTGCATTGGTTACTGTTAGATGTGACCGTATGCTGCGTTACTGCTGTTACAAGTATCACGTGCATGATGTGCTTTTCTTTCACAGTGTTGACAGTGCAAGTTTTTTTTTTAAATATATAAATCAGTATAGCTTTGGATAAGCAGTGCAATTAAATAAAATGGCATGAATTAATATGCATATGTATAGAATTGTCCCGAATGAGCTTATAATGAAGGCACGTGTATTTCTCTTCACTGTTTTTGCAGTCTATTACATAAACATGAAGCAAGCGTTTGTAAACTACGTTTTTGACTGCTACACAAGCCTTGTTAGCTCGACTTTGCGTCGGAAACTGTTTAACAGTACATAAAGCAGTGCTACTGTGTGATGTTAGACATAACTGACTTTTAGTTAAAGGTTTTAAGTGCAAAATATTGTTCTATTGTGTTTTGAAAGGCGTTGCGATGACAGTTTGCCTGTTTGGTATAGTCTCCACCCTTTTACGTGGCTCAGCCGGCGACCGAAAACATGTAAAGTTAGGCTATTAAAGGCTACGTTTTCTGCAAGGATGTCGAAATATGTAAAAGTCGTAATGTATTTGCCGTTCAGTTTGTGTTATTTTTTTCCCTTGCTGTGTTTGTATTGTCTGTGACGATTTGGAGAAACTACGGAAAATAATCGATACTAACGAGTCGGGTACTTAAAGTGACAGGCTGCTTTGTCAGACATAAAAGAAGCCATTGATTCTTCTACTACACATCTGGTTAATTAGATCTTGCCCTCTATTTTATCTTAGGTTACAATAATTCACAACAATTGTGCGTTTTTTTTCCTGAAAACCACCGAAGAAGATCAATATTTTAAGGGCATTTGAGGTCATCGTTATCATAAAGTGGACATGAATTATTCATGTTTTTTTTTTTGGCGAACGAATCGTTGTTTGAATGAATCATAAAGTAAACGACTCTCCGATTCTCGGGGCGGCGCCGAATGAACAAAACATTTATTTTGCTAAATAAATGAACATCACAAATGGATGAACATAAGTGCACAACTAATATTTTGGGTGTGCTTACAAAAAAATGAGTATTGCTTGATTTGCATTCATTCAAATATTTTAAGTTCGTTTACAAAACAATCTTTCACTATGTAAAGCAGTGTTAAATGGCCATTTTTGCACAATGTAACATTGTACATTGTTTTCTTTGTTTCATTCAGAAAACGTACATTTTAATTGTGTAATGTAATCAGACATTTGTAGCATTCTAGTTCACAACAATATTTCTGATTCCTTCATCACGTTCATGTGAAGTTAACATTTATAGTTTACAAACAAAACCATTAAACGACAAAACAATTAAATGCTTCACAGCCCACTCAGCAATGCTATAGCCTATTGTAATAGTCAGTTTTTGAAAGCAGAAAGCAGTCCCATGTGCAGAGAACGAAAAATGAGTCAGTGCATGGAAGTGAACAAAAATGGTTTGCTCACTTTAAAGATTCGTTCACAAACTAAAAACCACTAGTCAATACTAATTAAATAATGTGTCGGGCACTTGAGGTGAGAGGCTGTCAGACAGAAAATAAGCGATACGATTCTTCTGTTCTCTGGATAATTTGATTTAGCCCCCGTTTTTCCACTTTTAATGGGTTGCAAAGATTCTCCTACAGATAATGTGTGTTTTGCTGAAAATAACCGAAGCAGCTCAGTGTATGAATCTTGAGTAGGCCTACATTATCATACAATGGACATGAATAGCAAACCGGTCGGTTTGCTTCACATGTGCATGCTATTAATCACACAATAATCTTATAATCACACAATGTTCCTGTTGTGTGGAAATAAACATGTTCGCTCATTAAGCCTTTTACATCATATTGAGCCCTAAGACGTAACAAACTGATTGTGAAAGAACTAATTTAATTTAAGCATTGCAGACAATAGAGGCAGTTGAGGGTCAGTATGGTATTCATTAGCGAATGCAACTTTGTACAGCTGCATTTCCTAGTGATTACGTGATATTCCATGTCTGCTCCCATTGAGTGATGGAGCCTTATTTCATCCCGGGTCACTTCAGAGTTGGCCTTTATTCAGTTATCCCAGAACTTTGGCCTGAGTGATCAGCATGTGTGCGAGAGTTTGGGAATACTGACCCTGAAACCAGAGAGCACCACACCTTAAGTTCACAATTGAAAAAGTCACTTGCGAGTTTGTAGAATATAGCATGATGTAATCTCGGTCAGTTCATGTGGACTGAAAGAAACTGTTCCATGAAAAGGGCTTTAAGACAGCCTGACAGTGCAAAGACTTCTTTCTAGGGAATGACGCAGGCTGTTCTAATGGAGCTTGAAGCTCATTACGGCTTAACAGGAACAACCTCAGCGCTTTGCATTAACTTGCTGATGGATGGTGTAGATCTTAATGGGACAAAATGTCCGCAGTTGGAGTAAGCGATGTGGGGGAATAGTGAAGGGTGTAGCTTCTTCAGCTTTTAGGAAGCTATTTTCGAAGGCAGACAGGTATGCAGAGGTCAAGAAGACTGTAAACAGACTGATGGGAGTTTGTGCTTTGACCTCTATGAGTCAGTAGATCAAGGTGTAGGAGAGCACGTCTCTTATTGTTCCACAGAGACGCATATTGTGTATTCTGTAAATGAACAAGCTAAATATTACATCTGGCGTCAGAAGACAAAATTTGTCTGTCTCTTTCTTTCTTTTTTTTTTTGATACCCACAAACATATGAGAAGCTGGTCATCCTGAACTGATGGTTTCCTTCCGAGCAGCTTCCTTCCTTCCTTCCTTCCTTTCTTTAACAGTGAGAGGAAGTGCATCAGAGGGTTGTCGGAGCTTGAAAGTTCTTAAGAAATAATTTTTCTTGTTTGCTAAAAAAAAAAAAAAAATCCCCATTTTAGTTCTTTTTTTATTTTGTTCTTCACTAATGAAGCTTTGTTTACACACGTATGCCAGTCAGTAAGCTGCAGGTGCCTTATAAAATCTGGTATAAGCAGAGGCATATGGGTCTATCTCTGTCAAAGAATTGTCTAGAATGTTCTTTCTTTTTTTTCTTTTTTTATCAAAAAAATAAATAAAATATATTTGACATATAAGAAAAGCCTATTAAATAAACTTATCATTACCACAATTCAAAATATATATTATTTAATATATTATTAATGTATTATATAATCCCATTACTCAGTATTATAGTGCTTGATTTAATTATTTATTTTATTACAGTAATGGTAATGCTAAGAAAATCATTATTGATAATATTGGAAATGACAAAAAAAATAAAAATAAAAAAAATAAACATTAGTACAGTATATCTACGATATGGAATGTAATAACATCATTGGTCCTAAAAAAAATTGTTTTCAAGGTGTTATAAATGTATTTTTTGGAGTGAAATGTGCCAGACATATTGTTCCAAAAGCATTAATCTTATAAAATGTTATAAAGAAAAAATTAGTTAAACATGATGCAACATATTCAAAATCAGTAGAGTGATGTCTGGCCATCCTTACTGTCTAAACATGTTTTAGTACTTAATGTTACCTTTTAAAAATATTAGCAGAAATAACTTCTATTCTTACAGCCTCAGGTCTTGGTTTTCTCTGATTCTGATTTTGTGCATAGCCGTTTTGTTCTTAGTCTTCTTGCCAAGTGAAGTCACATGTTATGAATGGGAGTCATTGCCTTGACAGAAGTAGTTGGACACATACTGTTCATACACAAGCTTGCGTGAACAAAGAGTGGTTTCAATGACATCTCCCATCTCAGTTTACACAGGAAGAATAAACGGGTCGGGTGGAGAACATAAACAAATGATGACAACTGTCACATTAAGCCAGAGCGTGTGGCGCGTATTTCTTCTTTTTTTGTTGTTGGCTCATGAGATATTATTCTTTGGTAATGTATGGCCTGTAGTGGCCCATCAAATGCTGGTTGTTTAAATGATTATTGAATTACATTGGTACCTTTAAGTCTTATTGGGCTATTTCCAGTATGATGAGGTCATTTGACCTTTTGATTTCATGCCAAATGATGCTTGGCTTATGTTAAAATTGGCCAGCCACTGGATTCCTTTGTTTATTTAAAAGCAAAATAAGAGGAATGCCTAATGGCTGAAGTGGGAATTTCACTAGGATTTGGAAGGCAAATGAAATGTTTTTACTAAAGCATTCCAACCCAGTTATTGCTGGACCAACAGCATTTGACTATGTGCGTCCGTTTTATTTTTGGTAGGAGAGTCTAAAAAGCACATCCAATGAAGTGCAATGCAATATTTGAATGCACCAGTTGTCATCACATGCTAAATTTAATAACAAACTTAAAAAAATGCTCATCACAAGCTACAGTTGGTCACATTGCATTGGGTTTTACCTGTTGTGCACTAGTTTTCTGCCTTTTGGAAAAATCCTTGTATAGCTTTCGACAATTCTTCTGCTGTTTAAAGGTAAGAGGACCATTTGATTATGTTTCTGCGATTTTGCAGAGAAATAGATTGCTTGTAAAATATTGATAAGATGTGTGGTAAAACTACACCTGCTTGTGTAGCTACTTTAGTTCTGTTCGTATCATTTTGCTTTCCAACTAGGGAGGGGAAATGGGGAAAGGTAACAGTTCTGATTGCTTATCGATTCCATTAACAGTAGTACTTTATTTCCCGCTGGACTTGATGAAAGTTCACTTTGTGGTCAGTGAATAAGTGAAGAACAGCAGTTAGTTAGTCTCTAGACCGAGTTAAACCAATAGCTTTGCCGCAAGAATGACTTGTGAGTCATTTTGGCTGATTCATTAAAAATAACCAGTTCAAAAGAGTCATTTAGAATGCATTTCTGACATCACTGGTCAGGCTGTATGTTTGTTGTTGCGTGCCATCAGTGAGGACAGCTGGATGTTTCTCTTACATCACATCTAGTTCAGACTGCAAGTTCACAGCTCAGACAAAACTATGCCTTTGGCATTAATTCAGTAGCGGCATAGGAATAGCAGTGCCAGAAATGCATATTAACAGTAGAATGCAGATGTTTTAAACTGTTAAAGAAACAAAAAGCCATGAAGATTCTGTTCCAAATATATGTGTAGGAACCGTTTCTTCCCTTAATACAAGTCGAAACAAGAGTGAAATGGGGTCATCACTAAATATGAATGGTGGTCTCGGGGTGAAGAGAGTGATTTAAATACACTACTTGGGCATCAGTAGTGGTTGGCAGCCCATGTCCCTTCCGGTGGTTCTTTTGATCCTCACATTGAGCTGCTTGTGTCAGAGGAGACTCATCTTCATCCACGCTTACAGCGGATCACTTTGATCAGCCGCTCTGTTTCTCTGCTCTGATCCATTTGTTAGCATCTCTTTCTGTTATCTTCCTCAGTGGATGAAACCTCTCAGTCTAAGGTACAGACAAAATGCACCGAGATCTCTGAGGCATGCTACAGCTTTTCACGAATCGTATGATATGCACGTCCTGCTTAGTATAACAGCTGTTGGGTTTTTTCAAAACTCTTAAAGGAGCAGTTCACACAAAAATGAAAATTCTGTCATCTCAAACCAGATTTAGCTGAAGATAGAGAAGATGTTTTAAAGAATTTTGGAAATCAACCAGTTAACTTTGTGTTCCACATAAGAAAGAAACTCAAGTCAGTTGCATTACAGAAATGTCAAGGCTGCAGAAATGTAAGCGCATCTGAATGAATCTCTCTGACACACAGCAGCAAGGGAAGCAAAGACATTCTTTCTGATGGAAAGAAAGAAGAAAAACATGCAGACAGATTTATTTAAGTGTCCTGATGGTACAATGCCACCATTTGTGGAAAAAGCTAGGTAGAAGTGGCCTGATGGCAACTAATCTGGGACTAGCTCCTCTCAATTAAATCCTGGCCATGTGTTTAGGCGAGAAACTACAAAACTGGTCTGAGATCAGTGTTAAAAGGTAGCTTTAACTGTAGTAATCCCGCCTGTCCCTTACCATGTCAGCTACTGTGAACTTAGACCGACACATTAGCTGATTAATTACCTGATTATCTGCAGTGTGCTGAGGATTGTTTACAAAAGCTCCCTTCTTTCAGTATGTAGGCCAGTTCTCACAAACGTGATATCCATTCGGATGTATTTGCTCATTTTGTTCTTCACAGTTTGTGATATTTAGCCCTACAATTACTTTAAATTCTTTATTTTTTATATAGCAAGCGAATATGATTTTTCAAAGTCAATCTAGTGGCACACATTTTATTATTACATCGAAGTTCCCTTTAAATGTGTCCTAAGTATAATCTGTGTTTGTGGCGAGCAGCTCAGACACATGAGCCCGGGGTTGTATTCCCTTCGATCATGAACAATGGTTTGTCTCCAGATAGAAAGCTCTGGTCATGAGGTCATATTCCCCTCTGCTCTTTATGGCTCCGTGGACCTGGACATTATCATGTTTATAAGGGTTCAGCACGGGTTTTATGATGACAAGGATTTAGGCTTGGTGATGTTCTGGTTTAAAAAGCATCTCTCTTTGCCAAGACTGATGCCTTGTTCTCTTGCCCTTATTATTTAGAAAAAAAAGCAAGTTAATAGTGCAAAACCAAATGTACATGAATAAACAAGAACTGTTTATTGAAAAACCTAGTGAGCAGCCTTGTTGTTTCCATGCACATGCAAATAGCGTATGTAAAGTAAGCTGAAAATTTGATCTCAGTTTGCAGTTCGCATTAATGTGATTCTATCATACGCATAAAAATAAACAGCTTCAAATGTTGTGTAATATAGACTGTTTAAATTAGGTATTTCTCAGTAGGAATTATATGTATAATTTTATTTTTCTTGCTCCATCCACCACCTTATAATCCTTATTATAACATTTCTTATCTATCACCTTGGGGGATCATTTTTCTTTCTAAAATGCTGCAATATAGTCTCCTCTATTAAGTTTTTTCTCCCATCCTCAGTAATATATTACTTCTCAATTCAGAGCATTATAAAATCGTATAATGAGCATTCTCTTCCTCCCGAACTGAACTGATATCTGTATTGGAGGTGTTGGGTAACCATCTCAAGTGACTGTTAGCTTGACAGAAATGTGGGTAGTCACATTTTCTGTTCCCTTACATGTGCCAAGAACTAACAATAACACGCCAGTGGTGCTTACTAATCCAGGCTAATCTAATTCTTACTGAAATGTCTGACAGTTTGACTTTTGTTTTACCCTCCTTCTCTTGTACTGGGATGGAAGAATGAGTGTTAACCTGGTATGAACCATACGAGTGGATTCCTCATGCCAGTCTGCTATAGTATCCTGATTAAGGCAGACCGCTTTTCCCAGATGCATCTCTTAGATCGGTGAAATGACGCCTCACCTCAGCTCGACAGGTTTAGAGCAGCTTCCCCTCAGCTCTGCCCTCCATTTCTGTAAGCTGAGGTAATGTGTGCTTCTGTCTGCCTCGTGGACGCTGATGGCAGAAACCGTTACAGATCAGTTAAACGTGAATCTCAGTGAAAGACTACAGTATTCACCTCTGACCTTCCCTAATGGGAAGTAATTGTCTGATCTTGTCAACTTGAGGTCAAGAGTTTGCCATTATGTTAGCAAGATATTAAATTGCAAAGATTTGAGTTTCTACTGCGTTTAGGTGTAGCTCTCAGCGTTCAATCTTAAAAAATGGTCATTTTGCGAGTATGATTTTTAATAAGAATTTTATGATTCAAGTCTTGTTGGGGTGAACGTGTTCAAAATACACACCTGGCTGGAAATCACATAACGGGGGAGTGTGTAGTAATGTCTGTGTATTGACATAAATACTTAAACGTCCCTTTCGTTTTTATTTTTTTACATTTATTCTATTTTTATTTGATGATTATTCAATAAAGATACGATTATTTCTATCAAATAAATGTATAAGTCTGGCATCAGTGCAAGAACAGCTTTCACATTTACACTCATTTATTATCCAACATAAAAGGAGTTAATACTTTTTGCAAGGAAAGACACATTGAATTGATCAAAAGTGGCAGTTTATATTTTAACAAAAGATTTCAATTTCAAATTAATGCTGTTCTTTTGAACTTCCTACTCATCTAAAAAAGGATAATATTTCCACAAAAATTTTAAGCAGCACAGCTGTTTTCAACTGATAATAAATCAGCATTTAGAATGATTTCTGAATGATCATGTGACACTGAAGACTGAACTAATAGCTGCTGGAAATTCAGCTTTTCCATCACAGGACTAGGGCCTGAATTCTATTTTAAAATCTCTTAAAATGGAGAACAGTTATTTTAAATTGTAAAAATATTTCCAATTACTGTATTATTATAAAATAAAATCACCCTTTTGTGCACATTAGACACTTTTTTAATTAAACATGAAAAAATCTTAGTGACCCCAAACTTTTGAGCATTAGTGTTTGTAACACAAAGTTAAAAACAGCTCATTAGTTTTAAATGGATGACTTGCATAATGCCGCTTGCTGGCACTATGAATTATTCGCAAATTTGATGGAGCTTCAAAAAGAATTTCAAAAGGCATCAGGCTCTGTGCAGGGTGAAATTTTTGCATCCATTTTCCACCGTTCTGAAAAATCACTCTATATACAAGGACAGAAAGGTGGCCTGCACAGATAGTGGATGGATATTTTCGTGCCAAGTATCAGCAGCATCCTGCTTGCATTTTTCATTCCATGCACCTTTTTTTTTCTAGAATAAAGATATTGTGACTCTAAATTTGTGGCTTCAGATCTTGTTTGGTAAGCTTTGCCCTGTCACACTAAGCACTATTGTGTGACTATTTTTGTCCTAATCCCCTATGTCTAATAAAACCAATTAGCTTAAGCCCATCTTCACTGGCCTGTTTGTATTTGATCAGTAGAAGGCTTTGAACTAGGTTAGGAACAGGTGAACAGGAAAGCCCTCCTGTTGGCCCATCACAGCCCTCTGCTGTGTATATAACCCAGATTTTCTTTACAATAGCGGCTCATAATTATCCGTGCAGTGTCAAGGTCCACCGCAATTTCGGAAACACTTTTATTTTACTACGAAGCCCTTCAGTAGCAGCTGATAAATCCCTGATTATGAGTGTTCATGGCATGTGATTTAAGTCAGAAAGGCTCACTGATTGTTTAAAGAACTAGCTTCAGCTGTTTGTTTAATTCATGACATGTGCTCTGTTATATCACCTTACACTATCATATCACACATCTGTGATTATCAACTTCTGCACATGACGGCTTTTGTGTCGAGGAACATATTGTTCATTAGCATAATCATCAGTGATGTCTAATGGATAGATTTTATAATCTGCGTCAGTGTACGTTTTGCGTTATGCTAATGAGAGGGGCTTGTGATTGTAGTAGGAGCCTTTCATCGGGATGGACCCCTCCTCAGATGGGCCCCCTCAGCTTTGTGTTTTCAGTACAGCGGACCCCTGTGGAAATCAACCAGCGCTTGTCAGTAGTAATCAGTGTCATTGTAATTATTCTGTCATGTAGAGGAGTTATTTACCCTTTTTGGACTTGTTCAGAAGGAAACATTCAAGTTTAAAGGCTGTTTTAGTGAAAAAAGGCATTTATATAACCAATACAGACATTATAAATGAAGCTAAGGCAGGTTTTTATATGTGTGAGTTACAAAAGGAGAATATTAGCAGCATGTTGATACTCATTTTTCTTTTACGGTGAAAGCTTACAGTGACCAGAGGCGGTCAAATCAAAATGCATTGTAAAAATGATAAAAAAAACACACCATAAAACTAATACTTGTATTCAATATACCATATCTTCTGAAGCCATTTGAAGACTCAGATGAAAATATATAGTTTTGTCTACTAAAAATCTTAAAAGTGCTATTGGGATTTGACTGAAAAATACACAATATTATAATCATTTTTCATCCATTTGTTTTTTACTTGACAGTCCTTGGTCGTGATGTGTTTTCATTGTATGGTTCGTATTGAACAGAGCGTGGATGTCCTTCAAAATTTCTCCTTTTGAGATTCACTAAAGTTCAAGTCATATACTCTTTGGGGAAACGTGAGAGAGTGAATTTATGTCCAAACCATTTCTTTAAATATCAGTTAATCATTCGCATACTGAATGTTGTTCTTATAATTTTGTTCTTATATTCTAAGTTGTTTCCATAAGCTAGACAGGTCTTTAAAAACGCTCCAGGGAAACTGTGACATCAGTTTCCCTTTTTTAATTCAATTGTGGGCAAACATCCTGAGGATGCAGTCTGAAATAGCATGATGTGTTCTTCAGACGCCTTAACCGCAAGCTTCCAGGGTGGTATCACACGAGTACTAGGTAAACAGGAAAGTGAGCACTGTGTTGACCAATTAGGTGAACAATTGGAAATAAGGGAAACCACTCTAACAACAACAACAAAATATATTCATAGCCAGCTGTAGTATATTGCCTTTGTTTTGCTCAGTTCCTCGAAAACGGTTTTAAATAGTGCCCGAATTTCTAGGTCAAGGTTACAAAATTTCCTAATCTAGTTCATAACAAGGAGTTTATGTCAAAAATAAAATAAATAAAAATAAGCAGTCATTGTGCATTCAAAATGATTTGCAGCTACTCATTTTAGATGACTCCTTTTTAACAACATTGATGGGGGACTTGGAGAACGGTACAAAATAATTAAAAAGGCAGTTCATGACCCTTTTAAAAGAACATGTCTTTTGTGAATTGATTCGAAGAAAATTAGATTAACCTGTTCAGCTGAGTTCATTCATAAAAATTCCTTAATTCTTTTTTAATGCCATGACAAATCTTGAGTTAAACACGGTTGTTTGACTAAATAATGTAATGTATTCTAATTCTCACATCTTCTCTATTAGTCAAGTGATAAATGATTTGCGAATTTTCAACCCAATTATCAAAAAGAATAATTTTAGAACAGTGATTGGTCTGTGAATTGTACATCACTAGTCACAATATACTTGTGTAGAGGTGGGAACATGCAAATATTCCTTTCTCTTTCCTGAACAATGTCCTATTGAAAACAACAACCTCAGGCTGGCTTTTAGAGCCAACACAGCCTTGATACCTCATAAGAAAATTTCTCTCACAGACTTGATGATCATCTGTATGAACGTGAATCTATGTGAATGTTTCCTGTCCACATCTGTGCTCTTTTTAGGTTGCATTGCAGCACAACATTTTCGTTAATCCATGGTTTTCTCTCACAAGTATTTCTCCAATTTATATTCTGTGCCTCACATTGTCTTCAAAGGAGGAACACTATGGACCCCACAGGCCTAAAATATGCAGCCAAATACTCTGAATGCTCAGAAAAGAAGCTCTTTGTCGCCGAGTTCCCTAGCAACCGTTTTGGACTAGAATGGCTGGAAGTGAATCGCCCTACAGAGGGAGAGAATTCAACTGATCCGCTATTATCACTCGCCTAAACACTGGCCAGTAGTGGTAGGGATGTTTTTTTCTCTTTGAGAGTTGAAGGAACAAGGTGGGGTAAAAGGAGCTCAGCTGAAAAGATTGGTTTGGAAATTGGCTGCAGACGTAGCCCTCGGCTTTTAACTAAGACTCGCTCCCCCTCCGCTGCCTGGGATGTGCTACATCATCAGAACTCGGTCAAGTAACGTTGTTCCGCCTGTGTCAGCATCAGTGATTGTTCATTTAATTGTCGGGGGAGAGAAAGAACAGCAAGACTTTCTGTATCTCTAGCCTGTTTTATTCAATTAGCTCATCTGCTATTTGTTGATGAAGTTATGTGTCTGAAGAGCACCGAGATGATGCCGTCTGAAGCAAAGGACCTTACAGAGTACTTCAACCGGAATCTTGTTCTTTAGGGTCATGCAAGAGCTTGTGTACGATTACAGAAATAGTTCAGCTAAAAATGAAAATTATTTTGTCATTTTATTTTTAACAACTAACAAAAACTACAATTATTTAAATAATTGTTTTCATTAATTGAATGAAATATAAGTATTAGATTCAAAATGTAAAAAAAAAAGTTCTATGAATGAAATAATTTAAGCTGAAGTGCTAAAATTTTAATAAAATACATTTAAAGGTAATGCAAATATTAAACAAAAATTACTCTATATATTAAAATTATATTAAAATTAAAATAAAACTATAATAAAAAAAGAAAAGCTAAATATTCAAAATATTAATAAATACTGTTTAAAACACTATATAAAATAATCTCTTCTTTATTCATTAACCAGAATGTCAGAACTTCTGTTCTCTCTAAAAACAAAAAACAAAACAAAAAAACAAACAAACAAAAAAGAAACACATCATAACTGTAATGAGTCTCTCATTCATTGTATTCAAGTCATACGATAGCTTTGTGTGAGGAAAATTATCCCTAAATACCATTTGTTGTTTTGTTCAAACAAAGCTGTGGAAGATAGGCTGCTGCATGAGTCATATAGGCTGCTTTATGGTACTTTATGGAGCTTAGGATAAATGAAATGTGCTATTAATAGAGAAAATAATATGGTGTAAGAATAACATAAGGATAGTTTGGGTGAACTGTCCCTTTAAGAAGTTCTTTTATCTGTCCTCTCTTCTGCAGCAGATCTTGCCAAGATGAATCTTTGAGCACTGTTATATAATACAACAGGGATAGGATTCAATCAGGAATACGTATTTTTGAGTTGTTTGACGCTGACAGAGCATGTGCATTTCTGCCTGGATGTTTGGCGTCGATCCCAGGCAGGGAGTGCTGAGATGCGGTTGAGTGTTGGTTTCTAGAGGCATCATTGTTTAAACTGTTATGTTGCACCATCTATCAGTGTGGTTTCAAGGTGATTTGTGGTTTCGGGCCATTGGGAAAGATCTCCCTTTGTATTACAGTGCCTTATCATTGATGAAAGGGCACTGATAATGTCTGTCTTGCGTGATCTAGTCACAAGTTTTCCAGCATCAATTCAATCCTTGTATTGCAGAAGAAAAATGAATGTCTGCTTTAGTGGACAGAAATGTGACCACATGATGTTTTTATTGTCATGAGATGATCTGTCAGTCAGTGATTGCACAAATAAGGCTGAAGTTCTGACATGTGATTTTTTTACTTTCTGCTTTCTGGATCAGGTTTACGTGCTAACTCAGTTCTTTCTTTCACTGCATGACATTTATTAAAACGTCCTTGTTTGAATGATTCGTTTCATCTTTCTCACAAACAAAGCTCCTGGAAACAGTGAAATAATGATGAATGCAGCTAGTACTATTGGTGTAGTTCAAAAGAATGCTGGGAGCAGGAAGTCTTGTTTTTGGAAGGAATCGTTTTAACAGCACATTTTCTCATTGTCATCCTCGCTGGCTGCCGCCTCCTTGTTCTGCATTATTTAACACGTATGTTCTGCTGTGAGATGATGGTGATGCTCACAGATGTCTGGCCCATTAATGAGACACTTTCTCTGCTGTTCTGTCAAAGTTTGATATGGTTCTGGTAGTTTACTGGCAGAGCAATACTTTCATTCTTTTTTTCCCCTTTCTTTTATGTCAACAACAAATGCTTTATATTTTTACTAACCATCTGTTAGTACATATTTTTGGATGATCCAGTGAATTAAGCTTTATTTAGTGAAAATTACTTCTAATTGCATTGTATTCTCTCTGATTTAAAACTTTATGGCCACAAACCAAAATATAAGATTGTTTAATAAAACATGAATTGTATGTTTTGTTATGTCAGATTGTGCGAGAAAAACAAATGTGGCAGATTCAGACAGGATTAAATTCACCATGTATGTTTGTGAAACACAAATTTCTCGACCCCTGTTGAACTAGTCCTGTCCGAATAGGTCTAGACCGACATGTATCCTGAGAATGCATCTCTTTACAATAGTAATGGGTATCAGAATAGAGTTTTTTAAGCAGATGTAACATCCAGAGATGGCAGCTGCTTCAGCTGTGTCTAGAACGACATTTGACTCACAGCAGCAAAGTGGACCGCCTGTGTTAATTATTCACACTTATTTGCAGCATGAATAATGCAGCCTCTGGCAGGACCAGGGGCTCCAGTCACTAGTGCTGCACTAACGGCGCGTGAACAAACACAGCTCGAAAGGTGTTGACTCAACAGCAGGAGGTGTCAGAACAGAACCGAGACCCAGCATCGTCTGCCTGGTCATCACTTCCTGGTTTTGTCTCCTCTAATTGGCCATCGCAAGTTACTCGATTTAGTTTTCCCATTTCCTTTCAATCATTAGTGCATGTTTTCAAAAGAAACACGTTGTAGTGGAAGGTTTCTGCCAATGTAAGGGGTTGGATGCAACCCAGATCAGTTTCAGCATGTGATACGTCGCCAGTGTGACAGCTGCTCGGCTGTCAGAATAAATGCCTGTAGACTGCTGCAAAAGCACCTGCAGTTTAATCACACATGCTACACAGAAAAGTCTGTCGCTGCTCTCCTGCTGATTTACTTTCACATAAACTGACAAGGCCAGTGTGTTTATTCCCCTGTGAATTACACGGAGTGACACAGATGAGGACGGTGTGAGTTTAAGGGTATTTCTACATGAAATTGGATGCTGTATGTGTGCAGAGGATTAGACAAAAATCTTCATTTTGACTCCTACTCAACCCCCACTCTATGTATTGCTAATTTTGACATTTTGTGAATTGTGAACCAGTGGTTATCTACAATGGGGCTGGAGCCAAATATGGGCCCTCAGCCAAAGGTCTTAAATAATAATAATTTAAATGTAGTTATATTAACAGAATCTTAATTAAAATGCAAGAACAGAAACAATAAAGATGTCCTGCATTAAACTGTTTTTAAGTTAATTTGTTTTATTACAACAAAAATACTAGGGCTTAGAATCTGGTGATACGATACATATCATCATGATACAGGGGTTGCGATACGATATGTTATGATACAATGCGATACTGGAAGCAAGGTGATGTATTGAGCTATTTCTTATTTTAGGAATAGGATATATTTTAAGAAAGATGCCATTAAGAACACACCAACATATGCAAACCTTAGCAATAAATAAATACAAATGATTTAACCAGAACATAGTAGGATCTGCATTTGCAATAATCTCTCTCTGTAACATACAATGTTATTGAGACTCTTCACATGGGACGGTGTGAATGGTGGAACCGAGGCGGCGCCCACGCCACAGTCCCGTGATGGTTATTACCACAAAAGCCCAAATGACACATCCCTCTGTGTGCCACTGTTGGCTCGCGTGCCATAGGTTGCTGACCCCTGCTCTAGTGATTTTTCATCTTCATGATGAGTCTTTCACAGAGCCAGTGTCGAGGATGAGGTGTGGTTGTTTTTCACAGTCATTTAGCACTTTAGTATTTCGATTTACAGAGGGCAAATATTTTTCAGAATGTACAGAAAATCAACAATAACGCACTAATAACGTACAAAGCATATATGGTAAGAAACCTGAGAAAATACAGCAAAAATGCTGTGAAAGCAAAAAGGTTTTACAGTGATGCTGTTTACTAGCTTTGACTAGTAAGCTCTCTGACCATCCAATCAAAGAACAGGAAAATGCTGACATTATCGTAAGCATTAGGGCACTATCACTATCAGCAGTTATTTTATCTATTTTTGTAACATTTCTTACTAGGGTTGGGTATCGTTTGAATTTTAGCGCTTACGATTCTTATCGATTCCTAGTTTCGATTCCAATAAGATAAAAAAATATATAAGTCAAACATTTATGTCAAACATTTATTGTGTCTTTTTACAAAGCATTTTGTTGCAGCTGCATAACATGAGCAAAAACATTACAAGAGGAATTTTGCCTGTGCTTTAAAAAAAAACCCACCATAGCAAAAATAACTAGATTAATATAAATTTCAAATATTAAAGAGTTAAAGGTGCTGTAGGGAACTTTTGTAAAAAAATATTTTTTACATATTTATTAAACCTGTCATTATGTCCTGACAGTAGAATATGAGACAGATAATCTGTGAAAAAAATCAAGCTCCTCTGGCTCCTCCCAGTGCTCCTATTGCCATTTGCAGAAACTCCATCCCTCCCGGTAAAAAATAACCAATCAGAGCTGCGGTCCGTAACTTTGTGTTCAAAATGTAGAATAATGTATATAATAAGCGAGTACACCATGAATCCATTTTCCAAACCGTGTTTTTGGCTTGTCCTGAATCACTAGGGTGCACCTATAATAAGTGTTTATATTCGGACTATTTTAGATTGCTTCGGGGTTACCGCGGCGGAGTAACCCAGTACCTTTGTGATTCTTCATAGACATAAACAGAGAGAAGTAGTTCCGGCTACGATGTTCTTCCGCAAGACGCAAGCAGTTCTGTTTATTAACCGCTAGAGCGTCAAAAGTTCCCTACCGCAGCTTTAGAGACAAGTAAACAGTCAGTAATAAGATAGGAACAAACAAATCAATTAGCAATATCATAAACAAATACAACTAAACAAAATTTCAGGTACAGAAAGTGTAATGAAAAATTTAAAAACACTGCATAGTTTTCTTTTTATAAATAAAATAAAGATTAATAAAGTAAAGTTTTAAATATATTCAGTCAAAATCAGTGAATGATTTTTCTTTTGTTCTTTGATTAACATTAATGACAGACAGACAGACGTTTATTAGGCTGTTGTCTTTTTAAGCAAAAATACTGCACGTGTGTTTTCTTACTAGTGAATGACACATGATGTAGCCCAGCGGTTCCCATTTCCAGTCCTTGCACACATATTTTGCATGTCTCGCTTAGTTAACAAACCCGATTCAGATTACCAACTCATTAGAAGTGAGCTATGTGAATGATATGATCCCTACACCTTGTTCATTGCTCCATATTGTCTGAGCAGGGGTTTACTTCACTTCAGAACATGGGCTGGAATTGGGAACCGCTGATGTAGCCTATTGTAGTAATGTGGTCGCTGGTATTCTGGTCTGTGAGCATAAATGGGTTCAGGGGGCGTGGCTTTGGAATGCGATTGCAGGGAGACTGGGACGTACTCTTTCAGTGCTATCAGGCTAAGGTTAGCATTTTCCAAGATCTTCTACTGCACCTTTAATTCATAGCCAGTAGCTGTTGAGCTAATGTTAAGATTCTCTTTAATCACTGGAATTACAAAGCCACGTAGTGCTTCATTTAATGCAGATTAGCATAATTTTGTTGTTTCATTTCATTAAGATGAACAGACATGCTAACCAGAATCTTTCCATAGGTATAGAGCCCTCCTTATACTATACTTGTTGTACATTTTGAGTGGATTTGATTTAAACCAGTGAACATGTATCGTTAGCCATCTCCTAACTGAGCAGTTTTGCCACTTTAAAGCTGCCTCTAAGGTAGAAGTGGGGTCTGGAGTGTGTCCGTCTTTTGTGTGTGATTGATGCGACTCTGCTTTTGTTCTTATAGGATTAGTGCTGCCAGTTAAAGACATGATGCTAAGCCTATTCACGAGCTTCCAGCTTTCCTCTTTCTGAGCTGCGTTTGACTACATGCGTTCATGTCGGGTTATTACAATGACATTTTAAGCTGTTTAGCATCGGATATGCACGCTGGGGACAGCATTGAGGAAATAATAAATTACACCCGATCAATGAACGGTTCAGTTGTAGCCTACCTAAATGTATAATAGGTTTGTTTACACCATTGTACACTGTCTTTAAGTTATTGAAAATATTTAGGTGAAGTCCATAACCATATCCAGTACTGTTTAGACCAAGCTGGCTATCGGCGACTGTATGTTCAGTTGCTAATGCAAGTGACCTTGTTTTTGTTTGCAAAGACTCCACCTGGTGCTATGTGCTGTTCTATGGATAAAAATACCCTCAAGGGCCGCACTGTCAATAGGGTCTCAAGGACGGTGAGGTGTGAGCACAGTTGGCACGGAGAACACAATGACACATGCTTTTTAAATGCCACAGTGAGTGATCTGTAGGTTGGCACGTGCCCTTGTGGTAGCTATACTGCTGACCTGGCATACATTGCATGCTGCAGACCTCACATTAACATAGCTGTCTGATCCTAAAGATGTGCCACATTTCCCTTTGTTCTTATTTTTCGCGCTGTATTTTTGCAGTGCAGGCCAGTGATTTCTCTTTTGGATGTATTACAGGGAATGTTGCCACACATCTTGAGATAGACAAATAGCTGTAACACCCTCTTTAGAGAGCCACGCATGACCTCATGGGTCACTTTGGCTGTCTAGTTGACAAATCACTTGAGGCTAATTAAAATGTGCAGACACCTTTTTTTTTTTTTTTTTTTTGCTAGCTTGAGTCTGTTTGCTTCCCTTGCTAATTATTTGCCTTTTCTTTTGGTCTTTGTGTGCTTCAGTCCACCGGTATAAGCTTTTACTTGCTTATTTATTATGCTGAGTTTATACATATTTCACTATGAGACACGGTAAAATATATGGCTAAGTTATAAATAAGAAAGTGATTTGTGGATAAGAAAATACCATTTCAGTTTTTCTTCTTCAAAATTTCACTTTTAATTCAATGTGTTACATGCCATTTATTTGTAATGGTTTATGAAATCTACATTAAATTAAAATTATTAAAATTATTTCTACACCAGATGTTTTCAGTGTAGTGGATAGTGCATGTTCTATATATATATATATATTTATATATATATATATACAGTGGGGCTCGAAAGTTTGGGCACCCTTTGCAGAATCTGTGTAAATGCAAGTAATTTTCAAAAAATAAGAGAGATCATACTAAATGTATATTTTATTTAGTACTGTCCTGAGTAAGATATTGTACATAAAAGATATTAACATTTAGTCCACAAGACAAAAAAATGCTGAAATTATTAAAATAACCCTACTCAAAAGTTTGGGAACCCTTGGTTCTTAATACTGTGTGTGGTCACCTGATGATCCTCGACTGTCTTTCTGTTTTGTGATGGTTGTGCATGAGTCCCTTGTTTGTTCTGAACAGTTAAACTGAGCAGCGTTCTTCAGAAAAATCTTTAAGGTCCTGCAGATTCTTCAGTTTTCCAGCATCTTTGCATATTTGAACACTTTCCAGCAGTGACTTTATTATTTTGAGATAGATCTTATCACACTGAGGACATTTGAGGGACTCAAACATTCACTGATGCTCCAGAAGGAAACAAGATGCATTAAGAGCTGGGGGTGAAAACTTTTGAACAACGATGGAGATGGCCAAATTTGTCTTATTTTGTTTAAATAATTTTTTTTTCCATTTAGTTCTGCCCTTCGTAAGCAACAGAAGATACTTGTATGTTTCCCGGTACACAAATTAAGTACAATTTACCTTGAACTTCAAATTCCAAAAGTTTTCACCCCCAGCTCTTAATGCATCTTGTTTCCTTCTGGAGCATCAGTGAATGTTTGAATCTTTTTAAATAGTTGTGTTTGAGTCCCTCAAATGTCCTCAGTGTGATAAGATGCATCTCAAAATCATAAAGTCACTGCTGGAAAGTGTTCAAATATGCAAAGATGTTGGAAAACTGAAGAATCAGCAGGACCTTAAAGATTTTTCTGAAGAACGCTGCTCAGTTTAACTGTTCAGAACAAACAAGGGACTCATGCACAACCATCACAAAACAGAAAGACAGCCGAGGATCATCAGGTAACAGAACACAGTATTAAGAACCAAGGGTTCCCAAACTTTTGAGTGGGGTTATTTTAATTATTTCAGCAATTTTTTTGTCTTTTGGACTAAATGTTAATATCTTTTATGTACAATATCTTACTCAGGACAGTACTAAATAAAATATAACATGCATTTAGTATGATCTCTCTTATTTTTTTTAAAATTACTCATATTTTCACAGATTCTGCAAGGGGTGCCCAAACTTTCGAGCCCCACTGTATATATATATATATATATATATATATATATGTATATGTGTGAAACGGTAAAGCCAAAAAACAAATAATAATTAAATATATGGATCATAATGTATAACGGTTTTATGTAAATAAGCAACTTTGCATGGTCACACAGAAAATACATTATTTTATATTATAATCTGATTATATAAACAAATATAATTTAATAAAACATATTTAAGAAAATATTAAGAATAATACAGAAACAATTTAATGTAAATTGTAATAAAACAGTACAATTCATCGATGTAAATAAAACGGATTATTCAGAAAGTTCAGGCTTTCTACTTCAAAATTGAATGTTTCATTTCTTTGTAAATAATTGTGAAACTGAATTTCTGACTGTGTATTGTTTCTACACAATAGTTTTTTTTTCAGTAATTAAAAAAAATAGACTTTGTCTGTTATGTCTCTGTTGTGTTTGTCTGTGTCTTATAAAACAGTATTGATTAATGCTGGTGAGAGGTCTTTGTTTATCTATTTTGCTTTCGTAAGACAGACCTTCCCTTCATCATGTGTTTATCATCCCAGGAATCTCGATCATTCCCCACGGCCACAAGCAGCACAGCCTTTCCTCTGTCATGGGGTCTGTGTCCAATGGGCCCCCTGCGTTCATTTACCAGACCCTTGACAGAAAAAGGTCAGTTTTAGTGCTCCGTCTGGGTCAAGGCTGACCTTCAGGACAGACACCATGTGTCCTTCTCGGCTATTTGTGCATTGTTTGAAGTGATTGTTAAACACCTCATTGCAGATGAAAGGGGCAGATCTCCTTGAAGGTGTGGATACAGAGCTGACAACTAAATCGCAGCGTGTTGGGGAACTGATTCTTTTGCTGACAGAAAAGCCATTTTTAAACATGATTTTTGGGAAAATAGCACCCTGCGTGTCAAGTTGCATTATGAGGAAACTATAATATTTATAGGAAGTTACATATATAGTTTGCTGTGCTGAGCTGGCTTTGTGACCTGATTTCAACTTGCAACAGTGGGATGTAATGTGATTTAGAAATCTGTCTTTGGGCTTTGTGTGTATTATACTACCGTTCAAAGTTTTAATATTTAATTAATGCTTAAATCCATGATTTCTGAAGGATGTGATGCTGAATTAATGGCTACTGAAAATTCAGCGGAATAAAAAATTCACCCGAATAACATGTTAAAATTGAATTTTAAATAGTAATATTTTCAATATTTCTGTTTTTACTGTGTTTTGGCAGAGATAGTTTATAAGAGACATGTCACTTCCTCAATCCTCAATACAACTATGTAAGGAAAACCTGTAACAGCAAAGATGGCGGTTGTGTGCACATGTCCCGTCCCTCCCGCTGGAAAGCCAATCATCTGCTTTTAACAGTCAAGCCGGGAAACATTTAAGCCTATCGTCTGGTTCCACTGACGTTTGTGCGCAGTTGAGGAACCCTTGCGCATGCGTAGGAAAGGTATAACCTGTAGAGAAAAAGGCATTTTAAACCTTATTTTGGGACAAAGTCATCAACATTTTTCAGCGATTTTTATCATATTTTACTGCTGTTTCTATACATGCTGTTTTTATGTCCCGGTGACCAGTGAAAGTGCAGTTCTGACTCTCTGCCCATTCATTTAGATAGGAGCTGGTCTTGTTAGTCTGAAATAGCTGCCCGGAGGCGTTGCCAAGATGGTGGCTGACTGGCACAACTTGCCTAAAAGGACTTTGGTTTTGGTCAAATAAATGCAGCTTGGGTGGGAATTTATATATTAACATTTTAGGTACAAATTGAGGCATGTTTTTAGATTTATGGACGAAGCAACCAAGGACATTGGCTCTTATCCAAAACTTATTCAAAAGTGGGCTGCCTACATAGGATTTTAAGACATTGTAGGCGTGCTTCTGACATGCAGGCTGTTTCAAAATGTAGGCGGCATAGATATCTTATTTTGGCCAAATTCTAAGGCAGAGAAGGCAATACCTGAAACACTGTGACATAGTGGAAAAAAAAAAAAAAAGTTTCAAGTTGAATTTATTTGATCAAATCATATCATTGAATTTTTATATAATTATTTAATAATTTAATTATATAATTTAATTACGTTTAATATATTTTATTTGTTTATATAGCAACATGCAAACAATTTTTTTTTTTAAATTAACTGTTAGTTGATGCTATTTTAAAATCAATTATCATGCCTTTATGATTGATATTGATGACACCACTATATAATATTACTCAAATAAAACATCCCTCTTTATGGTCTTCTTAAATGAATGTCATTGCATTAAAGCGATGTTGATTATGTCTGCTTCAGTCACTTCTTTCTACTTGAATGTAGTATCTGGATTTTGATTAAACCATGCAGCTATTCTGGAAACCACTCTTGAGTTGTGGGTTGGGACTCTTAAGACTAGTTACCCTGCCAACAATACAATTCTGCCTAATGCTGGGATGATTGTCCTGATTGGACTGATGGTTTTTAGATGCCACCTGCTCAGGCGGCTAATCCCAGCACGGTTTATTGCTATAGAGGGAAATGATTGACTGTGATCATGTAGATACTTAGACTGCTGGTTGCCATGGTCACAGTGATGCCTTGAGTGGAATGTGTAGAGCCTTCTGACCCATTCAAGATGCTTCGTAATGGGTTGCATTCAAGATGTTGGGATACAAAGATGAGAAGAGGCATTTTAAGTAGTAAAAGCAGCAAAACACTTCAGTTTATTTTCTGCAGTCTGCAGTCTTGGACAGCCAGCATACATGCTATAAGGGAAAATGTGTACAAACAGCTGCAGTGTGCTGGCAATTATTACCATGTTAAAATAAAAGCTATTTTTATAGAGAGTTTCTTATATTATTTACTGTTTTAGTTGCTTCTGCTGATCTCTAGATTTTCTCTTGCAACATTAAATGAGTAGTTCACCCCAAAATGGAAATTATTTAATTACTATCAAATGTCATTATTTATTCATGTGGTTCCAAATTTTTTTTCCTGTGGAACTCAAAAACAAAAACCTTTCAACCTGATATTCAATTGAAATGTATTACAAATACTAATAATTTTTGTATGTATTTTATTTTTATATTATTATTATTATACATGTTATATATTATATTAATATTATAATATTATTAAAATATAATATTATTAATAACATTTTATATTTGTTTCTTCTGAATCCATACAGTATAGCTCAGCATTAATACATATATATATATATATATATATATATATATATATATATATATATATATATATATATATATATATATATATATTAGTGCTGTCAATCGATAAAAAAAAACAACAACTAATTAATCACACAATTTTTTAAAATTAATCGCGATTAATCGCAATTAAAAGACTGAAACTTTTTGGATATGTAAATGTAAAATGTAAATAATTAATGTAAACTCAAGACAAAGAAACTATTTAAATTCAAAATATGATTGTTTATTGGAATTTTTTTTAACTTGTAACACAGATTTTCTCATGTAAACAACATACCTGCAATAAACCATCAATATCCTCCAAATTAACTGTTGGCTTGAAAGCCATATTTATTACAGAAATAAAAACACAGGCATGTAAGTACCATTTGAATTTCAAAACAATCAATGCCAATAAAAAACAAAAATGATTTCCATGTTGAATTCTAAGTGGACTGCAAAAAAATTCCAAAGTATTGTCACTGCTTTAAGTGGGCCGGTACGCACCAGTACTCAGTACCGCCACTTCCAAATATAGCTCTTGAGCTTAACGCCACCTCTCCGTGCGCCCAGAACGTGCTTTTAGCGTACCGGTACGCTCATTTGGACATCTGTTTTAATAGAGGTTTTAATCTTTTACCTGCACTGCCGATTTTCAGAGCGCCCTTCACAATGCAAGCTTCCTAATTCATCCCACCCAGAGCAGAAACTACATTACCCATTCACCCTTAAGTTATACAAGTGAATAGCGCATGTGTCGCTTTTCCCACTGTTAAGTGTCAACAACTCAACGTGGCCGGAGAAGGTGTGTGAAACTTGTTGTGAGTTATACTAAAGCAAAATCTTGAGTATTTATTGTCTGATAAACATTAAAAACTGTCTGCGGAGGTTGAGTCGTCCTGCAGCCCCCGCTGGCTGCTCATTGGCTGCAGCATCTTTTTTCTAAGTTCTAAAAAAATACCGTAGACGGCGAGGCACAAATTTAGATATTCATTTATCTAATTAATCTATAGCCTATGCACAAAGACAATATGATATTTTTGTCCCCTTTTTGTTTTAAAGCTTGATGAAGAGAGAGAGCGCAAGTTGCTGCAGCTGAGGAGGACAGTGATGCACGCGTACAGGAGTGATTGACAGTTCGTGGCACTGTGTACAAAAAATACTCCGCTACACAATTATTTCATTATTTTCGTTTAAGCTTATTAACGTTAGCGTTACAGAAAGGTCTGATTTACGCACTGTTACAGTCATTGTTTTTTTGTTTTTTTTTTAAACAATGACATTTGAGTTCATGATTTTAATGTTGCTGTGTGGCAGACTAAATGAAGAGTAATGTTTCTTGTGGCACACTGAAGAGTAATCCGGCAGAGTTTTATACTGAAACTTTCCGTCTAAAAGTCCTTCCTTGGTCTTATCCATATTTCTTTGCACGTTGAACACACATAGGCCACAACTGGAAATAAAAAAAAACTGCAACCGCGTTAATTGCGTTATTTTTTTTTAACGCGTTAAATATTTCAAATTAATCGAATGCGTTAACGCGCTAATTTTGACAGCACTAATACATATATATATATATATATATATATATATATATATATATATATATATATATATATATATATATATATATATATATATATATATATATATATATATATATATATATATATATATATATATATATAGTGTTGGGTAAGTTACAATAATGAATCCCTCAAAAAAGTTTTGCATTACTTATTACTAATAATTTCTAATTAAATCATCAGCCTCGACCAGTTAGACAGTAAGGATAGACATAAAATTGATATTACTTACTTGGTAACACATTACACCAGGGCTATTCAAATCTTGCCCTGGAGGGCCAGTGCAGTGCAGAGTTTAGCTCCAACCCCAATCAAACACACTTGAGTCTGTTAATCAATGTCTTTGGGATCATCAGAAAATCACAGGTAGGTGGGTTTGATCAGTGTTGGAGCTAAACTCTTAGAAAAGATTTGAATAGCCCTGCATTACACCAAGCACTATGTACAGTATATATGTGTGTAAATAATGAACAGTATTATTTTTTTAGGTATACTATTCCTTGACCACTATGTCTACTATGATGTACTATGATGATCCAGTGCAGTAAATGGTCTTTCCACATTGAACTGAAAATACATAAGGAGTGAAAATACATGAAGAGACAATAACAATCAGTCAGAACATTTGATCATTAATATAACTAGAATTAAATATTGAGTTTTATTTTAAACTTATATTAGTCCAGACTGACAGCATTAAGTCCTGTTGCTTGTCATGGTAAGAAACCTATTAGAAAAGACACTATTTTTGGGTATCTGTTGTAATTTCCAAGGTCTTCTGCTCTTATTTGCTGCAGTTTATCTGAGTTTCTTTAGTGGTGTGTGCAGAACACATGAATAGGCTGTACAGGTACAGTTTCATGGCTTTGTTCATTGAGTTTTGTGAAGGATTTAGTCAAGGCTGCTGTTGTTTGCATAACTCAGCGGTTTCATCACTGCTTCTCTACCTGGTCTCAGTGGTATGTTTCTCTCAGCTGGAGACCACAGCACCCGCTGACTCCCACGAGAGTCACCACTGAGGGCTGAGTGCCCTGGGCTTCACATGTTGTGTTTGACCAATCACAAAACACAATGGTTCCTTTGTCACAAAGCACTCTGGGAGGAAGTAGTCACAATGCTTAAAGAGGGGACGAACTGTGTGCAAAAACCTTGTGGCGTTTAACTCTGAACCTGGCATCTGTTGGAAAATTGTGCCAGAGGCTCACCCTTTTGTTTAAAAAAAAAAGAAGGTGTTGGTGGTTGTTGTAGTGAAATTCCTCCAGATTCTCAGATCACTCTTTTGCTGTGTGTGTAAACAGTGCCCACGAAGTGTGAATGATTCAGACCCAGCATCAAGACCGTTTGGTTATTGTGGCAATAGTTACATTTTTTTTCATGCCAGTATTGATTTTTTAATAGTATGCTATAAAAGGTATAGGCTAATTGTTATATCTGGTGGATCTGAAACAACTTGCTAGTACCTTGGTAGTACAGGGTTGGACCCCCTTTTGTCTTCAGAACTGCCTTAATTCTTTGTGGCATAGATTCAAAAAGGTGTTGGAAACATTCCTCAGAGATTTTGGTCCATATTGACATGATAGCATCACACAGTTGCTGCAGATTTGTCAGCTGCACATCCATGATGTCAATCTCACATTTAACCACATCCCAAAGCTGCTCTATTGGGTTGAGATCTGGTGACTTCGGAGGCCATTTGAGTAAAGTGAACTCATTGTCATGTTCAAGAAACCAGTCTGAGATGATTTGAGCTTTGTGACATGGTGCATTACTCTGCTGAAGTAGCCATCAGAAGATGGGTACACTGTAGTCATAAAGGGATGGACATGGTCAGCAACAATACTCAGGTTAGCTGTGGTGTTTAAATGATGCTCAATTGGTGCTAAGGGGCCAAAAGTGTGCCAAGAAAATATCCCCCACACCATTACACCACCAGCAGCAACCTGAACCGTTGAGACAAGGCAGGATGGATCCATGCTTTCATATTCTTTACACCAAATTCTGACCCTATCATCTGAATGTCGCAGCAGAAATCGAGACTCATCAGACCAGGCAACATTTTTCCAATCTTCTATTGTCCAATTTTGGTGGGCCTGTGCAAATTGTAGCCTCTGATTCCTGTTCTTAGCTGACAGGAGCGTTACCCAGTGTGGTCTTCTGCTGCTGTTGCCCATCTGCTTTAGGGTTCGACGTGTTGAGCATTCAGAGATGGTATTCTGCATAACTTGGTTGTAATGAGTTTATATTTAATTTACTGTTTCTATTAGGGTTGTGCCGATAGACGATAGTATCATGTATCAATGATAGTCAGAGATATTGACATAAGCAGATAAATCTCTGTCGATAATCAAGACGATATTAGGCTCATTTTCCTATTAATGTATTAGATAATAATAAAAAAACTTTTATTTGTATTAGGTGGTTTATTATAATTCGGCTATCAAACTGCCTAGCTATTTCACTTCAGCACCGCATTTTAAACACACACACACATACACACACACACACACACTGCACATGCGAGCGCAGGAGGATTAGAGCCTGTAGTCACTGAAATTGTCCACTTTGACTCGGATAACTCGTTAAATCCATGAAATGAAAGTGATAGAAAACGAGGAGTTGGTGTCCCACACATTTAATGGCTGGTAACGTTACACGGCAATGTGCTCCTCAAGAAAGAGATCTACTCTTTCTTGGCGTTACAAATAAAGACAAAATAATAACAATACGGCAGAGCAAACTTATCCATAGTGGTTCTCACATATTCCTTCTCTTAAAGACTGATCACTTATAACACTCACTATGTGGTGATGACGTAGAAGGACTATGTGAGATCCACTATTGATGATAAGTTCGCTCTGCCGCCTTGTTATTATTTTCATGCACACCGCACTATAATGTGATGCATGCAAAATACATAGTTTTGGCCGTTACAAAGTCTCCATCCACAAATAGATGTTCATCGTCTGCAGATATAAAGTAATTTCAGTGCACTTTAACAAGTAAACTGAATGGCCTGTATGTGTGCAATATTTTAAACGAGCCCTCACTGAGTTTAATGCACAGTTATGTTAGAATGCATCTCTTTCTTGTTTGCGACGGTGCGTTGGTCTCGTCATGAGGCGTGCGCTCCGGAGCGCTGTATGACTGATGCTTCAGTTAAATTCAGCTTTACAGTTTTTGAAATACTCAAGCCAGCCCGTCTGGCACCAACAACCATTCCACATTCAAAGTCACTTAAATCCCCTTTCTTCTCCATTCTGATGCTCGGTTTGAACTTTAGCAAGTCGTCTTCATCACATCTAGATGCCTAAATGCATTGAGTTGCTGCCATGTGATTGACTGATTAACAATTTGTGTTACCAAGCAATTGAACAGGTGTTCCTAATAAAGTGGACAGTGAGTCAATCAATAACCACTAGCACTTTGACTTCATTTTATTTTTTTATTTTAGTAGCTTTTTATGCGCCTTTTGTCATTTTTATTCGTTTTTGTTTAATATTTATATGAATCCCTTTTTTATTTGTATTTTTTATTTTAGAGCTTACACTTTTTACTGTTTTTAATGAATTTATTGTAAAGTTCTGCACTGTTAAAAATAAATAAATAATAATCATAAATCTGCCAGGACATTATCCATTCATTTTACAGACATTTTTGTTAAATTTAAAACTTAAACCTAAAACTCAAAAATGAAAAATGCTGGTAAAACACCAATAAACACACAAACAAACAATTAAATATATAAATAAATAAATAAATAAATGATCAAGTGGGAAATTTCTTAATTGTAATACAGTACAGATGTATTTCAATTAGCAATCTTTTTAAATAGTTTTAGTTGACAGCAACAGCATAAGTCAGAGCACAAAAGAGAAAGAAAATAATCACTTACCATTTGTTCATTCATTCATTCATTCATTCAGTTTTTGGATAAACTTAACTAGATGTTTATTTCAACATTTAACTAAGATGTTATCATATATAAGCATATAACTGATGAAAAAATACCAAAGAATGACTATTAGTTTAAAACTCTTCCTTCTCATTGTGCATTTAGATCAGAGCAAACTTGTAGTGGTCTCATTATGAACTCCTGGCAGAGAGAGAAAATAAAGGAGTGAAAACTCCTCATGGGGACACTGGGACTGAAGAAATGGGGTTCTGCACATTCTTTCCATGTTGAATTTAGTAATATTTGAGGGGGTGAAAAAGAAAGCCACAGTGTTCTGGTAGAGCTTCATTCCAGCCAGTAGAGGCGATAAGAGGAGCAGAAAGAGCTGGACTCGAATCCGTGAACTCTTCCACCAGCCTGACATCTAGTGGAGGATTTGTGTAGTGCACCTCAGCCAGACGGCCCTTTGTCATTGTCACTGTCTTATTGTTCTTGTTGTGCTGGCTAAAGCAAGATTTACGATAACTGATGTTCATATTTAGGGTTTTGGATTTGGACAAACCATTAAGCATTTCATTTAACGTGTAACATGTGCCACACCATTTATTATGGCTGAAGTGATTTGGCTTTGTTGAATTGAGATGTGCTATTGCGTTTCTAAGCAGTTATTCTCTGTACACCATAGACTCAAAACAACTTAGCAATTACAATTTAATAATAATAATAATAATAATAATAATAAAGGTTTTAAATAATTGTAATAAACTCTACTTTGCACTCATTTAATAATAATTTGTCATGTGTCTTTTATATTCTTATTTTATATAGTCTTATATTTCACATTAATAACACAATAATTTTTCTTCATACACAAAAAATATTTAAGTTAAACTAAATCTAAATATTTTTTTCTGTTCTTTTTTTCTCTCATTATTTTTTTATTTTTTACATTTTTAATTTTTATTTTTTCTATTGTTAAATAGTAACAAGAATAATGATTTAATATATTATTTATTTTTTTCATATTTATATATTATGTTTATTTTAATGTGTATATTTCTCCATAGTTTCTCCTAACACTTCATGTACTGCTCTTAACAGCAGGTGGTGACAAAACATTTAAGCAATTTTTTATTTTGCCTCTTTTGTGATGGAGGTCTCCATTTGATTCCAGTGCAGTTTGTCCATGTTATCTTGACCTCTATAACCTTCGTATAAGTGTAAATTTAGGGTCACCCGCCCCCTTACAAACATTGAGCCTACAAGAACGCATTTCAGATTCTTTGTTGTTTTAACTTAAATACTTCACTTTCACCTGGTCTGGATCTACATCTCAACGTATCTACTAACAAATGACAAAAATACTATCCATTCTGTTCTGGTCGAATCTCACCTGACATTTGTTTTCTCTTTCTTTCATTTCAACTCTTATCTTTCAAGTAATCCTTTAGATATAATGGGAAAACAAGGAGGCAGAGCTTTAGTTGTTCTATATCAGAAGGCAAATGTTTGGCGAGCTGTGTGTTTGCATTTGTGTTCCTCGTCACACAGGGTCTCTCAGTTCATAATCAAGTGCGTCTGTGTGCGGGCACAGAACCTCTTTTGTCCTCCACTCTATCCCAACATGCCTTTTGTGAGTACAAAGGCGGCCCAGTTCTGGCGTCAGTGATCTTGTGTGTGTGGAAGGGGACAGAGCCGGCTGTATGCTCAGCCTCAGATACATGGTCACTCTGATGGGTTAGTCTGAAGAACCACTTCTAGCTCTCTGGTGAAAAGACCTGTTCGTTTAGTAGTGTCTTGCCAAGCCTGTTTGCAGTGTACTTCTGTAAATAATATTTAAAATTAAAAGCTGGTTCTCCAAGAGAAAAGCATTGTTAGGTCAGATGTAACTTTTCATTGCTTTATAAAGCAATTTTATATAAAGTGTATTTTTTCTGATTAGCATTTTTCTGAATATGATTAGCATAATTCATTTTTTATATTATTATTATTATTATTATTATTATTATTATTATTATTATTATTATTATTATTATTATTATTTGCTGTCTTCCTGCCGGTTTCCTGTATTTTTGTAGAGAAATTGAATTTCTGTTCTGTAACTGCATTTCTCCATGTGGGTCAGCAGTGCCCTTTTCTGTAGCCTCTTTTCAGTCTGATATCAATGTCTTCTAGTCCTTTGATGAGATTTCTGGGAGAGCGTGTGGTTTTACAGATGAACAGACTTTGATCTGTTCTCTTTCCTTCTCTTTTTACCTGCAGGACCTGGAGATCGTTTATTCCTACTTGCATGGAATGGAGGCGCTGTCCAATCTTCGGGAGCACCAGCTGAGGTAAAACTGAAGGAAGGATTTGATAAATGAATGGAAAAAATGCACAAATGTTTCTGAGGTCAAGCAGGTGATGTATTGCGGGTTATGCATACAGATGAGTGAAAAACTGTTTTGCTGTGTTTAGGATGATTCATTATTTTTATTTTATTTTATTAAAAAACTAGTAAAGATATTTGATGTTTTATCATTTGAGTTTTGGAGTACTTTTTTTCTCTAGTGTAAATTTATTACAAATGTTATCTTATTTTTTTATTTTATGTTGCACAGTCAGGTATTTTATTATATAGAATTTTTATTTTATTTTTTCTTAAGATATGTTATGATATTTGTTGTTTTTATAATTTGTGAACAATTATAAAAAAAATGATAACAATTTCGGACTGCCATTTTTAGTTATGTTATTCAATAGTGTTAATATTTTATCAGTTCTGTCTGTTATTATTATTCTTATTATTCTTATTCTTATTTTATTATTATCTGTCATTAATTACTCACCCTCATGTCGTTCCAAACCCAGAAAGAGCTTTGTTCATCTTCAGAACACAAATGATATATTTTTGATAAAATCCGAGGTCATTCTTTCGCACCCTCCATAGCCAGCAATGGAACTTCGTCGTACAAGGCCCAGAGAGGTAGTAAGGACATCATTAAAATAATCCATGTGTCATCAACTGTAGAGGTTCAATCATAATTTTATGAAGCTACGAGAATACTTTTTGTGTGTAAAGGAAACAAAATAAGACTTTATTCAACAATTTCTTCTCTTCCATTATTTTTTTTGTCCACAAAGATAACAAAAATGTAAATAAAATTACAGTTGAACCACTGAGGTCACATGGACTAACTACTTTCTAAGCCTTGTATGTTGCAGTTGCATTGCAGTTTATGCAGGACAGAAATCTTTCTCTTGGATTTAATCAGAAATATCTTAATTTGTGTCCTGAAGATTAATGAAGGTCTTACGGGTTTGGAACGACATGAGGGTGAGTAATTAACGAACTAATCAGATATTCCGATTATTAATGGGGTTAATGATTTGAGTTTTGGCTTAAGGTATTTGCATTGTTGTCTGAACTCTTAAATCGACCTCAGAATGACCCTCTCAAGGATTTCATGTCATTATGTTTATACTCATGTGGATGTGAATATTAGGGGGAAAATACTTTGCTACTTGACCACAGTGTTCTAGAACATTCCTAACCCTACCTGACCCCTCCAAATCCCCTTCATTGGTCTGTACACATCTTCAGGAATGCGTCAGATGGACTTGGTTGACATTCTGCCCCCCAACCGAGCTGAACTTTAAGGAATGTCTTTTGAAGAATGTTTTTGTCCTTTGGATTGTTTTGTTCTGTGGCGATGCATCCGAGTTTGCTTAAACAGCACTTCTGGCATAAACCAAAACTGAAATATGTCATGCACAAACAGAGTTTGGTTTGGTCCTTGTTGTTCTTCACAACAGGCAGCCTGTATTTTTTTCTTTCTTTTCAAAAGGAATGCCAACCAGACCTGAATATCCTCGAGACATTTCGTCCTGAAATCCATTTTGGTTTCACAACACGATATTTCATAATCACAGACAAAAATATGAGGTTCATTGCTTCTTTTGGAACCATTAAGTTTGGATTTGTCACTGATTTATGGTTCTCTCTTTCTCTTGTCCTCTTTTTTTTCCCCAGGATAATGTGTGAAACCGTCCGCTACGAAAGACATGAAGCCAACGAAGTGCTCTATTAGTGAGTAACAACCATGCTTTCCATCCAATTTCCTTTTGTTTAAAGCCATTATGCTTCTGTAAGCCTTTATAGGATTTGCAATGCATAAGCACAAATAATCTTCAAAGATCGTGCCACTCCAGAAGCGATGATAAATATAGCCCGCTTTTGAGAAGAATTATCAAATCACAAAGGTGAGATGTGAACTCGCTGAAGCAAAAGTGTTATATTCAGCGCTGCATGAGCCTTCTGTTGTGTTATAATGAGAATCCTAGCTGAAAATGGCATTATGAGGAATACAGGGTTTCTGGGTGATACACACACAGCTATTGATCTGCAACATCTAAGACACACTGACCCACTTTAGATCTGCCCTTCATCTGACGTGTGTTTTTAAAAAGTCCTTGCTTGTATCCTCTCATTGCTGTCCAAAGTTTATGTTGGCTTTGTCTGGTGCCAAACACTTCTTGCTTTTTTTCTGGTCCTGCCCAACACACACACACACACACACACACACCCTGGATTTTATGTGACCCTGGACCACAAAAACAGTCGTAAGGGTCAATTTTTCTAAATTGAGATTTCTGGAAGCTGAATAAATAAGCTTTTGAATAAATAAGCCACTGATGTATGGTTTGTTAGGATAGGGCAATATTTATTACATGGCTAATTGCCACACGAGTTAATAATTAGATGCAGAATATTGAATGCAAATGAAATTGAATGAAATTTGAATGCACAGCTTCCGTGAAGACAGCAGTTGCGAGCAAGCGGCAAATTAAAACTAAACGGACATTTAAGGTAAACGGTGAAGTCAAATCACATATTTACACAACATTTCACTATAGAATAATTAAGGCAATAAAAGAATTAAGATGAAAATGTTTTAAAACCGTACCAGTTTTTTTGTTCTCTTATAATCCATTACAGCGTACAAAACAATCGTAGCAAAATAACAGCAGCTGCATTTGTTTGAAACGAGAGCGAGCCTCAATACCAGGATGACATAATTAAACAATTGTACACCATTTTGAATCGAGGTTTTAATATTTTATTAGCAAAACAAACGCAAAGCTTCCACCTAGAAAAAAAATAGTTCAAGCAAACAATTTATTTATTTTTATTTTTTTTGCGTGAGTGACTTTAACTAACTGGTGAGAGAAAAATGGCACTATCAGAGACTACAAAGGAACGTCGACAGTGAAAATAAGGCATAGAAAGAAGAATACAATTATGTGTTTATCCTACCTAGTTTTGTGAATTAGTCTGTTTTATCTGCAACAAAGTTGTCGCTGGTTGCAAAGTATATAATATTAGATAGCTACACAAATTAAAAGCTTTTCAAATTAAAAGCTCTCAATTCATCTAAAAAATTAAAATAAAAAAATAGCTGCAAAAAAGTTATCGTGTCTTGAATTAGACAACAATTTGGCAAAACAAATGCATTGGAGATGGTTGGAGATGACACAAACTTTCTTTTGGATCGTAAGTTTGTCTCACTTGTCTAATAGGCTGTTGCTAATATTTGTTGGTTTATCTAATAGTTGTGGATTTGTATAGTCCTCTGTTTTAGGAGGTTGTTTTCATCTATACACTCTCAAAACTCCCGGTGGCAGACTATTTAAGTACTAACACTCCACTGAGTCTGCTATACCAGCCTAGACGCTGTTCCTCAGCGACTCACTCCACTGTTTTTTTATTAGACAGCTCGCTGGTTTAAAGCTCAGCACTAATAATAATCTTCAGACTTGTGTGCTGCTGCTGCTGATTTCCCTCAGGAACAAACCACTCCCACTGCAACAGCCTCTGAAGCACTAGTGCCAAATACACAAACATGCTTTCCGAGATGCTATAAAGGCAAGTCTTTTATGCTTTATATTTGATCAGGTTCGAAGGACAATAATATCACACTGGGGTTTCTAAAAATTATAGTGATAAAAGTTTTAACGTTGTTACTGGGTCACATTGATTTCTGCTTTCTGTAAATAATATTTAAGCAGTGTTTACATTTGTTAAACAAGTTGACAACATCAGGGAACTTTGCTCGGGGACTCTTTTTTTCATGTTCATGCTAATTATGCTCTTATACAAGAATTAGACATTCACATCATAAATGAAGACATAATTTTTCTGTTTTAGTTGACAATTGATACAGATACTTTCTGTGATTTATGTCAGAGTGATCAATAAAGTAACATTTTTTTACTACTTACTAGATGTGTGAAGCTCCAGAAATTTCTTCTTTAATTGCTTTAATCTTCAATCTCACAATAGTTATCACAATACTAGCAAAGTAACAATAAAAGTGTTCGTATTGAGCAACAAAATTGTAGCAACCTCAGTTTTATATGGTTGAGTTTATTCTGACCAAGTTTTTATTTTCTTTTATTAATCATTGGTCTCGCATAGTAGCATACATTTAAATTATGATAAACACCATTAAAACTACACACACAGCACATTAATACCATGGTAAAAATATAACTATATGGTTTTTCTATAGCCTATTTGTATGAGGAACAGTTGTCTAAAATCATTCAGTATAAATTGACACATGCTATAGCCTAATCACAAATACACAATTACTGAATATACCATTAATCTTTTATTAAAATTCAGTGTGAATATCCAAAATTTCTGCTACAAGAAATGTGGCATGATTCAAATGAGTCGCTGTTTCGGTCCGCTTTTGGCGCATAAACATTAAATCTAACATTTATCTCTTCATATCGTTTTATCCAGGAAATGATATTGTGATAATTATTGTTATCAATTTATCGTCCAGCCCTAGCTCGTATTCATGGTTTAAAACAGATATTTCCAACATTTCACTGTGCGCAATTACCTCCAACACCACCACTCCCCGGCCTAATCGAAACCATACTGAACCATGGCACCATTGGGTTGTATCCAACCAAACCGTGAATTTTGTGAACTATTACACCCCTTGAATGGTAGTGGCTATATATAAACACAAAATAAAAACAAATTTGATGTAGTATCTATTGAAAATGATCGGAAGATTAAATAAATCATAATTTTGATAAATAATTTACCATATAACTTATATTTCTCATTGTAGAATGCACAGTCTCTGTGAGATTTATAGGAAGATGACTGAGTTCTCTGGTAAGGCTGCTGTCATCCTGTCACCTCTACACTGAACAGCCTCAATAGAAATAAAACCCTATAAAAGCCTTTTATGTGTGTAAGAATAGCTGTTGTCTTTGAGTACTCAGGCAACATTCACATAAGAGTGTGTCTGTATGTATGTGTGTGCATGCAGGAGTGCTGCTCTGTAGTGGCATGGGTGATCCATCATTCTCTACCCTGGTCTGATGCACGCACACACGCACACACACACACGCACGCACGCACACACACACACACACACACACACACACACACACACACACACACACACACACACACACACACACACACACACACACACACACACAGAGAAACAGCTCAGCAGAAGGGTTCTCTCCTACAGTCGTGGCCACCAGCTGGTACAGAGAAGGTTTCCCTCTCCTCATCACTCTCTCTCTGTATTCCTGCTGGGACTCCCATCAGAGATGCCTAGACATGCCGCTGGGCACAAACACACAGCTCAGACCAGAAATGCAGGCACATCAACATGGATAGAACCACAGTTGTGTATTTGCTTGATTTAAATACACATTTAAGATTATTTGTAATTTTGGCATTTTTTGCAATGATTAAACTTTCATAAAACCACTCATTAAATATTACATTTACATTTAGTCATATAGCGGACTCTTTTATCCAAAGTGACTTACAAATGAGGACAATGGAAGCAATCAACATCAACAAAAGAGCAAAGATATGCAAGTACCACAGCAAGTCTCAGTTTGCATAACGTAGTACACGTAACAATAATAAAAAAAAAAACAGACAGAATAGTAAAAGAATAGAGCAAGCTAATGTTGAGATGTTGGGCAGGTCATTTCACCAGGAGGGAACATTTAATGTAAAAGTCTGTGAAAGTGATTTTGTGCCTCTATGGGATGGCACAATAAAGCAACATTTACTTGCAGAATTCAAGTTTCTAGAGGGCACATAAATGTGAAGTAATGAATCTAGATAAAGGGGTGTAGAGCCAGTCCTGGTTTTGTGGGCAGACATTAATGCCTTAACTATTACTGGAAGTACTATAACGATATCAGTAATTTTGCAATTATACCACTTAATTGTTCTATATTATTTTCATTTTAGAATTTAATATTCTATGGCTGTCAAAGATAACAGTTACAATTTAAACATTTAAGGTGGTTTAGCTATCTTTATATTTAATGAAGTTAGTTGTAAATGTTTACAATTTAAAATAGAAATTGTAACCTTTAAACCAAGATTTTCCTTTTTCGGTTGACCGAAGATTAGCAGATAAATAACCCCCAAGGATGAATGCATGTAGTCCATATTCCTCAAAACCTTGCCTGACTTTCTGCTCTCATTTGTGCTCCCCAGTCTTTCCTGAGGGGCTGGAGGCTGGTGCTGTGTGCTTGATGAGCATTTGATGAGCGTTGAAAGAGTGTTTCAGTGACCCAGTTCAGTCAGCGCTGCTCCGCTGATGGTGCAGAACATCCTCACGCTCTCCGTCTCACCCTCCATCATTCCCGCTCTCTCCTTCTCTCTATGCATTCTGCTGATTAATAATTGAGTGTTTCGTTTTTTGTCTGCGCACGCTCTGGAAAAACGATTAAAAGAGGGAGCAGAAGCGGCAATGATGAAGGGGAGTGATGCAGAAAGAGAACAAAAAAAGCAAGCAGCCTTCGTGCTGCGTTTGAGAGCAGTCAGGAGCTGCCTCATTAGTCCTATAGAGACGATGTAGTGTGTGCATGTGTAGGATTTTCGTTTATCCAGAAGTTTGGAGAAGTATGGTTGTACTTATATGATTGTGGAAATACATCTTTCAACAAATGTGGACTTTTAAATAATGTTAATTAATTAAGGTATAATGTATGTGGCTACTCAACTAATGAATATGTAAATGTGAAACTTTGAATTGAGTTCAAATTATAGTAGTATCTTTATATGATTTTGCTAAGATAAGAAATACCTATTGCAATATACAACCTGAACGTCAGAGCAACAAAACGAATACTGAAACTGTACTACAGAAATATTAACACTGGTGTTCTTTGATGCTATTTTTACTGCAATCCATAACAGCCACACAAGATTCCAGCAGTTTGTATGAAACCTAAACGTAATTCTGCGGTGTGATACGAGAGACACCGGTTTCAATTACGAGCTTTCCGATATACAGATTTGCTTTGGATGACGGAGAAGATTAGGAAAAAGAGTGGCCTTGGTTCTGGAAGTATTTTTCTCATAGGAATTTTTTCAAATGATAATTTATGAACCAAACCAACCAGCTATGAGGAGATGCAAAACATTACAAAATTTGATTTAAAGAAAAAATTATTAGAAAATCTGAACATGAAAATAATCATTATAATAATTCAAGAATTGAAGCATTGTTAAGCATCCTATTGAAGCATTGTGAAAAAAAATATTCATTTAAAGTTGGTGATTGTATGTATCAAAACAACTTTTTTTTGTGTTATTGCAAAATATTAGGGATGTGCGCAATGACTAATTTGACTGTCGTTTAAATGGAGGTTTTGTATCCGACTAGTCGACTAGTCTAAAAGCAAGAACCCCCCAAAAGATAGTAAGAAAAATATATATATAAATATATGTGTATATACTGTAATAGCCTACATTTGAAACACTTTATGCATCACATTGACAAATCCCACAATGGATTCCGCTAAACATAGGTCACAATTATGCCGTAGGCTACTCTTTCCTTGCATTATCATTTGATTTTAGGCAGTTGTTAAAAAAAAAGAAAAAAATAGAAGAGCACACACTCAACCTCAGCCAATGCTTATTTATTAAAATCACATAATTCGTCATCTTCATATAACGTTAGTCAATAATATATTAAAACACAAGACAAGAAGATTTGGGAATTTTATCAAGGAATATCATTAAAACGGCTTCTAAAAACATACTTCGTCATGTAGGCTATATCATCTAAAAACTAAACGAAGACGAAACACAATAAATGATGTCATTGCTTTCAGAGGCGGATGCATGCTGCTGTTTGGGAATGTAGTTGTGTAAAAGATATTATACAGAAATACTTAGATGACAGACTTTGCTCAGGAATTTCAGAACGATCATAACATTTCAGATGCGGTGGAATGAGATCACGCAGTTTTGGAACTGATTGATCTGAGCTTATGCACCTCAGCTGAAAAATAAAAATAATTACTAAATCCAAGATTTGGTGATTTAAAATAGCATAACAACCTGACTGTTGCACTCTAATATTATAGACCAATCAGAATTGAGTATTCCAATGAATCGTGTGATAAGATGAAGATGTACAAGGAATCTCAGTGCAGACAAAATGTATTAAATCGGATGAAAAACAAGCACTATTAAAATGTGCAATAATGAAGTGTGCAGTGTAGTGTGATAGCTGGGTTATTTGCTTCATGTTAGGAGTGTCTATCAGCTCATAAACCCCAGCACTGCTTTGGGCTTGTTATCTCACTGGAGTGTGTATCGGCCGTTCTGACTCAGTGATCAAGATGTCCGCTGCTCATTGGATTGCTCCTCTTTTCACATTTCCACTTTTAACACTTGCTGGAGAGGCAGACATGGAGCAGGGCTCGCCGGGAGCTAGAAGGACGTCTCTGGCGTCGACCCAGCATGCCTCCGAAGATGTCTTACATTTCTGAATGCTCTGTGACCTGAAAAAAAAGGAGTGTTAAGGGGGATTGTGTGTCAGTGTGTTATTTCCTACACACACACATAAATCAAGCAGTCATATTTCAATTGGCATCACTTCCAAGAGGAAGAGAGATGGTGTGTGTTTCACACTTGGCCGTTTGGTCACTCTATCCACTGTTTTCCTTATGTTGTCTTTTTTTCTTTGCAAAGGAGTAAAATCACAGAACAAAAATTGATGACAGTGTTTACATTAAGCATTGATGTTATGTGCATCTGTGTCAGCTACTTTTGCTCTAACCATACAGCAAACCAGGCCGCATGTTAGAAATAAGCATGTTTTGTTTCCTTTTGAAATCTGTGTGACATTTTTCTTTCTGTCCCACAGTCCGGATGACATTGGCACGTGTTGGTACATTCTGCTTTCTGGATCGGTCTTCATCAAAGAGTCCATGTTCCTGCCACGCTCCAGGTATGTCTCTTACCTGAATGCCATCAAATATCAAACATTCACACTAAGAAATGAGAAAACACACCCTAAATACCCTTTCCATTATCCTGTTATTTGTGTTAAGCTTGTACCTTCCTTCTTTCTCTAAAAGTTCTCACAAATAATTTGGAATTTGAACATGATTTGGAACTGATTTGGAAATGTAAAGCCCAATTCTGAATAAACAAAATATGTAACACTGGACCTTAAGAAGAGTAAATATCCATCTCGGTGCATGTCCTCATCCTAGTTTGCAATTTAAATGGTCCAAATGTAGATGCACACATCAAAAAATGTGACTGGGACCAATTTGGTTAAATGTGCATTTAATGAAAGTACCTTCAAAGAGCCACTGTATTTTTTTATTATTATCATTTTGATTATTATTTAGTTAAGGACAATTTTTGCAATATGTTTGGAATTTCAGATGCATTATTTTTATTATTTTTTTACTTTTATGAGTATGGTTTATTTTTTTTAATTTTTTTTTTATGACATATAGATAACATTAACATTAAAGCCTAAAAATCTAGATCAAATATAAAATGTAGATGCAACTATACAATAAGGGAATGTAAAAAAAAGACAATAAAATTTAAAATAAAGTTAAATAAAGCAGCACAAGGCAAATGACAGATAGAGTGCAAAACAATGAAGTGAACAACAGTGCAGATAAAAGATTTTTAGTGCAAAAAAAAAAAAAAAGCTTATTTAGTCCGATTAAAGTGACAAAGGGCTCAAGAGCAGTTTTTTATTTAACTACCTGATGAGGTAGGCCGTATGAGTTGTTTGAGTTGGCCAGTGGCTCCAAATCTTTTTCAGCCAGACACCGGTTTTGTAGGGAAAAATCTTTTCCCTACAAGTATCTTCAATCGCGCCATCTAGAGGTCTGTTATTGATACAACCACAACTGCTCCAACTGATAACGGAGCGCTCAAGCAGGTACTGCTAGTCATGTTGAGGTAATTAAAATGTCAAATTTCTATTTTGTGTTCAATTATTTACTTATCAGGCAAGTAACGGCATGATACCAGGGACAGTTATGCAGTGTAGTTTGTTCCTCATTATTCATTCTAAATGTATTTTGACTGTAGAAAATGTTACATAAATACATGAAATGTAGAACATATAAAAAAAGTGCATAAAAATCATAAACGCATAAAAGTGAAACTAGGACAAAAAAAAAACAAAAAAATCCTATCGTGCATCCCTGCTTGAAAGAATCATAATTTGACTACTTTAGCAAGACCACATATACAAATGAAGACCACCGTATTTATCGAGGATCAATATTTTGCACACTACAATCTAAATGTAGTAGCATAGAACTCGGCGTGACACAAATGGAGTGTACATACAGAAAGAAACATATTGACTGGGCGTAATTTAAAAGCATAGCAAGCTGTACAAAAACACTTGACAGAGATGCACTAGAATTGGCTTGCAGTTGGGAATATGTCATTTTATCACCATGGCAATGAAAAAAAGCAGGTCTCTCCCTCCCTCACTTTCTCGTTTGGCTTCATGGAGAGAGCTGTGATGTGTTGCTCCTGTAATAGACTGTGACTCAGGTGTCCAGTGAATGAAAACCAACAGGACAGCGGTGCACTTCATAAACAATGTCTTGATAGCACTCGCAAATGGCCATTTTTTTTTCCCCCCAAGAGGCATCACAGCTACCCTGTCTGCTGATTCTTGTCTGAGACAGACCAGATCTGTAGAAACATCTTATCGGCTTCTTTCAGTACAACGCCAGCCAGATATTTTCTTCCAGTTTCTTTCCAAACAAAAACAGTCTCATTTGAATGCAGATTTTGGGTAACGCTTCCGTTTAATCGCACCTGCAGCATGCAAGTGTTTAAATGCACAGCATTAAAAGCATTATGGTGTTCAGAGTGCTGGGAGAAGTCAGAGTTGAGTTTGAGGTGGCAGTACCACCTGGTGCTCATGCCAGTACTTAGGCAACAAGTCAAAGTCCTTTAAAATGGTTTTACAGGCTTAACTACCAACAATAGTTTCTATTGTTATAAACTCTGTTCAGTCTGATCCTCAACTAAATCCTTTGTTTTCTTATTCCTTACTGCAAGAGTTGGGAAAACATTAGTAACCACAGTTTCTAGAGATTTTTACCCGTGCTTTACCATGGTACAAATATGGCATACTGTCTGTTTCAACAGGGAACGTTCTCAGAACTTTGGCTAATGTTCTAGCAAGATTCTGTCAAAGTTATGAACATTTTTCCAGTAATGTTAATAGAAGGTTATCAAAACTTTAGCCCCGGGGTAGGCAAGTTCTGTCCTGGAGAACCGCAGTCCTGCAGAGTTCAGCTTCAACCCTAATCAAACACACCTGAACAAGCTCATCTGTGTCTTCAGGATTACTGAACTACAGGCAGGTGAGGGCTTTTTTCAGAGTTGGAGCTGAACTCTGCAGGACTGCAGCTCTCCAGGACCAAATTTTGTTTCTTAGACTTGTTTCAGAAGCACATTCAGAAGTGATCATGTGATGTTTGCAAAATTATACAATTTGAACGTTCCATTTATGTTACAGAAATGTTTTCTGAAACGTAAAAAAAAAAAAAAAAAAAAATTAAATGTTCAGAAAACATTCATAAATAACCTTAATAAGTATGTTAGGAAAATGTTCTTAGAACATATTTTTGTTAGCTGAGACACTTTAATGTGGTACAAGGTACTAAAGGAGTTTTCACTACTAGATTATGTACTAATTTTTTTTTTTTTTTTTTTTTATGATTTGTACTAAAGTTGTACATGTCCCTCATATTTTCATTGCACTATGGTTTAACAAAACAAACCAGAAACTTTTAAATTGAATTGACTTTAGTAACATGCTCACATTTTAAATTTTTATTATTCATTTACAGATAAAAAGTTTTGCTAAAATGCAAGCTTTTAAATTCTTTCAGTTTCAGTTAGATGTGTTTTTTATTATTATCTTATTCCACTTAACCACATGTGAACTCCCAGGTTGTTTTCCCATGGAAGTGCTTTGAAAGCCTTACTGTTCCTCCCTGAAGTGATATGAATTTACTTCATGAGAATATAATCTGAATCGTCTGATATGTGACTCAGTCCCAGACGATACAAGTTACTCCCCTACATGTTTTAACATGCCTCATTTGTCGTTTAGCCACAATTTCTTAACTCACTTTTAGTTATTATTAGTGGTATGTTTGTGAACTTTAACTTTTTGTAATTGTTAATTGTAATTATAATTAATTATGATTGTACAATTTTGGGGGGGATTATGAATAGTGCTTTTTTAAATCGAAGGTATCCTTTCCTTTTTTTTTTTTTTTTTTTTTTTTTTTTTACTCTTTAGTATTCCCCAGGTTGCCCTTCAGAGTTTTTCTGGGTGTTTCTTGCTCTGATCACTACAGGTCTTGAGTTAAGTTGGGAGGTCATGTTGTTTGTGGGTGGAGGTCAACCCCTCCCTCTTGGCTCCACAGGAAGTAAGAGGCAGGCAGGAATGTTGGCTTCAGTCGATCACTACTGACTCTCAAGAGCGCACGTTCCCCAGCGCATACTCTCGTAAGATGAAGGCAGTAGAAGGAGCTGTCAGAACAGAGTGCAGTGTACGTGAAGTTGGATTATCATGTGGCATTCAGGATATCATGTTAGTGTTTAGTGTGGTAGCAGTGTGTGGGTATGAATATTAAAACACATTTGAGGTAGAAGTGATTTTCAAGAAGCCGGGAATGTTTATGGATTTCATTGGACATATTTTGTAACAACTCTCTCATCTTCAGGTACATCTGTTTTTTATTTATTTGTTTTTATACATATTGTGTACTATTTTCGTTTTTAAGTGCACAGTTAGATAATTGTAAGAATTATTACTATTTTTTTTTATGAACAAACTTTCCAACAAATAACTATTTATAGGACTTTACATATATATTTGAATTAATTAATGGTATTATAATTGTATCTGATTATAATGCTGGTTAAAGTAATCAAGCCTCAAGCATCTTGATCCTTGCATTATATCAGTTTGGGGTTGATCTGGTGCTGCTGAAATGCTGTTTACTTTGCTTTATGTTGCCATGTGTCTGCAAGTGCAGATCTGGGAGGCAGCAGAGCTGTTTAGCACTCACTGAAGCGTTACAGTAGAATCCTGTTATTGCATTACCATTCTACTGTACTTCAGCTAACCCTTAAGCCTTCCAATGTGTTCCTTCTCCCCTCTGACTTCCCCACTGACAGCACTTGCATAACTGCTCTTTAATCTTTGCTCTGCGTAATATGGAGAGATGAAAAAGAGGCTTATTTACTTTGGAGACCCTTATGTTCTCTGCTTTATGTGAGTGCCTGCCACGTTCGTCACAGAATCACATTCCAGACACCCGGAATGTTGTGTAATATGGAATCTGGGAGTTCAGTTCCCCAAAGAATGTGGTGCAATGTCTGACATATGATTTATATGAATGCCTTGTGTTAATATAATTTTTAAGGGTTTTTTTTTTTTTTTTTTTTTTTTTTTTTTACTGGCTTCTACAGGGAATGATTTCTTTTTTTAGACTTTGAGATTCTATAAGCCTGATAAAACCTTTCTCTTTTCATTTAGTGTTTTTTTTTTCTCTAAGCACATAAAAAAACAAACAAACTATATATATATATATATATATATATATATATATATATATATATATATATATATATATATATATATATATATATAGTTTGTTTGTTTTTTTTATGTGCTTAGAGAAAAAAAAAATATATATATATATATATATATATATATTTTTTTTTTTATTATTGCATTTTGTCCAGGTGTCCAGTGAATGGAAACCAACAGGACAGCGGTGCACTTCATAAACAATGTCTTGATAGCACTCGCAACTGGCCATCGCCCCCCCCCCAAGAGGCATCACATCTACCCTTTTTTGCAGTTTAAATTATACTTGACTTTTCAATGCGGTTTCCAACTATACCCATCCTTATCATTATCTATATCGTGAACGAGTCTTGAGGTTGTGTATTTGAATAGATGCCTGTAAGAGAAGTCAAACAGCATTACAACACTCACACAGTGCTCATTGTGTGTGGTCTTAGAATGTATTTAGAGGGAACCGCACCTGTTAGTCTAACCATATTAGCTAGTTACTATATCTGCCAGCTGCACTTCCACAGTAAACCTTACAGTGTACAAGTATCTATATAATAGTAAGTGTTGTTTTACTAATGTAAACATTTAAAGCAGCATGCAAATTGCCATTGCAAGAAATTATGTTTATGTGTAGAGTTTTTTTCTGTAGTAAAATCAGCCTTGCTTTCTCAGTCACAGTTTTCTGAAGTCTATGTAGCGGTTTTTCTGACCTCTCACCCAGCTAAACCGATGTAAGCATGTGTGTCATCTTTGGACCACAGTGTCACCTGGCAGCTCATTCAGCTGCAAAAAGTGTCTTACAAGCAGCATTAATGGTAAATGAACACCAGATGAAGGGTGGCGTGTGCAATCGGCACCAAACAGAATTGGAACCTGTTTAGTCCCATCCCAAACTCACTGTGTTTTTATGCAAGACTAAGTTGAGATGGTTAAACAAATTACATTTTTGTTTGATTTGCACATGACCTCTAACCAATTTTTATTTTATTTAATTGTATCTAATTTTTCTCCTTTAATTGTTTTAGTGACATTAAGTTTTTCCTTTTTCCTATTTATTTTCTTTTTGCTTTTAATGTAGTAAAGACAGACAATTATTGTGTGAAGAAGAGAGGGAATGGAGTCAAGAAAGTAAAAGTGAAGTGACGTGGCCAAGTGTGGTATCCCATACTCGGAATTTGTGCTCGGCATTTAACGCATCCAAGTGCACACACACACTCCAGTGAACACACACACATACCGTGAACATACACCTGGAGCAGTGGAAAGCCAATGCTGTGGCGCCCGGGGAGCAGTTGGGGATTTGGTGGCTTGCTCAAGGGTCTCCCCTCAGTCGTGGTATTGAAGGTGGAGAGAGCGCTGGTTGTTCACTCCCCCCACCTACAATCCCTGCTGGACCTGAGACTTGAACCCACGTCCTTCAGGTTACAAGTCTGACTCTCTATCCATTAGGCCAGGACTGCCCCAGAAATGCTATTCTCTTACTTTCCAAGTGATTTAGTGAAGTCCATAAATGTGACCCAGGACCACAGTCGTAATGGTCAATTTATCATTGAGATGTGTACATCATCTGAAACCTGAATCAATAAGCTTATCATTGATGTATGGTTTGTTAGGATAGGGCCATATTTAGGCTAATATACAACTATTTGAAATCTGGGCATGCAAAAAAAATATAAAAAATATAATTTAAAGTTGTCTAAATGAAGTTCTTGGCAATGCATATTATTATTACTAAAAAATTACATTTTGATATATTTACGATAGGAAAATGTACAACATATCTTCATGGAACATGATCTTTACTTAATATCTGATAAAAATCTGTCATTTTGAGCCATACAATGCATTGTTGACTGTTGCTAGAAATAAACCTGTGCTACTTATGACTGATTTTGTGGTCCAGGGGCACATATTAAATATCTATTTAAAAATGTTCAGGCATGTCCACCTTGAGTCAGTATTTGTCTTTATCTTGTGTGGAACTCCACCTCACTTTCCATTTTCAATAGAGTTTTTTGTGTTGCTACTCAAACGCTTCATCACTTTGCACTGTACTTCTTTCATTAGGCCGTGATGTCATTTGGTGGAATTTTCCAGTCTGGTCGTAGTTTCTTTCCCAGTGGAACCTTACTGCCTAGACCAGGAACACTGCCACAAGTGTGTGGATATGTGCTCCTCCGACTCGGTTTCTGAGCACGCTTTCATTCCCACAGAATCCCAGGATTCCATAATTGGTCGATGCGGTTTATAACCTTTCTCTCTCCTGTTCTTCTCCTCTAGTTTTGGGAAAAGGTCTGCTGGGAGTTTACGCCGTGGATGCGAGTGCATCGTTCTGGAGCCATCCGAGATGATTGTGGTGAGTAATCATGTACCAGCTAATCATCTTGACTTCAAACTCTTACTAATCACACTATGTAATTGCTGTTTTGTGCTGTAGTTTCATTCCTTTTCCCATGTGGTTCCCACAGTGTGCTATGCTTTTACCCCCAGGGGTACACACAAGGTCAGATTTGACATTACATTGGCAGATAAGAATTTCAGCTCTTTCCAATGCATTGAATAAAAGCCCTTTTCTGAAGAAAATGTGATGGCTGGATAGAAAATAATGGTTGACCTTCAAACCAACTGTTACTTTGCACATGAGCTGACTAGTTTATTTAGATTTTTTTTTTGATGGTCTACTTCTTCGAGATAGAAACAATATAAAATGTTGTGCATTTGACCACAAAGACATGTCTTATATACTATAAATGCTTAAATGCATTTGAAATCACCCCGACTATGGGCTTTGTGAATGTTTTAACATACTACAGTAAGTACTTAAAATCAGTGTTGAGGGGTTGAGACTGATTTTAATTGTGTGCTTTCTAGTTTTGTTTAGCATCAGGTGAGCCAGACTAAAGTTACATTTTGAAACCACTTCTTTGATGATAAATAGCATATAAATGTTTCTGTAGTCCTACACATCTGTCTCTTTCTCAGTTTGAATTTGGCATCTTGTTTACATTTTACCACAAGCAAATTTCATTGTGGATTCGTTCCTCTTAAATTACTCAGCCCACTGCGGTTAATGTTCGACATGGCCTTAATTCAGTGCTCTCGCCTTGCCAAAAAACCTAAAACGATTATATTTAGGAACCCAAGCACTTCTGTGCGTCCTAATATATTCCATATTCAGTTCATGATGTATGTTCATGAGTAAAGAAAGACCCTTCCTATCTACATTTGCAGCCTCGGATTTGGTTAAGCTCTCGGGGTGGCATGGAAATATGCCGACATGTGACTCAATGTGCTCCTGTATATGTTTCTGCATGCTGAGTACACTACTGTTCAAATGTTGGTGGTCAGTAAGGTATTACAAAAATAATACTTTAAATAGAAAGAACACATTTATAAGATCAACAGTGACAGTAAAGACATTTCAAATGTTGCAAAATATATTTGTTAAAAAATTGTTCTGTTAATCAAAGATATAAATCAAAGTTCCAAAAGAAAAGGCAGTTAAAGTCTTTTCAGCATTAAATATAGTAAGACATATCTCTTTAGTGCCAAATTAGAATTTTAGAATGCTTAATTCGTTTTTAACATTGAAAATCTAGCATTGCCATAACAGCACAGGAATTAATTGCATATATATATATATATATATATATATATATATATATATATATATATATATATATATATATATATATATATATATATATATATATATATAATGAGCAACAGTATTACTTTTTTTAACTGATTTTTGGCCAAATACTGTAAATGCCACCTTGTATGAGCATATACTTTTTTCAAAAAAAAAAAACTTGCCTACTCCAAACTTTTGAACAATATGACATGACATATCACACAGTGTCATATGTATACGTAAAGCAATTGAAAGAATGGAAAGGAGGATTAATAATCTCCAGCAACAACTGGCAGTGCTACATTTGCTACAAGTGCCTGCACTTCAGCATCCATATATTTATCGCTGTTCATCATACTTGCGAAATAAGTTGACACAATGTTTACAGTATGTTACATGGTGTTTCAAATCATGGCGGGTGAGAGTGTTTTCAAACTCATCCGGCCAATCAATGTATACTTATGTAAAGGGTAGTACAAGTTGTGCTGGTTATACCCTGCTTCGGAGTAGGAGCTAATTTGGTTCTCGAAAAAGGCAGTCTGGTACTAAAATCGCACATAGTTTCACATTTAGTTCTGTTACTATGAAAAGGTTCCTGCGGTGCCAAAGGCCCTTTCTGGAAGAATTTTGGCCCACTCTTCTTTACAACGTAGCTCCAGTTTTTTGAGGTCTGTGGCATTTTTGTACACAGCTTTCACCACATGATTTCAGTCAGGATGAGCTCTGGACTATGACTGGGCTATATCAGATTTTTTTTTTTTCCAGCCGTTCTGTTGTAGATTTGATGGTGTGCTTGGGAACATTTTCCTGTTGCATCACCCAATCTTGGCCAAACTTTTGCTTTTGGACGGATGTCCTCATATATGACTTTAGAATACTTTAGTATACGGAGGAGTTCATGGTCAACTCAGTGACTGTGAGGTAACCAGGTCCTGTGGCTTCATGCCAAGCCCAAAATCATCAGCCCTCCACCAGCATTTGTGACTTGTTTGTGCTGATATTCTTGTGAGGATTTCACCAAACGTGCTGCTGCATTATGGCCAGGCATCTTCAATTTGGTCTCATCTTTTCAAAGGGTCATTGTTCTAGAATTTAATTAACTAGTTAACTAAACTTGAATTTAACCAGTAAAAAAAAAACAAAAAAAAAAAAACAATGAATCCAGAAAAAGTGAATTTGGAACAACAATCAAATGGATTTCACAGGGCCCTATAAGTCTTTTAAAAACATCTGCCAAATGCATAATTGTAATCTCCTGTTTGGGCGATGGCAACTGTCCTCGACAGTTGATGGTGCCCTTGTTGGGTAACTCATCTGTTATTACTGGCCAATGCTGCTCTGTAATTACGGGCCAAGGCAGGATATAGATACTGCACTCTCACTCGCTCACACCGCCCAATATATTCCCACTGCATGCGCTCGCCGGCAGTTGCCATAGCAGCGGTTGGTACGGTAGCAAGAGATTTGATGTGTAATCCCAGAGGCAGAGTGGGTGTGAAATGTGAGGCTGCAGCAAAATAAGGCAGAGGGATAATAATGTCACTTTTTATGGCATAATGTCACAGTGGCCAGCCCTTTTTATATGCAATTTATACCCATCATGTGTATGATGATGCCACCCTCGTTCACAGTCAGTCAAAGACCTGCCAAGAACAGTTTACACGTTTTAGGTGCCACAGTGACAAAGATAAAGAATACAAGATAAAGAATACATATTGATCCGGTTTGGTTTTTGCATGTCTGCTATTTGAACTCTTAATTTCAAGGTTAAATCCGCATAACATGCATAACTCGTCTCCGAAGGCGCCTTGCAAGCTGCTCCTCTGGAACTGCATCTCCCTTTTTCTACCTTTCCTTTCTGTCTGCCGTGTGCCTCTCTTTGACGTAGCTGTTTGAGGCTCGGCCCTCACACACATACACACACACATTCTCACACACACATACACAGACAGGTTCGCACACCCACTTCTATTTTTAAACAGCGCCAGCAAGGGGGGGTGGGGGGGTGAGGAGAGAGAGAGAGAGAGAGAGAGAGAGAGAGAGAGAGAGAGAGAGAGGGAGTCTCACTCAAATTGCTTCTCCGTTTGCAGGTGGACTATATGGATGAGAATGAGGAGTATTTCCAGCGGCAGGCATCGCACCGACAGTCACGCCGAAGGTTTCGCAAGATCAACCAGAAGGGCGAGCGACAGACCATCATCGACACCGTAGAGCCATATCCCACCGGCAAGCCGCCCGTTGCACGGGGATACCATACGGTTAGCCATGCTTTACCATACCATGCTTTAACTCTACCTGTATAGTTTCTCTTTTGCCCCTCCCCCTGTATGACTGTCACTGTTCCTGGTCCTCACCTGTCTGGCTTTGCTTTCCAGTTTGTTTACATGCTGGTAAATGTGTCATTGCAAAAGCTTCTTTTTTTTTGTTTGCAGTGTTATTTATGCATAGGGATGGATGGTATGATTAAATCTGTTAAATATTACAATTTTATAAATATAGTCATTTGCACTGGAATGTGCAATGAATGATTTATGTATTAAATAATCATATAGTTATGCTTATCTTTTGGATAATTCAATAAATTCAACAAGAAAGGATGCATTAATTTGATCAAAGTTATTTTCAAATAAATGCTGTTCTTTTGAACTGTCTATTTAACAAAAAATCCTAAAAAAAAAAAAAATAACCAATTTTTTCTGCAAAATATTCCAGCATTGATGATAAGAAATGTTTCTTGAGCACCAAATGAGCATTTTAGAATGATTTCTGAAGGATTATGCGATTATATAATTAATTTTTGCAATAGATTTTTGTAATATTTATACTAATAATTGGATAACCAAAATAATTACTTTATATACATATATTAGAGCTTTATTGATGTAAAATGGTCTTTATTTGGATGCAGACCAAAAATAAGATTCATTTTTATTTGTTAAAGAAATGTTATCTTTGCGCAAACTCAGTATTATTAAACATTCTATTCAAGAGTCTTGATTCTGACTGAATTACATTTAAAGCTGTAAAAAAGCTAATATGTGCAAGTTCATCTCTTTTTATAACTTTTATGTGCAAATATTTATGCTTCTATATCTATGGTGTATAAATGGTGCAGGAAAAGCAGTACCACTTGATGCATTTCTAAAGTTGCGAGGTATATTCTGTCATACCATCCATCCAGCACTGTCTATGCATAATGTTGTCTAGTAATATATTCAGTGTATTTGACTGCCGATGCGAAACATAACATAAGCTGACATTTCTTCACTATAACCAGTGCAGTGCATCAGATGCACACCAAAATCTTCCTCTCACAAAATTTACGCTACAGGAATATTATGTAAAGCTTTAGATAGCTGGAAGTCTGTTGGGCACTCTTTTTGGTAACATTAACCACTTCTCTCTTCCTCGTATGTGAAAGGAACAAGATTTCTGTCTTCTTCCTATGAACTTTGCTCTGCTACTATATTTGCATTTGTTCTTCTGTTACTGTAAGAATACGTTCATTTAGCTAGCGCTGCCACATCCTCATGTGGTTGTGTTCATCTTGTGTCTTATCTTCTGCCTCAAAAGAATATTCTGGGTTAAAAACAACTTATGCACCATTGGCAACATCTAAAGACATTATCAGTTTGTAAAGATTAACAGAAAAAAGTATTTACAGTTAGGAAGCTAGCAAGTGTGCAGCACTGTAGATAATTTTGCACTTTTTTCAAATACTGTTTTTCGCCGACTACAGGTATATGGTAGGAAAGCATGCATTATGGATATAGCCTATGACTTTGAAAAAAATGCTGCTCAAAACTAAAGCCAGCATTGTACATAAAAAAAAAAAAAAAGTTCTGAGTTTTTATAAAGCATTTTCAGGTTTATAATGGGTGCTGGGTCATTATAGAATGTAGAACTTTCTTCAGCTTTCTTCATTGCTGCCTCTTTTAAACTAATGGACAAAAAAATCAAGTTGGCATCAAATAACCCTCATGCTTATACCTTACTTTTGGACTATTCTTTCAGTATCTTAAATTAAATTTTTACCAAACAGCAACGCAGTTTGTTTGTGCCTTTATGTGCAACGTGCTTTCCTTGTTTTCATGATCACAGTTCATTTTCCTTGTTGTGCTGTGGTGGCTGATATATGGTTTCTCTGTAGGTGTTAGCTGGTGTTCTGCCTATGTGTTTGCAGTCAGTATGTCGTGTTGGCTGAAGATGTGCTGGTGTTTTATGCACTCAGTCCCCACTGTGCTCTGGCCAGGTTGAGAGTGAGAATCCACTGTTCTGCTACCATCTGTATATGTGATATATTACATCGAGCCCCAGCTGAGTAAAGAGACAGAGCAGGGAGAGAGAAAGAAAGAAAACATTTATGTATTTGTATATTTACCTTTGTTCAGACTAAATAAAAGATTCAGATATCCAATACTTACATTAGTTATAAACAATAGTTTTTTTTTCTCTCTCTCTACACACAATCAATAACTGTTAAACCCTGGGCTGGCACCAATTTTTGAGACATTTTAAAGCTGAAGGTCAACTTTATCCTCTTAATATATCCCAATGCTAACTCTTGTTTTTCAAATTTGTCATTAATTGCTAATATTACTAATGCATACAATTCATTTTATATTGTATTTTTGTTTTATATACATTTTTATTTGCTGTTGTGTTATAAGTTCTTTATTTATTTCATACTAAGACAAGCAAATGTAAAAAAAAAAATCAGGTCAGTTTTGATGTGTCTTTCCCTCTGCACCTTGCACCTTGAGAGAGAAAAAAAAAAAAAAAGGTTTATTCTACTGAATCTAATAACTGACTGATACAGATGTTTCGTGAATGTTCAAATCTGGACCCTCACGTAGACACATTCCTTATTTTTCTCCCCCAAATCTGCTGCAGTTCATTCCCAGCATTCCTCCCATTCCCCCGGGAGAGAAGCCAGTGTTCCCTCAGCTTGTTTGGAAATTCTTGTTTTGTTTAGTACAACAAAATACGTCAAGGATCATTGAGCTAAATTGTTTTTCCCTCGAGATACATTAGAAGGGGCCGCCAGATGATTCCCACCATTGTATCTTCTCAGCTGCACAGTTTTCCCAAACAGCACCCTTTTTGTTGTTATGGTCTGTGGGAAGCGATCTGGACCATGTTTTTGTTCTCAGTTCAGTGGTAGCTGGCTAAGAAAGTTGACAGTAGCATCTTCAAGAGGGACCGCAGTGCATTGGATGTTAAGCTGACGGGCATTCCAGCTAATCCGGGAGTTTTTGAGAGTGCTTCCACAGTGGTATTTCCATTCTCAGACATAGCCGAAGGTGAAAATTCACTTCACAAACATTATTTCATGTATCAGCCTTGAGTATCTCAAATAACCTTATAGAGACTTGCTGACTGACATTAATTTGATTCCATTTCTGGCACCAGGGTGAAATAATTGTACTCTGCACTGCCTGCCTCACACAATTGAACTCAACTGAGTCTCTAAGCTTTTCATTCAATTAGCTGACTTTACACTCATATCACACGTATGATTGTGCTGTAAACACCCCATGAAGTCAACATTGTAATTTTAATTAATTTAGATCCGTTAGATCATCCGTTTTGTAATAATTCAGAATTTACAGTCTTTTTCTGTCTCCGTAGCAAGTACTAAATTATGGTTCAAAACCAATGTAAACTAAAGCTTAATTATTTTTTATTAAAGGAAAATGGCACCGTTTTTCCATATTCCACTATGTTCTTCCCTCAACTTAGACGAGTTGACATGTACTTTTCCCGTCTCAGTGCGTGCACTTAATTGCTGTAGCGTGCGGAGCACTTCACAGCACTTCGACCTCGGCGCAGTATTATCATCACTCCTGAAAACTCCCCCTCTCCCTATGTCTTCCGTCAATACAACCAACATGAGGAGTTTTCTGGACTGATGATATAACTGCATCGAGGTTGAAGTGCTGCGAAATGCTCTTCCGCCATACATTATAGTTATCATTTTGTATTCATTCAGAACATTGCCACGTTTTATTTTGTGTCACCATACTTACTCGTGTAGCTACTCATGTAACCGTCTTTAAAAAGGGAAAACATGGAAGTGTTTGGTGGCTTCTAAATTCATCCTTGTTTGGATCCTAAGGAATCTGGTGCTAAGCTAAACGCTGGCATAGTGGAGTCACGTGCTACAGCGATTGAGATGGGAGAGGTACGTATCAACCAGTCAAAGTTGAGGGAAGAACGTAGTGGAATACGAAAAAACGGTGGCGTTTTCCTTTAAACGATGAAGCCATTCAAAATTTCCTCTTTCCATAGGAAAGAAAACTGCTCTTGTCAAGCTATTTCATGGAATCTTTCAATTAAATTTGTTTGTCTGTCAATAGTGACTTTAAGACCAGTGAACACTGACTGCCTTGTCATTGGCTTACACTGGGTACCATTTTGTCTCTATAAATCTGTCTTTTTCCCTTTCTCTCTGGTACTGTGGGGCTTTAATGATCATGAGACTCTCACTCAGTCAATGAATGCCAATTTTTGTGTCTCCTAGGTTGCTGATAATTGCATTTCAGTTGTTCAATATTACATGACCTCCAGTCCTTTGTATTTGGTTGCATAATTAGCTGCATTTCCGTTCACCTGAAGTGGCCGAGTTCCCTTTTTATTTGAGCTTTGTGGCTTTTTATTTCAGCATCCGCCTCATGTTTCTCGGCTGTGTGTGTGTGTGTGCACTACCCTCTGTTGTGTTTGATAGCGTCTGAGCTTTTATAAAGGATGTGTCCCTCTCTTCTTCCCGTAGTATGACTTGCAAAGTGCCTAACAGGGTTTGTCTGAGCCTGCTCTGCTCCTCAATAACCCAGGCTGATAATAACTCTCCTCTTCTCTGCTTCTCTCCTCATACTGGCTCCTCCGCAGGAATGCGTTAAGGCTCAGGTATCGTACTTATTCACTATTTCTGTTCCTCTGTGTGTGTCACTTCCTGCTTAGGTGTGATTATGTATTTTATGTGTGTAGGTTTTATTTGTGTGTGCGATAAGAGTTAATGGCCATGTGACCATAGCAGTATGGCTTATTCGTGTGGATGTGATTTGTGTATATTAAAGTTGCCAAATTAATGTTTGGTCTAACAGTGATGTTAAGTGGGTGATGCTATACTGCAAGCCTTCATGTTACACATTGAGATTGAAGAGTTTTATTTTTAAAAGTAATATATGAGTGGCTCTTGCTGGTGGAGAATTTGTTGCTAGAATTCCAGAGGATTTGCTATGCTATGCTAATAATGTTTATTATTGTGTTGCTATGCAGTTGCTAGGGTGTTCAGGGTGGCTGCTAGGTGGTTTCTTACTGGACCAAGCCCAACGAGTCCCTAAATATGGCTTGGACCCCCCTTTAAAGTGATGATTTGTTTTGTTTCTAGTTTTGCTTTGCTCTGCATTGGTATTTTATGGTTTTGTTTCAGAACCAACATTATACACATACTGGCCACCTTATTAGGTACACCTTGCTAGAACTGGGTTGGACCCCCTTTTGCCTTTAGAACTGTCTTAATTTTTCATGCCAATCTCCCATTCCACCACATCCCAAAGCTGCTCTATTGGATTGAGATCTGGTGACTTCGGAGGCCATTTGAGTAAAGTGAACTCATTGTCATGTTCAAGAAACCAGTCTGAGATGATTTGAGCTTTGTGACATGGTGCATTATCCTGCTGGAAGTAGCCATCAGAAGATGGGTACACTGTAGTCATAAAGGGATGGACATGGTCAGCAACAATACCCAGGTGGCTGTGGCATTTAAGCGATGCCCAGAGTGTATCAAGAAAATATCCCCCACACCATTACACCACCAGCAGCAGCCTTAACCGTCGAGACAAGGCAGGATGGATCCATCCATGCTTTCATGTTCTTTACGCCCAATTCTGACCCTACCATCTGAATGTCGCAGCAGAAATTGAGACTCATCAGATCAGGGAAAATGTTTCTAATCTTCTGTTGTCCAATTTTGGTGGGCCTGTGCGAATTGTAGCCTCTGATTCCTGTTCTTAGCTGACAGGAGCGTTACCCAGTGTGGTCTTCTGCTGCTGTTGCCCATCTGCTTTAGGGTTCGACGTGTTGAGCATTCAGAGATGGTATTCTGCATTACTTGGTTGTAACGAGTGGTTATTTGAGTTACTGTCACCTTTCTATCATGTCTAACTGGTCTGCCCCTTCTCCTCTGACATCAACAAGGCATTTTCATCAATACAACTGCCACTAACTAGATATTTTTCTCTTTTTGGACCATTCTCTGTAAATCCTAGAGATGGTTGTGTGTGAAAATCCCAGTAGATCAGCAGTTTTTAAAATACTCAAACCAGCCCGTCTGGCACCAACAACCATTCCATATTCAAAGTCACTTAAATCCCCTTTCTTCTCCATTCTGATTCTGGTTTAAGCTTTAGCAAGTCATCTTCATCACATCTAGATGCCTAAATGCATTGAGTTGCTGCCATGTGATTGGCTGATTAGCAATTTGTGTTACCAAGCAATCGAACAGATGTTACTAATAAAGTGGCCGGTGAGTGTATATTGGACATCAACTGGCGACCCATATACAGTACAGACCAAAAGTTTGGACACACACACCTTCTCATTCTGAGAGTTTTCTTTATTTTCATGACTATGAAAATTGTAGACTCACACTGAAGGCATCAAAACTATGAATTAACACTTGTGGAATTATATACGGAATTATATACATAAAAAAAGTGTTAAACAACAGAAAATATGACATATTCTAGGTTCTTTAAAGTAGCCACCTTTAGCTTTGATTACTGCTTTGCACACTCTTGGCATTCTCTTGATGAGCTTCAAGAGGTAGTCACCTGAAATGGTCTTCCAACAGTTTTTAAGGAGTTCCCCGAGAGATGCTTAGCACTTGTTGGCCCTTTTGCCCTCTGTCTGCGGTCCAGCTCACCCCTAAACCATCTCAATTGGGTTCAGGTCCAGTGACTGTGGAGGCCAGGTCATCTGGCGCAGCACCCCATCACTCTCCTTTAGGGCTGGGATAAACGATTATTTTTTAAACGATTAATCTAGCGATTATTTTTTCGATGCATCGATTAATCTAACGATTCATTTTTTCAGACTTCAGACTCACAACTTGATGTCTAGCATTCAATAAAAAAGGTCACCCAAAATACTTGTTAAGAGCAATTGAAAGAATACAGTAACCAATGTAAACTTGAGGGCTTTAAGCTAATACAGAGAGTGCTTTTCCAAAAAAAAAAAAAAAAATTAGCCTAACAGCGGGAGCCAGCAGCCTGTCATGGAGAAGAAAAAATCTCATAATGCTCCACGTGAAACTTTGGCGTTCCGCCCTTTTTCTATCGTGTCTAATGATTTTGGTTAATATGCACAAGGGAGAGAGAGAGAGAGCAAGAAGCGCTTGTGTTTGAAGACTGTGAGTGTGCGCGCAGCCGGGGCTCTCTCTCGTACGCGCCCTGTCAGGCGCAGCAGTCATTATATTCTACATCACTCACCGATCAAATAAGGCTTTGACAGCCGCCAAAAAATTGGATTGGTTATATAACGAAAATGTTTTTTAGAGAAATAAAAACAGGTCGACGAATCGATGCACATAATATGTCGACGTCATCGATGACCTCGACGTGTTGTCCCAGCCCTACTCTCCATCTTGGTTAAATAGCCCATATATATATATGTTTATCCAGAATCATCCAGAATCTTGCAGCTCTAGTTTACATATCTAAATGCTGCATATAATTAATTTAAATAGAAGTTTAAGTTTAATTTCATACAAGTAAAAGTTGATTTCAAAATGCGCATTTTTGTCTCGTGTCTTGTCTTGTCACACCCCTAATAACTTCTATAGCAAAATGTAGCTACTTCTCATTGTGAATGTTAATGGTTTACTCTTGAGGTCTTATTGTAAAGTGACATCGATTGGTCTTTATAGTTCTTTTGCACATCTGTGTAAAGTGTTTAACTTAATATATTTTTCTGTATTGCTTTATTGTATTTACATTTTTATTTATTTTTGTTATAAGATAAAAGTTATTTAACCTGTTATACAGTATTATGACCTTTTATTAAACTAAATTTCAATACCATGATAAAAGCATTAGCAAATAATTGCAACAGGAAAATTATTAGTTATGCCGGAATATCCCTAATATATATATATATATATATATATATATATATATATATATATATATATATATATATATTAGGGGTGTAACGGTTCACAAAATTCACGGTTCGGTTCGATACGATACACTGATGTCACGGTTCGGTTCGGTTCGGTTCGATACGTTTTAGATACAGCAAAATGTAAAAACATCTCAACTTTTCAGAATGCCGCAAGCGCACCGCGGGTCATTTGACAAGAACCAACCAATCAGCTTCATCCTTTCCCGTAACAACGTTGAGAGCTCAGCCAAGATGAAGGAACAGCTGATCATAGTTGTATATGGATTGCAATTTTGAAATAAATTCAGTAGCAGAGCTACTGCAAGCGATTTTTAGAGCTGCAAATCCATTTATCCTTCGCTGAAATTTCCGCGTCTCATGGAGAGAGCACGTCATTGTTGCTTAGCAAAGACAGACGCCTCAGGAGAAAGACGCGCTTAGCGTTTTCCATGCGTTTTTAGGCACGATATGTGAACGGCCCCTAAGGCGCTCGCTCACTCAGCACGCGCTGAAGGCTCGTTGCAAAATGTCTAATGCATTTTAACAGACCAGAAATATAAGATCCTAAAATAACCAACAGGTCTGGTGTTTGGTTTGGATTCCCTGTAAGCTATAGTGTCTAAATGCTGCAGGGATAGTTTGCTGCGTGCATGTTTCTCCTTTTTTTCGTCTTTTCCCAGATAGTACTGACGCATATATCCCAGATATTCCCGCTGGTTTTTTTTTTTTTTTTTTTTTTTTTAATCCCGCTGGTGTACCCTGTCATGTTGCAGATACGACATAACGTTGTTTTTTTATCCACCACTCTCTTGCCATCACCATTATAGCTTAAAGGGAATCCAAAGTGCACCCAAACACCAGACCTGTTGGTTATTGGAGGATCTTCTCATTTCTAGTCTGTTAAACGCATTGGCTATTTTGCAACGAGCCTTCAGCGTGTACTGAGTGAGCGAGCGCCTGCTGAGTAGCCTAACATAAACATATAAGATGGTGTTTTTTTCTTCTTCGGGAGTGTCAGGGGCGTTGCCTGTTACGTTGTTTGGGTTATTGGGCTACCTTGTTGAACGCATATCATTATATTTCTTTCTCTCTCTTTTTTTTTTTTTCAAATATAATTAATTACTCCAACGAACCGTTCGGTATACATAATGCGTACCGCGTACCGAACCGAAAGCGTCGTACCGAACGGTTCAATACGAATACGCGTATCGTTACACCCCTAATATATATATATATATATATATATATATATATATATATATATATATATATATATATATATATATATATATATATATATATATGGCTGGCAAAAATCATAATTGTGATAATTTAACCATGTATTAACATACTTTTACAAACAAGCTGCATAATCTGAGTGTCATGTAGCATAAATGGTGCAGGATGAGTTATGTACAGTTTAAAGGTAATTGTTTCGCTAACAATCGATTATATTTGCTGGTCCTCAACTAGTTCTGCTTCAGAACCCAGATTATACATTGGACATCAAGCGGTGATCCAGAGTGGTAATTAAGTTTGATATTTATGGAAAATATTTTGTATGAAATACATAAAAATGTATAAAGAAACCTAGAAAAAAATAAATATCAAATTTTATATGAATATATTTATTACTAATATACCCAATAATTAGCAAAATAATAACTTGACATAGTATGATATGGTATAATAACATGGACATATATAAAAGCATAAGCAACAACAGAAGTGCGATTTACCATTCATACTGTTCAAACTAAAATTCTGCTGACTAATGCATTATTTCTATTTTACGGATTTACTTTTAATTAGCCATATGACAGTTGTATTTTCATCGAAATCCAAAAAAGTTCATTTAATAGCATGACTTATATCATCAGTAACCCACAATTTATTTGAACCGTTTGATTCAAAGCATTTTCTCTTATTTATTTTGCTATGCACGATTAAATGTTCAGTTGTATTTGCCTCGTTTGTTTCATTTATATTCCCGATGACCCTGTCAGAACAAAATTGCACTAATTGAAAACATCTGCCATTCGGGATTTCATACTGTAGCTATGCTTAATGGTGCTGCCCTATAGGCTCAGCCCTTTTTAAACGAACAAGTGTGCATGTAAGATTTGTGTGTGTTAATGTGTTTATATGTGTCTGTTTTAGCGTGTTGTTTGATGCCCTAGGCCTGATGAAGATTGCTGATGGTAGACATAGCTGCCGCTGAGCTGATACTTGTTTTGCGGTAATTAGATTCAGTGAGGAGTGAAGCAAAGCGACTGAGAGATGGAAAGTGTGATCGTGTGTGTTAAAGAGTGGAAAAGAGTGAGAGAGGGAGTCTTGTCAGGTGTTCTTGTGAAGAGTCTGCTCTATTTTTAGAGCTGTCCTCAGTGATGGCTGCTGCTGCAGTATACGGCGGTGCTGAGACACAAAAGGCCAGCACTTAAAAAGATTTATACCACTATAAGCACACACATGCACACAAACATGCAAAGCTATCGTATGGCTTTAGAAGACTCTGAATATAATGTACAGGGTTGTATCTGTTATGGCCCTCTGGGTTTTATACTGTCACAAATGTATTCTGGTTAAGAAATCTCACTAAACATGCCTTGTTTTGTTCATATTTACAGCATGACTCTGTAGAATGAAAATGATTTGTATTTCTGCTCAGCTAAACTGTCCATTACAGTTAACAGTTATGACACCAGCTCCGTCATAGCTGTTATGACAGTTATGATAGAGCTGATGGTTTAAACCACAAGGATGTTTCAAATGATTACAGCAGGGTGTCGTGTCCAGATGGACGGCTATCAGCCAGGAGCAGTGTACCTTGCAGAAACCTTGCAGCCCTCCTCGTCCTTTGATCTTGTTTTCTTTTCATCCCTCTTAGCTCTCATATTCAGTCCTTCAGCTGTTTTGTTGAATATTACTTTGCATACATGGTAATAGAGGTTGACAGTTAAACCAGTGTGCTGTTAAGTCCCATCCGGTGACCTTTTAGGTTTATGCTTCAACTTTTACACCTGGAACTTTCTTTCTCCAAAGCAAATGTCTTCAGATTTGTTCTGTAATCGCTAGAGGTATGAATCAAGAACTGACACATATTTTAATTAATATATGGGTCAAACTAATTATTTTTGTGATTTTCAGTTTGGTAAATGGGGCTTAAATCTTTTTCCTGCTTTCCTATGGCATCACCCTTGTTTGTTGCAAGCAACAACAACAGACATGCAACACAGCCAGTAAACTCGGATTGTTCAACAAATGATTTGATTCCTTATTAATCAGTCTCAAGATCATGAGTTATCGGTTTGAACCAGTCCTCAATGGTTCAAACTAGACTCACTGAATCACTTGAAGTGGATATCTACTTAATAAATGAGTTGCACATCATTTTGTAACTTTTTTCTTTCTTACATGTAATTTCTCTACTTGACTAAAAGAATCATTCATGGGTTCGAATCTGGACCAGAATCTTTCATTTTTATTTATTTTATTTTCATCCCACAATTTCTATAGTCACATATTTTCAATGTTGACATGTTTACACGAAGTAACTCATCACTGAGAAGAGATTCTTCCACTCAGTGTTTTATTTATAACAGACTGATTACATATGCAGAAAATATGAATAAAACATATATGAGCCATAGTTTTTATATGTTTAGGCTGTAGTAATCATACATCAGAATGCAGTTGCTGTACTTCTCTTAGAGGGGAAAAAACACTTCCTTCTTTGGGTGCTGTTGCGTTGACCTTCCGTACCTTTACAATTACCAGAATGCCAGATCTCACTACACCATTGTTGTTAGACCACAAACTCTTCCTCCTGCATTATTTCTTTAAGAAAGTCACTTGAGCTCTCTTACTGTAGTAGGAAATTCTCTTCCTGCATCTGTTTTGACAGGAAGCATCCACATTTTTGCCTTTGGTCAATAAGCTTACACCACTATAATTGGGATGAAACAACTTCTACAAAAGTGCACCCCTAATATTTTGCCAAAAAATAGTTAATTTGATTAACTATGGTTTAGGCTTGGGCGGTATCCAAATTTTGATATCGTCAAACCTCCTCCCTATTTTACCTCGGTATACGGTATTACCGTGAATAATTAAAAAAATATGACGTAAGGCTGAGACAGCATCACCAAACTGTTGGCTTGTGCGTAAACCATTCAGAAACTGAATACCAATACTGAAACAATAACAAAATGACATGCACAACAATATTAACAACTTTTATTAGCAACAAATAGTAATAGTCAAACATAATTAAATTAACATAAACATACAGAACAGTTTTTGCGCAGAGATGCGCACACAAATCAATAAAATCACTTGGGGTATGCACAGATATTATTATTATAATATTCGTTCGGCTCTAATTATTCGATAAATAAAAATGATATTCGAATTTCGACATTTTTGCTTGCCACAAAGAAAAGAAAAAAGGCAAAAAAAGTCCACAATAAAACCTAATTCGGTCACTTTCTGTGATTTCTCCACGGCATATTTGAAGATGTATGAAAGCAAAAAAATAATGAATGAATGAATAAGAACTGCGGTCTTCTACAGTACTTCAAATATGCCGTGGAGGATCACAGAAAATGACCGCATTCCAGAACATTGTTCCTGCGTCTCTCAAGCAACGAATAAACACCGCTAACTTGGAAAATGCAGTGAAAACTCCTCTACTCGCATCTGCCCTAGACCCTCGGCCCAAAGATCTCAGGTTTCTCGATGAAAACATGAGAGAAGTTAGAAAAAAAAACTTTTTGGAACATTATCAGAACATTTTCCTTGATGCGAGTGGTGCGTCACCAACGATGAAGAGGATGCAATGCCCACTCGTCGGAAAAGATCTTCTTCTTCTCCAGTTCCTCAGCGATGATTACAGAGAGTCCAGACGAGACGAGTGGGAACAGTTCTTGCTGGAGCCATGTATTCCACCAGATGAGGATCCCATTCAGTGGTGAAACGAAAACACGAAGCGCTTCACAAAACTTATTCGCTTAGCACACCGTTATTTGTGAGTCCCGCCAACGTCTGTGCCGTCAGAGCGCGTTTTCTCTGCGGCCGGCCTTATTTTTAACAGACTAAGGAGCCGACTTTCCCCCGATCATGTTTACATCCCCGTGTTTCTTAACAAGAACATGTAAAACAATAGAAAAAAAGCAAAAAAGATTTGCAGACAGTTTCAAAGTTAAGTGTAAGCTACATTCTGTACAATGGCATAATTGCTGCAGGCTGCTTTACCTTTTTTCTTTGTTCATTTTTTTTATTTTATTTTTTGCTTTTAATCTGTAGGTTACTTTTGTTTGTTTGCGTTGTTAAAGTTTTTCAGCTACAAAACACTGTGTAATTCAAAAATGACAGAAACAATAAATGTTGCTGAAAAATAACGTCTGTCTCATTAAACTTAATTTAAATAAACGAATATTCGAATATTCGTTTTTTGTGAGCTCAAAATTATTTGAATATGATATTTGCGGAAAAACGCCCATCCATAAAAATCACACTGCACGAACAACTTTTAGTAATAAAGAGCAGCTTATAAAAAAAGAGCGAATAGACCCACAACACTCAACCAGAGTTGAATAATAAAAAATAAAAATAAAAAATATATATAATAAAAAATTATTGAAAAGCAGTATGTTTAAATAAAAACAACTTCTTTCCAGTCTTCTTTCCAAAATAGTTTTTAATGAAAACCAAATAAAAATACCCGAATCCATTAAATAAAAAATAAACAGTGCTAATAGGAACGAATGGCAAGTGGCATACAATCTAGTCAAGATTTTTCGCTAGGGCACGCTGTGGACCGACAACTTTACCTGCGGTGCTGAAAACCTGCTTCGATGGTGTGCCTGTGGCACAGACGAACAGGTACTTTCGTGCCACTCGCGACATGTGGGGGAAAACACCAGTCAGCATTTTTCCATGAATGAAGTGGGTCCTCGTCTCCTTGACTAACTGGCTCTAAACAGTAGGCTGTTATTTCAGCTCCAATTCGGTCCTCTACGTTGCCAATGCCGACAGGACCTGCCATTGCATCGGCTTTTTTTTATTTTTTTATCAGTCATCTTTTTTCGTGAGGGCACAATTTGCAAATAGCCTCGTCCTTATTTACCACCTCTCCCTTCTCGTTCGGTCGAAACCCGAAATACTGGCAAACTGAGATTTATGTTCTTTTTTTTGAGACCAGGTCACTCGGTGCATCTTTTCCCCTCCTCTCTCTTTCTCCTCGTCTCGTTGTCACGCGATGACAACCACGCGTACACATTTTTAGGCATTAAATAAATTATATTTAATATTTAATCCTTGTCTCCTATATACAGTCTTGTTCAAAATAATAGCAGTACAATGTGACTAACCAGAATAATCAAGGTTTTTAGTATATTTTTTATTGCTACGTGGCAAACAAGTTACCAGTAGGTTCAGTAGATTCTCAGAAAACAAATGAGACCCAGCATTCATGATACGCACGCTCTTAAGGCTGTGCAATTGGGCAATTAGTTGAATTAGTTGAAAGGGGTGTGTTCAAAAAAATAGCAGTGTGGCATTCAATCACTGAGGTCATCAATTTTGTTAAGAAACAGGTGTGAATCAGGTGGCCCCTATAAGGATGAAGCCAGCACTTGTTGAACATGCATTTGAAAGCTGAGGAAAATGGGTCGTTCAAGACATTGTTCAGAAGAACAGCGTACTTTGATTAAAAAGTTGATTAGAGAGGGGAAAACCTATAAAGAGGTGCAAAAAATGATAGGCTGTTCAGCTAAAATGATCTCCAATGCCTTAAAATGGAGAGCAAAACCAGAGAGACGTGGAAGAAAACGGAAGACAACCATCAAAATGGATAGAAGAATAACCAGAATGGCAAAGGCTCAGCCAATGATCACCTCCAGGATGATCAAAGACAGTCTGGAGTTACCTGTAAGTACTGTGACAGTTAGAAGACGTCTGTGTGAAGCTAATCTATTTTCAAGAATCCCCCGCAAAGTCCCTCTGTTAAAAAAAAGGCATGTGCAGAAGAGGTTACAATTTGCCAAAGAACACATCAACTGGCCTAAAGAGAAATGGAGGAACATTTTGTGGACTGATGAGAGTAAACTTGTTCTTTTTGGGTCCAAGGGCCACAGGCAGTTTGTGAGATGACCCCCAAACTCTGAATTCAAGCCACAGTACACAGTGAAGACAGTGAAGCATGGAGGTGCAAGCGTCATGATATGGGCATGTTTCTCCTACTATGGTGTTGGGCCTATTTATCGCATACCAGGGATCATGGATCAGTTTGCATATGTTAAAATACTTGAAGAGGTCATGTTGCCCTATGCTGAAGAGGACATGCCCTTGAAATGGTTGTTTCAACAAGACAATGACCCAAAACACACTAGTAAACGGGCAAAGTCTCGGTTCCAAACCAACAAAATTAATGTTATGGAGTGGCCAGCCCAATCTCCAGACCTTAATCCAATTGAGAACTTGTGGGGTGATATCAAAAATGCTGTTTCTGAAGCAAAACCAAGAAATGTGAATGAATTGTGGAATGTTGTTAAAGAATCATGGAGTGGAATAACAGCTGAGAGGTGCCACAAGTTGGTTGACTCCATGCCACACAGATGTCAAGCAGTTTTAAAAAACTGTGGTCATACAACTAAATATTAGTTTAGTGATTCACAGGATTGCTAAATCCCAGAAAAAAAAAAAATGTTTGTACAAAATAGTTTTGAGTTTGTACAGTCAAAGGTAGACACTGCTATTTTTTTGAACACACCCCTTTCAACTAATTGCCCAATTGCACAGCCTTAAGAGCGTGCATATCATGAATGCTGGGTCTTGTTTGTTTTCTGACAATCTACTGAACCTACTGGTAACTTGTTTGCCACGTAGCAATACAAAATATACTAAAAACCTTGATTATTCTGGTTAGTCACATTGTACTGCTATTATTTTGAACAAGACTGTAAGTGCATATTTTTTATTTTTTATTTTATTAACGGTATGACGGTATTGGAACTGATACCGTTGCTATTTTTAGATCCCGCGGTATACCATATTACCGTGTTACCGCCCAAGCCTACTATGGTTGCTTAACAATAGAGGCTAGCAACTATCTACATTTTACGGAATGTCTTCACAGTGTAGATCATTTTTTAATTGCTGATAAACATCAAAATTTCAATGCATCATGTTGTTTAGCAAAAAAAGCAACCATAAACGGCATGCGGTTAACTAACAGGCTAATGGATTGTATTACTGAATTGAAAAGTTATTTATTGTGAAAATGAACATTAATTAATCAAATCATATTGACCATTGGTGTCTTTTGCTGTTTGGAACTACTTTGTCCTGCCCAGCGTCACCCTTTAACCCGTCGTTAATGCATGGCCTGTCATGGTTTATTGCTTTGATAACAAAAAGGTCATTTGAAGTTGCTCTCCTTCTAGTAGTATAAAGGCAGTGGTCCTCATTGTTATGCATGTGGTGTTCTTTGTCTACAGTCTTAACCAGCCCTAACGCTGCATGTTAATTACTGTGAAAGTCATTTAGAAGATTACTCCATGAACTAAGCATCACTATAGACATTTTAATGTAATGAAACAGGTTAATTGAGTTGTTAGTTAGACTGGGTCTTATATCACAGTATAAGTAATTATATATCATGAAAACAATATTTATATCAGAATATAATTATTTGCCCACGACCCAGAGGATAAATGATTAGGAGAATAAATGGATAGATGATTGTAATTTATTTAGTTTTTGTAATGGTTTATGTGTTTGTGATTTATATTAGATTGTAGTGTCAATTGAAATCATTTGCAAATAGTATGGCGTCTAATTAGATTTTATTTGGGAAATTTAATGGACACAGATCAAAAACAGATTATAATCATGTTGTGTATGATTTTAAATCAAAAGAATAACAAGTTCCTCCTTATCTTGACTTGTCTGGGTTACACTTTGCTTTGTATTTTTGCTTTTCTTCATGTTTCTTCACCAAGTCACCAAATAAATATACTTTGTATAAGGGATGTGCATCTTGATGCATAGTCAACAATACGATAAATTTAAAGTTACTTATGAATCAGCTACTGATGTGATGCGGCACGATACGAATCGCCCATATTAAGATGCAGTGTGATCCGATTTCTGTTCGATTCAACACAGTGCGATTCAGTGTAACACGATGCAATGGGGAAATAAAAATATGATGCTATGCAGTTCAATATGGTACAGATAGTTCAGTTTTATTTCTTTGGTTCAGACAGAGAGCAAATCATAAATTAACCTGTAACGCGTCTGTCTCTGTAGTGTTGTGATACATCATATTCAAATAGCAGCAGTCGTGAGAACATGCTTGAAAAACTGTTTAGAGAGGAGAAATCAATCAACGTAAAATATTAGTCACAAATTATTAGTCACTTTCTAAATAATTAAAGTATTGCGCATCTACTGCTAATTATATTTAAATAAATTGTTGTTGTTTTTACCAATGGAGGTATGTTAGAAACGATGCATCGTGATACAAATGCCAATGTATCTGATGTGTCCAATGCAAACTTAAAAAAAAAAAGCACATCCTTAACTTTTATGCCGATGCACAAATGCAAATTGGTGAATCTTACCATATCTACTGTATGTACCACAGCATGAACAATGCATTTTACCTGGTATAGACCACATAATTTTATTTATCAGCATATGTTTTGCTTATACTACATTAGACGTTACAACAAAAATGAGTTATTGCATTTTCTTGTCAGAGTAGCAATGAGCTTTCTTCAATGTCACGCTGTAGCTGGGTCTGTCCTTCTGGGGAATGAGTCTAGCCCTACTGTCCTCAAATTTTGAAAAGGTTTGGCATGAAAGGAATGATCCGGAAGAGCTTCAGTCGATCTTAATCCTATCTGTTTGTCTGTCTCTCTCTCTCTCCTTCTCTGTGTCTTTCTTTCTCTTTCTCTCTCTCCCACTTCCTCTCATTTCCTCTGCATCCCGACTCCCTTGTGTATAGGTTGGAGAGGGATCTTTGACAGTTGTGCTGTTTTCAGCAGTAGAGGGATAACAGTAGCTTTTCAAAAGGAACTAATATCTCAATTTGTATTCTGAAAAGCCTCTCAGAGCTTTGTAAGAAGCATGATATATTTTGCCTACATCATCAGTTCACAAAACCACCAGAAACTTTTATCAATAAAGTTAATACATCATCCACCATGCCATATTATTACATGTCTTAGAAACTGTAACGACTTGGATGACATAACTAGTAATAGTCAGTTAATCCACAGATAATTGGTCTTTTTTAAATAATCAGCAACAGCTCCATTGTGTTATCTTCAAAGTCTATTGACTGCTTTCTTCATGGCTAGATTGTTTTTTCCTGTTATTGTTATTATTATTATTATTATTATTATTATTATTATTATTATATTTTAACAAGTTTTTATATATTTTATTCCTTAAAAAAGTGTGTGTATATATATAAATACACCCCCCCCCCACACACACACACACATATATATATATATATATATATATATATATATAAAATAATATTTTGAATCCGTATATCTTCAGTTTATTTTAATTATAATTAGTTGTTTTTAGTAGTATGTCTCTTTTTTCATTTTTTATATATAGTGTTTATTAATTTTTATTTCAGTTTTAGTGTTATTTTGGTATATGAAGTCAAATTAAAATGAGCTGAAATTAAAAGATTATTTAAAAATTAATTTTATTCAAGACTTTTATCTCTAGATATCTTTATGTGTTACCATTTAAAAAATATATATATTTTATTTGATCACTAAACAGCTGGATTATAATGTGCCTTAATCTAAAACCTATTTGCTCACTTCATTCTTCAAACAGATTTATTCTGTCTTCGTGGACATGTTCGCTCTTTGTTGTTTCACATGAAGCTGTGGCTGCTTGACCTGCTCTCATCCTTTCCATAATGAGCATCTATTGTTTCTGAAATGCACTCTGGGTGATGCTGAGCCATCCCTTGATGTGACCCTGTTACCACGGTGACGTAATGACGCTCTGTTTTCCAAAGATGATTGGTGGTTACTCTAACGACAGGACGTGGCAGCACCTGAGCTTGTTTTTGTCAGGCATTACATCATCAGGGATGATGTCATAGGGGGGGGTTGTTTTGGTCCCTGTGCATAGCTGGAAACTGTCCAAAATTTCAATCTGTATCTTCACGCCCACATCGCCTCTGTAAGCGCAAACGTGCAAGCTGGCTGTTTTTATTTGATAGGGTAGCGGAACGTTTTGTCTAAGCGTAACACTAAAAGCCTTTATAACTTTATATTGCCTTTATATTGCATATAATTAGCATTTCATTATATTAAATTGGTATAAAGCCTTTGATGCAGCCATTAACAACACCCATTTGAATGAAAATACAGTTTTCTTGAACAATTATTCCTTTAAAGTTTTTTTTTTATTAATTTATATATGTATATGTATATATGTGTGTATGTATGTATTACATTTTATAACTAAAGGTTTGTATTTTTTTTACCTCTATTTTTTACTATAAAGGTTAGTGATACTTTACTTTTACTGTTATTTATAAATTTGTATTTACACCATATTGACATATTTACCTTTGCTATTAGCATCATATATGGATATTTGCATAAGTCATCTGATTGACTGTCTGTTGGCTTATTGACCTGCTTCATGAATTGTTCATATTTTTCTTTGTTATTCAAATTCTTATTATCATATAGTGTCAGTCTAGGGCACAGCTAGATATCACGTCTCACCTCCCTGAAAATGAGTGCTTTATACCGGATGGACAGATGACTGATTGATCGAATGATAACATTTACTGTACGTGTTTATTTTGATAGACAGAAAGAGAGATGGACCTTTAGGGAAGAGTGTGTGTGAGAGAGAGAGAGAGAGAGAGAGAGAGAGTGTGAGGGGTGAGCTCACTTCCGTCATCACAAAGCTAAAGGGTCGTGTGTGGGTGGGTGGGGCTGTCAGTTGCCCGGAGGGGGTAACCGGAGTGTGTGTGTGTTTGTGTTTGGTGGGGGGTGGGGAGTGAATTGTCAGTGTTGTCATAGTAACACAGAGGATGTCAGAGAGCCATGTGCTCTGCGCTTCTGTCGTCTGCTCCCGTCTTCCATCTTTCCGTCTCTCTGTCTCTTTTTCTTCCTCTCCAGCCTTCGCTCACACTCTCCCGCCCAAACCGACCAGGAAATGGCTCTCCTCCATGGTTGCCATGCCAACTGCCTGCAGCCCTGGTGGTGAGAGGAGGGGAGCGTGATAATGACATTACTCTCGCTGGGCTAAATGTGCTCATCCTTCATTTCTCTTGTCTTTCCATCCCTCTCTTTCCGTCTCTCTCTTAACCCCCCCCCCCAACCACCATTCAACTCTCTCTCATCCTCTCTTATTTCCATATCTGCACCTCACCCGTTGCATGCTCTTTTATTCTCATTTTCTCATTAGCACTCTCTTTATCTCTTGCAGTGCCTGTGGGAGTGTGTGTGTGTATGTCTGTGTGTGTACTGTATGTATATGGATAAATCACGTCAAATATTAAGTTGACTGTCTGTCCAACTTAAAGGGAAAGATCGCACTAAAATGCAAATGTTGTTATCATTTACTCACCCTTACCCACTCAATCCAAACCTGTATGAGTTTCTTTCTTATGCTGAACATAAAAGAAGATATTTTGAAGAATCCTGGTAATCAAACACTTGATGGTATTTCTTTCCCTACTATGGAAATCAAAGGGGAACAAGCAATTCTTGGTTTTTCAGAATGTCTTCTTTTATGTTCAACATAATAAAGTCAACTTAGTATTTAATGTGAATTACTCATATACATTATTGCATTTTTGGGTGAACTATTCCTATAATGTTTCATCTAAAGCACATGATGAAATTAAGCTCATATTTATTAAGAAACTACAAACAATGTTCTCATACCTCATGAACATTAAAAAGCCCATGAAACGTTCACAACTTTGTTTTTGATTTCATAGGCTGTTTAAAAAGGCAAAAAGATGGTTTAAAAGAAATAAGCGGTTACAGAACATAACCCTGAAGATAATTAACCATGTTATGCGTCAGCTACCCATATGTGTGTTGTATGTGTGTAGTATAGCAGGCACCAGCGGCGCTCTTTCAACATCAGTGAGGGAGGGAGGAGGTTCCTTTTCAAAGCCCCCTCTCTTCCTCCCCCTCTACACACACACACACTCGCTCTTACACACTCACACACCCCCCTGCTTTGGACACAAATGAACTGAAAGTGTTTAACAAAGACAGCCTGGATGCGTGAGGTTGGTGTTCTGGTCACAGCCTCGGCTAATGGTGCATAAAGCCATTCACGTGGAGACGAGAGAGACAGAGGATGGAGAGGCAGTGAAGTGCTGTCAGCCATTTTTGCCTTTTTTCTCCTCATTTTTTACAACGCCGCCGATCGGCATTGGTCGTCACTGGTGGGAGAGTTTTACCTAGTTACCTGAAACGGAGGGTTTGGTTTTTGCTCATCCCTGCTTGGATTTCTCATCCTTTTGCATTGCGTTTCTCCTTTCTTCCTTTTTTTTTTGTGTGGACCCACTGGACAGACAGATGCCGTGTGCACCTGACAAGGAAAAACATTGATTTTTATTTTTTCTTGGAGTGGGGAACCGTGTTGTTTGAATCAAGAGCATCATCTCCGGCGAACATATTCTCTCCCCCTCCTTCCCTGGGAAAGATTCTCCTCTTCTCCCCTTCAGGAGGGGGGGAGAAAAACGGGAGACAGGGGAAGACTCACTGGAGGGGGGATAGAGGGAAAGATTAGTGGGAACCAGCAGGATGCTTAAATTTCACCCTGGCTCTGCACCTCCATTATGAAGCCATTAGTTAGTGGTGGCGGCCATGGAGTCTCCAGCCAGGCTGATAAAAGCCCCGTAAGTATCGATCCTACATTGCTAGCTCTCTCTCCTCCTCAAAATACTACCAGCATTTGCTCATCAGATTAGCCTGATGTGCCGAACATGATCAGGATGGATGGGAACACTGTTAGATGCATTGGATGTCTAATATTGCTTCCATTGCAGAGAGCTAAATTAGATTTATATGATTTTTAAAAGGCATATTTTTGTATCTCAAACTGCATTTCTGTGAATATATAGCTTGTTTTAGCAATTTAAAGGCTTAATTGCATATATGCAGATCTGTTGTAATTGACATTTCATGCAAGTCTGGTGTAATGCTGTGTTTTATCGCCCGACTCTGTGGATTCGTGTATTACGAGAGGCTGTCGAGTGCCACGACCTCATTCATCCGCTGCTAGTGTAATGTGTGTCAGTGTGTGAAGGCGGCCATGTGCACACCGGCCCCATTCACCCCGCACACACTCAGACGTGTGTGTACTGGATGATGAAATGGCCAAGATCGCGTTTGGCTTGTCACAGCTCTTGGGGATCAGTGTAAAATGAAATTTAAATGGCTTTATGATGAATGTTTGTGAGCGTTTCCGTGTGGGAGGAGTTATGACATCGCTGAACGATGCTGTCAGCTCAATATATTTTGCATTTCATAAAGCCACTTCTGACCAAATGCATCTTTGAACGGCTCAATGCTTGTTCACAAACATGCGTGTATATGCGAGTGAGTGATCACATTCGGTGGTGTTTGCGCACGGGCGGCATCTGAAAGCGATCAGAGTCGGACTGCTGAGTGGAATGATGAGCACTTTTAGCTGTAAATAAATTGATCTTCTGTCAGCCTTGATGTGCTAGGGTTCGTTTGGTCTTTTGCAAGCCCTGAAAACATGTGCTGGTGTTCGAACGTCTTTATGGATCCTGACATAACAGTGTTGCTATGCAACAGATACAACAATTCACTGTGCAATCTGCAGTGATACTGTGAACAGGTGTTTCTCGTCAGAGTGTGAAGGCTTGGGCACAACTAGAAATATTCATTGATCAATCAGATGTCCAAACCAAATTATGTTTTTTTATGTTTTTTTTTTATACTGTAAGGCAGGTTTTCCACCATATTGAGCATTTTGATCTCTCCCATTTATTTATTTTTATCACCTTCTCCCTCATACTTTATATTCGTTTCATGAAGCGGTGTACATATGTTTGCTGTTTGCACAAATAACTTAAAATGAAGTTAAAAAAAAAAAACATTATTTTCCCCCTCTTAGTATGTATTAATATTCAAAAGTTTAATGTTAAGACTGCAAGACTTTTTTTTTTTTTTTTTTTTTTTTTTAATAAGTATTTATTGCTGACCAAGGCTGTTTATGTGATAGATAAAACTTCAAAATTGTAATATTGTAAAACGGAGCACGTATCTATTTCAGTATATATTTTTTTATGTTTATTTTTGTGATGGCAAAGCTGAATTTTCAGCAGCCATTACTGCAGTATTTAATGTTACACGATAATAAAAAAAATATTCTGACATGTTGATTTGGTGCACAAGAAACATTGCGTAATATTTTTGTTGAAACCTTGACATTATTTTTATTTTATTATTTGAAGCATTTCTATTTAATTTAAATTTATGCATTGTGTTGCTAGTATCATACTCTACCTGTATAAAATCATATAGTTTGTGCTGCAACTGCAGTACAAAGTTCTTCAAATATAGTTACGCAATCTTTCCTCTTTTTGCAAAAATCTTCCATTTTGAAAAATGTTTTTATGCAAAAAAAATAAATAAAAAAATGTCTGTTAATTTGCAATCGCTCCAGTGAGAATGTGTGTACAGAGCTCTTGAAGACCAGCTGGACACATGCTGTTAAGCATCATTTAGCTGCATCTTTCAGGAGGCCAGTTCTTGAAGGGATTATTTGTGGACACTATTTCATTGAATATCAGGAAGTAGTCGTTTTCCTTAGCTGTATTCCTAACATTAGTGTTATAAATATATTGGCATGTGTTTGTGAGAATATCGGTCCTGTTTAATGTGACGCCCAGCCGAAGCTCTTTAATCTTTTGATCCTCTCAGCTCAGGAAAGCGAGAGGCCCAGAGCGATGCTGAGGCTTATGGGGTAGGTTTGCAGCTTTGAGTCCTCCAGCATCAGCCCTTTTTTATAATGTCACACCTTTCGCTTTGACAGACTTGAGCTCATCACACACATATAAGCTACAAGTTCAGACATCCACACCTCAAATGCTTAACAGCAGGTAGGGCTTTGTTAGAAACATGTATACATGCAGTTGTGCATAAAAATAAGCTAAAGCAATTTTTGGTAGCACTCTTGTCTTGCTATGTAGGTCATTAAGACTGCAGTTTCTTTTTTGGACTTGCTTGTGGCCCATAGACATTTTAAAGAGCAAGGATCCAGTTAAATGTGTGACCCTATAGAATTTATTAACCTTGCATTGCAAACTACAGATAAGTGTGAAAGGTCAGTGTTGCCTTAGGCCCATTCATTTATTTACAAACTCCCCCAGAGGCACCACAAGGGTGATATTTGGGACCCCTGTAAGTGTAGCTTGCTGTCTGTGACCTGTGCGCTGTTTGACTAAAAGCCTCTTGGGTTAATGGACTGAAGCCTGCCCTAAATTGCGTGGTAGGAGAGTTAAGTCTTTATTATGTGCAACAGTGACATGAAAAGGGCACTTAAAGGACAGGAGCGGACCCCTGGGTGGGCATGGGAGGCAAGCAGGCAGGCAGGATATTGCTAATGACACATGTATATCGACTGCTGTCGCTAACAACGTTTTGTCTAAATGATGTCTTTGCATACCAAAGATGTATGCAAATTGTTTTGGTTTTGAGTTCTTCCCACATTCTGAGATCACAGCTATAAGTGCATCTATCTATCCATCCATCCATCCATCCATCCATCCATCCATCCACAGATAGAGATAGATAGATAGATAGATAGATAGATAGATAGATAGATAGATAGATAGATAGATAGATAGATAGATAGATAGATAGATAGATAGATAGATAGATAGATAGATTGGAAACTGAACAGAAATATATGTTGTCTAGTCATTTTTTTGCAGTACACAGCCTTTGTACATTCAGTTAAGCCTGCAAAGTCTCATTTACAAATATATGGGTAAAATATAATTTTCTGTATACTGCTTTAAACAGTATATCTCCCACCCCCACCTTAGAGAATAAACGTCATTAGTCTTCAATGCTCCATTTCTTGCTCAATGAACCACCTCATAAAATGAACTGAGTATGTTAAGCAGGTTGTATCTTTGGAAGGAGATCATATTTGTGTGTCGCCTGTAGCAATGAGATAAGTATTTTATTAGAAGATCATACAAAGTTTTGGGAAGATAAATTAAACGTCATGGATCATTCGTGTGATATTTGGAACTTGGAACACTTTGTAATTTTTATTCTCTTCTTTAGTCATAAGCTGACCCACAGGGACAAATCTGGAGATTCCTGCAGAATTGGAACAGCTGTTGTTGTTGCACAAAGTTCCCCTGCTAACTGTTTTGACTCATTTAATAATACTCTTAGCACAGTTTAACATTTTATCATGTTTCAGTCCATTCTGTGATTTTTCCAGTTAGGAAAAAGAGGTGATGGGCCTAAAACAAGGTTTTCTTTCATATTTCTCCTCAGTTTATCACCATCCTTCTCCTTAGATGCACCTAAAGAACATTTAAAAATATCAGTGACTGTTCACTTCAAACAGAAATACATGTGTCTTTTCTTAAACGATGTGCATGTATTTCTGTAGAAAGCTGTTGTCGTTGTAATGAAGATGCTGTTAAAACACTCTGTGCAGTTGAAACTCCTGTGGGAAGCATCACGTGCAAATCACCCTCATTTACAAACAAAAAGACACCTTGAAAAATGGCATCGCTCAGTGTAAGCTGGTAACTGCTTCATTATTCCCTGCTCGTTTCTATGACAGCAGGGAGGAAAGCCCATGTACACTAGTCCTGAGAAGTGAATTTACTGGCGTGCTGGAGGTTTTGATGGCTCCTTTTTGCAGTGGAAGCGAGAGGAGAGCTGATGTGTGTATCATAGCTGACAGCTCTGTAGCCATTCAGGACTGTTCAGGGAATAGCCTTGAGGAACACGAGCAAAGGGATGTGGAGGGAGGACTGAGGCACTTTGCTGCTATCACAGTGCCTTTATTTTAAGTGCTGAATGCACCCGCTGACCTGATAGTGTATACTGAACCACATCAGTCTGAGTGTGTACTGGTGCTTCAAGAACCCTAATTAAGTACACTTTTCTTTTTCTAACTTCTGTTTTGTCTTTGAGTTGTTCTTCCTTTAGTTTTTTCCTTTGTTTTTTTTTTTCCTTCTGTCTGTATGCTTGTTCTCGCATTCTCTTTTGTTTGTATGTTCTTTTGTACTCTTGCTCGTTTATTTTTGTCTTTCATTCATTTGATCTCTTTTGTTTGTTTTTCTTTTTCTTTGGTCTTTCATTCTGTCACAATCTGTTTTTCTGTTGTTTTTCGTTAATAGTCTTTTGTTTTGTTTTTTTCACTCTTGTTTGTTAGTTTGTTCCATTTTTCATTTTATTGTTCATTCTGTGCTTTCTTTTTAAGTTTCTTTTTCGTCTTGCTTTCCTTCTGTTTGTTTGTTTGTTATTCATTCTCTGTCGCTGACTGTCTTGCAGTCTTGTATTTACATCTATTTTTTTTCCCTTTTCATTCTGTCTGTCACTGTTGTTTTTATTGTATATTGTTTAAGTAAATTTTTGTCCCTTTCCTTTTTATTAATTGTTTTTTTTTTCTTAATTGGTCTCCTCCTTCACTATTTGTCTTTTTTTTCTTATTAATTTGTCCCATATTTTGTTCTTTACTTTGCTGTTATGCATTTTTGTATTTATTTCGCTCTGTGTTTTGGTTTTTATTTTACTAGCTTTTCTTTCTTCTTTCTTTTTTTTTACTCAGTCTCTCATTTTCTCTCTTCCTTCCTCTTATGTTGTCTCTCTGCTTTTAGGTGTAAATAGCCCTAATTAATATGGATGAACTGCCATGGCAATAGATTAAAATAATGAATTTACGTTTGTGAGGAGGAATATTCATCAACACATTAGTGTTAATACACTTTTAGCCTCACAGCACACCAAACAGAAGGCATTTACCTCCATTCCCCGTTACCGCACCAGTATTGGTGCAGATGGTGTCTTGCAAATGTATCGTTTCCCTTATCTGCTTCTATTCCATCTATGAGGTTGTTTTCTTACTGTTCATGCTCTCAGTCTCCCGGGAGAACTAGCTGCATTTCCGGCATGTATATGATTATGCCAGTGGAAATTAGGTCAGATGCATTTTTATGAAAGCTATACTCTGCTACAGCTGGCTGAAGACATCCAATAGCCCCCCCAAAAAAGCAATTTCACTCGTGAACACACATACACACACAAGCACACATGCAGACACAGGAGCCGATTGAAAGAGCTTTATCGGAATGTGGCCGTGTGTGTGTGCACGTGTGGGCTGTGTGCACTCTAATATTAGCTGAAATGGTTCTTAGCTCCTTATCTCATTGCTGTTGTCAGAGCCTTTCCTCTTGCACAAGCCCCCCCACACACACACTTTGCTCTTGCAGCCGCACCCCTTCAAATATGTACAAAGTGTTGCCACAAAAAGAGCTGCTTGCTCACACTGAACCAGAGGAAATAAACATGCCACATGCATATCTTGTAGCGTTCGACTATGTAGTGTCTTTATTTCATTAATTATGAGGTATTTGTTTTCCTAATTATTGTTTTCATGTAGACATGAACCAGCCTTGTTCTTGCTGTTAGCCAAGATAGTTCTCCAGTGTCAAGGCTGTCTTGCATTAGAAATATAATTAGAAATTAAATTTTCTCTACAGTGTCAGTCCAAATTTAGCTACTAAGAATCAACATATATAAGCAGACTTAATGGCAGGCTTGTGGAAAACATACAGGACTGTGGAGTGCCCGCTTAAGATATTGTCTGCTTGTGTTTTAGCTCTAATAATACATTGTCTCTGAGGCCTGCATTCACCAAAAAAATCATTGAGAGGAGCCATATCAGAAACATCAGACTGCAGGTGTGATGAATAAATGATAGCGTAGTGGACTGCAGCTTTCCACAAAACTGACATTACTTTGAACTTTAACTGGCAAGACAAACTGTGATCTGTGACATTTGGAAGTCCAATGAAGTTCAAATCAGCACTTTTGCATCTGTTTGCTTTGAAGCCATGGTATATGTATATATGGTCAAAAATTTGGGTAAATTATTGATTAACTATCATGGTTATTATCTGGATTGCAGGTTGCTTATAGATCATTATGGTCCAATGTAATCCTGACGCTCGGTTTGTTTGTCTCCATATGCAGCTGCCGGCAGACTTCAGCAGATTGCACCTTGCAGACGGGATTCACCCGCAGGTGACACACGTTTCCTCCAGCCACTCAGGATGTAGCATCACCAGTGATTCTGGGAGCAGCAGCCTGTCGGACATTTACCAGGTAACAAACACCTAGTTTTTGGGTATTGAAGGAGTAGCAGCTTTGGGAAAATGCCATCCATTACAATGTGACACATACGTTACGATCTGAACTGACAGCAGTCAACCATTTTTACTGTTTTCTGCTGCAATGACTCATGCAGATAGAAATAATAAAATAATAGTTTACTCATAAAACAGCTTGATTTCTTGGTAACCCAATAGGAGGTTCAAATGGCTAAACAGTCTCACTGCTCTGTGAATAGTTTGTAGTAACCATGTAAGTTAAGCGAGATATATACACATGTACATGTATGTACAGTATACATATTGTTGTTTTATAGAAATTTTTTTCCAAAAATCTTTTTTGATTTGGTTAATTGAAGCTATTTAATGTAAAACTTACTTTGAACAATATATTTCATGGTTAGAACATAATGCATACAATAGAGTAACCCTCTATGATATGCATTATGTTCTAACCATGAAATATATTATATATAGTTATATAATATATACAATATATTCAATACTGATAAAAAGATTGGTGTCACTAACTTTTTCGAAAATAGTCTCTTATTGCATCCATGCTGCATTTATTGGATCTAAATACAGTAATATTAGTAATAATTTTGCAAAATTTTAAAATTTAAGAGCTATTTAAAATATTTGCTATTAAAAGGTTATGTTAAAATATGTGTTAAATATATGTTAAAATGTAGTTGATTCCTGTGATGGCAAAGCTGAATTTTTTGCATCATTACTCCCGTGTCACATGATCCTTCAGAAATCATTTTAATTTGCAGATTTGGTGATCAAAAACATTGTTTATTACCATCAATGGTAAAAGCAGTTGTGCTTTTTAGGATTCTTTAATGAACATAAAGTCTTATAGCATTTATTTAAAACAATATAAATATTATAAATATCACTTTTGATTAATGTGTCCTTGTTGAATAAATTAAATTAATTTAATTCAAACAAACCATTTTTTTAATGTGCATGCAATTTTCATCACTCTTTATGCGTTACTTTCATTTACGTTTTATTCATTTGGCAGATGCTTTTATCCAAATCATCTTACTCAAGTGCATTTAAGGTACATATTTTATCAGTATGCATGCTCCATAGTAATCAAACCTAACATTTCTGTCACTAAACAAACATTTGTCACTATAACTAAACCTGAGTCAATGACCTGTGAAACTGAGCCAATGACATTAAACCGAAGAACCCCATTTTCCCTATTATATCTGTGCCAGTCTATAAAATGTGTATGTTTGCCTCCATTAATCTTATTAATAGTGTTTGGCTTGGTATTTGCCTGGCTGTTTAATTGATTTCCTTGTGTGATGTGTTTGCGGATTAAAGATGTTTTGCGGCAGGCCATGTGCAAAGGTGTATGGGACATAATTCAGTTTATGCAGTGTCCGTGATCCTGGACTTATGGCCATCTGTTAATGGCTTATTAACAGCTGGACAGTGTCCTCGGGGAAAAAAGGTTGTGATCTCCCTGCTCTACACCTCGCTTTACTACAATTCTCTGCAACTCTCCCTCCGATCCACAGCTTGTAAAACAAGAGCAGACTACATGAAATGTTGTCTATATAAATGGGATGGTTTTAAATCTAAATTTTGATTGCATTTGTTGATGCACAAGATGCACATTATTTGATTCATGTTTCTGCTTAAAGTTAAGCTAATTAACTGCTGTATATAATTATATTATTTAATTTTAGAATGGTTAATTTTTAATTATTGTTTTTAATACAGTTTATATTTTCAATACAGTTAGGGTTATGGTTAGGGCTATGAAATATATATCATATTGCCTATTACTAAAACCAATAAGACGTAAACAGAAAAAAGATCATCCCATACCCATGGGGTAAAAATAACTGCAATGCACAGGCTACATAGCTGTACGGGTCCGATTTTGTAAATCCGCACCCACCTGTACCCGCAGTGCTTAAAACCGCATCCGACCCGTTTTTCGACAGCAGCACTACTTAAAATTCGCATCCGACCCGACCCGCTTAAAATAGAACCGACACCCGACCCGTACCCGAAATCGAATCAGTTAAGCATTAGACACACTTTTTTCGAATTTTATTGCCAGGTCATACAGAAGTTATTTATGGAAAACTCTTTTTAAAAGATATTAATTTTTTATACTTTTTATTTCAATTTTGATCAATGTTTTATCAATCAATTGCCCGTATTTAATAAATAAGAAGCAAATATATAGCAGACAATGAAATGACCTTAGTGTAATTGACTTGAATTAACTGAATTATTAAAAAATATTTTGCTACCTAAAAGTTAAATATTTTTTGTGTCACGCCTGCATGCAGGTCTATTTCCCTCATATTAAATATGAAACGCATGTGGACTGATATTTTTCCAATGTCTGGACTCCTTTATTAATGGAGTATATAAACAGACGTTTCGATATATTGAATTTATATTTCACGGTTCTACTACAAATGTCGAAATACGTGCTCTTTGGTCCATCACATTATCTTTGGTACTGATCACATTAGAATAAAATAACTCATAATAAAATACAAAATTGACTGATTTATGAATGTATATGCATAGTTCTCATCAGTCGGAAATACAGATAAATGCTTTCATTTGTTGTATTTTTGATCCTGAAAGAAAACGGAACAACAAAAGAGCGAATCATACCACCGTCTGAGGTAAGGTTGTGCTTTAAGTCGAACGCACCCTTTTTTAAATCGTTCACAGCTGAGCATCGCAAGAGGCAGATCTGCACCAGAGCGCACATGTGAATGAGCTGCACAAAGTCATTTTTAGAAGCAATTAAAAAAAACAACAACAATGCTGGATAGCCTAGATTAGGCCAATATTCACAAATGTGTTAGCTATGGAATGAAATATCTGATATTCCGATTGTCAAATACATGCAAGTGGAAGTGTATTGTTGTTTAAACACCTTTATAACTATCGCGTTAGTTGAGCTGTATGCGCGATATAATTTTATGACACAAATTTTGAAATAGGCTTAAATCAAACACATTTTAATTCAGATTCTGTATGTATATATAAACGGAAAACAAAAACAAAGAGAAAAAAAACAGCTGGCTGATCTTTTACGTCTGTTAACTAATGACTCATGCAGCCATTCGCGCGGTAGTGATTTTTTAAAAGTTGAACTTAGGCCTATTTTTACGTTTGCATGTGACTGTTTTGAACCCGTGTTTAGACCCGTGTTTCCCCTGTGTCCGCCCGACCCGCACCCGTATCCATCACAGTTGGATATTTTTCACCTGTTTCAGAAAAATTTGCGGGGTCACCCGTTGGACTAGAGTCCTGCACAGGCTCTTGTGACTTGTTCATTTGTTCAAAAATAAATTAAAAACCGTAATCAAGTAAAATATTACTGCAAGTTAATCTTAAAGTTTTAATGGAAAAAAAGTGCATTTAGTAGCACTAGTGGTCTCACTTTTGGACCCCACTGTATGTGGGTATCTTTTGGTGTTTTTTGTTTAGAGTAATGGCCATATCCTCAATGTGGCTGTCAAAGCAGTCACTTTTTTTAAACAATTGAATAAATAATGATACAGGTTCTTCAGGGAGACTTGAAAGCATTGATCCAAGAATAGCCCTGCTAAAAAATTAATGTTCCCTTCACGCTCCTCTTAGCCACCCAAACAGTGCTATAGATCGCACCAGACATGGCAATTTGAAAGATAAATCAGTTCCTTCATCGGCTAGAATGTATTAACAGCCCCTGTGTTTGTCTACACTGATTAGCTGTTAAATGGTTTTCATAAGGGAAGCTGGCTCGACTCTGCCTGCATCATTGGTGGTGTTTGATTCTTGTCAAAGTACATCAGTGAAACTTTTTGCATGTTTTTGCATGTTGTCAAGATTTGACCCGAGCGTGATGCTTGGTTTCTTCCAGCCTATCTGCCTGAGACTTAATGATCTGGAGTGAGTCATCAGCTTAACAGTGTCTGGATAAAAAAAGTGATGTAATGTAAATCCCAAAAGGTTCAGGTAATGGGTGATTGCTTAGTGTATTGATTTTAAGATCTTGAAACCGCATTAATCAACAGTCATTGATACATTTCCTCAACAGGATCGCTGTTGTTTAAGCTCATAGATTTCAGTTGTCATGGTCCAGTGACTTGCTGCTTTGGGAATGCATATATAATTCATATTTGAGAGCAGGGAATACTGGGGTTTCCTGCGGCATTTGAGATTGTCTATAATTCTAGTTTTAAAAGAACTGCTCATAGACCTGTGTTCATATTTTAACTCCAGTCTGATCTCTGGGACAGATGGGTGCCATGGTCTTATCAGGCTTGGAGGTTTTCAGCAGGATTTATGTCCTTAAAGGAACAGTTAACCCAAAATAGAAATTATTTCTTCATTCACTAGTTGTTCCAAACCTGCATGACTTTCTTGGGGGTCATATGATGTGATTTCAAGTTTTCCTTTCTCTTTGTAGCGTTACAAGCTGTTCGTGAATAAATAAGATCCCTAAAGTTGCAAAGACTAAAGTCTCAAACCCACAGAGATATTCTTAATAAAAGTTTAGACTCGTCCATGCCCCCCTAAATCGCCTTGTCTAAACTCGCTGTTGCTGCTGATGCCATGTTGTAGAGACACAAGAGGACACAACTAGAAATCAGTGGTTAAGTTGTATTTACAACACTGTTCCAGAACATTTCAAGCCAAATATTCAGATGTGTGCAGCATATTTTATGGAGGTTTTTTTTTTTTTTCTTTTTTTTTTTTTCTTCTGAGGAACAGTTCAAAATGTAAGCTATTTTCTTTCAATTAATTTGTTAATAACTTTTAGTGAGCTGTTAACTGCTGTGACCAGGGGTCTCTTTATAAATTTTCCGTACACATAAAATAGCGTACGCGTACACAATTTTCCATGCACATATCGGAATTTATAAAAAAATAAACTTGGCATAAATATGTACTCACGTTGCGGACATTCTAGACCATGCGTACACACTCTTTTTAGTAGGAAATGAAGCAAGTAAAGATTTTAAAATCTGTTTCATTCGATATACACATTTACATTAAATATTTACATTTACATTACACTGAAAATAAAGTAATTACACAAAAGTTAACAAAAATTATACGAATTTAGAAATATAATAAAATATTTATCTGAGAACTATTTTAAACCGTTTTGTTTTTATGGATTTTTATTTTTATATATTATAAAACATAAAGGATACTGGATGATTTTTAGCAATAAAAAGTGTGTATGGTAAAAATGCCATTTATAGGCCATATCTCATATTTCCTTAATGTCTTGTATTTAACAGTGTTAAATATGGTGTCACGTGGATGGGGATATGCATGAATATGATATACAGATGAGGTTATGTATAGTAAAACAAGGTGTTGTAAGCTCCATATATGGTGATTTTGTGGATAAGTCTGGGTGGAAGGTGCACGTCTACACAATCTTCTCCTGAATGGGATTTATAGAGGGATTTTTGAACAGGTTCTGGAGTACTCATGGTTTTATAAATCTGAAAACTTTTGTGCATATGCAAAATCTAGCTTTCGTGCATACATACACTTTTAGGATGAAATCTACAGAGAGTTTTATAAATGAGACCCCAGAACAGTGAGTCATTGAATTCACATTGAGAACTAGATCAGTCCAATTATTAAATCAATTGTTCAGGCTGGTTTTGTGAATTGAATCAGATGGGATTTTAAAAAAATAATTCAAGAATTAGACTCCCTTCCCAAGATTTTAGTGAATAACAAATTAAAACATGATTTTATAATAAATAAAAAAATGTACAAATATTTTTCGGTGATCCATTCTCACAGGTAGTTTAGACCTCTTTAAGAGGATTCCTTATGTGATGGATAGCCCTCTTGTTTTATATTAGTGGATTTTGCCACCTTCCACATGACCATCCTCCCCCACTCCCCTGTCCCCACCCTAAAAAAAAGAGTCCAGCCTCACATCGCTCCGCCCAGTTCGCACTCTGAGTGGCTGCTTTCAGCACCGTCTGAATATTTGATGAGTAATACAGGTCATTTAAGTCGAAATGACATTCGTTTGTGTGAGCCCAGATCGAGGGGCTGAAAAATTAAAAGTAGCTGGAAGCCTAAGCTCTAAAGATGCGGCTGGGACCCAGCTTCTGCAAGCATTTGGTCAAGGCATCATTGTGGGCTGTTTCAGGGAGGAAGAGAGCATCGCTGGGACTCCTCAGCCAGGTGAGAGCGACTAAGGGTTGGTTGTGATGGGAAAATGTGGTGTACACAATGGGATGGCTGTTTCTTTGGTTGCCTACCTTGTCAAGTTGGGCCATGTCGCAGTGCTGGGTGAGAGTTTGGTTGTATTTTCACCAGCGTATTTTAATATGTTTCGTTGGTTTGTTTTGGTTTTCCAGTCATGTGCTCTGCTTCCATTTTCTTTTTAATTTGGAGTTAATGGAAAATCATACTGGTTTCTTTAGCCTTGAATCTTGTAGTATTGATAATTTTGTCTTTTTTTGCTACTAGCTTCTGAAACATGTTAGATTTTAAGTCTGTGATCAGCTCCAGGGTTCATGCTATTAATTTAGAAACACCACAGCGATGTGCAAATCTAAAACTAAAAAAGTATCCGAAATGCCTTTCTATGATTGACTGAACAAAGGTTTCTGACCCACAGGCCACCGAGAGTGAGCCCTGCGACATGGACCTCAGTGGCCTGCCCGAAACAGCCGTTGACTCCGAGGAGGATGACGATGAGGAAGATATCGAACGTGCCTCCGATCCCCTCATGAGTCGAGACATTGTCCGAGACTGCCTGGAGAAAGACCCCATGGACCGAACGGATGATGACATAGGTGAGCGGTTAGCTTAACCCGTCACGCTAGAACATGTTTCAAACACCAGAGTTTGCTTGAGGAAGAAAGAGGAGATTCTCGAAAGCGATGAAATTATTTACCAGGAAAGCAAGGCAACAAAAGGTTGGGGAGACTACAAAAGGAAAGCATGAGGGGGAGACGTGTTGTTTTTTTTCTAGGTCACCCTCTCAGCCGAGTCTCTCGGAGCACATTAAAATTTGATTGGCTGAGCCACATCCACAGCTACGCTTCAGTAGTGCCGTGCTAAGCACAGGTCACCGAGCACCCAGACAGGCCACGGGCAGGGAACAAAATCCAAACTCTCTTGTCTTCACTCTCCTCCATATAAACTCAACCACTCCGGGCTTTGGGCAGCCCTGTCACACTAGCTGAAGCCAAATACTTGATTTGGTTGGCCTGTCGAGCATGGAAAGAAAAACTATTAACTTGCTGGCCGGTTCCAGTAAATCATATTGATTGTAAAATAATGATTACATTGCAATAAATGGATACAAGAGGTTAAATGTACCATGTTCTATTCATCAAAAGGGTCAGCACACATGCAAAAAGAGTAAGGCAAACTTGCCATATATATAGAAATTGATTCTATTTGAGCTATTTTGGCCCTCTGGACTTTATTATTATTGAAACACTTTTCACATGCTCACTAGTTTATTTAATTTGCCTGCTGTCATTTTCCAACAGCGTTTATGTACATATACAGAGTAGAATTGTTATTTTTCTGTCAGTATTCCTTTCATTTCAGCCACATCGCAAATGATGTATTGTATTTAATAACATCATGTGGTGAAAATGGCATTTTATTGATTATTTCTCAGGTTTTCTTTCCACATTGCATGTCTTGAATTTGATCTCAATGAAAACAATAGAGGGAAAGTTGTAATTTGGCTAAAAATGATAAATTGTGATATATACTATTTGTTTTACTTTTTCCAAATTTAAGTTGTGAAATTCAATAATATTTTCACTTTAAATTTCAATGTTGAATATTTAGCATCTGGTTGAATAAAATAATATAAATATAAATACAAATATAAATGTGGATTTGGACAAAGACAAAAAAAAAATAATAATAATAATAGTAATAATAATAATAATAATAATAATAATAATAATAATAATAATAATAACTATTTGTTTTAATAAAACCCCCTGGGAAGTGTCCATAATGGAAGAAATGATATCCTGTTTCATTCTTGGTTACTGTGCAAATGGATTTTGTCATGTATGATATGTCCTGTATATTGCATAGCAGGATTAGCTGGTTCTCAGAAATAGCTTTGTATTAATAATGCATTTGATGCTTGGTTGCTGTTATTTTTATAGCCATGGAAAGAATGTTTTTCCGTTCTCCAGGTGGGAAGAACATCTGATAGAGAGAACAAATATCAATGAAAGACTTTCAAAGACTCATGCATCTCACTTAGTCTTAAATGTGACCTAAACTTCTTGTTTCTCACCCTGTTTCTTCAGAGCAACTGTTGGAGTTCATGCACCAGCTACCGGCCTTTGCCAACATGACCATGTCTGTCAGGAGGGAGCTTTGTGCTGTCATGGTGTTCGCTGTGGTGGAACGGGCCGGCACAGTCGTCCTTAATGATGGCGAAGAGGTCGGTCAGACTTACCAAGACATGAGCCAGCAGCATTAACCTTTATATGAAGCCACAGTTTAACCTTTAACTTATATGGTTTGACCTATCACATATAGGATATATAGTACATACAGTGTATTTTTTCTACATCGATAGCTGTTAGTCTAGCTGTTTACACTAATCCCATTTTAGATATTTATTTAACCCTAATCCTGTCTCTTTTTTGAAGTTATGTCTTTCACCTTTAAATTTTCACCAGCTTTCACTTCAGTCTCATGCTAATCTTGATTCTGTGGCTTTGCTTACACATACTGCCATCCCATTCCTTCTTTTCATCACAGCATATCAGCCATTCAGCTTCTGCACTGTTAAACCTGAATGGATGCCAGCATTCAGCACCTTGAGATTACAAGATGCCCGCGGTACAGCGGGGATCACTTATCTCCTTACTTCAGTATTGACATGCCAAAAAGAGCCATTTTCCCCCCTAATGCGTCCATATAATTGAAAGCAGGACAGAGCTTGAAGCTTGTACAGTTCAATGTGATGACATGTTACAAAAGCTCAAAAAAAAAAAAAAAAAAACCAGCAGTTAGGTCCTTTGTGCACAAGTTTTGTATTTCACCACAAAGGTTTATAATACAAACTGACTCTGATTTAAATTGTAATGCATTATTTAAAATAAACAGCATGTCCTCCTTTGTCTTACTCTCATTGTACCTTTGTTGTAGCTGGACTCGTGGTCTGTGATTCTGAACGGCTCAGTGGAGGTGACGCACCCAGATGGCCGGACGGAAATCCTGTGCATGGGCAACAGCTTCGGTGTGTCCCCCACCATGGAGAAAGAGTACATGAAAGGGGTGATGAAGACCAAGGTGGATGACTGCCAGGTGAGTCAACCTTCCAGAATCTGCCAACAAATCACATTTTCTGCCCAAAAAAAAAAAGATTTTCACATTATATATGATTGTATAGTTTCATTCTCTAAAGAAAATGTTGCCTGTTTTTGTATTGTGACATTGCATTCTGCGATTATCAGAAGTGTGAAGAATATAGTTTGGCAAAACTATCTTATAATGTGTCAAATAAAAATATAAAATCTATATCCCTCAAAAAAAAATATATATATATATACATACAAAATAATCATTTGCATCATAACATTTTCTGTAAAATAAATAGTCTCTCTAATTGAACTTGAGAAATTATAGTTTTAATAGCAATATAAATATTTTTGCATTAAATGTATATGTATTTGTGATGCAAATAATATCTCAATGCAAATTATGTAAGGCTTTATTTTCTTCTATGCATTTTTGATCAAAATAAAAAAGGGAGAAGATTGTCTCCTATCTTTGCCCAACCTGTTTTAGCTGTTTGCAATGTCTCATTTAGTGCAGAAGTGATGTGGTCCTGCCCATTCATTAAGCATGAGAATAATAGGGGTGATTAGTGAAAATTTAGCAATAATGAAATCTTGTCTCTGTTTCAGTGTGCTGGTGTAATTATCATGGGGAAATAATTTGAAAATACTGCTGCATCTTAAAAGTGATTTTCTTTTACCTCTAGGTTTGTGTCTGCTTGCTCACTTTTGCTCTCATTTCCTCTCTGTCAGTTTGTTTGCATAGCACAGCAAGAATACTGCTGTATCCTTAACCAAGTGGAGAAAAACATGCAGAAGGTGGAAGAGGAGGGTGAGATTGTGATGGTGAAGGAACACCGTGAGCTAGACCGCACAGGCACCAGGAAAGGGCACATTGTCATCAAAGTAAGAACCCAACTCAGACCGAGTGTGACAAGTATTGTGTTTCTCACACCCATAGGTAAAGAAATGTTCAGAAATGTCTCATGATGAAAGTGTACCTCTGGGAACTTTTTAGCAAGATGTGAAATACCTACCAATAAGTACATATCACTGCAGTTTCCAACTGAAATGAACACTAGAGGCGATAAACAGTTAGCACCTGAGCATGAGCTATGATTACAGCTCCATATGTTTCACTTTCCGGATGTTACTAACTTGCTCAGTAGCTTAGCAAGCACTTAATTGGACTTAGGATGCGGAATCCTTGGTTACGAATCCCGTCAAAAACATGACTCACTATAAAAGAGCTAAAAGATATGATATCGTTTTGACATTACATTCACTTAAGTTCGTAACACCAGGTTGGTTTAGGTGTAGTGCAGATGGTTTGATATTTTAAAACGTCACTAAACAGACAATCAAAACTGTGATGATACCTACAAAAGCAACGTCACATAAAATGTACCATATGCACGTTCATCTCTTCTGGGGAAAAACTATTTTAGCGCCACCCAGTGGACATTTCACATCGAATTTGTCACGGAAAGTACATGGCGGTACGTATTTGCAATTTTCAAAAAGATCCCAGAGGTACGTTTTTATCATGAGACCAGTTTGCAGAAAATACACTTCCCAACTAGACAATTGTCATTTTTACATAAATAATTTCTCAGATAGCTCACATCGAGATTTAATAATAAATTGCAACTCTATTTTGTGGCACTTTGGCCAAAATAAATATTGTTTCGAGTGAGTTTGCGTTCTGAATTGAATCCAATGAGATGGGCCACACTGCAAAAACTGTGTTCAATAGGAAACATTGACTCGCACTCTCGATTGATGTGACATTTGCCCTGATTTACACAGAAGCATTGAACATAGCCGTTTATTGATTTCTAAACATGGAAATATGCTTAGCATAGTAAAGCCATATATGGACTGAATATCAAATGCATTTCAAGAGTCCAGTATCTTGATGATTGGAGTTCATGGAAAATTGGCCAACAGCAATGAAATTGGATTAAAAATGCACTTTTTCAGGGCACACCAGAGCGTCTTACCATGCACCTTGTAGAAGAGCACTCAGTGGTGGACCCCACCTACATCGAGGACTTCCTGCTTACCTACCGCACCTTCCTGCCAAGCCCCATGGTGGTAGGCAAGAAACTGTTGGAGTGGTTTCATGACTCCAGCCTCAGGGACAAGGTACATAAACACTCTTATGCAATCTTTTAAGTCGATCAGTGCTCAATGAGGTGAATGACTGGTAACATTATATTTCATCAGGTTACACGGGTAGTCTTGCTGTGGGTGAACAATCACTTCAACGACTTTGAGGGTGACTCTGCAATGACTCATTTTCTTGAGGAGTTTGAGTACAATCTGGACAGAGAGGTCAGTTGTCTGCAATAAAACCTTAGATATCTTGTGAGTTGACCTCAAAAATCTCATGTAATGCCTCTCTTTGAACCAGAAAATGTGTGGGCACCTAAGACTGTTAAACATAGCATGTGCTGCCAAAGCTAAGCTGCGGGTGGTGACCCTGACCAAACCCTCGAGGGAAGCACCCCTGTCTTTCACCCTGCTGGGGGGTTCAGAGAAGGGCTTTCGCATTTTCATTGACAGCGTGGAGCCAGGCAGCAAAGCTGCAGAGGCCGGCCTTAAACGAGGAGATCAGGTAATGTCACACCAGCAACGTGCACAGTCTGAAGAAGGCTACAGAAATAGTTGTATTTGTTAAACTGACACTGTAATAGCAACTTGCTGTGGCATTATCAGCAGTAATAGTTGTGGGATTGGAAGTGGGAAACATTGTGTGAAAGCATTTGTAATTGCTGTTGTCAAGCGGCGAAAGCGGTTAGTCACAGCACTGAGAGCATACCGCCTGAAATCATAAGGAAGAAGAGCAAAAACCTCATCTTATGATATTGTTTTTTATTCAGTTTGTTGTTCAAAGATAAAAGCTCACACATCTTAGCCTGTGAACTTGTTCGGTGGTCTAAATATGTCTGCCACGCCATGTCTTCCCTCCTTCACATAAGCGGAAAATGTGATTTTAGATGAATAGAGTATGACACTCTGTTTCCTTTTGCTCTTCACTCACTGTGGTACTTGGCTTATAAAGCTATCTTTCCCCCCTCCCCATGAACCACTTGAGGATTGTGATTGTTTAGAATACTAATCATCTGATACTTGGCTGTTTTGAGATTATTGACAGCCAATTAACAGATGTGGTGGTTCCCGTTGCAACATTTGACAGCTTTGACAATGAATATCTGTCTATCTGTCTGTCTGTCTATATATTAGTGCTGTCAATCAATCAAAAAAAATTACTATTTAATTACACTTTTTTTCTGCAATTAATCAGGATTAATCCTGCCTAGCATCATAGTTTTTAAATACATTTTTAGATTGAAATAATTTCACATTCAATCTTCAAATTAATGTAGAAACAACATAAAGACAGTATATTTTTAATGTTAATTTTTTTTTTTTATGGCTAAAGGGACTAAAGTAAATATAGATGAATCCTTAAAGCTACAGATATTCCATTCGAGTTTATTTGTGTACCGCTTTTCATGATCCAAATCATTGCAAAGCAGCTTTGTAGAAAATTAAAGTTTTTACATTATATTTAGTAATCAATTATCAGCAGTGACTGTCTCAAGTTGTTGTCCATATGGCAGAAATGTACGGTAAAAATCAAGCAGTTAGTTAATGTCATGTAATCAAACAGATGGTGAACACTATTAACCACAATAATTATATGTTACCATCAATTTTAGATCAGTATTAGAGAAGATAGTGCCCATATTGCTAATAATTTCATTATGTTATTGATTTCCTACTTTTTCTATTGTTCTTTGATTAATAGACATCATAGCAGCTGGGTTATTAGGTTATTTGGCTGCTATTACTTTAAGAGCAAAGTCACATTAACTCAGCATACTTTACCTCACTGAGATAATGTAATGAAGTAAAATGTTCATTGTTGTTCTGAAAAAACACAAAATGTTCTGAAAGTACTGAAATAAAACATTGTGTTTTAAGTATATTTATCAGCTGTTCCAGCTGCAATGTTTATTGAGATTTTGGATTTCCATCTTTTTTTCCCAGTTACTAGAGGTCAATGGACAAAACTTCGAAAATGTGCCGTTATCCAAAGCCAACGAGATTCTCAAAAACAACACGCACCTGTCCATTACTGTGAAAACCAATCTCTTAGGTAAGCTACACTGGCTGAAATAACCACAGCTGCACAGACTGTTATTTAGACCCAACACAAATTGCCAGTCAGCTCTTTCATCTTCAGTAAGGGACAGTGTATCTGTAGTTCATTTTGTAAGGCTGTTTGTTGCTTGAAAATGTCACATGGCATTGTCAAACTCATTGTCTCTGTGCTGTGTTCCCTGCTCTTAGTGTTTAAGGAGCTACTGGCCAGGCCTGACCAGGACCAGGAGCTAGAACAGGAGGAGGAGCCAGACAGGAAGAACGGGGCACCTCACATCCCCAAAATTGGGGACATTAAGAAAGCCAGCCGCTACTCCATCCCTGACCTGGCTGTGGATGTGGAGCAGGTCATGGGCCTTGAGAAAGCTAGTAAGAAAGCCAAGGCCAACACCGTAGGTGGCAGAAACAAGCTGAAGAAGATCTTTGACAAAACACTGACCAGTATTCTTCCACCCAAACCTTACAAGTAAGCTGAGCTTGATGCATTAAAGCTCTCTTCGTGATTTGGTTCCCTGTGGTGTATAACTCTTCTGGTTTGTACACAGTGATGTTGGTGTGGGACAGTCACAGGATGACAGTATTGTGGGGCTAAAGCAGTCAAAGCAGATCCCTCCTGCCCTTCCTGTAAGTGGAAACCTTTCATCAAGCAACCCTGACCTGCTGCAGTCACACCATCGCATACTCGACTTCAACAACCAGCCTGGTAAGACACTTAATCTGGTTTAGCAAAGTAAGACATTTTACTGCATTAACATAGATGCTGGTTCTGAAACAACAGTCTAATCATCCACTCTCATGCTAGGGTTAGCTTTAGGGGTTAAGGTTAGGCTGTGGCTTTAAGCTGGTCTTAAGGGGTGAACATCATTTTTATCAATTCTTTCATTTTCTCAGTGATTGGGTAAGCCAATAATCATTTGATCCAATAATTTTTTTTCTACTAGGTTAGAAAGCCTTTATACGAGAGAACAGACGTTGAGTCAGTAAAGCTCAGCTGAGATCTTTAAATGAATAGTTTAAAAATATTATTGCAATGTCTTACTGTGCGCTCACCTTTAGGGCATCTAATGAACATTTCACAGAAGTTTATTCTCAGTACATGCATATTTAATAAGATGCTTATGCTGTCCTGAATGTCCTCTTTCAGAAGCAGTCCCTATAAGTAAGTATTTGATCTTATCCTCTTAGAGGTTCCTCAACTACTTTCATTTTCCTAATCACAATCTTCTTCAGGGCACTTCTCTGCTCTGACATTGATTTTGCCATCTCAATTTATGTAGAACGAATTGGTACTCAATCAACCCTTAATTTATAAACACTGCATTTGGTGGGGTTCATCAAAATTCATTCGTTAAATGAATGTTGTTCAAATGAATGTTGCTTTCACACTAGAGGTTTTGTTGCAGCAAGAGATTGATTGACCTGTGCAATCAAAAATGTGCAAAAAGCTCCTGTTAATAGTTTAATGTTAAAGTCAGTAGGTTTAAGTGATGATTTAGAGATACATAAATATGTTTACATAAATAAAGGCAAATTAATTACATTGATTGTCCAAAACTGTAATTCAGATTCTGACTTAAACATAGTAAGTGTGAAAGTGACAGTTCAGATGTGGTGTAAAATGGGTAACGCATAAGTGGTTTCCACCTAGATGAAGACTATATTATTGGGTGTTGGTTAATAAAAGGGTTAAGTATGTGGGTTTAAGCCATTCCTATGTTCTTTAGACATGTCAGACCAGGTATTGAGAGTGTTCAAGGCAGACCAGCAAAGTCGGTACATCATGATTGGGAAGGACACCACAGCAAAAGAAGTCGTAGCTCAGGCCATCCGAGAGTTTGCCTTGACCGCTGCTCCTGAAGCATATTCGTTGTGTGAAGTGTCAGTCACTCCTGAGGGTGTCATCAAGCAGCGGCGACTCCCAGAGCAACTCTCCAAACTGGCTGACAGGATCCAGCTGAGTGGCAGGTGCTGCCTTAGAGCCCTTGTGGCCATTTTGTTCAATTTTCTGTAGTATAATGGTGTCAGATCGCACAGAATATCCGTTGACCTCTCGTTTAACATGTAGGTACTACCTGAAAAGCAACATGGAGACAGAGACACTGTGCTCGGATGAAGATGCCCAGGAACTGCTAAGGGAGAGCCATATTAGCCTGCTGCAGCTTAGCACGGTGGAAGTGGCGACCCAGCTGTCCATGCGCGCATTTGAGCTGTTCTGTGCCATCGAGCCCACAGAGTATATTGATGACCTGTTCAAGCTGAAAACTCGCCTAACCGGACCCCCCAGCCTCAAGCTCTTTGAGGATGCTATCAATCGGGAGACCTTCTGGGTTGCCACAGAGGTGGTCCGTGAGCCCAACCAGCTCAAACGCATGAAGATCATCAAGCACTTCATAAAGATCGCACTGCATTGCCGCGAGTGCAAGAACTTCAACTCCATGTTTGCCATCATCAGGTAGAAAGAGGCTTCATTTTAAGAGGCAAAAAAAATTAAGGGTTAAATTGAAGACCTCTTAAGTGTGTTAAATTTTTTTGGAGTCCCAATTAACAATGACATTTTGTGTCTTTTCCAGTGGTCTGAACTTGGCACCGGTGTCCAGACTGAGAGGCACATGGGAGAAATTGCCCAGCAAATATGAGAAGCTGTTTAGTGATCTTCAAGATCTATTTGATCCTTCCAGGAATATGGCAAAGTACCGGAATCTTCTGAACAGCCAGAACCTGCAGCCACCCATCATCCCACTGTTCCCTGTAATCAAGAAGGATCTCACCTTCCTGCATGAAGGTAAGACAACAGTAGGTGATGACATATATGTGTTTGTTTATTATTGAACTGTCTAGTTTTTGGTAATAACATTAAAATATATATATATATATATATATATATATATATATATATATATATATATATATATATATATATATATATATATATATATATAATTTTTTTTTTTTTTTTTTTTTTTTTTAAACAGTCTCAAAAGTCCCTAACCATCCACATTTATGTGTAGCACTTACAACTCTGCATTGCCTTCCTAAATTTGTTTCAGACTAGGATCTTTTCTGTTTAATCTTCTAGGCCATTGCACTGTACAAGCAAAAACCAAAATCCAGAATGGTGATTGACAAGTTGATTAATTTCATCTGGCAGCACAAAGCTCTGTAAAGATCCTTGCACACTGAGTTCACAGAAATTGGTGGGCTTCTTTTTAATACATGGCTCTAGAATCACTGGGAGAGCATCCAACTGAGCCACTGACATCCTGAAGTAAACTTTGAATCACTAGTGATAATCCCTATATCTCAGGATTGGATGGATCCAATATTTCCTTTCTTTTTCTATTTTAAGAAGAGAGAGGACAACCAAATCATCCTCACCTTAAGAAGACTTCATTTTGTATTGTTTTGCTAATTTTTTAGCAACGCATATGCATTGGACTCAGTGTGCAAGGTTCCTGTTCGTGACAAATGTTTAGGTTGACGATATAAAAAAACACATACAAATATTTCTGACTCCATGTGCAAGGACCTTAACTGTTTATGCGGTGCATTTAATGCAAGGTTTGTGCCTTTAAGGCACCGTTGCAAAAACTGTCCATTTTGAGAGTGTGAAATATGATCATGACAAAAAAAAAAATATATATATATATATATATAAATATATGATATGAGCCTTTTCTTTATTGTCCACCCTAGGAAATGACTCGAAGGTGGACGGTTTGGTGAACTTTGAGAAACTGCGGATGATTGCTAAAGAGATCAGACATGTAGGCCGAATGGCAGCTGTAAACATGGACCCTGCTCTGATGTTCAGAACCAGGCGAGTGCCTTTCTGTTCTGACTGCTACAATGACTTCTTTGCCCTTCTTTCTGGCTTGACTCTTCGCACCACTGAGTAGCTTTTAGTGCCCACTCACTGCGATGTGTACAGCTCTCACCACACGCTTCTACACACAGGCCTTTTCCGAAGGTTTTTTGATATGTTGAAGTAATGTTTACGTACAAGACAGTTAAACCATTTTGTATGTTACTCTCTGTCTGCATTATTATCAGATAAGTTAGTGTCTCTCTTTTGGTCTCTGGTGCACCTTACCTTGGTACCCTTGGTCTGTTTCTCCTCATCTAAGTGTGTCTCCCTCTCTTTCTCTCATGGGCTATCTCTCTCCCCCATTTCTCTCTATGTCCACCCTCTCTGCCCCACGCTTCACTATTCATGGCTCTCCCTTATAGGAAGAAGAAATGGAGGAGTTTAGGGTAAGTATGGTGAACTCTCACCTTTGACCTCACGTGTCCCCCTTCCTTTAATTTGGGCTGGCTCCTCACCATCCATTATTTGTATTTTTCTGGTTCATTTGAGAATGCTTCTGCTCTGACGGATCCCATCCAAGCATTTGACCGCCATCACTTTTGCTAATCAGGGTCATTGAAAACACTCACCTCATTCTAAAATACATCCCAATGTTTCTGTTGTATAATTACCATAGATTTTTTAATGTTTCACAAACATGACCCCTCTAGTGTGCATGAATTTATTTACAGTTGTTTGGTTCCTGCTCATTTATTCATTTGATACCCCATGATCCATTTTTAGCAAAAGTGATTTAACGTGCCCCTTCCAGCTGAACTACTTACAATAGTTGCACGCTTTTTAAGTATTTGCTGTTTTTTTTTCTTTATATTAAAAAATTGTGATTAATGGTATGTGTAAATTCAAACATAACCTTGTGTAAGATTTTATAAACCTACTATGCACAGTTCACCTTTAAACATAAAATAAATGGTTAAAAAAAACTATAGTTAAAGAAAAAACATGACCAAAAATAATAGCATACAAAAATGATCTGTTATTTTATCCCAAAACTCATGCAAAGTTTAAGCACTCTACTTCTGTTGTTTTATTTAACATCCAGTTTTTATTTAACTGCCTGATTGGCTGAGATTTTAAATGCATGGAATGTTTGGAAGCTGCAAGGAATGCAACTTACTGCATGTCAAAAAAAAATGCAACCAATCCTGCATCAGCACACTACCCACTTTTAAAGTCAGCCCTCATCTTTAACGATAATATTTGTGTGCGTTTAGGTCACTCAGCCAGGGGAGTGCCAATGCGGCCGTCCTGGATGTAACCCAGACGGGCGGGCACAAGAAGCGGGTCAGACGGAGTTCCTTCCTCAATGCCAAGAAGCTGTATGAGGATGCACAGATGGCACGCAAGGTCAAACAATACCTGTCCAACCTCACCCTTGAAACGAATGAGGAGAGCTTGCAGACACTCTCAATTCAGTGTGAGCCTTCAGTCAACACATGTGAGTAGCATGCAAGCACCCACATGTTTAGTTGAATATGTTTAGTTGAATATGTATTTGTCTTGTATATATCATCACAGTGCCGAAGAGTTCCGGGGACAGGAAAAGACCCGACACATCGCCTGTAGTTGCACGGGCCGCCGCTCACCAGCGCCAGCAGCTTCAGAAAGCCAACCAGGGGCTTCAAGTGCCTGCCGTAGCCCTTTACCCATCACGCAAGAAAGTGCCAGTCAAAGACTTGCCACCATTTGGTAAGATCACCACATTGATTTAGCATAAACATGATCAGCTACTACATTATATGTTACTGGTGCTCATAAGGATCTTACTGTATTTTCACAGGCACAAGCTCACCACAGTCTCTGAAGAAGATACTGTCCCTTTCAGAGGAGGCAGGAGAGAGACACAGGAAACAGACAGAGGATAATGTGTCCAACAATTCCTCACAACTGTCATCTCCTCCTACTTCTCCTCACAGCTCACCTAAGAAAGGTAAGCATACTCCGAAGACACACTCACTGGGGCACATTTAAATGTTTCTCCAACCTCTGTTCTTTGCACACTCGATTTGCTCTCTAAAATTAACTTATCAGTAAAGGGTGGAATCAGAGCCTTAGCATGAAGTGAACTATATTGTCAGACAGCTGCTCTGTTATCTAGCGCCCCCTAGTGCCAACATGTTTTCATGGCTGATTTTATGTGTTGAGACTGCCATCTAGTGGTAAAAATATCACACTTGGGAAATGAAATATCCTGACAAGGTTTACATGTGTTTTTTCCAAAACATTTTAGAACACTGCTTGTCTCTTTTTTCATTACTGTAACACTGGTTAGTGTCTACACCAACTGCTAAAGTCCGTCTACACTAGACGCGACAAAAAGACCATTTTGTGTCAATATGTCATAAATATAATGTAGCAGCAGTTTTCTTTCTGGGATTTGTCGTGCCATGTTCGGTGTAGACGACAGCACTGATTATAATGAGTTCTATACACTGATCTATATTGGTTCTATAGTATTCTGCCGCGCCGCTGGCGTCCAGTGTACACACGATGTAAAGATACAAAGCTCCACTTTCCATATCTACTTTTACATTTGCATCACATAACATTTCTGTCTCTCATCATTCACGTGTTTTACCCTGTATTCAGCCATTGCATCTATAAGAAGCCACAGTATGAAGGGGTTTTCCTCCTCTTGTAGAAAATCACCAACAGGTAACAGGTCCTGGATGCAGATTAAAGCTGAGAGAGTTCACACAAGCATCATTATTGCTGTGTCTCAAGATTTAGTGAGCTGCCCACTCAAACATCATTTAGAGTATATCACCATTCAAAAACTTGGGGTTGGTAAGGTTTTGGAATTTTTTTTAAGTCTTATGTTCAACAAGGGGCAGATTTATCTGATTAAAAAAAAAAAGTATATACATTTACAGAACCCAAAACATTTCATCCCTTTGTGGTATTGGTTGCTTTCATAGTATTTCTTGTTTACAGTTATATATTTCCATCCCTTGATTAAACCCTTTAGTATTAATATTAAATGTTATTTTTGTGTTTTGTTTTACATTGTTAGTTGGAGGTTCCACAAATTATTTTATACATTTCTAAATATCAGAAGTGCTGACATTTGGGTGAACTCTCTCACCAAGTCTAGACAGTGTTTTGCTCCTGTTGTAGCTGGCAGAGGCAAGCTAGTAGCTGTGTGTGTGTGTGTGTGTGTGTGTGTGTGTGTGTGTGTGTGTGTGTGTGTGTGTGTGTGTGTGTGTGTGTGTGTGTGTGTGTGTGTGTGTGTGTGTTACTGAAGCAACTGCCTGGTTTTGATTAGCTAATCTAAGAAAGGGGTGACTCTATTGTTTCGAGTTGAACCTCTGAAACCCTGGATACAACCTCTTATTTATTGCACTTATTATTGTATTGTCAATTTAATCATGATGTAAACAATAAGGCTTATCATCCATAAGTAGATGCAGGCATACAGTGTGAGCACTGACATAATATCTCACAGATATTCAATAGCTCTGTTCCAAAATCTTGTATGCTGCATTTTAAGACTGCATTTTAATCCTTCAAAGTCAAGGCATTCCATAATGCACTGTGACAAGTTCAGTAAAAACAAAAAAACAAAAACAAATTTGTTATAAATATATTTCTGTTTTATTCAGAAGTCGAAAGTAACTCTACAATAGTTGGTTGGCAGCAAAGTAGCTCCATATATTCTGGAACAAAATATTTTAGGTAGAAAGTGGCAATTATAGAATGGGGTACTGCAGGGCTCTGTATTAAGGCCAAACCATTTTCTGATCATGTCATTCTGTGTACTCATGTGCCAGGTTATGGAAGAGCAGGTGACTACCTGTCGGACTCTGGCCACAGTGAGATCTCCTCACGCTCCAGTCTGGTGAGCACCTCCTCCCTGGATATGGGACCAGATGACCGCAGGCATCGATATGGAGTAATAGCTGGGGAGGCTCATGGCAGTAGCCACCGGCTAGAACGCAGGGCTACTGCTGATCCCGACCAGTACAGCTTGGGGTAAGCACTTCTCATTACCTTCAACTTACAACTTTCAACTAGTTGTATTGTTGCCTAAATCACTAGTCAGTTATTTGGTCTAAAGACGCCCTGGGTCAGTTATGTTGGTTTTGGGCTCATCTGACCCCAGTCGAATATGTACTAACATAATACACATTCTTGTGTTTAAAAGCAGATAGTCAGAGTACATTAGAATGATTATAGGTTTCTTGAGAAATATGAAACCATTTTTTTTTTAAACGGGGCACTCAAAAATAAAGCATTCTATTAAACAAATAGCAAGTCTATATTAAGTTACAGTACCATTGTTTACCATCATGGCCTAGTCCTGCCAATGCAGAGTAAAAATTAAACCCTTCTGGATTCTTCTACCCTTTCTTCTTTCAGGTCCTACTCATCAATGCAGGACTGCCGGGGTCTGTATGCGGGCGCCACTGTGCTGTCTTCCCCCAGTTCAGAGGAGCTTACCCAGGACCAAGGTGACCGGGTGTCTCTCGATGCTGCTGATTCTGGTCGTGGCAGCTGGACCTCATGTTCCAGCGGCTCCCATGACAACATTCAGACCATGCAGCAGGGGCGTAGCTGGGAGGCACTTGCAGAGGGTGCAGGGCTTTGGGGAAGCAGAGGAAGCTGGGCGTCTGCCTGCTCCTCTTCGTCCTCTGTGGCATGTTGGGGTGAGGACTCTGAGGGAGACACAGGCACCATCAAGCGGAGAGGAGGGAGGGATGTGACCACAGACCCAGAGACCAGCAGCATCACCTCCACTGGTTCAGAAGAGTCCAGACAGCATAGTCGACGCCCCTCACCCATCACTGCAGGCAACACCAAAGCTGTGATCAGTAAGAGTCGCCACATTAACCAAGGGATAGTTCACCCAAAAATGATTATTTTGATATTTACTTAACCTCATATTGATCGATTGCAATATATTCTCTTATTTTTTACATATACCATATTTTCCAGACTATAATTCACACTTTTTTTCATAGTATGGCTGGTCCTGCGACTTATAGTCAGGTGCGACTTATTTATCAAAATTAATTTGACATGAACCAAGAGAAATGAACCAAGAGAAAACATTGCGGTCTACAGCTGCGAGAGAGCGCTCAGGGCTGAAGACTGTAATGTTTTCTCTTGGTTCTTGATTCTAAATAAATGCAACTTATAGTCCAGTGTGACTTATATATGTTTTTTTCCTCATCTTGACGTATTTTTGGACTTCTACTCAGGTGCGACTTATAGTCCGAAAACGGTAACTCAAAAATTAGAAGCATCAAATAGCTTTTTCATTAAGCATCATTTAAAAGTTACCATTTCTGCTAGTTTCATAATAGGCAAAAAAAACGTACAATACTTTTCATTGAGGAACATTTTGTTATTAAGCTGTTATTTACTGAAAGTTTCGCCTTATGATACTTTTTGGTGATCATGTGAGGTTGGACATCAAACTGTCTGGTGCTTAGTACTCAAAAGTTGGGTAAAGATTTTGATTTTGGGGTAACACTTTTAAATGAAAATGTTGCATCAATTACTCACCCTGATGTTGTTTCGAATTCGAAGACCTTTTTCATCTTCTGAACACAAAGAAAGATATTTTTGATGAAATCCGAGAGCTTTCTGGCCATGCCTAGACAGCAAGGCATATGCAAGTGATGCTGTTGACATAGAACACTGCGCCTTGTTTACATGCAAAGGAATGCACACGCATGGTAATCTCGTTAATGGCGGTGGACAGTCCCGTGAAAGAAGAAATTGCTGAATAAAGACATATTTGTCATTTTTTTTTTGCACACCAACAAGTGTTCTCGTAAGTACATAAAATTAAGTTTGAACCACTGATGTCACATGGACTATTTTAACAATGTCCTCACTATGTTTCTGTATCTTGACAGTGGTGGTAACCTTGCTGTCTATGGAGTGTCAAAAAAGCTCTCTGATTTCCTCAAAAATATTGTAATTTGTGTTACGAAGATGAACTAAGTTCTTTTGGGTTTAGAATGATGTAAGGGTGAGTAATTAATGACAGAATTTAGAATTTTGGGTGAACTATCCCTTTAAGAGTAACTACACCAAGTTATATTTCCTAACCTATCTGCTGTGTTTACACTTTTCAAATGTTGAAGTCATGATTCTTGCATGAAAAACACATTCACAACGATTTAACTAACATTTGAAAATGAACCATAGAGTAGAAACGAACACTTCAAGGTGGAATAACACAACAAACTACCTACAAGTGATCCTTCCTGATCTAGTGCATGTTTGCATGTGTCCGTCCACTTGTGTGAGAAGTGTTACGGATATTAAACGGATCTTTGGTGTCCGTCTACTTCCTCAGCACGGAAGGACGGTCGTTACCGGGATCCTCCTCCCACACCGCCCGGCTACACGGCACTGAGTATCACAGACGTAACTGAGGGTACGGCTCACTCGGGCAGGAGACCACCAGACTACACCACCGCCTTGCAGCGCTCCCGTCTTGTCACACATTCCCCCGACTCCCACCACCCCCCAGCTGCGGGAAAACCCACCCATTCGCTGGACCCCCGTGGCCGAGACGAGGAGGAGCCAGAGGAGGTGGAAGAGGAGGGTGAGTGCTTGTCTCCCAAACTCAGAGCTCAAAGGAGGAGAGGTCCACACACAGCAGTTCCCCCCAGGCCATGAGTTACATACACCACCCCAACAGGAAGGTAAAACATCCCAAACTCCAGTTACTTCCACACTCACACACTCCACGCACACTCACGTACACCAGTCATGGTCTCTGCATGCCAGGAGGACAGCTCCTTCACCTGCCCGCCATCACCAACCACCAACGCATCTCACACAGTGCATGTGCCGCCACAGAGACAGCCTGCCCCCCGTCGACGTGGCAACATCCCAGTCATTGCTCCCTGCTCTGCAGTGTGTATTGGCTCTCACCCATCAGTGCTCACAGGAAAATCACTAGATCTGCCATCATAAATGCTTGAACACCTGATAGAGCCTGAAGTTGTGTTTGTGTTGTCAGGTAGCAGGTAAAATAGCGTTAGTACTTATCAGCACATAGTTCCTGACTTGGGGAATTGTCATTTTATTAATGTTCACAGAAGTAGTCTTTCTTGTCTTGTCATGTTTGTCTGTGGTACGGTAAGGCCAGAGCATATTTTATTCCTTATTATATTTAGCGGTAAGCCTGTGACTTTGTTCCAAACCCGAGTGCATTTCCTACCCTAGGCAGCATTTTTAAGGCGTCAAAAATACAACAACTACGCTGCCTTGCTTATTGTGTTTTGTTTTTTAATGTAGTGTATATATTATATAGTAAATTTATATTTAGATTTAAATACAGTTGAAGTCAAAAGTTTACATACACCTTGCAGAATCTCCAAAATGTTTATTATTTTACCAAAATAAGAGGGATCATGCAAAATGCATGTTATTGTTTAGTATATGAACAAGATATTTCACATAAAAGATGTTTGATTCTTTATACTTTATAGTTGTTCATGAGTCCCTTGTTTGTCCTGAACAGTAAAACTGCCTGCTGTTCTTCAGAAAAAACCTTCAGGTCCCACAAATGATCTGAACCATTTCCAACTATGATTTTAAGATCCATCTTTTCACACCCAGGACAAGGGACTCATATGCAACTATTACAACTATTATTAAAAATAAATATTTATAATCTAAATTCTCTCTCTCTCTCTCTCTCTCTCGATATATATACATACATACATACATATAGGCGCAAAACACATATAGAATCAACGCTTCGCTCCAAACTATGGCATCTAAAACAGAATTTTATATAGTTCTATTGTTTAACAGTTATGGTTAGTCACTTGTTAGTGATGTGAGTAACAAGTTGCTGCATATGAAACATTTCGTATCAGTGACCATTTCATTTAGGATACTATTTTCACACAGCCCCAGTTCCAGTCTACCTGCCATGATGGTAATTTTTTTTTTTTTTTTTTTAAATGTAGCATTGCATTATTTGGTTCCAAACAGTGACAACTGCTTGCTGGGATAAGACTTTATTCCAATTTTCTTTTACTTCCAAAATGTAATATGCACAAAACTGCACTTGCATCTGCTTACTGAAAATGCTGCAAAGGTTTGTGATGCCAAAGGCCGTTTCTGCTGAGACTATGAGCAATGAGATATACAGAGTATCAGTAACAGTTCACTTTCACATATCACTCGGGTTTGGATCAGAGCCTGTGTGTTTAGGTGATTATATTCGTGATGCTCACAGAGATTCTCTTTTCTTCCTCCAGAGGATGAACAGGTGTCTGCTGTTTGAAAAGGGGGCGACACTGGCTGCACTGCTGCATTAACTGATGGCCCATATGGGGCATTCACGGGTCCGACAGACAGACCATCCAGTCTACATTTTGACGGCACTGCCTCTCTCCCTCCTCAATGATGAATTCATCTCCCTGCCCTGCCTTAATGCATCATGGGGGGTTTAACGCCCTGCATGCTAAGAAATACTGTGAAGAAAGAAGGTGTGCAAAAAAATAACTTATTTGGCACTTTGGAGAATGGAAAAATGTACTGAACTGAAACTCGAACGAAGCGCTTTAACATTCATACACACACACAAACACTCACACACACAAAAAACTACTGTTAACGGTTATCTTTAAACATTTCCTTCTGCTTAAAGGACACATGCACGTTAGTAGTTCCCCTCAGCACTTTTTAACTGTTTTTAAGGGGTAAAATGATCCACACAATCAACATTTCAGCCACTGGATTCTGGACATGCAGTTTGGGTGCCACAGAAGGCTTGACTATAACTTAACTCCACTCCTTTTCCCTTCAGTCCTCACGAAAACACGCATATCTGTGTGGTTCAATATAGCAGTATTATATTTGCAGGAGCACCACTTGAAGGACATCTCTTCTGCTGGATGACTACAAATGGAGTTCACTTTGACTCCTGACATACGTAGCACACCGATTTAATACGGAAGGCGCTTTGTGAGAGGAAATGATGCTAAGTGAAGCCTTAGTGAGTGATTTTATTGTTTTTTTTTAAGCTGCAGTGGGTTTGAGAGCTGTAAGAAAACATCAAGTTTGGTCAAAGGCCTCATAAAAAAAACATGAAATTACATAAATTTACATCTGTTGGTAATCGAAGAGACAAAGTCCATAAAAGTGAATCAGTTCTGCTGCAAGAAGCTTTTAGTGATGAAGAGGAAGTGTACATGCTCATCTTTGATATGACGCAGGTGGTTTTATCAGTTCAGTGCCTCTCCAGCTTCAAAAGCATTTGTTGTGGCACAACTTCAAGCCCTCTATTGGTTAAAGTGAGAACTGCAGGCGACTCAAGCAAATGGGGACGTTTTATTCGGGTGCTACTTTCTTCCTCTCATTCTGTGAAACTATTAAGGCGGTGTGTGAAAGATGGTGGCTTCTGTGTTATTTTTTCTTTACGGTGGATCAAGTCATGCATGTTTCTCCTGAAGCGGGCCTTGAACTAACTACCACTGCTGCACAACAGCTTTCACAATCATTCACAGGAACTGAACTGATATGTGCTTTTACACAAACCCACCCGGAGTCCACCAGTCAGAGCAGAACTGAACCGATGGGAGCACGTCACTTTTATTCTTTCATTTTAATCACTGGGTTAAGCTGATCACATTGATCAGTATAGTTAGAAACGATAGACTGAAGAAGAAAAAAGTTTGCAGTGTTTTCCACTGTACCCTGTAACATCACTACTTCAATGTTGCTTTCTCTAGTTGCTTTGTTTGTTTGTTCGTTCGTTTGTTTGTTCGTTTGTAGGTTTTTGGCTCCCACACAACTTTTTTTTTTTTTTTTTTTTTTTTTTGTAATGGTTGCGGATACAGTTGTTCACCTTCACGTTCACGTTTTGGCAAGCCAAAATAAGTCACTTGTTTTTCAAAATAAGTTGCACAAATTGTAGAAGCATAAATACAACAAGGTAAATAGTAGTAGGTAGCTGTTCTGCTACTCTGTTCGATATGTGATGTTTAGTGAGACGTGTACATTTAGCTGGTGAATATTATCTCTTTTTTGACTACTTTTACCTGTACGTCTTTTACAAAGACAATTGGTGGAGTATGTATTTGTTGTTTTGTTTTTTTGCCTTTCTTTTTTTTTTTTTTGTATTTTTAATACAATAATTGTAAATATTGGTTATATTTTTGTTGAATTGTAGAAATGTATGATGTTTATGCCTCAACATCCAGTTTATATGAAGCTGGTAATCAATAAATTCGACAAAAATCAATCAACTTATAGTTTTTAAATGCTATTATTATTATTATTATTATTATTATTATTATTATTGCTCTTCTTATGTTGATTCTGCATTAAGGATTTTGTTTTCAAACATTGTTTTAAATGGCCTTTGTCACCATCTAGTGTTTGCACAAGATAAGACATGGAAGTAACTTGAAATGTGTATCTCATACTTTTCTAACTGACAAATGTATGTTGGGGTTAATAAAAGACATCCGTATCGTATCTGCTGTTCAACACTATGTGCTTTTTCAGTGTTACTTCATAGAATTTGATGAACCAAAGTGGATAAACTGGGTCATCGATACAGTGATTACACATTTGTCCTTATTGGGCATGATGCAAAAAAACAAAATTCTTCCATTTGTGATTTCTTGTACGTCTAAATATGTTTAGTGACGAACACATGCAACAGAGATCACTCCCGGCACTTTCCGGCACTTGCGCAGACTAAGCCAGAACGTGCGCACACGTCACACACCAGGAAGCGTGAGCGCCCTCAGATCACTTGGATGTGTACAAGAGGTAAAAACGATATAAATACTGTTCGTTTTCTCACACAAACCGCTTGTTTTGTGTCTTAGGCCATCAATGTGTACTTACGATGGGGAATTGTTTAATTTGGACTTCTCTGTGCATACTCTTTGAGGTGACCATAGACCTGCATTATATGAGTGACAGACCAGAACGATTCGACCTAAAAATATAAAAATGGAAACTACTGCAGAAACAAAGACACCTACATCTTGGATGCCCTTGAGGTAAGCTAAAACATACCATAATTTAATCTAAAAGATAATTATCCCTTTAAGCTTTCTGTTTTTTCATCAGAAAATATTTGAATTATTTGGTTAGCATTGCATCATTTAAATACATCAATGATGAATGAGTGATTCTTTAACCTAATAATCTAGATGTGCACTTTCTGAAAGAAATTCCTGAAGGTTTAAAAAAAATTACAACTTTGGTTCTGTGTAAATAAAATTCTGCACAAGAGCTGCTCTGGGTTTATCATGTCAATGTTTAATTATAGGATATAAATAGAAACGTGCTAATTAAATTGTCATGAAACAAACTGGATTAACAGTAGACCTCATGTCCTTCTCTTAGAAAATGTGACCCTGGACCACAAAACCAGTCTGTGATGAGTGGGACGGGGCCGAGAGCTGTGGGAACTGAACGAAGGCAGGTAGAGTAGGTTGAAGAGGAGCGACACCTGCACCACTCACCGGTCTCTAGTCCCATGGATTACAATGTATTTTATTAAATTAAATTAGTTAATTTTACTCAACTAAGTTTGTTCCACTTAACAAAAAGTTATACTGAATGAACCCAACAATTGCTTAATCTTAAGCAGAACTCAAATTCAATGTATTACAGCAGATTTCTAGTTCTCAGCATGCATTGCTTCTGCTTCTGTAAAGAGAGTTGTTGAGAATGTTGAAATGTTGTTTTCACACAAATGTAAGCATTCTTACTTAATATTATGCTAAAGATATGGTAGTGTTTTTTTATGTCAGTAATAATCTAAATAATGCTTAAGATCTATCTTGATGTGTATGTTAATTGTAATAAAAGAAACAACTAAGAATATGTTTTATTATTATTAATAATAATATTATTATTTATCATTATATAGAAAGCAGAAAACACAGGAAAATGAAGATTCATGGCTGAATATAACGTTTCATGAGAGCATCTGGAGCTGCATTATTTTTTTTATTTTTTGTCTCTGTAGTACTTGAAAGTCAGAAGAGGCTGAAGCACAAAACCCATGATTGACCAGAACATAATGAATTACCCAGAAAAACCAAACTTAATGCTAGTTGTTTTATTGAGTTACAGAAAGAAAGATGTTGAACATTGAGGCAACATGCCATAAAGCAAAACTGCAAGTGAACTTATAATCAGTGAATACAATGCATTTGCACTGTATTAAACATGTTTTATGCATGCAATTTCTGATTTAACATGGGCATTTAAGGGAACAGATTCAAATAGCAACGGCACAAACAAATGGTAGCTCTACTGTACACTTTCTGTCATTCCAATTCCCTTCAGCTGTTGTGAGAAAGAAAAATACAAAATATTAAACCGGCATCATTAATGCTTGTATTTAGAAAGACAGATTAAGAATGCCTAGCCTGTAACGTAAACACTGGAAGTGAGGGGAGAGAATATACTCTCAAAATAAAAGGTACAAAAGCTGTCACCAGGGCGGTACTTTCCAAAGGTACACCTTTGTACCCTATTATTAATATGATGCATATTAGTACTATAAAGGTACACATTAATACTAGCAACTTTTTAAAGGCCACCACCCCAGTGATAACATTTGTACATTTTTACTGAGAGTGTATAATGTCTTTATTAATTGTTACTGTTTATAGAGGGTTTAACAAATTCCAACACTGAAGACATCAAATGACATTCGAATCATTCAAAACAATTACCTCCATAGTTTGTCTCCATACAATGCTCATCATATTTGTTGTTAGGTTCTCCCGAGTTCCAAGCATGGAAATTCATTTTGGACCCATCACTCCAGAACCACGTCCCCTCCTGTTTACAGAAGAGCACAAGGATCACTGTGTTTAGGACCTCCTGGCATTATGTGCATGTGTAAAATGAAGAAATCAAAAACAAAAAATAAAAACTCTATATCTCGCAGATGCTACTTGCACACCCCTGTGTAAATGTAAATGTTCACTTGTAAGCAGTGCTGATTTAAACAGTAAAGTGTAAAGCACAAACAATGAAAGTGACAAAATAAGTAAATAAATAAAATAACATACTGAAACCGCATCATAGCCTCCTATCCAGAATGCTTTTGAACTTGACACCAATAGCTTTAGGAAGGCTTGCTCCTTGAAACTGTGTACAGAAGCAAGGTTTCCACCACTGTTCAAGCACCTCACCTGAGGAGAATATGAGATAAGGAGAAGGTTAATAAGTCTTTAAGAAATTACAGTAAATACCAGGCTTATTTTCTGTCAGTTCTTGCTGAATATACCTACCTCTGCATCCTTCCAGGACTTTGGACCATTAAATGCCTTGAAGCATCTGTTTCCATGTCGACTCCACCCAGTTTCACAAGCTGTTACATGGAGATTTGGTTTGTATTATTGTCTGTGTATGTTTTCTTAAATTAATTTCATTATATCTATTATATATAAGGTGAGCTCAGGTAAAGTGGGCCACTTTGGTAAAACGTGTAACAAAGATACCTAGAATTTTTTTTTTTTTTTTTTTTTTTTACTTTTGTTCATGCTTCATCATCAACATTTGTTGGAAATTAGTTGAGCTCTGAGACAAACTAAACTGAACATTTTATAAAAAGTGTTCTATGATAAAACATTGAAGGTATTTATGGATGTTCAGAATGAATGATGTATCTCACCTGAAGCATTCAGAGCAAAGAGTAGACCGAGAGACACATAAACAATCCAGACCGCCATTGCTTCTCACTGAAATCAGCAAGGAATACTGCACACCTGAACAAAAAATGTCAGACAAGACACATATTTAAATGAATGAATAAAAAAAATCTAAATATAATTTGAATCCTATTGTAAAAATTTTAATTGATGTATTAATTTAGTGACACTAACAGATAATTTGCTGTGTTCATCTGTTTCAAAGCAGAGGTGTAAATTTTTTTTATATATGGCAGATGAACATGTTTAAACATACTTTCAGCTGAATCATTTATCAGTGGATCATCAAGGTTACACATCCTATACCCAATACTGCAATCCTATGTTGCAGAACATTGCACAATGAAAGTCTTGAAATAAAGCCCAAAATATGAATTATATAAATTTGCTTGCATTAAAAGGGTTATTTTTCATGTAAATTTTGCAAGTTCTTTGGTCTCCATAATAATAACCATGGTTATTGAACTCCAGTCAAATTCGCATTAGAGGGACTAAATATCAATTATTGGGGTCACTTCAACCCACGGACATAAAAAGCAACCGCGACAGAAGTGTTAAAGTAGCCCAATTTTGCGGGAAATCTGTGGACTTGGCAACGCTGTTGCTTTTTGAGTTTTCGCGTCGGTGCTGCTTGCATCTCAAAACCAATAAAATCCCTCCATTCCATTCGGAAGGGTTCATCCCTATGATCTAATGCCTTCAAATGGTTTACCCTTTGGAGCGAGAGCTTCGAAGGGTTGAAGGGTGTAGGGAACCAAACAACTGTTGAGATTGCGGGGGCCTCCCCCCCTCAGCCGTGGACCCCTATGATCATCACCACCTTTCACCCCAGTAGCGACGGCACTACATGCCATATTACATTTTTCTGGTTAACCACTGTGCCAACCACCCCCGCCCTTTTTAAAGGGGACATGATGTGATTACATTTTTTCTTTCTCTTTGGAGTGTTACAAGCTCTTGGTGCATAAACAAGATCTTTAAAGTTGCAAAGACTAAAGTCTAAAATCCAAAGGGATAGTCTTTATAAAAGATAAGACTTGTCTATGCCCTCCTAAAAACTAATTTAAACACGCCCCCACATGTCTACATCACTATGTGGAAAGATTTGCATTACGCCACCCAAATGTTCACACAAAGAAAGAGGGCGTAACTTTTATTCTCTCTGTATTATTGTTGTTGGCACAATGTTGTGGCTGAGGCCAGCCTAGAACCTAAACTTAAACCTTGCCAATTTAAACATTCAAAAGAGTTTAAACCATTCAAACAAACAAACGGTAAAGCTGAACTGAGTAGCTGGTTACTCGCACGCTGTGTTCGGTGTGCACGCAGTGAGCCGCTGTTCTGTTGATTTGTCCTACGCTGTCAGATTTTCCTACCTCCCACTAAAACAGTGGGTAGTACAATTCCACAACGAAAAATGCTACTGTAAAGTTATGGTTTATTAATGTCTACACCTACCACAACCCTAATCATACCCTTACAGAACTGCAAATACAGTAATTATGTGTTATATTCGCGGTTGTAGCTAGAAGGGATACAGCTACAGGAAACCAACAGTAAATATTATTTTCTACCAATTAGATTGCGTTTTTATTAAAGTCTACACCTACTCCAACCCTAAACCTACCCTTACAGTAATGCAGATACATTAAATATCGTTGTTTAACATGAGACAAAGGACGCGATATTGATGTGCGTGCGCGCAGTAAACCCTGGCAGGGTAGGATAAAATGTCAGGACACCGCGTCTCACAGACAGCAACACTGAACCAAGCTCTCCTTCAGGATGTTTGTGTCATCCTGCACCTGAATGAACAAAAACAAATCGCAGTTTAAACAAACAGAAAAGGATGTGAAAGAGCCCAATTCATTCTGGAGTTAAGGGCGCATGCAGGAGGTGTCTCAAAGTGCTTAAACACCAAATCTGACTCTTCTGGCTCTTGTACCAACAAATGCATACAAAATAGAACAGTTGAGAAAGAAATCGGGGTTCTAACTGACCCTCTGATGTCACGTAGACTACTTTGAGGATGTTTTTATTACCTTCCTGGACATGGACTGTATACCGTACATACGTTTTTGATGGAGGGTCAGAAAGCTCTCTGACTAAACCTAAAATATCTTAAACTGTGTTCTGAGGATGAACGGAGGTCTCACGGGTTTGGAACGACATGAGGGTGAGTTATTAATGACATAATTTTAATATTTGGGTTAACTAACCCTTTAAGTGTTTCTTTCTTTAATTGCTAATGCAACCTTTTCAAACCACAGACTGAACAAAATTAGTGTTTAATCAGACAGTTTAACTCTGAGTTCTTGTCATATTTTATTACCAATTTCTAATCTATAACAAATAAACTGTGATAATCTGAGAAATGTTGAAGTTGTCTGAATACATTTTGTTTTGACTGTGTATTTTATTTTACAGTGGAAAAAAAACGTGTAAATACCACAAATAAATAAATAGAACAAACATACAGTACAAATTAAACAATTTCAAACAGGGCCCACTGGTACAACCTGCACAGGGCCCCTCTAACCCCAGCTACGGCCCTGATGGCACGTCATGTCAAAAAGGTTGCCGACCCCTGATCTAAAACAATTCCTGAATGCCTTATACTGGAATGGAGTAAATATTACAACTTTAAGTCTCTCCTGTTGCATAGACCATTTCTGCAAAGAAGTCCTCGCTGTCTATTTCTGCATGAGCATCTTCTGAATAAGAGCAAGAATGTAAATGGACACATTTTCTTGCTTTGCTCAAACATTAAAGTTTTTCCAATGCACACTATGTTGACTAACTAAGAATTTCATCATAGTTTTGTCTATTCTGTTATTCTTTTACTATTCTCAGGACATATTATATTTAATATAATTCGATCTAGCTTAGCTATTTGGCATTAGTTTGCTGTGATAAATAACTAGGTGGCGCTGTCTCTCTTTCTGTGTGTTGAGCATTAAAGTATTCTATCTTGGAACTTGTACTCGTCAAGGCCTTTCTATAGTCTGATGTGATTTACGTACTTCCTGTCTACAGACACGACTTCCTCTCCACATTTCCTCCTAAACTTCTTCAATGTTTGGACTTGGAGGTTATAACTACTTTAATTCTGTAAAAATTTAGGTTGTGCCCCATGACTTGAATGTCCTGGTCAGAGTATGCTCATTCATAAGGTCATGCAAAAATCTTTGTGCAAGGGCTTTTTTATGCTTTTACAGGGTTCAATAGCTATTGAAGTTTAATTAACTAGTGAGGCATTGTTGTTAAATATAAAGAGTTCTTATCCTTCTGAAAGGGTACCATACATTCCTTATATTCATTTCTGGACATGGCCAATATACTGTGTACACACTTTCAATGGAGGGACAGAAAGCTCTCGGACTAAGTCTAAAATATCTTAAACTGTGCTCTGAAGATGAACAGAGGTCTTATGGGTTTGGAACGACATGAGGGTGAGTCATTAATGACATAATTTTTCCTTTGTGGGTGAACTAACCCTTTATCATGGCCTATCGAGGCTTCACTTTACTCAGCCTATCGAGGCCTTTGCTCAATTTGGCCTATTGTGACCATCAGACAAATGTGACTATTGTTGTTTATAAAATTATGCCTATCATTTTCCTTCATAAATGCAGAGCACTAATTCCGAGTTCGGGTCACCATACTTGGCCATGTCACATCACTTTTTAAGGTAAATTAAGCAAATACTGGTGGTGGTGTCACACCTATTCATTACATCTACTCTTTCACCGCCTCTCATGGGCTTCCGCCATGGCTTTTAGTGGCTATCCTCTCTATGTTCTTTTGTAGCGTTGTTGTCTGTGGTTCAGGAGTGGCTTAACAAGAGGAATACGACAACTGTAGCCAGTTGTGTGGTGGCCCTTGATGCCTTGACCCCAGCCTCACTCAAATTCTTGAATTGATTTTGCTTGACAGTCCTCATAAGGCTGTGGTTCTCTCAATTGGTTGTGCATTTTTTTCTTCCAGACTCAACTTTCTGTTAACATGCTTGGATACAGCACTCTGTGAACAACAGCCAACTTCTTTGGCAATGAATGTTTGTGGCTTTCCCTCCTTGTGAATGGTGTCAATGATTGTCTTGTGGACAACTGTCAGAAAAGCAGTCTTCCTCATGATTGTGTAGCCTAGTGAACCAAACTGAGAGACCATTTTGAAGGCACAGGAAACCTTTGCAGGTGTTTTGTGTTTATTAGCTTATTGGCATGTCACCATATTCTAATTTGTTGAGATTTGTAGTGAATTGGTGGGATTTTTTTTTTATAATAAACAATTATAACTAATATAGTTAAGTAAACAGTATAAGTATACAGAAAGTATACAGAAAATTAAGCAGTTTTACTATGATAAAAATTGATTATTATTGAAGAAATTATAGAGGCTGTAGCATTTCTATCACAAAAAAAGTAGCCAAAAATGTAAGATTAAGTGGATATGTGAATTAAATGTTTGGTCAATATTAAACAAGGATTTGATCATCCTGTAAGTGTAAAAATAGCAATTACCAGGCATTTGCCACCCTTTACAGGCATTTGTAATAATACTGAATATATATATATATATATATATATATATATATATATATAAATTATTTTGTATTACATTATGTAGTTTAACAGTGTTCTTCAATGAAACCATATTGTTATTAATTAACCAAACATGATTGCCTCATTGTTTTTATATAATGCATATAATGCAATGCAATATAATGCAATTAATTCATTTTAAAGGCTGATTTAGATATATATATATATATATATATATATATATATATATATATATATATATATATATAGTGTTTGAAGCATGCGTCTAAACATGACAATGAACTTGACTTTGGCAGGCGGAAGCCTATGACGTCACAACAAAAGGGCCCCTGTAAAATATTTCACCCGCTTCTTGTCTGAAGGAGACATGAAGGAATATATAAAGCATGACAAAGGGAAACATGACTCGTTCCTCATTCTCAGGGAACCATGGTAACATTGCTCAACACTGCAAAAACACATTCAAATAGAAATCGATTTCCAGAGCGCAACCCATAATGAATTGGATAGTTTGCTAAATCTGCAATAAAATGTCATTAATACAGCTTTAACTGAGGGTGCTTTTGTTTCAGGGTGCTTAGCACCCTTTAACTCCCCCAAAGAACACGGCCTGATTTCACCCCAGACGACCAAAGAACAACAAGTTGAATGAATGAAAAAAATTGCAAGAGCAACAGGAGATTTGAAGCTTACTGCAGGCTGCAGACATGCCAAGAGATAATTTGCCTTGTGGTTGGCTGAATGTTAGTTCACTCAGATCTAAGCAACAAATCAAAGCCAAAAATGTGCAGGGGACAGAAGAATCACCTGTTTTTAACAGTGTGAAAGATGTATTCCACAGATCCCCCGCACCTGCTATGCCCCTGACTGAAACAATATTCTGGGAAAAATCCAATCCAGGCACAAGTTTTAATGTCCTTTAGCTTCAACAATGTCTTACTCTATTTTAAGCTCTCATCCAGTTTTACTTTCTACTTACTTTCAAAGGTTTTATGTTCATTGTGAAAGTTAATACTGAAGTCTCCCCATGGCCATTTTTGCTGCTGGTTACCATTTTGAGATGCTAGATTACTTATTCCACCTTGTGTTTAAAAGGGAGAGAGACCATACCATGTTAAACAAGTTGTAGAATAATAAAGTCACTTACCTAAGAAAACAAAACAACAACAACAAAAAACTTTAACCTTTAACATTAACCTCCACTGAACATTTCTGAATGAAAGAAAATGAGTCAGAGTAGATAGCTTTTCCCACTCAGTTTTGACTTTTCACATGCTGCTTCCGTTCACACACAAAGTGGCTCATTTCATAATATGGTGTATAATTCCAGCTATTGCAAGAAAATAAGTCTTTTTTAATCTTATTACATTTACATTTTACATTTATATTTATTCATTAAGAAGAAGCTTTTATCCAAAGTGACTTACAAATGAGGACAGTGGAAGCAATCAAAAACACCAAAAAGAGCAATGATATATAAGTGCTATAACAAGTCTCAGTTAGATTAACACAGTACACGTAGCATGGGCTTTTTTAAATAATATAATAAATAAAAAGAATACAGATAATAAAAATAAAAAAAACTGAATAGAGCAAGCTAGTGTTAGAGGTCTTTACACACACACACACACACACACACAATTGCATAATAAATGGAAAAAAAAATAGAATAAAAAAAGATTAGAAAGGTAGTTCGATTTTTTTTAAGAATTAGTTTAGTGAGTATTAAAGTTAGAGGGTCTAATAAAGATGGAAGAGATGTGTTTTAAGCCGATTCTTGAAGATGGCTAAGGACTCAGCTGTCCGGATTTTGTTTGGGAGGTCATTCCACCAGGAGGGAACATTTAATTTAAAAGTCTGTAAAAGTGACTTTGTGTTTCTTTGGGATGGCACAATCAAGCGACGTTCACTTGCAGAACGCAAGCTTCTAGAGGGCACATAAGTCTGAAGTAACAAATTTAGGTAAATGGGTGCAGAGCCAGTGGTAGTTCTATACACAAATATCAATGCCTTGAATTGTATGCGAGCAGCTAATGGAAGCCAGTGCAAATTGATAAACAGATGTGTGACATGTATTCTTTTTTGGCTCATTAAAAATTAATCTTGCTGCCGCGTTCTGGATTAATTGTAAAGGTTTGATAGAACTGGCTGGATCTGCCAAGAGGGCATTGCAATAGTTCAGCCTGGACAGAACAAGAGCTTGAACAAGGAGTTGTGCAGCATGTTCCGCAGATAAAGCAATGTGTTTTAGCAATGTGGTCTGAGAAAGTCAGCTGATCATCAATCATAACTCCAAGGTTTCTAGCTGTTTTTGAAGGAGTTATGGTTGAGGTGCCTAACTTGATGGTGAAATTGTAATGAAACGATGGGTTTGCTGGAATCACAAGCAGTTCTGTCTTGGCAAGGTTGAGTTGAAGGTGATGGTCCATCATCCAGCCAGAAATGTCTGTTAGACAAGCTGAGATGCGAATAGCTACCGTTGGATCATCAGGATGGAATGAGAGGTAGAGTTGAGTGTCATCAGCATAGCATTGGTATGAAAAGCCATGTTTCTGAATGAGAGAACCTAATAATGGCATGTAGAAAATACATGTTATGTTATTATTAATTAAATATAAACACTTTATTTACAGTGTTTATTTACAGATTTTTTTCAACTGTATACACAAAAAAATCATTCATTTGTCACACAATTTGCCATTTCAAGACATTGCTTTCCAAAATACTACACATATGAACTAATGGATCAAACAAGGCCATCAGGTATGCAGACTTAGGTGCTTAAAGGTCCCGTTTTACGCGCTTTTTTGAAGCTTTGATTGTGTTTACAATGTGCAATATAACATGTTTTCATGTTTCGCTTGTAAAAAAACACAGTTTCCATACCATAGGTCACTTCGATGCTGCGGTGACGTCACCACATATGGGAACACCTCCGGTGTGACGAATGTCTGAAGCCCTATACCATCCTGCCAATCCTATTGGCCAAATGGCGCATAGCACCACCCTACGCATGCGCACGCATGATATATCTGGGTGCAGCGCGCCATTTCGCTCAGATTTCATTCCTTCAGGAATAGCGAATCATCTGTGCCCTATCATCTCGCGTTCTCCAGCGATCTCTTCGAGCAGTGTTAACTCCTCTTCGCGGACGCGATGAGTTTTCGCAAATGCAAGGAGCCATGTACCAGGTACATCACGGCGGGGGACACTCATGACAGGTGCGTAGTATGTCTTGGTCTACATCACGCACAGGCGGCGCTTAGCGGCCTTTCTTCCTGTCCCCATTGTGATGGTCTGCGGCTCAGAGTACTGCGCTGTAGGGTGGAAGTATTCTCAAATGTCGCCCTCGAGTCTAACCCCCGTCAGGTCACCTCTGCGACTGCCGAGGCACCGCACGAGGCGAGGGCCAGGGGTGACACGTGCGACATGGATTTCGTGGACAGCGCAGCGCTGGAATATTCTCCACATCGCTCGCTCTCCCCTACCCTGCTGCAGAATAAAAGTTATACTGAGCCTGTCGTCTTCTCTAATGAGGATTTACTTCCCACACCGGAGGCATGCGCCGCCATCTCCTTCGGTTGTGGACGCTATGACAACGACGTTTTATCCACCGCGGCCTCGGGGTCTGAGGACTTCGCGACCGACACTAGCCCTCTTCCTTCTAGCGGACAGGAGAGACGTGTTTCTCCCTCCTACAGTGAGCTGTTGGACGTGGTTTCTCGTGCGGTGGGTAAATTGGGGCTAGACTGGGAGGTTGACAAGGCCGAGGCCCAACCTTCTTCTAAGATGGACGACCGTTTTCTAACTAGTCGGACACCTACACAGCCCCGGAGGCCTTTACCTTTTTTCCCGGACCTCCACCAGGAGGTTTCGAGGTCCTGGAAACAGCCGTTTTCGGCGCGGATCACTAATGCTGCGGCCGCGGATTTCGCCACCGTTTCTGATATGGCGAACCATGGCTACACAATGATGCCCCCGGAGGACGAGACTCTCGCTGAACACCTTGCGCCTAGTTCGGCCGCGGCATGGAAGTCTCGCCCCCTTCTTCCTTCGAAGGCGTGTCGAGTCACGTCTAGTTTGGTGGGTAAATCCTACATGGCGGCTGGTCAATCGGCTGCTTCACTCCACTCTATGGCGGTCCTTCAGGCCTACCAAGCGGAGTTATTGAAGGAATTGGATGAAGGTGAGGGCATCACACCGGAGGCAGTGAAAGAATTGCGTAGAGCAACGGATTTGGCGCTACGTGCTACCAAACATACCGCTCGTGCAGTGGGATGGGTTGTTCGGTGAGGCTGTCACGTCAGTAGTGGAGAAGTTCAGGGCAGCGAAACAGCAATCAGCCGCTTTCCGCCAGCTGATTCCCCGCAGACCCAGGGAGGTTGAACGCCGGCAAGCGCCCGCGCGTTCTCGCTCAACCTCCTCTCACCGTCAGCGAGCAGCCTCTCGAGAGGAGCCCACACCTATAGCGCCTCCTCGTAAGGACTGGGGCCCTAGGGTTTTTCCTCCGGCGCACCAGCGTCAACGAAAAAGATTGAACCTGACCTCGACGGCAAAGGCCTCTCGTTCTCGGGTACCGAATAGCAGCTCCTGATCATTTTGCTGCTTACCAGGGACTGTGCCCTCCGCTAGAGAGCGCTGTCGGACCGCTTTCGCGCATCCTACACTCTCATTGCAGTCCCCATGCTCAAACATTGACTGTCTCGCCGCAAACAGCGCCTCGAGCAGCATTGGATCGAGATGTAATGTCAGACGCTCCCTCAAACACTCTGCGCAATCCTGCTTTCGGAATTCGAGGGACGACTCAAGGACCTTACACAAACGGCCCGTTTATGACGGCTCGCGCAGCCGCCGCTTTTTCGCTAGCGGCAGAGCCCGATGTTCCATCTGTTGGCCTAATTCCTGCCGTGGACATGTTTCAGGATTATACTCAACGGGACGCAATGACTCTTGCGCATACGCTTCCCCAGTGCACGAACACCATAGGTTTTTCGTGTCTGGCCGTTTTAACGCGTATGACAGCGTTGCAGGGAGCGGAAGTTTTGAAACCGCTAATATTGTTTCGGGCCGCGTGGGAACGCTTGCCCGACATTTCTCAATGGGTGTTACGCACGATTTGTCACGGATACACCATTCAGTTTCGAAAAGGCCCGCCTCCTTTCCGTGGAATTCTTTTCACTACGGTGAAGTCTACGGAAATGGCAGTGCTGCGACAGGAAATGTCAACTCTGCTGAGCAAAGGGGCTATAGAAGAAGTACACCCCTCTCAGATGGAGACAGGTTTTTACAGCCGTTATTTCGTGGTACCGAAAAAAGACGGCGGATCACGGCCCATTCTGGATTTACGCCGTCTGAATCTTGCCCTCAGGCCGAGCAAATTCAAGATGTTGACGGTAAAATCTATTCTGTCTCAGATCCGACCAAATGATTGGTTTATTACGATTGATCTGAAGGATGCATATTTCCATATTCAGATCGTCAAGAGACACAGGAAGTTCCTCAGATTCGCTTTAGAGGGCAAAGCGTATCAGTACCGCGTTCTTCCCTTTGGCTTGGCTTTAGCACCCCGTACTTTCTCCAAATGCATGGACGCAGCTCTGGCCCCGTTGCGGCTCCAGGGCGTTCGTGTGTTGAACTATTTGGACGATTGGCTGGTGCTAGCGCAATCACAAATTTTTCAAGAAAAGTGTTTTAACTCCCTCTCAATGGATAACTTTTCTGGGAATAGATCTGGACTCTCGCGCGATGACAGCGAAGCTTTCTCTCCCGCGCGCTCAGTCGATTGCGTCATGTGTGCGGCACTTCAAAGCGGGTCGCACGGTGACAGTGAGATTGTGCCTCAGGCTCTTAGGTCTAATGGCAGCAGCATCCCCCGTGATTCATCTGGGATTGCTTCAAATGCGCCCCTTTCAGTGGTGGACGAAAAGGCGGAATATCTCACCCCGTTGTCTTCCGCATCGAACGATTTCGGTGACACGGCGGTATGTGATGTCGCTAAAATTATGGATGTCAACCGAATTTCTCCTTTCAGGAGTTCGACTGGGAATTTATGCTTTCCGAGAGACTGTCACGACGGACGCGTCTTTGACTGGTTGGGGAGCTGTGTGTCGAGGGCGCCCGGCCCACGGAGTATGGACAGCGGCTCAGGGCGGCTGGCACATAAACAGACTGGAATTACTGGCAGTTTTTCTGGCTCTCCAGTATTTCACGGATCTGCTGATCGGCCGTCATGTGCTGCTCAGATCAGACAACACAGCGTTTGTGTCTTACCTGAACCATCAAGGAGGATTTCACTCTCGCCCCCTGTGCAGGCTGGCGAGGCATGTTCTTCTGTGGTCTCGGGACAAATTTCTGTCGATCCGGGCCGTTCATGTCCCCGGACGATTGAATTTCGGAGCGGACTTGCTATCCAGACAGGCTCTGGAACAGGGAGAATGGCGATTACACCCCCAGACGGTGAATCTTTTATGGCGGATATTCGGCAAAGCGAAATTGGATTTATTCACGTCGAGCATGACTACGCATTGCCCGCTATGGTTCTCCCTACGCTCCCCATCGCCCCTGGGCGTGGATGCGTTAGCTCACAGCTGGCCCAGGACCAGTCTGTATGCTTTTCCTCCGATTCGTTTGATCCCAGCGGTATTATGCAGAATACGGCGGGACAGAGTGGAACAGCTGCTGCTGGTGGCTCCGCGATGGCACACGCAGCCGTGGTTTGCGGATCTGATCAGTCTGCTAGCGGGCTCTCCGTGGGAGATTCCCCTCAGACAGGATTTGTTATCACAAGCACAGGGGCTGATTTGGCACCCGAGGCCAGATCTGTGGAGACTGTGGGCGTGGCCACTGAGCGGAGTGCATTAGTATGTCCCGGTCTTTCTGTTGAAACCACTGAGACTATATTGAATTCTAGAGCAGCTTCTACGAGACGCTTATATGCTTTCAAGTGGAGACTGTTTACATCCTGGTGTGGCAATCATAATGTGGATCCAGTTTACTGCCCAGTGGCTTTAGTGCTGGAGTTCCTCCAGGAGCGTTTTTCGGATGGCGTTACACCAGCCACTTTAAAGGTTTACGTGGCAGCCATTTCAGCTTACCACGAATACATAGGCGGTGCCTCTGTGGGGCGTCATCCACTAGTTTCTCGTTTCATACAGGGTGCGCGACGGCTGAGGCCTTTCCGCCCTGTGCGAGTTCCTTCATGGGATTTATCCATTGTGTTGCTAGGATTATCAGGGCATCCGTTTGAGCCCTTGGAGTCCGTATCGGATAAATTCTTGACACTGAAGACACTTCTTCTCATGGCCTTATCCTCCCTCAAGAGAGTTGGGGATTTACAGGCTCTTTCTGTTTCACCCTCATGCATGGAATTTGCACCGGGCTCTGTGAAGGTGCTGCTGCGGCCCAGGCCTAACTATGTTCCTAAGGTCACATCTAACCCCTTTCGCTTTCAGCAAGTGGTCCTGGAAGCTTTTTCACCTGCTGAGGCTGGGTCAGGAGATCTAAGTCTTTGCCCTGTTAGAGCTTTGAAGACTTATGTGGATCGTACAGCCCCTTGGTGTGAATCTGACAAGCTGTTTGTCTGTTTTGGACATAAAAGTAAGGGCCATGCGGTTACAAAGCAGCGCATGTCCCATTGGCTGGTGGAGGCAATTTCTTTGGCCTATGAGGCGCGCAGACTCGCTTCGCCCTTAGGAATTAAAGCTCATTCCACTCGAGCTGTGGCTTCTTCTCAAGCTTTTCTCAGTGGATCTTCTATGGATGATATCTGTGCTGCGGCAGGATGGTCCTCACCGAGCACTTTTATCAAGTCCTACAGTCTAGATGTGAGGATGGCTCCTGGCTCCCGGGTTCTCTCCGCTTGAGCAGATGCTTCCTCGGATCTCAGTTATCAGGTACATCAGGCGTTTTGGTATATCGTTCCCATACGTGGTGACGTCACCGCAGCATCGAAGTGACCTATGATAGGGAACATCTCGGTTACGTATGTAACCTTAGTTCCCTGAATAAGGAACGAGATGCTGCGGTTCTGGCCGTTCCGTACCTTGATAATTTCTTCATCTTCAGTCATGAAATCTGAGCGAAATGGCGCGCTGCACCCAGGTATATCATGCGTGCGCATGCGTAGGGTGGTGCTATGCGCCATTTGGCCAATAGGATTGGCGGGATGGTATAGGGCTTCAGACATTCGTCACACCGGAGGTGTTCCCATACGTGGTGACGTCACCGCAGCATCTCGTTCCCTATTCAGGGAACCAAGGTTACATACGTAACCGAGATGATTTTTCACACAATTCACCTATCTGTATACTGCTGTTTTCACTGTCACAAAAACGGGCTGATGACTTCCTTGTTCTATGAAGCCTATCCTTCAGAAATACGTAACGAGTTCTGATTGGGCCAGCGGTTCCTGTGTAGTGATTCGACAGCAGCTGAGAGCAGGCTGCCCTCGTGGCAACGTGATTGGGCTAGAACGCACGTGCTGGAGATGTATTTATAGTCACAGGAGGAGCGTTTTTACTGACGAGATGCGCATGAAAACCGCATTCGTTTTTTTGCACAGCCCTAACATCTAGTTAACAAAGCTAAACAGCGTTGCCCTTTGTGTAATAAGTTACAGAAACTGTTAAACGCACCAACTTAAATAATAAAATACACTTACCGGTTGTGGTCCATAGACAACACCTTCTCCAGACAAAGAGGGAACTGCTCCATCTTTCAAGAATAATCTTTGTGCAATCCAGCATTAAACTGATTGAGATTGAGAAAGTTGTCCTCAGCAAGTTGTCCTCAGCAAAATGAGCTGCACATAGTTTTACATGTGCATTATAATTTTCGGGAACCGAGTTAAACATAAATTGTAACCATTAATCTCAAAGTACAGCGTTCCTGGGAAGCCCAAACAAAGATGATTGGACTCAGAGATGAAAAAAAAACAGCGTTTCAACAACATGGCGACAAACACAAACAGCTCTTCCTTCTTCTCCATCGGAGCGCAACAAGGCCACGCCCCCCTGTTTGTGAATTCATGTGGGCGGTGGTTAGTCAAAAAAACTGTTTTAGTGACGTTATTACTACAGGAACTAGAGGGCTGTAGTCCAAACGGGTCGTTTTTTGTAGGCGAATTGTGTTAAATCAAATATCTCGCTTGGCATTGAACTTTGAGCTTTAGAATTTTACAGATATTATTTATACTCTAACAACAACATTACACACTAACTAAAGTTTAAAACATGGAATCACGAAGAAGGGGACCTTTAACTTTAAACTCAACAATCAAGGTGTAAGTGTAACCGACGTGGTCTGCACTTCGCCGACTACTGCGTTGTGTTCTGGTGCACTGATGACAGGACACTGACTTTCCTCAAGGCACTTTATTCGGCTCACTGTTAAATTTCAAAGAGAGCAAAAATTCAGGATTCAATCCTCGAATTAGAATCAGCCTCTCTCAATCACGTAGAATGCAGACTGTTAAAAGAACGCTAAAATCCAGTATATGACCTCACATCCAATAGAGGGCGCACATACACACACACAAAAAAAAAAAACCTCTCCCAATACCTATAAAGCCACAATGACATAACTGAACAATATAGTATTTTGGTGAAATAAACTCACAAACAATAGAAAAAAAAGATAAAAGGTTCCAAAAATATATGTCATTATTTGACCTGTTACATTAGCACTATAAAAATTTTTAAAGGTGAATTTTTGTCTTCAACAGTGGTGCAGGAAGAGGAATAAGGAAAATGTTCTTTGGACACAGAGCTGTTTTGAACATGGTGGTAGCATCACAATATATGCTCCAAACACACAGAATGGGATCCATGCCAAAATAGGTCCTTATAACACAAACTGCATTTTGCACTGAAAATCAGAACAAATTCCAAATATACAGTAGTACATAAACTTGTGGAGATGAGTAAACAACACCTTAGCATCATCTCTCCATATAGCTAGGTATGGCCACTTCATCCATATCACAGTCAATGTCCTCACTTGAAAAACTGCGAAAAGCCACTTACATAAAAAAACAAACAAACAAACAAAAAAAAACATCAGACAAAACATTTTAGTGAATGAATGAAAAAAATTCAAAATTTTATTTTGATGGTATTATATATATTGTAACTGATGTATTCACTTAGTGACACTAACAAAGAATTTGCTGGGATCGCCTGTTTCAAATAGGGCTGGGACAACGCGTCAAGGTAATCGATGACGTCTACGCAAAAAAATAGGTTGACGCAAAATATGCGCATCGATTCGTCAACCTGTTTTTATTTCTCTAAAAAAGTTTGCAAAACGTTTACCTTATGTGCGCTGAATATATGCGATGGCCGGATGAACATTCTGTCCAACGTTATATAACCAATCCAGGGGTTTTTCTGCATTGATCTTTTTTTTGGCGGCTGTCAAAGCCTTATTTGATCGGTGAGTGATGTAGAATAGAATGACTGCTGTGCCTGACAGGGCGCGTACAAGAGAGAGCCTCAGCTGCGCGCGCACTCAAAGTCTTCAAACAACACAGGCGCTTCTTGCTCTCTCTCTCCCTTGTGCATATTAATCAAAATCATTAAACACAATAGAAAAAGGGCGAAACACCAAAGTTTCACGTGTGCTCGCGCACTCACAGTCTTCAAACTACACAAGCGCTGTCTTGCTCTCTCTCTCTCTCTCTCTCTCTCTCTCTCTCTCTCTCTCTCTCTCCCTCGTGCATATTAACCAAAATCATTAGACACCATAGAAAAAGGGCGGAACGCCACAGTTTCACGTGGAGCATTCAGAGATTTTATTTTTTTTCGCCATGACAGGCTGCTGGCTCCCACTGTCAATGTTTTTTTTTTTTTTTTTTTTGGAAAAACACTCTCTGTTTTAGCTTAAAGCTTCAACATGTATAAATTGTTAGTAGTCAATTAATGGGGAGATAATCAAAAGCGAATCGGTCTGAAAAAATTAATCGTTAGATTAATTGATGCATCGAAAAAATAATCGCTAAATTAATCGTTTAAAAAATAATTGTTTATCCCAGCCCTAGTTTCAAAGCAGAAGTTTGAATTTTTAAATGGTAGATGAACATGTTTACACAAACACCATCAACCTTATTATGAAAGCCTTCAGCTGAATCATTTATCAGTTGATCATCAAGGTTCCACAACACAACCAAACCTATAGTTCAAGATTACAATCCTATGTTGCAGAATGTTGCATGATAAAAGTCTTAAAATAGAGCCCAAAATATGAATTATATAAATTTGCATGCAAAAAAAGTTTTTTTTTTTCCTCAAGTTAATTTTGCAAAGTTTGCTTTGGTTTCCATAATAACCACAGTCTAAATTGTGAGATGATGTCAAAAATATTTTTCAAATTAATTTTGAAATGTTCTCTCTTTCTCCCTTGTTTTAGAGTATACTGGTGCTGATGAATAATCAAAGTAAAGACCTTTTTGTCTATTACTGATATACAGTGGCTGTGAAATAGGAAATAAGTTAAATAAATCCAGTCTAGGGACTAGTGCAGGGCTATTCAGTTAGTTTCATTTGAGGGCCAGATTATCGAATAAAAAATCTGAAGGGGTCGGGTAGGGGCGGTCATCCCTATGTATTTTTGGGGGTGGGGTATGGGGGTGCCTTAAAATAAGAAATTAAATGAAAGGCATATTCAGCTGTAAAATAATAAAATATTATTTCAAGAATAACATATTTGAAAGGTTAAAATTAGTGCCATCAATCGATTAAAAAATAACTAATCAATCACACATTTTTTTATATAATTAATTGAGATTAATTGCATATTAATATAATAATTTCACATTGAACCTCCAAATGAATGAGCAAATAACAAATATGGTATATTTTAAAAACGGTTTAATGGCATCTTTTTACCAAGTAGCCTACTGTTAAAGGGGGGGGGGGGGGGATGCTATTTCATGCATACTGAGTTTTTTACACTGTTAAAAGTTGGATTCCCATGCTAAACATGGACAAAGTTTCAAAAATTAAGTTGTACGTTTGAAGGAGTATTTTTGGAACAAGTCCGGTTTGTCACAAGTTTCGGAAAGTTTTTTTGAGTATGGGTCTGTGTGACGTTAGATGGAGCGGAATTTCCTTATATGGGTCCTAAGAGCACGTCTGCCGGAAGAGCGCGCGCTCCCATATAGCAGAGCAGAGACATTCACTGATCAGAGCGAGAGCGAAATGTCAAAAAAGAAGTGTGTTTTTTGTTACCAGTGGATGGAGTTTAATTTTACAGAGCATCAACGGAGTTGTGCAAGTGTTTTTGTTTGTTCCCTGCATTTCGAAGATGCTTGTTTTACAAACAAGGTCCAGTTTGATGCCGGATTTTTTGCGTATCGTTTATTTCTTAAGGATAATGCAGTCCCAACGAAAAAGGGTCACGATCGTGTTTTGGAACCGCAGGCAGTGAGTAAAACTGCTTCAAATATCTCTGTTGTTAACTTAGCTATCGCCGCGTAAGCACATCAAGTAAACAACATGCAATGTTGTCATCAAACTGAACTTTCCACATGTACACCTTAAAAAAAAAAAAAAAAAAAGGCGACATTAAGTGGAACTTAGTCATTTTCCAAAACCGCTAAGCAGATATATACAGTTTCAGTACATACCACATAGAGACGTAGTTGCTGTTGCTGCTCTTGTTAAATTTCAGCCTCTGGATTCTGATTCTGGATCAAAAATAAACGGCTGAATCTGAATGTTAGCCATGGTTTGTTTTGGATGATGGTTTCTAGTTTCAGTTTCTAGCGCTCTCAACGCAAAAGCCTACTCGCGCTCGTGACTCTTTAGCTCCGCCCACATGTCATGCCCCCAGCTGTCGTGTTTTTCCGGGGAAAAACGGTACAGACTATCTTTCTCTTATAAATATAATACAACTAAAGACTTTTTAGAGTTCTGAAGGATGCAGTACTACTCTATAGGTACTCAAGATTAACAGGATATTGAGTGAAAACGAGCATTTCACCCCCCCTTTAATGAAGGCCAGTAGCATTGATACCAGTTATGTTACTGATATCTCTTTTTGTGTCACTTATGTTCACTGTAAAAGTAATGCTGAAGTCCTTAATGGCCATTTTTACTGTTGGTTGCATTTTTGAGATGCTAGATTACTTATTCTAAGATCCTTTAGATTCCCAGCTTCTCCTCTTCAGTTCACTCCACTTATTTTCTTTAGGGTTCACGTCAGAGGAGTGGAACGGCCATAGTAAAAGCTTGGTTTTGATCCCAGCGACCCATTTTGGTTGTTTTTGAGGTTTGTGTTTGGATTATTGTATGGTTGGAAGATCCAAACGTGGCCCATTATAAAATTTCCAAAATTTTCAAAAAAATACCTAGCAGAAATATAGGCTCACAACATTAAAAATACAGCAATATTTATACTCTAACAACAACATTACACACTAACTAAAGTTTAAAACATGGAATCACGAAGAAGGGGACCTTTAACTTTAAACTCAACAATCAAGGTGTAAGTGTAACCGACGTGGTCTGCACTTCGCCGACTACTGCGTTGTGTTCTGGTGCACTGATGACAGGACACTGACTTTCCTCAAGGCACTTTATTCGGCTCACTGTTAAATTTCAAAGAGAGCAAAAATTCAGGATTCAATCCTCGAATTAGAATCAGCCTCTCTCAATCACGTAGAATGCAGACTGTTAAAAGAACGCTAAAATCCAGTATATGACCTCACATCCAATAGAGGGCGCACATACACACACACACACAAAAAAAACCTCTCCCAATACCTATAAAGCCACAATGACATAACTGAACAATATAGTATTTTGGTGAAATAAACTCACAAACAATAGAAAAAAAAGATAAAAGGTTCCAAAAATATATGTCATTATTTGACCTGTTACATTAGCACTATAAAAATTTTTAAAGGTGAATTTTTGTCTTCAACAGTGGTGCAGGAAGAGGAATAAGGAAAATGTTCTTTGGACACAGAGCTGTTTTGAACATGGTGGTAGCATCACAATATATGCTCCAAACACACAGAATGGGATCCATGCCAAAATAGGTCCTTATAACACAAACTGCATTTTGCTCTGAAAATCAGAACATATTCCAAATATACAGTAGTACATAAACTTTTGTGGAGATGAGTAAACAACACCTTAGCATCATCTCTCCATATAGCTAGGTATGGCCACTTCATCCATATCACAGTCAATGTCCTCACTTGAAAAACTGCGAAAAGCCACTTACATAAAAAACAAACAAACAAACAAAAAAAAAAAAAACATCAGACAAAACATTTTAGTGAATGAATGAAAAAAATTCAAAATTTTATTTTGATGGTATTATATATATTGTAACTGATGTATTCACTTAGTGACACTAACAAAGAATTTGCTGGGATCGCCTGTTTCAAATAGGGCTGGGACAACGCGTCAAGGTAATCGATGACGTCTACGCAAAAAAATAGGTCGACGCAAAATATGCGCATCGATTCGTCAACCTGTTTTTATTTCTCTAAAAAAGTTTGCAAAACGTTTACCTTATGTGCGCTGAATATATGCGATGGCCGGATGAACATTCTGTCCAACGTTATATAACCAATCCAGGGGTTTTTCTGCATTGATCTTTTTTTTGGCGGCTGTCAAAGCCTTATTTGATCGGTGAGTGATGTAGAATAGAATGACTGCTGTGCCTGACAGGGCGCGTACAAGAGAGAGCCTCAGCTGCGCGCACACTCACAGTCTTCAAACAACACAAGCGCTTCTTGCTCTCTCTCTCCCTTGTGCATATTAATCAAAATCATTAAACACAATAGAAAAAGGCCGGAACACCAAAGTTTCACGTGTGCTCGTGCACTCACACTCTTCAAACTACACAAGCGCTGTCTTGCTCTCTCTCTCTCTCTCTCTCTCTCTCTCTCTCTCTCTCTCTCTCTCTCTCTCTCTCCCTCGTGCATATTAACCAAAATCATTAGACACCATAGAAAAAGGGCAGAACACCACAGTTTCACGTGGAGCATTCAGAGATTTTATTTTTTTTCGCCATGACAGGCTGCTGGCTCCCACTGTCAATGTTTTTTTTTTTTTTTTGGAAAAACACTCTCTGTTTTAGCTTAAAGCTTCAACATGTATAAATTGTTAGTAGTCAATTAATGGGGAGATAATCAAAAGCGAATCGGTCTGAAAAAATTAATCGTTAGATTAATTGATGCATCGAAAAAATAATCGCTAAATTAATTATTTAAAAAATAATTGTTTATCCCAGCCCTAGTTTCAAAGCAGAAGTTTGAATTTTTAAATGGTAGATGAACATGTTTACACAAACACCATCAACCTTATTATGAAAGCCTTCAGCTGAATCATTTATCAGTTGATCATCAAGGTTCCACAACACAACCAAACCTATAGTTCAAGATTACAATCCTATGTTGCAGAATGTTGCATGATAAAAGTCTTAAAATAGAGCCCAAAATATGAATTATATAAATTTGCATGCAAAAAAAGTTTTTTTTTTTTCCTCAAGTTAATTTTGCAAAGTTTGCTTTGGTTTCCATAATAACCACAGTCTAAATTGTGAGATGATGTCAAAAATATTTTTCAAATTAATTTTGAAATGTTCTCTCTTTCTCCCTTGTTTTAGAGTATACTGGTGCTGATGAATAATCAAAGTAAAGACCTTTTTGTCTATTACTGATATACAGTGGCTGTGAAATAGGAAATAAGTTAAATAAATCCAGTCTAGGGACTAGTGCAGGGCTATTCAGTTAGTTTCATTTGAGGGCCAGATTATCGAATAAAAAATCTGAAGGGGTCGGGTAGGGGCGGTCATCCCTATGTATTTTTGGGGGTGGGGTATGGGGGTGCCTTAAAATAAGAAATTAAATGAAAGGCATATTCAGCTGTAAAATAATAAAATATTATTTCAAGAATAACATATTTGAAAGGTTAAAATTAGTGCCATCAATCGATTAAAAAATAACTAATCAATCACACATTTTTTTATATAATTAATTGAGATTAATTGCATATTAATATAATAATTTCACATTGAACCTCCAAATGAATGAGCAAATAACAAATATGGTATATTTTAAAAACGGTTTAATGGCATCTTTTTACCAAGTAGCCTACTGTTAAAGGGGGGGGGGGGGGATGCTATTTCATGCATACTGAGTTTTTTACACTGTTAAAAGTTGGATTCCCATGCTAAACATGGACAAAGTTTCAAAAATTAAGTTGTACGTTTGAAGGAGTATTTTTGGAACAAGTCCGGTTTGTCACAAGTTTCGGAAAGTTTTTTTGAGTATGGGTCTGTGTGACGTTAGATGGAGCGGAATTTCCTTATATGGGTCCTAAGAGCACGTCTGCCGGAAGAGCGCGCGCTCCCATATAGCAGAGCAGAGACATTCACTGATCAGAGCGAGAGCGAAATGTCAAAAAAGAAGTGTGTTTTTTGTTACCAGTGGATGGAGTTTAATTTTACAGAGCATCAACGGAGTTGTGCAAGTGTTTTTGTTTGTTCCCTGCATTTCGAAGATGCTTGTTTTACAAACAAGGTCCAGTTTGATGCCGGATTTTTTGCGTATCGTTTATTTCTTAAGGATAATGCAGTCCCAACGAAAAAGGGTCACGATCGTGTTTTGGAACCGCAGGCAGTGAGTAAAACTGCTTCAAATATCTCTGTTGTTAACTTAGCTATCGCCGCGTAAGCACATCAAGTAAACAACATGCAATGTTGTCATCAAACTGAACTTTCCACATGTACACCTTAAAAAAAAAAAAAAAAAAGGCGACATTAAGTGGAACTTAGTCATTTTCCAAAACCGCTAAGCAGATATATACAGTTTCAGTACATACCACATAGAGACGTAGTTGCTGTTGCTGCTCTTGTTAAATTTCAGCCTCTGGATTCTGATTCTGGATCAAAAATAAACGGCTGAATCTGAATGTTAGCCATGGTTTGTTTTGGATGATGGTTTCTAGTTTCAGTTTCTAGCGCTCTCAACGCAAAAGCCTACTCGCGCTCGTGACTCTTTAGCTCCGCCCACATGTCATGCCCCCAGCTGTCGTGTTTTTCCGGGGAAAAACGGTACAGACTATCTTTCTCTTATAAATATAATACAACTAAAGACTTTTTAGAGTTCTGAAGGATGCAGTACTACTCTATAGGTACTCAAGATTAACAGAATATTGAGTGAAAACGAGCATTTCACCCCCCCTTTAATGAAGGCCAGTAGCATTGATACCAGTTATGTTACTGATATCTCTTTTTGTGTCACTTATGTTCACTGTAAAAGTAATGCTGAAGTCCTTAATGGCCATTTTTACTGTTGGTTGCATTTTTGAGATGCTAGATTACTTATTCTAAGATCCTTTAGATTCCCAGCTTCTCCTCTTCAGTTCACTCCACTTATTTTCTTTAGGGTTCACGTCAGAGGAGTGGAACGGCCATAGTAAAAGCTTGGTTTTGATCCCAGCGACCCATTTTGGTTGTTTTTGAGGTTTGTGTTTGGATTATTGTATGGTTGGAAGATCCAAACGTGGCCCATTATAAAATTTCCAAAATTTTCAAAAAAATACCTAGCAGAAATATAGGCTCACAACATTAAAAATACAGCAATATTTATACTCTAACAACAACATTACACACTAACTAAAGTTTAAAACATGGAATCACGAAGAAGGGGACCTTTAACTTTAAACTCAACAATCAAGGTGTAAGTGTAACCGACGTGGTCTGCACTTCGCCGACTACTGCGTTGTGTTCTGGTGCACTGATGACAGGACACTGACTTTCCTCAAGGCACTTTATTCGGCTCACTGTTAAATTTCAAAGAGAGCAAAAATTCAGGATTCAATCCTCGAATTAGAATCAGCCTCTCTCAATCACGTAGAATGCAGACTGTTAAAAGAACGCTAAAATCCAGTATATGACCTCACATCCAATAGAGGGCGCACATACACACACACACACAAAAAAAACCTCTCCCAATACCTATAAAGCCACAATGACATAACTGAACAATATAGTATTTTGGTGAAATAAACTCACAAACAATAGAAAAAAAAAGATAAAAGGTTCCAAAAATATATGTCATTATTTGACCTGTTACATTAGCACTATAAAAATTTTTAAAGGTGAATTTTTGTCTTCAACAGTGGTGCAGGAAGAGGAATAAGGAAAATGTTCTTTGGACACAGAGCTGTTTTGAACATGGTGGTAGCATCACAATATATGCTCCAAACACACAGAATGGGATCCATGCCAAAATAGGTCCTTATAACACAAACTGCATTTTGCTCTGAAAATCAGAACATATTCCAAATATACAGTAGTACATAAACTTTTGTGGAGATGAGTAAACAACACCTTAGCATCATCTCTCCATATAGCTAGGTATGGCCACTTCATCCATATCACAGTCAATGTCCTCACTTGAAAAACTGCGAAAAGCCACTTACATAAAAAAACAAAGAAACAAACAAAAAAAAAAAAACATCAGACAAAACATTTTAGTGAATGAATGAAAAAAATTCAAAATTTTATTTTGATGGTATTATATATATTGTAACTGATGTATTCACTTAGTGACACTAACAAAGAATTTGCTGGGATCGCCTGTTTCAAATAGGGCTGGGACAACGCGTCAAGGTAATCGATGACGTCTACGCAAAAAAATAGGTCGACGCAAAATATGCGCATCGATTCGTCAACCTGTTTTTATTTCTCTAAAAAAGTTTGCAAAACGTTTACCTTATGTGCGCTGAATATATGCGATGGCCGGATGAACATTCTGTCCAACATTATATAACCAATCCAGGGGTTTTTCTGCATTGATCTTTTTTTGGCGGCTGTCAAAGCCTTATTTGATCGGTGAGTGATGTAGAATAGAATGACTGCTGTGCCTGACAGGGCGCGTACAAGAGAGAGCCTCAGCTGCGCGCACACTCACAGTCTTCAAACAACACAAGCGCTTCTTGCTCTCTCTCTCCCTTGTGCATATTAATCAAAATCATTAAACACAATAGAAAAAGGCCGGAACACCAAAGTTTCACGTGTGCTCGTGCACTCACACTCTTCAAACTACACAAGCGCTGTCTTGCTCTCTCTCTCTCTCTCTCTCTCTCTCTCTCTCTCTCTCTCTCTCCCTCGTGCATATTAACCAAAATCATTAGACACCATAGAAAAAGGGCGGAACGCCACAGTTTCACGTGGAGCATTCAGAGATTTTATTTTTTTTCGCCATGACAGGCTGCTGGCTCCCACTGTCAATGTTTTTTTTTTTTTTTTGGAAAAACACTCTCTGTTTTAGCTTAAAGCTTCAACATGTATAAATTGTTAGTAGTCAATTAATGGGGAGATAATCAAAAGCGAATCGGTCTGAAAAAATTAATCGTTAGATTAATTGATGCATCGAAAAAATAATCGCTAAATTAATTATTTAAAAAATAATTGTTTATCCCAGCCCTAGTTTCAAAGCAGAAGTTTGAATTTTTAAATGGTAGATGAACATGTTTACACAAACACCATCAACCTTATTATGAAAGCCTTCAGCTGAATCATTTATCAGTTGATCATCAAGGTTCCACAACACAACCAAACCTATAGTTCAAGATTACAATCCTATGTTGCAGAATGTTGCATGATAAAAGTCTTAAAATAGAGCCCAAAATATGAATTATATAAATTTGCATGCAAAAAAAGTTTTTTTTTTTCCTCAAGTTAATTTTGCAAAGTTTGCTTTGGTTTCCATAATAACCACAGTCTAAATTGTGAGATGATGTCAAAAATATTTTTCAAATTAATTTTGAAATGTTCTCTCTTTCTCCCTTGTTTTAGAGTATACTGGTGCTGATGAATAATCAAAGTAAAGACCTTTTTGTCTATTACTGATATACAGTGGCTGTGAAATAGGAAATAAGTTAAATAAATCCAGTCTAGGGACTAGTGCAGGGCTATTCAGTTAGTTTCATTTGAGGGCCAGATTATCGAATAAAAAATCTGAAGGGGTCGGGTAGGGGCGGTCATCCCTATGTATTTTTGGGGGTGGGGTATGGGGGTGCCTTAAAATAAGAAATTAAATGAAAGGCATATTCAGCTGTAAAATAATAAAATATTATTTCAAGAATAACATATTTGAAAGGTTAAAATTAGTGCCATCAATCGATTAAAAAATAACTAATCAATCACACATTTTTTTATATAATTAATTGAGATTAATTGCATATTAATATAATAATTTCACATTGAACCTCCAAATGAATGAGCAAATAACAAATATGGTATATTTTAAAAACGGTTTAATGGCATCTTTTTACCAAGTAGCCTACTGTTAAAGGGGGGGGGGGGAATGCTATTTCATGCATACTGAGTTTTTTACACTGTTAAAAGTTGGATTCCCATGCTAAACATGGACAAAGTTTCAAAAATTAAGTTGTAAGTTTGAAGGAGTATTTTTGGAACAAGTCCGGTTTGTCACAAGTTTCGGAAAGTTTTTTTGAGTATGGGTCTGTGTGACGTTAGATGGAGCGGAATTTCCTTATATGGGTCCTAAGAGCACGTCTGCCGGAAGAGCGCGCGCTCCCATATAGCAGAGCAGAGACATTCACTGATCAGAGCGAGAGCGAAATGTCAAAAAAGAAGTGTGTTTTTTGTTACCAGTGGATGGAGTTTAATTTTACAGAGCATCAACGGAGTTGTGCAAGTGTTTTTGTTTGTTCCCTGCATTTCGTAGATGCTTGTTTTACAAACAAGGTCCAGTTTGATGCCGGATTTTTTGCGTATCGTTTATTTCTTAAGGATAATGCAGTCCCAACGAAAAAGGGTCACGATCGTGTTTTGGAACCGCAGGCAGTGAGTAAAACTGCTTCAAATATCTCTGTTGTTAACTTAGCTATCGCCGTGTAAGCACATCAAGTAAACAACATGCAATGTTGTCATCAAACTGAACTTTCCACATGTACACCTTAAAAAAAAAAAAAAAAAAAGGCGACATTAAGTGGAACTTAGTCATTTTCCAAAACCGCTAAGCAGATATATACAGTTTCAGTACATACCACATAGAGACGTAGTTGCTGCTCTTGTTAAATTTCAGCCTCTGGATTCTGATTCTGGATCAAAAATAAACGGCTGAATCTGAATGTTAGCCATGGTTTGTTTTGGATGATGGTTTCTAGTTTCAGTTTCTAGCGCTCTCAACGCAAAAGCCTACTCGCGCTCGTGACTCTTTAGCTCCGCCCACATGTCATGCCCCCAGCTGTCGTGTTTTTCCGGGGAAAAACGGTACAGACTATCTTTCTCTTATAAATATAATACAACTAAAGACTTTTTAGAGTTCTGAAGGATGCAGTACTACTCTATAGGTACTCAAGATTAACAGGATATTGAGTGAAAACGAGCATTTCACCCCCCCTTTAATGAAGGCCAGTAGCATTGATACCAGTTATGTTACTGATATCTCTTTTTGTGTCACTTATGTTCACTGTAAAAGTAATGCTGAAGTCCTTAATGGCCATTTTTACTGTTGGTTGCATTTTTGAGATGCTAGATTACTTATTCTAAGATCCTTTAGATTCCCAGCTTCTCCTCTTCAGTTCACTCCACTTATTTTCTTTAGGGTTCACGTCAGAGGAGTGGAACGGCCATAGTAAAAGCTTGGTTTTGATCCCAGCGACCCATTTTGGTTGTTTTTGAGGTTTGTGTTTGGATTATTGTATGGTTGGAAGATCCAAACGTGGCCCATTATAAAATTTCCAAAATTTTCAAAAAAAATACCTAGCAGAAATATAGGCTCACAACATTAAAAATACAGCAGTATATTTCATTGTACACATGAAGTATTTTTATCCCTGTGTTCACCAAACCCATCTTGAGTATTTGCTGCTAAAAAGCTCATTTGTTTTGTTTCATCTGACCATAGAAGCCAGACCCATTTAAATAAATGTTTTAATAAATATTTAAATATTTTTCCTCCAATTTATAATTTTTGTGAAAAAGGGAGCCATGGCTGGATAATTTCATGTTAATAATCATGTTAATTTCATGTTAATTTTAAATATGAATGGGAATATACTTCAGAGATATTTTACTTATAAGAATTTCTAAGGGTGCTAATAATTGTGGCCAATGCATATTTTATAGTGATATTTCCCCCCATTTTAAATTATTATAATCCAATGAGCGGTTAGCTTTTTGTGATTTTTTTTTTTAAGATCAAAAGGATTAACAATGCATATTAATTTTCACAGCCTTATTTGATCATATTTACCAAGGGTGCCACTATTTTTGGCCATGATTGTATAAAGATTGCTTCACCCCGACTTTTACTCATCAGCTTTTCCCATGTTTTCACAGCAGATTTATCAAGAACAGGCTTGCTCTGAGGTGAGTGATGCAAGCCAAAGAACCAGGCAGGAGGAGGAGAAGAAGAGAGTAGTTGAATCGGTAAAGTGCTTGATAAGGACTTGCAACAGAGGCAGGCATCTAACCTATCCTAATGTGGCATCTAACCTATCCTAATGTGCCCATGAGTGTGAAATAGGTAATGAAAAACTTTTTAATAAAACGTAAATTCATCCACTGCAATTTTTTGGCCAAGACAAGTCAAGTGTGTTCATAGAGGTTTCCATGGGCCAAATGCAAATAAAGCTAGATTTAAACAAATAAAAAAGACAATATTGATGGACCTGACATTTTATTCTTATCCAAAACAAAATGCAATGAGTGTGATACATAGGCTACGTATATACACTACCATTCAAAAATCTTTGAACAGTAAGAAAGATTCAATAGAAAGATAAAAAAAGTCTGCATTTATTATATATATATATATATATATATATATATATATATATATATATATTTTTTTTTTTTTACATTATACAAATACCATTCAAAAGCCTGGAGTCTGTATTATTTTATATGTTATATAAATTAATACCTTTACTGAGTAAGAATGATGATAAAAGACATTTATAATGTTACAAAAAAATTATATTCCAGATAAATGCTGTTCTTCTGAACTTTCTATTCATCAAAGATACCTGAAAACATTCTTCTCAGCTGTTTTCAACATACAAACAGAAAACAGTTATTTTAAATAGCAAAAATATTTCACAATATTACTGCTTTTGCTGTATTTTGGATCAAATAAATGCAGGCTTTGTGAAATTGTGAGCAGACATGGTGAGACTTCTTTAAACAAACATTAAAGATCTTACTGTTCAAAAGTGAGTGTGTGCGCATATATATATATATATATATATATATATATATATATATATATATATATATATATATATATATATATATATATATATATATATATATATATATATATATATATATATGTGTGTGTGTGTGGAAATGATGGTGGGCCGCCTGGACCAGAATTGGGGAGTGATCACGTTTTATTTACTCAAGTCCACTGTGAGGTATTTATTTATTTATTTGTATTCAATTTGCATATTTTCAATTAAAAAATCAAATCTAAAAATACATTTTTAAAAACCTTTCAAAATGCATAGGAATACTGTAAATGTGCTCTAATCAATTACTTTTGTACATTGAAATAGCTTTCTGTTATTTATCTGTTTGTATTTTTGACATTTATAAAGCAGGATACAATAAGCACAATTATGAAGAATCATCTTTTAGATAATTGTGACCCTGGATGACAAAACCAGTCATAAGTAGCAAAGGTTTATTTGTAACAATAGCTTGTATGGGTAAAAAATATAAAATTTTCTTTAATGCCAAAAATCATTAGGATATTAAGTAAATATCATGTTCCAAGAAGATATTTTGTACATTTCCTACTGTAAATAAATAATAATAATAATAAATAAAAAACTTACATTTTGATTAGAAATATGCATTGATAAGAACTTTCTTTGGACAGCTTTAAATGTGATTTTCTCAATGTATAGATTTTTTTTTTTTTTTTTGCACCCTAATATTCCAGATTTTCATATAGTTGTATCTCGGCCAAATATGGCCCTATCCTAACACGACAACACATAAATGAAAAGCTGTTTATTTAGCTTTCATAAAAACAAAAATATCAGTAATTTCGTGGTCCAGGGTCACAATTAAATAAATAAAAAAATGTGCTGTGGTCATAAAATTATGCTTAGCGTTATATTAGCTTTTAGCAGCAAACACTCAAGATGGGTTTGGTGAACACAGGGATACAAAGTACTCCATGTGTACAATGAAATCATATGATAAATGTCCCATTAATTTAAATTGCATTAAATCATGTATCAGCAGATTAATATATAGTGCTACATATATTATTTCTAAAGAAGCTATATATTTTTCTCCCAGTGTGTTGAATTCTGACATGTCAAAAAACAACAACAAAAACAAACATTGTCAGTGATTCAAGGCATTTAATTCTAATAATTCTGTGTGTACCATACTAAACATTCATGAATGTTTATGTTTATGCATGATGCATAATGCAAAAAATAAAAATAAATAAAGCATTGTTTTTTCTTTCTTGCAACAGATGGCAGTTGTATAATTTGCCATGTTCTGAACGGAGGCCCTTTGTAAAATGAAGCAGCATGTGAGAAGTTGACTGGAAGACAAAATGAGCTACTTTAAATCATTTTATTTCTTTTTAGAAGTTTTCAGTAGAGAAATAATAACATTATAATAGACTAATAAAAGTATTTTATTTTAAGGTGTCAAGTAAATGACTATGACTCCTAAAAGCATAATTCTATAATCATTTTAAGGTCTCTCTTTTCAAACTCAAGGTAGTATAAGTAATCTAGCGTCTCAAAATGGTAACCAACAGTTAAAATGGTCATTTAGGACTTCAGCATTGCTTTTACTTTGAACATAAGTGACATATTGTATATGTATTGTATATTGACAAGCTATATTGTAATTAAACATATTAGCTGACTAATCAATAATAAATAAATAAGACACTAATCTCTCGAATGGATTTATTTCACAGCTATTGTATATCATTGACAAAAAGAAGGTCTTTACTTTGATTATTCATCAGCATCAGTATATTCTAAAACAAGGGAGAAAGAAAGAACATTGAACAATTGATTTAAAAATATTTTCTGACAACATCTCACAAGGCAGCCTGTGGTTATTATGGAGACCAAAGAAAAACTTAGCAAAATTAATTTATATAATTCTTAATTTCATCATGCAACATTCTGCAACATAGAATTGTAATCTTGAAGTGTAGGTTCGGTGTGTTGTGTAACCTTGATGATCCACTGATAAGGGATTCAAGTGAATTCTTTCGTAATATGGTTGTTTTTGAGGTTTGTGTTTGGATTATTGTATGGTTGGAAGATCCAAACATGGCCCATTATAAAATTTCCAAAATTTTCAAAAAAATACCTAGCAGAAATATAGGCTCACAACATTAAAAATACAGCAGTATATTTCATTGTACACATGAAGTATTTTTATCCCTGTGTTCACCAAACCCATCTTGACTGTTTGCTGCTAAAAAGCTCATTTGTTTTGTTTCATCTGACCATAGAAGCCAGACCCATTTAAATAAATGTTTTAATAAATATTTAAATATGTTTCCTCCAATTTATAATTTTTGTGAAAAAGGGAGCCATGGCTGGATAATTTCATGTTAATAATCATGTTAATTTCATGTTAATTTTAAATATGAATGGGAATATACTTCAGAGATATTTTACTTATAAGAATTTCTAAGGGTGCTAATAATTGTGGCCAATGCATATTTTATAGTGATATTTCCCCCCATTTTAAATTATTATAATCCAATGAGCGGTTAGCTTTTTGTGATTTTTTTTTTAAGATCAAAAGGATTAACAATGCATATTAATTTTCACAGCCTTATTTGATCATATTTACCAAGGGTGCCACTATTTTTGGCCATGATTGTATAAAGATTGCTTCACCCCGACTTTTACTCATCAGCTTTTCCCATGTTTTCACAGCAGATTTATCAAGAACAGGCTTGCTCTGAGGTGAGTGATGCAAGCCAAAGAACCAGGCAGGAGGAGGAGAAGAAGAGAGTAGTTGAATCGGTAAAGTGCTTGATAAGGACTTGCAACAGAGGCAGGCATCTAACCTATCCTAATGTGGCATCTAACCTATCCTAATGTGCCCATGAGTGTGAAATAGGTAAAGAAAAACTTTTTAATAAAACGTAAATTCATCCACTGCAATTTTTTGGCCAAGACAAGTCAAGTGTGTTCATAGAGGTTTCCATGGGCCAAATGCAAATAAAGCTAGATTTAAACAAATAAAAAAGACAATATTGATGGACCTGACATTTTATTCTTATCCAAAACAAAATGCAATGAGTGTGATACATAGGCTACGTATATACACTACCATTCAAAAATCTTTGAACAGTAAGAAAGATTCAATAGAAAGATAAAAAAAGTCTGCATTTATTATATATATATATATATATATATATATATATATATATATATATATATATATATATATATATATATATATATATATATATTTTTTTTTTATTATTATTTTTTTTTTTTACATTATACAAATACCATTCAAAGCCTGGAGTCGGTATTATTTTATATGCTATATAAATTAATACCTTTACTGAGTAAGAATGATGATAAAAGACATTTATAATGTTACAAAAAAATTATATTCCAGATAAATGCTGTTCTTCTGAACTTTCTATTCATCAAAGATACCTGAAAACATTCTTCTCAGCTGTTTTCAACATACAAACAGAAAACAGTTATTTTAAATAGCAAAAATATTCACAATATTACTGCTTTTGCTGTATTTTGGATCAAATAAATGCAGGCTTTGTGAAATTGTGAGCAGACATGGTGAGACTTCTTTAAACAAACATTAAAGATCTTACTGTTCAAAAGTGAGTGTGTGCGCATATATATATAATATATATATATATATATATATATATATATATATATATATATATATATATATATATATATATATATATATATACGTGTGGAAATGATGGTGGGCCGCCTGGACCAGAATTGGGGAGTGATCACGTTTTATTTACTCACGTCCACTGTGAGGTATTTATTTATTTATTTGTATTCAATTTGCATATTTTCAATTTAAAAAATCAAATCTAAAATACATTTTTTAAAAACCTTTCAAAATGCATAGGAATACTGTAAATGTGCTCTAATCAATTACTTTTGTACATTGAAATAGCTTTCTGTTATTTATCTGTTTGTATTTTTGACATTTATAAAGCAGGATACAATAAGCACAATTATGAAGAATCATCTTTTAGATAATTGTGACCCTGGATGACAAAACCAGTCATAAGTAGCAAAGGTTTATTTGTAACAATAGCTTGTATGGGTAAAAAATATAAAATTTTCTTTAATGCCAAAAATCATTAGGATATTAAGTAAATATCATGTTCCAAGAAGATATTTTGTACATTTCCTACTGTAAATAAATAATAATAATAATAAATAAAAAACTTACATTTTGATTAGAAATATGCATTGATAAGAACTTTCTTTGGACAGCTTTAAATGTGATTTTTCTCAATGTATAGATTTTTTTTTTTTTTTGCACCCTAATATTCCAGATTTTCATATAGTTGTATCTCGGCCAAAAATTGCCCTATCCTAACACGACAACACATAAATGAAAAGCTGTTTATTTAGCTTTCATAAAAACAAAAATATCAGTAATTTCGTGGTCCAGGGTCACAATTAAATAAATAAAAAAATGTCCTGTGGTCATAAAATTATGCTTAGCGTTATATTAGCTTTTAGCAGCAAACACTCAAGATGGTTTGGTGAACACCGGGATACAAAGTACTCCATGTGTACAATGAAATCATATGATAAATGTCCCATTAATTTAAATTGCATTAAATCATGTATCAGCAGATTAATATATAGTGCTACATATATTATTTCTAAAGAAGCTATATATTTTTCTCCCAGTGTGTTGAATTCTGACATGTCAAAAAACAACAACAAAAACAAACATTGTCAGTGATTCAAGGCATTTAATTCTAATAATTCTGTGTGTACCATACTAAACATTCCTGAATGTTTATGTTTATGCATGATGCATAATGCAAAAAATAAAAATAAATAAAGCATTGTTTTTTCTTTCTTGCAACAGATGGCAGTTGTATAATTTGCCATGTTCTGAACGGAGGCCCTTTGTAAAATGAAGCAGCATGTGAGAAGTTGACTGGAAGACAAAATGAGCTACTTTAAATCATTTTATTTCTTTTTAGAAGTTTTCAGTAGAGAAATAATAACATTATAATAGACTAATAAAAGTATTTTATTTTAAGGTGTCAAGTAAATGACTATGACTCCTAAAAGCATAATTCTATAATAATTTTAAGGTCTCTCTTTTCAAACTCAAGGTAGTATAAGTAATCTAGCATCTCAAAATGGTAACCAACAGTTAAAATGGTCATTTAGGACTTCAGCATTGCTTTTACTTTGAACATAAGTGACATATTGTATATGTATTGTATATTGACATGCTATATTGTAATTAAACATATTAGCTGACTAATCAATAATAAATAAATAAGACACTAATCTCTCGAATGGATTTATTTCACAGCTATTGTATATCATTGACAAAAAGAAGGTCTTTACTTTGATTATTCATCAGCATCAGTATATTCTAAAACAAGGGAGAAAGAAAGAACATTGAACAATTGATTTAAAAATATTTTCTGACAACATCTCACAAGGCATGTTGTGTGGTTATTATGGAGACCAAAGAAAAACTTAGCAAAATTAACTTTATATAATTCTTAATTTCATCATGCAACATTCTGCAACATAGAATTGTAATCTTGAAGTATAGATTCGGTGTGTTGTGTAACCTTGATGATCCACTGATAAGGGATTCAAGTGAAGTCTTTCGTAATATGGTTGATGGTGTTTGTGGAAACATGTTCATCTCGCAGAGCGAGAAACAGAGGTAAGGTGTGTGTTCATCGACAGATTGTTATAATATCAGCATCAGTGGAGTTTCTTTGTCATAAATCCAGTTTACAAAATATCATAGCGTAGCAATCATCAGTTCAACATCTACTGTAGCCTAAGTTTTCACTGAGTGAACGAACGAACGTGAGTGAACGTGAACGTGACATACTGCCTAATATGGTGACCCATACTCGGAATTTGTGCTCTGCTTTTAACCCATGCAAAGTGCACACACACAGCAGTGAATACACACAAACCATGAACACACACCCGGAGCAGTGGGCAGCCATTTATGCCTGGTCGCCCGGGGAGCAGTTGAGAGTTCAGTGCCTTGCTCAAGGGCACCTAAGTTGTGGTATTGAGTATACTGTGTTCATCCCGCATCACACCACAGCTGTTGTGTGGACTATAATTACAAAGGTGGTGGATTCCCAGAAACCACTGGAAATCCAAATTGTACACCACCCTGGGAATTTCACCCAGGGGGATACTGGTCCAATAAGGACACAGGTTTGTACCCACAGGTATACAGTGGAGATGTGAATGTAAAAAAATAAATAAAGCATTTTTTTCTTTCTTGCTACAGATGGCAGTTGTATAATTTGCCATGTTCTGAATGGAGGCCCTTTGGGTGTGTAAAATGAAGCAGCGTGTGAGAAGTTGACTGAAAGACAAAATGAGCTTTTTAGAAGTTTTGTGTAGAGGAATAATAACATTATACTAGACTATAAAAGTATTTTATTTTAAGGTGTCAAGTAAATGACTATGACTCCTAAAAGCATAATTCTATAATCATTTTAAGGTCTCTCTTTTCAAACTCAAGGTAGTATAAGTAATCTAGCGTCTCAAAATGGTAACCAACAGTTAAAATGGTCATTTAGGACTTCAGCATTGCTTTTACTTTGAACATAAGTGACATATTGTATATGTATTGTATATTGACATGGTATATTGTAATTAAACATATTAGCCAACTAATCAAAAATAAATAAATAAGACACTAATCCCCAGAATGGATTTATTTAACTTATTTCCTATTTCACAGCTACTGTATATCAGAAAAAAAAGGTCTTTACTTTGATTATTCATCAGCATCAGTATATTCTAAAACAAGGGAGAAAGAAAGAACATTGAACAATTGATTTAAAAATATTTTTTGACAACATCTCACAAGGCAGCCTGTTGTTATTATGGAGACCAAAGAAAAACTTAGCACAATTAAATTTATATAATTCTTAGTTTTGTCATGCAACATTCTGCAACATAGAATTGTAATCTTGAAGTATAGGTTCGGTTGTGTTGTGTAACCTTGATGATCCACTGATAAGTGATTCAAGTGAAGTCTTTCGTAATATGGTTTAGGGTGTTTGTGTAAAATATGTTCATCTCACATCTTATTCCACATCTACTGTAGCCTAAGTTTTCACTGAGTGAACGAACAAACGTGAGTGAACGAGTGAACGTGAACGTGACATACTGCCAAGTATGGTGACTCATACTCTGAATTTGTGCTCTGCTTTTAACCCATGCAAAGTGCACACACACAGCAGTGAATACACACAAACCGTGAACACACACCCGGAGCAGTGGGCAGCCATTTATGCTGCGGCGCCCGGGGAGCAGTTGGGGGTTCAGTGCCTTGCTCAAGGGCACCTAAGTCGTGGTATTGAGTATACTGTGTTCATCCCTAATCACACCACAGCTGTTGTTTGGACTATAATTACAAAGGTGGTGGATTCCCAGAAACCACTGAAAATCCAAATTGTACACCACCCGTGAATTTTACCCAGTTGGATAATGGTCCAATAAGGACAAAGGTTTGTACCCACAGGTATACAGTGGAGATGTGAATGTAAAAAAATATAACAAATGATACTTTATTTATAAAAAAGTATAAAAGCATTTCCACACACACACACAGCTCAACGCAGCTTAAAGGGTCTACAGACGATGCAATTTCATCCACCCCCCACCTGACTTTTACCCACCTAGAAATTAAAGACTCCTTTATCGGAATGCTGTTCATCAACTTCAGCTCAGCATTCGACACAATAATACCACATTAGCTCATTAATAAACTAAACCTGTTTGGCCTTAACAATTCCTTCTGTAATTGGATCCTGGACTTTCTTACTGGAAGACCTCAGTCAGTCCATGTCGACCACAACACCTCAGCACTACCACATTGAGCACAGGTGCTCCACAGGTGCTGAGCTCAGCTCCAACTACATCATTAAGTTCGTGGATGGACACAGCAGTGGTAGGTCTCATCAGCAACAGCGATGAAACACACTACAGAGAAGAAGTGGCTAAATGGTGTGGCACTAACAACCTGTTTCTCAATGTGGTGGAGAAACTCTGTTGACCACCCCCCACTGACCATCGACAGCTCGACTTTGGAAAGAGTCCGCAGCACTAAATACCTGGGGGTGCACATCACAGAGGATCTCACCTGGACCACCAACACCATGTCACTCTCCACCAAGAAGCCACAACAGCTGCTACACTTTCTCTGGCGGCTGAAAAGGGCAAGTCTCCCTCCACACATCCTCACCACTTTCTACAGAAGAACCATAGAGATTGTGCTGATCAGGTGCATCACTGTCTGGAATGGGAGCTTTAGTGCAGCAGTGAACACAGCTGCAAAGATCATTGGTGCCCCTCTCCCCTCCATCCTGGACATTGTTCTCACACGATCATGAAGGATCCCACCTATCCCTCCCACAGTCGCTTCCAGCTCCTACAATCAGGAAGGGGATACCAGAGCATCAGAGTCCATTCTGCCAGACTGCTCAACAGCTTTTCCCACCAGACTGCGAGAGTCCTGAACTCAAATCACCCTGCCCTCACATTGCTGTGTGTACATTAGAGCTGAAGATCTTTGCCCGAACCCGATGGCATCTGATGGGACAGCGGGTTTGGGCTTAATTTAAATCATCTTACGTGGGCTCGGGTCGGGCTCAGGTTTGTGCTCCGGTTTGCGAGGTAAAGGAACGGTCATGTAATGTGTTTCGATTAGCGCGAGAAAGATGCGAAAATGGATGCTGAGTAGATGTAACGGAGGCTTGCCTTTGGCGATTACATTTGGTTGCATCAGCAAGTAAAGCAAAGTCTGAGGTGTGAAAAAGTTTTGACCATGTTTCTAATGATAATAATGAGTGAATAATGACGCACCATCAGTGAGCACAGGAACGCGCTGAAGACATATACAGTGGATTCGGTCATTTTCCTTCACAAAAACATGCAGGCTTAGCCTAATCGCTGTGATTAAAGGTTTTTCAAATGATAACTAAATATTCATTGAGTCTTAAATGCATAATGTGGACAGAGTATTTACGCTAATGTTGGCATTCTTTCATTAAATGTCTGCTGCTAGCGGTGAAGCAAACCCGGTGGAGCCTTTATCTTAATTTCGTTATTGCCAAATACCCATCTTAATTAAAAATTTATCTTAATTTAATTTGTTTATTCATTTTTTTCATTTTTATTGCTGTGTTGGTCTATTTATAAGCTAAATGAACCTATTCCTATTTAGAGTGTTGAGAGATTACGATGTTACAGAGGACTTATTTTATTTCTTTATTCCAACTTTCAAGTGGCCTATAGTCAGGGCCAGATTAACACTTTGTTGTACCCTGGGCAACAATATTCAAGGGCCCCATCATCACGACCCAGGATCACCATAATATGGTCATATACAGAATATATTACTGTAATATACAGTAAATATACTCAATACTTCAAATTCTAACTTTCATCAGGTGTATTTTGATTTACAAATATTTAAATGCTCTTAGAACTACAAATGCACTACTACGTCCCCTATCAAAGACATTCACTCACATATGATGCTATGAAAACAAAACACATCAGCATCTGTATAATCTGGTCAAATTGACCCACTACATTGAGAGGGAGGGAAATATCCTCCATTTTCACAAAAATGAATTAATAAGCAACCAATTTCAAACCATTGTTTATTTAGTAGCATTTATTCCCAATAGAAATGTATTGAATTGATAGAGCTATAACAGAAGACCACAGACAACACATCAAGAAACAATTTGGTCCTCAGCTCATTTTAAGCAGAAATCACCCTGACAGGGTGACCATGTTTCCTCAGAATTCAACAAGGCAATCAAGTTATTAGTCCAACACAATTTGAAATCTGCCAGTTATCCCTCCACAACAATTTACAGCATTTTAATGAAGCTGGCACCTCAAGGAAAAAGCTCATTTTAACTTGTTTTCAAATAGAAAAACAACATATCACAGCACAAATAACCAGTTTAACATTTTAGTGCTACAAAAACATTTAGAAATCTGACAATTTCTCTGAAGAAGACGAGACAGAAATAAATGCTACATAATCTGGCAAAACACACAATTTAAATCCTAAATAATGACGAAGTGCATGTTTGAATTTGAAATGCTCTTCTCTCTCCGGGCTGTAAACGTAAGCTGGCGGGTGTATAAAAGTCCTGGCTAGCTGAGTTGTCCTCGTCGTTGACAGAAGCTGACTTAACAGCACTGTCGGCACCATTAACAGGAGTGAAGGAATTGCCTATTTTAGGTATATACTTTAAATTTTCTGCGTTTCTGATGTCCTTTCCTTTTTTAATTTCTGCTTCACGCTCCCACTTAGCTTCTCCATGTCAGATTTTTTTTCTGTTGTAGCAACGCCTGACTTAACCTGCTCGGCGTAACATTTGACCCGCCTCATGCGGACTGACCAATAAGGAGAGGGTCTTAACTTGAGGCCCTATCTTCATTGGTCAGTCCGCATGAGACTGATCTCAACCGCTCTCAACTCACGTTCAAGTCATAGGCAGCGCAGCGTCGCTTCTGTGCAGCGCGCAAAAGCCCGTGTTGACAGTTTGTTTAATATAAAGCGGGAGATTACCAGATACAGTATTTTGCTCGTGCATTTGCTGCCCTGGGCCATTTAGAGGTCTTGGGCCCCTGGGCAATTGCCCAGTTGCCCGTATGGTTAATCCGGCCCTGCCTATAGTCTACGTTAGTTATGAATAAATTATGTTAAAACATGGATAAATGACTCATTCTTGACAAAAGGAAAAAGACCTGTGTGTGCTCTGCACATTTGAATAATGTCAGGCCGTAAATGGGTTCGGGCTTTTAAAAAGCTGTCAATCAAAATGTACTTGTCTTGCTCGGGTCGAAACCTGTCAGGCTCGGGTCCTGTCGGGCCTTAAAAGTTAAGCTCCAATGTACATATTCCCACAAAAGGCTAAGAAGCAATATGTGCGTTTACATGCTCATGCATTACAAATCATCTTGCACTGTTCCACAGCCAGCTGCTTGACTTACGATGTTTCTCTTTGCACATGTACAGTATTATGTGAAGCATTCGTATATAATTCATATTAATTAACGATTGAGCTGTCCTTGAATGTGGATGGCGCGCAGCGACTTGATCTGTGTCTGAATGCAGAGGAGGAGATGGCTGGCAAGCTGTGACATGCGACATGACCTTAGACCTCCCTGCCGGCTGATGTACAAAAATGCCACATTATTGCCCATTTGAACCAGTATTATCCTGCGAACCAATACCGGGGCTGGATGCATCTGATGATGTGCTTTCTTGAATGGAAGCTAGTGAAGGGCCCGTTTCAAAACTAGCAGATCCAGGCTTGACCGACGGCTACCACTTTTCTTGGGTATGATGAAGCAAGGGCTGTAGAACCCCTGCTTCATCTCGGCTGAAGGGACCGGCTCGATTGCATCCTTTTCCAGGAGGACAGCAATCCCTTCTGACAAGACGTGTGTCTCGGACTGCCACCAAAGTCTTGAGATTGCAGCTGAACTTGGAGGGCCGTCTGATGAACTGAATGAGCCAGCAGGATGCATTGGGTGGCGCAAGCAACACACCCAAACTCCATACAGGTGGCACCAAAGGGACAATTGATGCACCCATGATGATGCCACTGAAGGGAGTCGAGCTGGAAAGGGCAGATGGCATCACATTCTGACTGTTCACTGCAGAACTCCCTGTGTCCCAAGAGGGACTGGCCAAAGTTGTGTGGAGAGGCACCACGTATGCAATGAGCATTGTGGGCGAGAGTGAGGAAGTGGCGTGTTTGAGAACCTAAAGGAAAAGTTGAAAAAATGGACTTTCTTTGAAAATGTGGGTTCCGCAGTCCCTTGAGCCAGTGGAACAGAAAAAAACAAAAACTAAAGATTCTCCACCTGGCCCTCCCCTGGGGGAACAAGCGGTGCTGTCTCTGTCATCTCCTGAGAAAGAGCAGCTTCCCACATCTTGCCCATGTCAGGGCTACTTCAGGGCTACGTTGGTTATCTGCTCACGGCAGAGAAGTCAGCAAGGGTAGTGCAGCGCTGCCATGGTCATATGCTTAGTAAGCACATGAACCATCCATGAATGCAGCTTCAGCGAGCCCAGACACTGAAGACAATGATCATTGCTCTCAATTGAAGTATAGGAAACGACCACAACCAAGAAGACATGGCCGGAATAGTGTCTTTAAAAAAGACGCAAGCAGAGCTTGGATGAGGTTAAGATAATGAAAATGTGGAATCCTCAATGACAGATGTGAGGACAGTAGAGGACAGTACAGATGTGAGTCTGGAGGTACTTGCATTGCCTGTGTAACGGGGTTTCCCTTTGTTGTTGTTTAAAATGGGGTTTCCCGAGGTTGCTGATTGGCTGAAAGTTCAGTAGTCGTTGAAGTGATGTCTTGGGAAGCCCGTGGTTAGGCGTTGGCTGAAGACGTGGAGTTGTGGGCTGGATGAATTGAACGGGCACTCGAGGTCAGATTCTGAGACACAGCGTTACAAAACTTAACTCACAACACAAAACTCTCAACGGAAAAGAAAATAAACTAAAGTAGAAAAACAGAAGTAAAGTTTGACGAGACGGTGGTGTTTCTTCTCATCGTGGCTAAGTAGCAGCAGACATATAAACTAATCTAACACATAAGCACACACACTCACACATACATAAGTTCCAGGATGATAGAAAGTTAGGGAAGAATGAAGTTGAATGGGCACTCGAGGTCAGACGTCATGGTAGTGGTGTCCCAATCCTTAGGGGAATATTTTCTCCCCTACCCCTTGACACTCTGTTTCAAGGGACAAGGGGAAGAGGAAGGGGAAGGGGTATAAAATAGAATTGGGATTGGGCCTAAGTCTCACTAGTGGTTATCTCAACTATGAGGAGAGCGTTGTTTTAGTTTTCTGCAAAACGAATCAAACAAAATAAACTTTAAGTGAAACAGAGTTGTCTTTCTAATTTATCTGAACTCGTAGTGAGGGATAACAATGTCTCCTTTTAGGGCTCAGGTGTGTCGTTCACAAGCTAGGATGCACAGAGGAAAGAAATTATAAGAAAAAGTAAACTTAAAAAGCAATAAATGGGCAAAATAAGCAAAAATGCAAATAAATTATGGAGAAAATCTATACATAAAACAATAGTGGTTAAGTGTATAACCAAAACAAGAAGAAGGAGGGGTAGAATGGGGTAGAAGGGGTAGAATACAATAAGTACAAGTATGAATAGAATATATTCAGATGGGTAATAAATAAATTAGGTAGAAAAAGTTTACTTAAACTTTCAAAGTTCAAAGCTTATACATACCTAAAATAATTGGGCCCAAAGAGAATACTAGAAGTAATGATCATATGAAATGATCTAAGAAAGAAATTTTGAATGATTCCAAATAAATGTAATGTTCCAGTTAAATTTGAATTTGACACAATTAATAATTGTGAGTCAGTATTTCCCTTTCTAGTAAAATTAAAATAAGTGGTATAGTGAGAAAAGAGAGCAATAAGAGAGAGAAAGAGACCGCAAAGTGTAAGTTGAGATGTTTAAAGGGTTAAATCACTTTAGGGTTGCCCAAACAGACACTGTTCAACCACTGTATGGTAATGCTAATGGTTAACCTTTGAGGCTAGTGGCTTTAGCATAGAAGTCAATGTAAATACGACACCGTGGAGTTTGTTTACACTAGCGTCGATGCACTGTGTGCGCGTAGATCAAAGTTGCTCCGGAAGAGCATCAAGACTTCCGTGTCAAGGTCGTAACTGTGGCAACCAAAACAAACTCTTATGGACTAGCACATGAATCAATGAATTGAAAGCACAGTTAAGCATGTTACATGAAATGTCGGCTCATTTCAACACTGTACAAATAACAACTCCGCTTTTAGGTGGTTTTGCGATGTGGCACTTAAACTCTCAGTTCATATTGAGTTAAATTTAACTTAATTCAAATAGCAGCTTGATGCTGCAGTTAAGGGAACACAGTGACAGCGATCTCTGCGGATATTTAGATCTATGTGCCAGTTTCTCGGGACACAGACAGGTTTTCTTCGCTGTTGGTACACAGTTAAGATTTACTTGATCAAGCTTTTAAAACATTCCCATTCAAATTACTTTTGGAAACACGCAGTGTTACACGAGATTGCATTTACTTTGTGAACAGACGAACATTATTCTCTAATGTTTAACCCTAGGGACTCGAATATCATTTGATTCGGCAGTGGAACATGCACTGGGAATCAAACTATGAATACTAAAGCTTTGATAAATAGATTGTGGAACATGCTCAAAACTATTCTTTATTCACTAATTTAGCTATAAACAAGGTATTACAAAAATGAGGGACATGCTCAATTTCTACCTTATTGTATGATCTCAGATGTTCACTTTTAAGTTCACTTACTGCTGTTAACAATGGAGAGGCGAACGCGAATGGAGAGGTGCGCGCTGCTTACGTCACACACAAACATCACGGGTCACACACAAACATCACAAACTTGTCCTCTTTCATCCGCAGCAAGAGAAAAGATTAAATAACTTGGTTTATGCTCACAATTTAGATAAACTCTCCGCATTCTCCACCAATAATATTGTCAGACACAGACGAGGACACAGAGGAATTAGTGCAATAGTTTTTAATGTGACACAGAGGTTTCAGACACAGGTGAATCTTGACACGCAGATGACACAGTGATGATATAACTTCCCTTGGGTGATGGTGACACAGATGGTAGCTCAGACGAAGACGATGGGCACAGGAACACAAAAGATGAAGATGAGGGTTCAGAGGATCAGGTAGGTTAGCCGATAGGTGGTTTGGTTAGGGTGAGGAGATCGGTGCAAGACCAGACACTGGGTGATGGTGACGGATGGCTTTATATGTGGCACTGGTGATGACGCACAGGTGTTCAGAATTCCGGTGATTGGGGACGAGTGGGTGTGGCGTGAGTGTCTGATTCCGGGAGTGTAGCAGGTGTGGCTGTGACAAATATGTAAGGGAAACAGGTCAAATTAACTTAAAGGGAATTTGAACAGAATCACTGTTTTACGGCTGATCACTGAGACGCCCTGCGAGTCACTGAATGAGCCGTTTAATATCAAATATTCACTGGATATTAATATCCAAAGTATAGTGAAAACACTGTTAATTAGCACAGTAACAAGATCGGCAGTTTAAGACTTTAACTTGTAAGCAGAAAACACAAGAGTATTTAAACTGGCCTTTTGGTCACACCCCAAATGTTGTCTTGACCAATTGGATGTTGTCTTTGCTCAGGGTATCATAAATCTTATGTTATCTTATCAAGCACATGGTCCAAATTTTCCTGCTCTTGCAGGGTCTAATTTTGGACATGATTCCTATAACAAGAATATGATACATTTGACAAATAACTGATGGTCAGAAACAAGCTAGCAGATTAAAACACATAAATACAGAACATGAATATGAAACCTTAAGCTATCTAATAGTTATTAAAAGACATACACAATAAGTGATAATACACATTGTAGTCAAATGTGTGGGTTATAAAAAAGTTAATATGGAGTTAAGCAATGGACTGATATTCATTTATAAGTCTTTTTGAGTTCATTTTGGTGCATCTACATCTATAAAAGACTGTTCCTGTGCCATTCTTTGACATAAGGATATTCTATGGAGACCAGAGGTTAAAAGGTCCCCTTAGGAATTTCAGTCTGGTTCTGCTAGGTGGGGGGAAGTCAATCCAAGGATCTTGTTTACTCTCATGGCTTTACATGTAAGGGTCAGACTGTGCATCTCTTTGATAACTTGCCCCAGATTTGACAATCTCTTTTCCGAATTGAATTTGTCAATAATTGTTCTAATGGTGTTAATGTTGAAATCTGACACATGTAACTTAATCATAAGAATTTACTACAGATGTGTCAAAGAGCAGGAAGGAAATACATATCGCCATTGAATGCGGTTTGAATTTGGATCTGTTCCTCACACCAAGCATCACATGGATACAGGATTTAAATAAAAATATAATACTTTCATGATAATTTTATTTAATGCTTGTGCATGACAGCATACTTATAAAAATTATGTGCCCCCACTCTCTATTATATAGATCAGTGTGTGCCCCATAGTAAACCAAATAAATATTACATGATAATGGTTAAATACTGTCTCTCTTTCTCTTTCTTTTCATGTAAGGATTCTAAGATTATTTGTACCAAGAATACTAATATAACATTTAATACAATTATAATTAAGTGCAGTTTAATGATTTAACTGATTTGCTGAATTTTTAAATGATGTTTCATTCTGTTTTGACTTGCCATGTCAAAGACTACATTTGAACAATACTACACTTCATTAAAATGTATGTGATCATTTAACCCCTATCATGCAATATTGTATTTATCTTGTTTATAATGGGTCACATAATATGCTGCCAGGTCTTAGCCTGATTTGGGTAACATATCACCTGACTGATCTGGGCCACACTCCTCTCATCAACAATCGGCCCTCATGTTGTATGCCAGATCCCCGCTGTGCCGTCATTGCCACACATGGCCCAGCTCTGGCAGAAAGGGTACATGCCATTGCCGACAGGAGGCCAGCAGTACCAGCAGAGCCAGCTTCTTCCAGCAGGGAGCAGATCTCGAGTAAAGTTGAGTAAAGTAAAGTCGGTCATATTAGTACAATTTTTGTGATGAATTGTGGGCGAAGTATCTATATCAAGTGCTCGCTCATATCAATTCAGTCCGTTGCTTGACAAACAACGTGGCGAAGTTCACGACTTGAAATCTGGTGAGATACTCTGTTGGAATCCTGGCCTGACTGAACTAACACTGCGCTCGATTACCACTGAGGAATTATAAACAAACTATGTTACAGACTTTTCATCAAAAGCCTAAGGAATCATATCAACTTGTGGAAAATGGGCATTATATGACCCTTTTAATGCATAACTTGCACAGGTATATTCTCCATCTGTAAATGTTAAAAAAACAATGGAAATTTTTCAGCTGTCAGAAGTGCATGAGTTTCTGCTTTAGCAATACCCTGCTAATCTCCACAGATTTTATTTAGAACGAGCGCCACGTGCATGTGCGCCAAACACACAGAACTCAATGAAATAGGAGTGCAATCAAAAAATGGGTTGATCAAAATAGCCTTTTTACTCAATTAGTCTGTGATTTTTATTATTTTCATATATAGTTTAGTAACTTTAACTTCTGCTTTAATTTTTTTAGACTGCAATGTTACATTGTAATGTGATTTTAACCCTTTGTGCATAATATATGACCACTGAATAAACAGCACTCTCTTCCACCCTCAATACCCATGACTGAAGTGCCCTTGAGTGCCCACTGCTCCAGGTGTGTGTTCACAGTGTGTTCACTACTCACTGCTGTGTGTGTGCACTTGAATGGGTTAAATGCAGAGCTCCAATTCTGAGTATGGGTAACCATACTTGGAAATTGTCACGACTTTCACAAAAAAAAAAAAAAAAAAAAAAAAAAAAAAAAAAAAAAAAAAAAATCCAAGGTTGGCAGGTCTGCCACATGTTTTTGTTAAATAATGTTAATGTTATAAAAGTGGTTTAATTTATATAAACACCAATATAAATTATTTAATTGTTTTGTCAATTTTGCGTGCTATCAATTGTTGATTAATAGTTGACTGGTTTAAAAATATGATTTATATTATTTTTATAAATAAAAAGTTGTAAACTACATTACCCATGAGCCTCTGTCATTCTATCCAGGGAAAGGGAAATCTTGGTGCTGTTTGAAGTTATGCTTAGGGTTAGGGTTAGGATCTTGCTAAAGGGGAAATTTCTCTCAACACAGCAGCACTTCATTGTTGACAATGGGTCTCATTCATGAAACACGAGCAGAACAAATTTTTGTGTCAATCGTGTGTAAAGTGGTTCTGGCATAAATTGTCGGGTTCATTAAAATGTTCGTATTCTCCAAATGTTAGTTAATATAAAATAAATCTACACCTGCTCCCAGCCAGGCATAAATAGTGCGTTTAAAGGAGGGGGGGGGGGGGGGTGAAATGCTATTTCATGCATACTGAGTTTTTTACACAGTTAAAGAGTTGGATTCCCATGCTAAACATGGACAAAGTTTCAAAAATTAAGTTTTTGTTCCAAAAATACTCCTTCCGGTTTGTCACAAGTTTCGGAAAGTTTTTTTTTCTAGTATGGGTCTGTGTGACATTAGATGGAGCGGAATTTCCTTATATGGGTCCTAAGGCACTTCTCCCGGAAAAGCGCGCGCTCCCGTAGAGCAGAGCAGAGACATTCACTGATCAGAGCGAGAGCGAAATGTCACAAAAGAAGTGTGTTTTTGGTTGCCAGGGCAAGACAACCCTGCACAGATTACCAAAAAAAAAAAAAAAACAGCATTAAGGGACCAGTGGATGGAGTTTATTTTTACAGAGCATCAACGGAGTTGTGCAAGTATTTTTGTTTGTTCCCTGCATTTCCAAGATGCTTGTTTTACAAACAAGGCCCAGTTTTACGCCGGATTTGCGTATCATTTATTTCTTAAGGATAATGCAGTCCCAACGAAAAAGGGTCACGATCGTGTGTTGGAACCGCAGGCGGTGAGTAAAACTGCTTCAAATATCTCTGTGTCGTTAACTTAGCTATCGCCGCGTAAGCACATCAAGTAAACATCATGCAATGTTGTCATCAAACTGAACTTTCAACATGTACACCTAAAAAAAAAAAAAAAAAAAAAAAGACGGCATAAAGTGGAACTTAGTCAATACATACTACATAGAGACGTCATGCTGTAGTCGTTGCTGCTGCTGCTTTTGTTAAATTTCAGCCTCTGGATTCTGATTCTGGATCATAAATATACTGCTGAATCTGACTGTTAGCCATGGTTTGTTTTGGATGATGTTTTTTTCCTCACGGTAATGTCACAGCTTTCAAACGCTCTCAACGCAAAAGCCTACTCGCGCTCGTGATTCTTTAGCTCCGCCCACACGTCACGCCAGCCGCTCTGGTTTTTTCCGGGAAAAAACGGTACAGACTATCTTTCTCTTATAAATATAATAAAATTAAAGACTTTTTGGAGTTATAAAGGATGCAGTACTACTCTATAAGTACTCAAGATTAACAGGATATTGAGTGAAAATGAGCATTTCACCCCCCCTTTAACATCTGAACGTTTTGCTCATTAATACGGCTGCATTTTAATTCACCTTAATCGGGTACATATTTACACAGCATTTTAAAAAAAATATTATATATAGTAATTAAATACAGTTTTTCTTTTCACTTCTGGGACTGTTCGATTAACAGATGAAACTCAATTAACAGAATCTGTAATATGCTGCCAAGCTTCCTTTCTTTTTAAGGACCTGATAAGCCACTATGTACACTTGAAAATAAAACGTGGCGTTTTGAATTAACTTCTGATAATAAAACTTCAATTTCTGCAGTTGAGAATTTTTTACTTTTCATTCGCTTTTGAGAAGACATGTTGAAATCATTCGTTTGGTGTCATAATATAATGCCCATATATAGAGCATCACAGTCCCGCCCACAGCCCGAGAGCTCTGGTGCCGGAAGTAAATCTCCGATTCATTTTTCCCATTGACTTTCGGAAAAATCTGTGTCTAAAGAGTTTTAGAGCATGTCTGAGAATAACCAGCTACGGCTGAACTCATAAGCATATCATTTCGAGTGAAAAATATAAGAGAAAATAAAAAAAAAGTCAAAGGTACAAGACTGTGTACATATTTTCATTTCGAGCGCAGGAACTACTCATCCCATAAACCACTGCGCCTTTTTTTATTTTATATAGTGAATGTGCAGAAATAGCAGTTCTTTCGGTATTAATCGTGTAAATAAATAGTGTTTTATATAGGTATTGTATATTGATTTTTATATTTATCATCGTGTATTTTATATATTGTGTGCGTGTCTGAAAGCGGTAAACAACAACGACAGCAACGTGGTGCAGTGCTTCGTTCCTGACTGAAATCACCGCTCAGTCGTCAACACGTCGTTGCCATTACACAATTGTTCAGTAAATGGACAAAATGGTATGCCTAGGCTAAATATTGTTTTGACAGTGGCATCATGAAATGCTTGATATGACTCATACCATATGAAGGCTACAGTAGCCTAGCTAAAGTGGACGATAATGTTAACTAAAGTTACCAACCTCCCTGCAAAACTCACTAAAACTTTGTAGGTCTTGTCCCTCATGCTGGCGCTTACAAACCCACAATAGTGCCCCCATGAACGTTTATATAAGCATATACTATCGCTTAGTACAGCCGTAGCTGGTTTTTAAGTCTACCATGTATGGTTACGTTTTTATGGCTTTTTTCCCAAATGTCAATGCAGAAATTGAATTGAATTTTTACTTCCGGCACAAGCAGTGGGTGGGACTGTGATGCTCTATAGTTGTCAGTCGGATTTAATGGGCAGGATTTATGGTAATTGAGAATGAGCGTGCACGCGCGTCCCATTTACGACTGATTGGAATTCATTAGCACACACACATTTCACTATCACATCTGACGTTTACGAATTATTTGTGAATCAGGAGAAGAGTTTTCGGGAAGTTCTCTTTACGCGCAAATTACTCACATATTAACTCGTATATTTTCGAATGTTTCATGAAAGAGACCCGTTATGTAATTAATGTGATAATATCAACAAACATACATTGTGACATGATGCCCTGTTTAATATGGGTTTAAAGATAGTCCAACTACAGACAGTGCTGTGGGTGTCAAGGGAAATTCACAGCCAATAACATCCCAGCTGAGCAGTGCCATCACACTTCCTGAAGGTGAAGGGATAGATTCGGTTAACAGTAAATTAAATTAGCTACCAATTTTATGAACGTCTACACCCACCCCTTACAATAATGCAAATACAGTAATTACTGTTGTTTAGCATGACTAAAATTGGGAAATACTGATGTGCGTATGTCCAGTAGTCTGAGTTGTGTCCCATCTAGTCTCAACTGATAGATTTCTCTCATTAAATATAAAAGATAGATTTTTTTTTTATACCAAATACAAGTGCATTTACTAATCAGATTATGTACAGAGCATTGTAAATTACATTGTTTTAAATTTATAAAATTATTCACTTTAGCATTTCTGTGATTTGCCATTCTCTTCACAGTTGTACTACTGAACCTCATCTGGCTGCTGGAGCTTTTCTATGCTCGCTTGACTCGCATCTGACGCTGAGGTGAAGCTGAATTGTGTATCTGAAAATTCTCCCGTTTGATGTGATCATAAAGAGATACGGCAGTTCTGCATCTTAAAAAATGCATTTCCTGTCAAGAAAAAAAGGGGACACAAACTACAGTTTTGAGTGGGGTGGCCCCGGTCCCCCCTGGCTCCACCCATCTGCAATATAAAATGTCAAAGATCTGCACAGAGAAACAGACGAATACAGCAAGCTCTCTGTTAGTATTACCAAAATAATACATCCATTACAGCATTTACAATAGCATAAACATAATATTTGTGTTCAGATATGTATAACGTGTTTCATTGTTGTTTCAGATGTGCAGTATTCCTGGCTGATTTCAGTGAGAAACAATGGGAGTCTTGATTGTCTGTGTGTCTCTCTGTCTGCTCTTTGCTCTGAATGCATCAGGTGAGATATGGATCATGACAATACTGCAAGATTTACTGAACATCCCTAAATACCCTTACTGAATTTTCATTTATTTTCAGCATTTTATTATCTGACCTTTTAACATCAGAACAACTGGTATAAAATTCCTATGTTGTTCAGTTTACCCAGTTTACTTAAAGCTTAATAACTGTTTCTTTTGGAATAACAGAGAAAAAAATGCTGTTTTGCTCAATATCAACATGGCTGTGAGTAACTGTTAAACAAGGATGTTAACATTCAGTAAAAAAAAACAATCTTGCACAAGTTGTATTGCTTAATTGAATCAAATATATTTCCCTGCTAATAAAAACACACATCATCAAAAAAGTAGTAAATGATGTGAAGGAAGGTTGCATTGTGCTTTTGTCTTGTATAAATAGAAATGGGTGACAAATTGATATGTATGTTTATTTTTGTGAATATATAAAATGCAATGAATTAATGATCACTTAAACTTGCAATAAAACAAATCAAATCTTGATGTAGCAGCCTGTCAGAGTGGGTGGGCACAATATGGACGAACATGCTTCAGGGTTTTTAACAGTCCATTATCCTGGAGTGATGCAGAGGTATGAAATACTAAACAACATCTGACAGAAAAGTATAATATATATTACCTTATTTGTAGTTGTATTATTATTATTTATTTTTTAAATGTATTAAAAGGTTTTCTTTTTATCTATCTATCTATCTATCTATCTATCTATCTATCTATCTATCTATCTATCTATCTATCTATCTATCTATCTATCTATCTATCTATCTATCTATCTATCTATCTATCTAAAAGCTGTTTCTCCTCATGTCTTAATCTCCTCAGGCAATGTGCTTGACCTATGGTGGGAACCTTGCCTCTGTACACAGTACATTGGAGTATACCTTCATAAAGCGCATGATCACAAGTTCGAAATCTTACTGGATAGGAGGCAGTGATGCTGTTTCAGTATGTTATTATGTTGTTAATGTATTTGCTTTTTTTGTTCTTTGTGGTGTTTTCCAAGATGAAAATGTAACAATTTACTGTCTAAAATCAAACCAACACTGCTTAAAGTGAAAAGAGTAAAAGTTCAAATTTACACAGAGGTGTAAATATTTGTTCTCTTCTGTTCACAGGAGGGAAAGTGGTTCTGGAGTGATGGGTCCAAAATGAATTTCAAACTTTGGAACCCTAAAGAACCCAACAACTTACAGCGTAATGAGCACTGCATTCAGATTAACTTTGGAGGTAAATAATTTGAATGATGTGAACATCTTTACATGTTTTCTGTTGTGGAAACTTAATTAAGTATTATTTTAACTCCAATATGTTCCAGTGTTTAAGTTACAAGCTAGATTTTCTCTATTTGCCTTTCTAAATGTAAGCATTACGGTTAACACATAAGTGTAGTGACCAATTGTCATTATTAATTAGTTGCTTATTATAATGCCTATTATTAACATATTGGCTGTTTATACTTAATGTATTTAGTCTACATGACCATATTCTTCATCCCTAATCCAACTTTATAACTACCTTTATATGTATGAATAAGCAGCATATTAGGAGTTTATTGAGGCAAAATTTTTAGTTAATTTTTGGCTAATAGTAAAAAAAAAAAAAAAAAAAAAGAACTTAAAAATAAAGTGTGACCACATTATGATGCTAATACCTGTACGATTATTTGTATAATAAAACATCATTTTTCTTTTTCATAACAGCTGCAGGAAATTGGAATGACCTAGTTTGCTCAATCAAGTTACCATTTGTGTGTTCCAAATCTCAATGATCTCTTTCCCTACACCATATTAAATCAGAAGCGGTGTGCCTGTTCAATCTTATTCTGTTATTGCTTCAAACATTTTTGCTATTTTGATGCCTCTGTTTCAAACATCTTTCTTTCTATAACTAAATAAAGCTAAATGCATTCATTTATTGTCCTGAGAATATATTGCAACACAAACAGGGACACAAGCAGTCATTGAAATACAACTCCAAGAGGATTTTTTTCTGGGTAATATATGTATCTTATATTCTGTTATGTTCAGGACTATCACAGGTTTTTTTCTTCAGCCTGTCTGCAGAGACACTAAATGATAGTGAGAAAGCTGAACATGTTTTCATAATTAACCATTTTATATTCAGCCATATGAATCCTCATTTCAAGCATCACCATTTTCTATGAAAAAAAAAAAGTGTTAAGTGTTAATAACATTCTTCATCATCAAAATTAAGGAACACTTCATCCCAAAATTTAAATGTTAAATTAAAACTGAACCTGCTATTATCAGCATTTTCACAACATGGCATATATATATATATATATATATATATATATATATATATATATATCACAGATAACATTTCATTAGTAATCTTCTGTTCATCTATAATATTATTTATTAATGTTATAATACTTTTGGGTAAATTATTTATTTGGATCCTTTTTGGATTTTAATTAGCAGCACACTGTGTCTGTAGCTCTTATTTGTAAACAAATGACTACATTTTACATTCTTTAATAATAACAAGAACCTTGGGAGTTGATATTAAAGTTTTTCTCAATCGCTTTGGTGCATTTCTTAGATCAAAATGAAATTCTTGATACTACTTGTACAAATTCCAAATCATCTAGTCACTTGTGCACATCATTAAAGCAATTTCTTATTCCTTTGAACAAATTGCAATTGCTTCTGTACATATTGCAATTGATAATGTACAAGTGTCAGCTTTTTTCCACATTTTCAATTGCTCATGTCATGTTGATCAAAATGTAGTAAATGGTTCTCTGTTGAATAGTCTTACCCCTCAAAATATCTAGGCATTAGTTCTTTGCATAAGCCATTACATGCAAAATTGTTGAACTATTTGTCATAAACTGTTAGGCATAGTTTTACAAAAAATTTCATTAGACCTTTTGTACAAAGATGTGAATTGATGAATCGTTCAGGTGAAATTGACCCTCACTCAAGGAATATAAAGTGTTAGTTCAACCAACAATCAACCAGTTGTCTAAATTGCTCAAAGGTGCATCTCATGAACAATCAATTGGGAAGCATATATAGACAGACCACAACACAGAGTTGCAACTTTCCAACAATGGATGGACCAGGAAACGAACAGGGTCAACAGCCAGGAGGAAGAAGAGGAGCAAGGATGCGTGGTGGAAGGTAAAACAGAGGACGAGGCAGAAGAGGACATAGGCGCATATCTGATGACATAAGGGCCACTATTGTAGACCATGTTGTCAATCATGGCCTTACTATGGCTGAAGCAGGTCGAAGGGTGCAGCCGAACATTGGGAGATCAACCGTGTCCTCAATAGTTCAAACTTTTCGAAGAGAGAACCGGTTTGTCCACCAATGTACAGTGCACTGTTACTGTATATAAGCAGTATACTGTATACTTCCTATAATGCTTCCTATTACAGTAATCCACTTGTATTTCACAGCATACAGAAATATACTCTATACTGATAGATACTGCACTTTACATCCACCCAACTGTATGTTTTACAGTAAAATGTGTTTGCATAATTTTTGTCTATGTGAAAGTGTGCAATGCATAACTGCATTTGTCCCCACATAGGACTGCAAGATTACCTCAAACCGGGGGCAGAGGACGCCTTTTCACACCTCAACAGGAAGAGGCTATATGCACCATCGTCCGAGCAAACAATGCTATGAGACTCAGGGAAATACAAAGGACCATTATAGAAGACAACGATGTCTTTGAAAACATCTGTACTGTTCGCATCTCAACCATTGACAGGGTGCTGCATAGAAACCAGATGAGTATGAAACAGCTGTACCATGTACCATTCCAAAGGAATGAGGACCAAGTTAAGGAGCTACGGTACCAGTATGTACAGGTAAAACATATATCTATGTAACTATTTTACAGAATCATTTTATTGTGATACATAGTACAGTAAGCATAAACTGCACACACTTCCATCGCTGTGGAAGGAACATACAATATATGCACATTTTATGTCACTCTTCCTTACCAAAACTAATTCAACTGTGTCCTGGGATATAGCGTATAATGGAGTTGGAATCAAATGAACCCTCTCACAACTTTGTATACATGGATGAGGCTGGCTTCAACCTGACCAAATGCAGAAGGCGAGGTAGGAATGTCATCGGTCAGAGAGCTACTGTGGATTTGCCAGGCCAAAGGGGAGGAAATATCACCATGTGTGCTGCTATTTCAGAGCATGGCGTCCTAACCCACATCCCCCTTATAGGACCATACAACACCCAGCATCTACTCAACTTTTTAGAGACTCTCTACAGGGCTCTCATCCCTGATGATGAGAGGGGTCTGTTTAGAGAGGATTTGCCAAAGTATGTTGTCATTTGTGATAATGTGAGTTTCCATCGATCAAACATCATAAGGCAATGGTTTGTGACTCACCCGAGGATGCTCCTAGAATTCCTCCCGCCTTATTCTCCACTCCTTAACCCAATTGAGGAGTTATTTTCAGCATGGAGGTGGAAGGTGTATGATCATCAGCCACACACACAGATGACCCTGCTGGCTGCAATGGATGCAGCATGTGAGGACATCACAGTAGATGCCTGCAGAGGATGGATAAGGCATTCCAAAAGATTCTTTCCACGTTGCATTGGAAGGGAAAATATCCGGTATGATGTGGATGAGAATATGTGGGCCGACAGACAGGAACGTCTGGATGTGTAGAGACAGCACTAAAACAGTGCTGCAGGCAAAGTTGTGCCTTAGGGGTGTTTCCTGTGTTTTAGTTTTTATTTTACTTTGTGCCCCTTGTCTTTTTCTTACTGTAAATTATTTTGTTGTTTTCTTTCATAAAGTAGCACTAGTAAAGCTGTGAAAAACAATCTATTTTGTCTCTTTCAATCAATAACCCACATAGAGTAATAATTATATAGTACTGTTGAAATTTATTTATGCCATAGAAGTGCAGCCTTGTGCATTTTCAGTACAGTAACCGTCATCCAAACTGTAGCCTAAGTTTACATCTGGTAATACTGTCAAAGTACACAGTTACATTGACAACATGCCTAAACATTTTGATGAGCTTGTTCGTGAACAATGACTCAATGACTTATCCTTCTGACATGATCGTTGGCATGAATATTTACTTTTGAGAGATGTACTAAGGATTTTTAGTGACTGACTAGCTTTAGAAACATATCTATTGTATATTGCAATTTGTACAAATTGTTCTGAGGAATGCACTTATTATTTTGCACATGCTAGGGATGATGTGAAAAACGCACCAAAGCGACTGAGAAAAACTGTAAAACCCACATGAAATCAGAAACAAGTCCAACATAAGTACACACAAGAAATTTCATTTTTAAATGTGATACTTGACAATGTACAAAAAGTAGTAGCCTAAACTGTAATTGTTACTTTACAGTTTTTCTCAGTCACTTTGGTGCATTTCTTAAATCAGAAATGAAATTCTCAAACTACTTGTACAACCTCCACATCATCTAGTCATTTATACACATCATAAAACCAGTTTCTCATTCTTTTGAACAAGTTGCGATTGGTTTTGTATATTCATGCAATTGATTATTCACATTTATCTGCGGTTTCCTATATTATCAGTTGCTAATGTCATGTTGCTCAAAATGTATTACGTAGTTTTCTCAAAACATACCCCTCAAAACATCTAGTCTCTAGTTCATCATAAAAGTCATTACATGCAAAATGGTTAATCTAGTTGTCAAACTGCCAAGCACATTTTTTTTTTTTTACACATTATCTTATTGTAAATTTGGCATGAATTGTGCAAGTGAATCTTTACTAATGAAGAGAATGTAGATCAAACAATAATATAAACCATCTCTCTGAAATAGCTCAAAGGTTCATCTCATGAATCTTCAGTTGGAAAGCTTATGCTGTATAGACAGAGGACAACACAAGAGTTACAAATTCTGAAAATTGCCTTTTTTCATCTTTGTGCCCATATTTCTTTTTCCTTTTCTATATCACAATGACATTGTAAAGGTTTTTACTGTTATTTTTTGGGTCAGACCACTAGTAAAAGTGTAACTGGGAATTCTATCCAGTCTCTTTCAACATTTTTCTTAATTGCTTTGGCTCAGTTCTCAAATTATTTTTTTATTTCCCAAAACATTAAGTTCAGATCTCTGAACAATTTGCTTCTTTTTCACATCAGATTGGAATTTCTTATTGATTTGAGCAAATTGCTAATGCTTTGGCACGTGTCCAAAGAGTACATACAACTGTCTGCAGTTTGGACAACAAATAATTGCATATGGCTTGTTGATCAAAACTGATGACTCGATTCTCACTTACACTGTCAAACACTTCAGAACTTCTCAGACATTTTTTATTGTTTAAGCCATCAAATTCAAAATGATCTATTCAATTATCATAATTAGTATACATGAATGTATATTCTAAAATATATCTGACATTGACACTATTTGTAATGTCTGCTAAATTGACACATGACCTCTAATTGCATTCGCAATCTAATTGCAAATTACCTCTAATATGAATCAACCATTCAACCATTTACGTAACCAATCAACTTTGGGAGTATATATATATATATATATATATATATATATATATATATATATATATATATATATATATATATATATATATAGGATGTTCACAAACCTGACCTGCAGCAACATGCTCATGGAAGAGCAATTGGAAGGCGTGTAAGAATATGTGGTGGTGGTAGAGGAAGAAATAATTGAGGAAGAGGTGGAAATAGAAGAGTCAGAGTCTCTGATGAAATCAGAGCCACACTTGTGGATCATGTCATAAATCATGGTTTTACAATGGCACACCAGGCCAACGTGGGGCCAATATTACAATGTGTGCTGTCATTTCAGAGAACGGTGTGAGCACACATATTCCACACATTGGGCCCTATAATAACCAACTTCTCCTGGCCTTCCTAAATGCACTTCACAGAGACCTGATTCCAGAACAAGAAAGAGGTTTAGTTAGACCACATTTGCCTAATTATGTTGTTTTCTGGGATAATGCTGCACATGAAAGGATAACAGTGGAATTCCTTCCACCATACTCTCCATTCCTAAATCCAATAGAAGAGTTTTTTTCAGCATGGAGATGGAAAGTGTATGATCATAGACCACAAATTCAGATGTCTTTGTTGGATGCCATGAATGCTGCATGTGAGGACATCACAGCTGACCATTGCAGGGGATGGGTGCGGCATTCAAGGATATTTTTTCCATGGTGTGGCAATGGAAAACATCAGATGTGATGTTGATGAAAATCTTTGGCCTAACCAACGTGAGCGACAAGATGTCCACCAAGAATAATTAGTTTTTTGTTTGTTTTTCCCATGAATGTTATTTGTTGTTTGTGTATTTGTGGTAATACACAAATATGAAATGTAAAGTGAAATCTTGTTACTCTTGTCAGTAACTTTACATGTACAGTAAATACACTTGTATTGTGTATATGCAGATAAACTGCAGATAAATGTGCGTAATCAATTGCATGAATGTACTGTACAAAAGCAATCACATCTTGTTCAAAAGAATGAGAAACTGGTTTTATGATGTGTATAAATGACTAGATGATGTGGAGGTTGTACAAGTAGTTTTGAGAATTTCATTTCTGTTTTGAAAAATGCACCAAAGTGACATAGAAAAACTGTAAATCAAACAAATCCCAAGAATCAAGACTAGAAAAAAAAATAAATATTACAAATAAAAGCAAAAGGCAAGAACACACAAATTACTAAAACAAGGAGCAAGACAAGAACATGGAATTACAAGGACTAGACAAAACAAGGTAAAAACAAAAACAAAATGTTGCCATAGTTTACATCAGAGCATCCCTCCAGACTACGCTGTTATTTTTACAACATGACTAAGCAATTTGACTGTCTTATCCATAAACTATGACACAAGGAACGTGTCATTCTGATGGCACTGACATGTTCAGTGACACAGATATTTATTTTTGAGAGACAAACTAAGGATTTTGAGCAAGAGATTGGCTTTTGCAGGTAATCCATGGTGTTTTGCTATTTGTTCGAGCTGTTTTGTGGAATGCATTTACTGTTTTGAAAATGTCAAGGATGATTCGTGAAATGTACCAAAGCGACTGAGAAAAACTGTAATGGTGCAGTATAATATTGACAGCTAATGGTTAAAATGGGTACTGCAGCGGAAACCAAAAGTATTTAAGATAGTTGTTTCTCCCTTTCCTTCTTCCATAGACTCGACCATCACATGGGTTGCCAGATTGAGGACATGCAAAAGGAATGAACACAATTCACTTTTCACCTGAGTATGACAAACAGCCGATCTGACCAATCATAATGCAAAATCTGTCCGATAAACAAACCAGACAGAAAAGTAGATTAACATCATTGAACTCTACTTGTAATGATGGAACATAGTTGCTTTCTGGAAATGCACCTCTGAGGAGAAAAAAAAAGAAACCTTAGACATTTTTATGTCTGGAATGAGTGACAGTTTTGGGAATAAAGGTCATAACATATTATTACTTTTTTATTATTATGCAATTTCATACATGTGGGTCTGACTGTATATTTTTTATAAAGAAACGACTTGTGAGAAATCAATTACATCATGATGCCATACAGTACATCATTTCAGAAAACAAACCCAGTGCATGAGCACTGAGCAACTTATACATTGATGGGTTCAACCCCAAAAATAAAATATATACAATGTGGTTTCTTTTCATATGTTCCTGTGGTTCTCCTCGTCTAATTGCCGAGTGGCCTGGTGCATTTATTATTTGTCATGGTTAAAAAGTGAAAAATGAATGGATGCAAAAGTACAAGGACCATACATGGACTGGATTCACAGGCTTGCATAAGATGTCAAAAATTATTTTTTAATTATGTTGTGATTGGCTTGGTGTTTTCCTTCTCCCTTGATTTACTGTACATTGATGCCAAAGAATATTCAAATTAAAAGTTTTTTTTTTTTCTATTCCCCATAGCAAATAACTCCTGTAACCATAGTGAATGAATAAAGCAAATATCAAAGATGGTGAAATGCTGAAAACACCTTTATTAACCTTCACTGGTCATTTCTAAAAGAAAGAAAATGAGTCAAAGTAGCTTGTTTGTTTTGACTTTTCACATGCTGCTTCAGTTCACACACACAAAAGGCATCTTATAATAACATTTCAGATCATTCCAGTTGCCATCTGTTGCAAGAGAAAAAATGGTAGACACATAATGATTAGTATCTGATAAAAAAAATCAGCAACAATGTTTTGAAAAAACAAAACAAAAAAATTCTCCACTTCCCCGGACATATGACATGTAGCAGTATCTACTGATCTGCTGATTTATGTTTTAACATAATTGACATTGATGGAACATTTCTAATATTATTTCATGAGTATTAAAAGCAGTTACTTGTGTAGTTCATCTCAAGGCAGTCCTCATTTTTGTCATCATTTGGTTCTCCAGGAGACCATATTTGGTAGTTAAATTTGGACCCATCACTCCAGAGCCAAACTCCCTCCTATGAGAAAAAAGAGCAAAAAGGAAATTTTGTTTTGCACATCATACATGGCTTAATTTTATATTTAATTAAAGATGACTTCCGATTATTATACTTGCTGTATCCCACTTTATAAATGCCAGAAATTCAAACAGAAAATTAACAGAAAAATATTTTGCATAAATAAAATATTTCATTTGAAAATTGCTTAAGAAAGGGCTGAACTGTTTAAACTATCTCTATCAACAATGCTATTTCACGTAAAATTTCCAACCTGATCTCACGGCTATTCGTACATTTTTCACAAGGTGGCTTATTCGTATAAATTCGTACGCCCACACTCGTACAAATTAATACGATTGTTGCCAAATCGTACGTATTTTATGAGTTGCACAATTCGTATGAATTTGTACGAATGACCTACACCTAACCCCGCCCCTAAAACTAACCGTCACTGGGGTTTAGACAAATCATATAAAATAGTACGAGTGAGGTCGTACAAATTCGTACAAATAAGCCACCTCGTAAAATACGTACGAATTGGCCGTGGGATAGCATTGAAAATTTCACACTCTTGTATATCACAATACGTCTTCTCTTGTGAGTGGGGCAGTTTTATAGCTTGCAGGGGAATATGACACTGCACTAAACTAACTATTCCAGGAACCAAACATCTTGAAATATTTTTTAACATATGTTATTTGCCCAGTAGCACAAACAGTATAATAATAATAATAATAATAATAATAATAATAATAATAATAATAATAATAATAATAATAATAATAATAATAATGCATACATGAACAGCATCATTGGCTCCAATCCAGGCTCTTGTTGCTCCGTTAGTGGTGTATCTAATCAGGTTCTGTATAAATACATACTCCTCATGGCTGTGTATAGAAGCAAGGTGCCCATTAAAGTCCTGACAGGTTTTCTGTAGAGGCAGAGACATTAGCCAACACCATTATTTATAAAAACTTAATTTCTATTTGTAAATTAATAATCTATTTGGAAAAAAATATATATATTAATAACAATAATTTTCTATCTTTATTATTTAATCTGCAAAGTCTTAAATCATCCTTGTGAGGTGGGACTACTTTTCTATCCCTCTATATGAACAGCTAACCATGCCAACATGGACATCACGTTTTGAGAGATTAGATCAATGTTTGAAATTATCTTTTCACACTACTGTCATGAAAATATCAAATATATTATGTTTGTATTTTCAAACCATTGTGATTTTTCAGCATTACCGTAATGTATTAGTCCAAAGAACCTTTGTGTGCCACAAAGAACCTTTTCTGAAATGGAAAGGTTTTTCATGGAGCCATACACCCTTCTAAAGAACCATTTAATAACCTTTTTTTTAAGAGTGTATTTGCCTCAAATGGCTACAATATTTCATCTACTGTTAAAATTTTTGTTTTTAAACCAAGGAACAAGTTGAAAGTACTTTCCTGTGATAGTTGACAGGTGTCACAGATTCTGGCAAAGCCTAAGAATTTTCTTATATTCTTTTGGTCATAAAGCTAAATGTATCATACCTCTGCATTTATCCACATTTGAGAGTTGCTGAAAAACTTGAAGCATCTACATCTGAAGGCAGACCATCCTGCTCGACAAGCTGTTAAATGGCATGTTATGTTTTGTTATGTAATGTATGTATGTACAGTGGTGATGAATGTAATGTATGTATGTACAGTTCAAAATGAATATCATTTCCAAAATTTCAAGGTCACTGCTTAGTTCTATAACAGCAATACAAGGGCATTTTTTTAAGAATATTTCATGAATTAATTGTATTCTGAAGCACAGTAAAAAAAAAAAAAAAACCTTGAATGAGACATTTGTAAAATAACAACTTAATTAAATTAAATATTATGCTGAAGAACGTGGTCAGCAGGATTACATAAAATTTTAAGTTTGAGAAATCCAAAGGATTTTGAATTTTGAATATACTGTGCATACACACTGACAGGAAAAGACCTGATCAACCTTACCACCGCAACGTCTATTTCCAACTTGTTGAGGGAGCATTTCCTCTTGAAAAAACAAAAACATGTTTAAAACAAAACTGTCGCTAACTGTGGTACTGTAGAAGTGATCAAAATAATAATTAATAAACTGCAGATTAACAGGCGTTCTGTGGTTGTATTTTATTATTATGAAAAATAAAATAAATGGTAACGATATCAATAATTGTTAATTAATAATAAACAATAATCATGTGAATAGTGAAATAACTGCTTTTGTATTATCTTCATAGTATTATCTTCATAACTGAGAGAGAGCAATAGAACAAACTTAGATTTACTTTAAATTATGTGTATATTAAATGATTTTAATTATGGATTCTAATTAGTCAATACAACATTCATATAATCAATGATAAAATAAAAGCTATAACCTGAAAAAAATTGCAATATAATAATGAAAAAAAAAAAGCAATATAATAATGGTTAACCTTACCTGAGGCACTCAAAGTTAAGAGAAGACAAAGCGACAGATAGAAAGGCCAGACTGCCATTGTTTCTCAACAAATGCTGGAACACTGCAGTGAATGTATTGTTCAGCAGAATTATAATTATAATATTGATATTTAATGCTTCAGTTCTGTGAAGGTTCAGTAGGTCAATGTTTCGATATGCCGCTCTGAATCCCTACATGGTTTTTCTTCTTATATACTGGAGAGGAGTTTGTTTATTCCGTTTATTCAGTATCAGATTCCAGTTCCTCTCATGTTCTCTTTTCCACTACCCACTTACTTAAGAAAGGGTTGAATTGCTCAAACTATCTCTATCAGCAATATTATTTCACAACAAATTTCACAACACAAACACTCCTGTCCTGTATAGCACAATATATCTTCTCTGGTGAGTGGGACAGTTTTATAGCTTGCAAAGGAATATGACACTGCACTGAACCTGCAATGGGAACCAAAAATGTATGTTCATCCATTTGAATTTTTTTTTTTTTTTTTACATATGTAATTTCTCCATATGTAATTTTCAGTGCATGCATACATGAACAGGATCATGTCCTCAAATCTAGGGTCTTGTTGCTCCCTGAGTTGCGTACACTGTAAAAAAAATTAAAATAATAATAACTTAACAGAAATTTTCATGTGTCAGTCATCTACCTTTTTTGAATAGTGTCAAACCCTTATTTTATAGATAAAAAAAAAATAAAAAATCTGGTTTCAATTACGATTATTTACTTTTTTTTCAGGACTTTTTTTTTAACCTTTATTTTACAGATGTTTTGCTAAATTATTACAATGACAGCACTAAATGAGAGAAATAGAAACACTGCTATTTTAAAAATAATTACAATCTAAAATCTTCAAAAAGATTTCTAAAACATCTTAAATAATTTTGTTTTAATATAGCACAATTACATTTAGCATACTTTTCTGATGAAGAACATAGCACAGTTTAATCAAAATGTGGAAATATATTCAACTTAAAAGTTCACTTCCAGAATGTATATTTCCTGATTATGCACTCACCCGATGTAATCCAAGATGTTCATGTCTTTCTTTACCCAGTCAAAAAGACTGATTTTTTTTTTCTCCATATAGTGGACTTCAATGGGACCCAATGGGTTGAAAGTCCAAATTTCAGTTTCAGTGCAGCTTTCAAAGGGGTTTACACGTTCTCAGAAACCCATATTCTTTGGCTGGGATTGTGTAAAGCCCATGAAGTAGCATTGAAACTGAAACCTGGACCTTCAACCTGTGGGTCCCATTGAAGTCCACTATATGGTGAAAATCCTGGGATGTTTTCCTCAAAAACCTTATTTATTTATTTATTTTTCAAGAGAAAAAAGAAAGACAAGAACATCTTGGATGACACGGGGGTGAGTAAATTAACAGGACATTTTTATTCTGGAATTGAACTTTTAAAACTGAAGAAATTTAAAGCCAATATATCTACAAGACTGTCAAGATTGATTTTAAAAGAGTTTTGTTATTCAGATGTAAATTTACATTATCAATGAATTCTTCATAAAGAGTCCTTCAAAACGCCCTGGAGGTTACCAATTCAGTAACTAAAAGTTGCATTTCTATCTTACCAGTTAAGGTTAATCTCATGATGAGGCCAATTTAAACGTTGAATTATAGTTCACATTAGATGTATATGTCTCTGGGTGGATTTGAGTCCCTTGAGAGGGTTAAATATTTAGATTTGTTGTTGTTGTTGTTTCTTTTCTCTTTTTTACCTACTGGTAAATTTCCACCAATAAAAAAAAAAAAAAGGCAAAGAGGATTGATAATTATTATTTTTTTTTTTTTTTTTTTTTTTTTTTTTTTTAAATGGGCTACACACTGACTTATGTCCACACATAGCAAACGGACTTGGCCTCCTGTCGGCAATGGCATATACCCTTTCAGCCAGAGCTGGGCCATGTGTGGCAATGACGGCACGGTGGGGATCCGGCAAACAACATGAGGGCCGATTGTTGATGGGAGGAGTGTGGCCCAGATCAGTCAGGTGATATGTGACCCAAATCAGGCTAAGATCTGGCAGCATATTATGTGACCCATGATTAAACAAGATAAATACAATATTGCATGATAATGGTTAAATGATCACACACATTTTAATGAAGTGTAGTATTGTTAAAATATAGTCTTTGAAATGGCAAGTCAAAACAGAATGAAACATTATAATTTAAAAAATAAGCAAATACGTCAAGTGCATTAAACAGCACTTAATCATAATTTTATAAAATTGTATATTAGTATTCTTGGTACAAATAATCTTAGAATCCTTACATGAAAAGAAAGAGAGAAAGAGTATTTAACCGTTATCATGTAATATTTATTTGTTTTACTATGGGACACACACTGATCTATAATAGAGAGTGGGGGCACATAATTTTTATTAGTATGTTGTCATGCACAAGCATTAAATAAAATTATCATGAAAGTATTTAATTTTTATTTAAATCCTGTATCCATGTGATGCTTGGTGTGAGGAACATATCCAAATTCAAACCGCATTCATTGGCGATATGCATCTCCTTCCTCTGTAGCTATAGTAACTAATTAGAAATGTGTTGTTAAGAATTTTTACAACAAGTTTTACGGCAGCGATATCAAACAATATCAAACAAATGTCAAGGAAGGATCCTCGGAAGCCAGTATTTCGAGGATGCTACGTCATCGACATCCGTCGAAGGACTGTTCCAATGTCGAGGATCCTCGGAATTTCAACCAAGGACTATATGTGTACCATATGTGTATCCTTCGCACTCTTCGCACTCTCAAATCACAAACACCCCAATGCGCGCAGCTTTGCTATCTTGTTAAAAAATTAAAAAATTTTGAACATTAGCGGAGTCGGAGCGTTAATGGTTTTTATTTACGTTACCAAACATTTGTTAGAACTGTAGTAAATATAAGTAAAGTTTAACGTTTAAATGCCAGTACAAATTACTACCATATTGATATTGTAAATTATACAAATACAAATACAAATGGTTAACTGAACCGGACCTGTGATTTAACAATTGTTAGCTTGGTTGTGTCATCTGCATTTCTTTTATAAATAACTAGTTAAGTTGTCCAAAGTAATTTAACAATACCATTCACAGCGTTATTCAAACGGACCTTTTCACTGACGTAATGACGCAATTACGTGCACTTGCTAGCCTGTTCCATTTATGTGTTCTCCGAATGCTAAAGAGTCTCGCCTAGCCTCTGAAGGAAGTGACCTGGAAGGACCAGTCCTGCCAAGGAAGTATCCTTGACATTAAGAAACGCCTAGTGGCTCTTGTTGGTTTCGTCAGAGATTGCGACATGTCGTGTGGTACTGCTCTTTGTCACATCTGTAATAAATTATTATGATTAAGTCACATGTGTCTATCTGATACGTTTCTCTTATAGACTATATACTTTATACTCTCATTCTTTATTGGTTGATTTGTTCTTTATAAAAATAAATAATTTTCTATTCAGTTTAATGTACTTTATTAGCATAGATTGTGTGTACATTAAAGCATGTCACAAAACAAATTGCGATCATAGTAATATACAAGGTAATAATATGAAATATTAAAATTCCCAGACAGCAATATAGTGTTGGCCTTGATCCGGCCCATATCTGGCCCACGTGAAATCCATTCGGGCCGGATCTGGGCCGACACTGCTTGCTGCCTGGGTTGGGTATGGGCTATATATATCCAACATTTCATATTTTGTGTCAAAAAAGTAAAACATGAATCTAATAACATTATTCAAGCATTTGGACAGATGGAGTTTGTTGATACTGATTTCATTTTAATAATAACAACCATAATGTTTTATTATTCTAATTTAATTGTAAGTATTGATAACATCTAAGAATTCAATCTACATTTAATCAGTTTAGGAAAATATTTCCTTTATAAAGTTATAAAGTGTAACAGCAATCAATTTAAGGCAAATCTCAAAAAATATACTGATTAAAGTAATACCTGATAGCGCACTGATGAGACTGCTTCAGAATAAATTACATTTGTGCCAAAAAAAAAATATTTTTCCCCCGGACAAGTAACCTTTTTACTCGGACAAGTAAATGATTGATTTACTTGTCCAAAGGACAAGCTCATGTAAAAGCTTAATGTCGAGCCCTGTACTAGCAATGATATTGCTGTGAGTTTCATCCTCTTTAATATTCATTTTTGTAATGTTGTTATTGTTTGTCTTTTTCTCATTGCTACTTTGCACTTAAAATGGATTGAAATGTCATCGCTGTGTGAGTTTAGTCTTTTTCAAAATTCATGTTCACAATGTAGCTATATTGTTAGATGTTTTTCATTTATACAGTCTAAATCACTTCTAGTTTTTTTTTTTTTTTTTTTTCAGACACTGCAGACCACTTGAGTTGCTGGATCTCTGTACTATGAGTCCTTAAGCACAGGAGAACAGAGGGTCAGAGACTGATGCTTGCATAAATGCACAAAACACGAGCAAGGAAAAAACAATCTACTCATGAATACAGACAAAAAGGCAGAGACATATAAGTGTGAGGAAATGAGCGACAGGTTGGGGGAGAATCAGCTCATGATCTGTACACCGCACCCTGAACCGTGACGATGCAACATAAGATTGCAGTTTTGTGGTGTAGGTTGTGTTTTGTGTGACCTTGATGATCCCATGATAAAATTATTCAGCTTGTGAGAATTGTGTTATTTTTTTTTATTTTTTTTTAAGTAGACATTTATTCATCTGCCATCCGTGGCGGAGCCAGGAAGTTTTCAGAAGTGTGGCCAGCAACCAGTCTGGGGTGGCACAGAAATCTTATTTCCATATAAAAATGTGTTTGACAATAATGTACTGGACTGTTTTATTGCTTAAAACAGAAATGAGTACAGTTAATGTCTACTTAACTGTAATTGAGATATTTGTGAATATGACAATTTTTTTATTATTTCTCACCTCCGGGTATTTTATTAAACAGAGTCTTGTCTACAGAATCTATCTAGCCTTCGTCGGAGTTGAGCCAGCGAATAGTTCTGTTTTACAGTTCTGATATTTATGCTTATGCTTTTTTACGCTTTCTGCATAAAACACAACTACATTTGATCATTTTACTAACCTCTGCATTCTATTACTATGCAGTCATTTAAATTCCATGGCTGCAGACAAAAAGAACCGTGGCTCTCACCCAATCTTTACACAGGTCACTCTTTTCGACTGGCGCTATTATGAAGACAGTCTCTATCAAGCTGATGTTTACATGGTCATTCTCCCATTCGTTTTCTAGGTAAGATCTGGCTCAATGCTCAGCAGGCATCTTTAAGCTATAATCAGGCTTGTTTATTTTTGCATCTACTGGTGGTGGTTCATTATGTTTCCTCATACCTACTTGTTTTGGTCCTACGTGGCTGTTGTGGCCTACACTAGAGGTCTTCACAGTGCACCCGAGACCCGTCGACCCCGGACCCGACCCGGGACCCGTACGGGTTCGGGTCTATATTTTAAATCATCAGCCGGGTCCGGGTCGGGTTCGAATCTATTACCTCGGGTCCCGGGTCTGTTTAACATTGTGTGTAATACCCGTGCGATCGCCGATCGAAGAACATCTGACATCTGACTCGAAGAACATCCGGCCGTGATCAAAGACTGCTTGTGTTTTTTTGTAACTTGCAACTTGTAAAATTAGGAAAAGAAAAGAGTGAGCCAAAAAAAAGTGATCTCTCTCTCTCTCTCTTGCTCGCACACTCAGAGTTAATATACAAGTGCATACTTGACACACTCATATTTAATATATTTCAAATCAGCAACACAATCTGAGGTGAACTGTCACATGAATGTTTTCTATTACGCTCAAATTGCGTTGAAGCATTTTAGGTTGATACAGCTAGCACGCATGTGCAGTCTCAAGCGCATTTCATGTTTCTATGGCAACCAGTGAGGGACACTTTGACTGCCAAACCGCGTTTTACATATTTCTCCCATTTTTATAATATTATAAATGAACCGTTTATTCTTAAAGTTTTAGTGGTTCAGATTCAAACTCGATGCAGAGCAGAGAGCACAGACAGAGATCAGATGATAGTAAATAAATAACGTCAGCGGCATGCATTGCACGAGCGATCGTTATTATAGTTCAAAAGGGCAAACAGTCTAAGTTATTAAGCGAATTAACTCGAGTCAGAATGTACATGTGCACAGTAGCATTTGTCATCCTTCACCGTGACATCAAGTGGACTTCTGAAGCTGAAATAATGAGTGGATTCAGCTTGGACTTGGAATAACGAGATGAAAAACATGGATAACTTTCTTGTCGGAGGATTGTAATGCATCACAAGCAGTCGGGTACAAGGAAGAGAGACTACGGCTCTTTAAATTAGGTAAGACAAAAAGCTGTATTCTTCGCAACAGGTTTATTTACTTATAATAGCAATTTAAGGTGGAATATGTGAACGTCGGGTCCAGTCGGGTCTGTGTCTTCCCGGCGGGTTCGGGTCTAGATTTCAAATAATATACGGGTCCGGGTAGACATTTCTCGGAACTACACGGGTCCGGGTCCAGGTCCAGCTTTTGAAATATTAGACGGGTCCGGGTCGGTTCGGTGTAGTACATCACGGGTCTCTGTCGGGTTCGGGCACGAATTTTTGGACCCGTGAAGACCTCTAGCCTACACATTACACAGACTATTATGGCACTTATGGCACACAACTCTGCTATGGTGGTCATCAGGTAAGCTTGTCCATTATTATTTATGAAGTTTGGCCTGTGGTGGCCTTCACATATCACAGCCTATTTGGGATTTTTTTGCTTAACAATGAGTATCTCTTCTACTTATGGTCATGCTGATCTGGCTCATTTTCTATTTTTGGAGAATAGGTTTCCTCTCTGTGGAAGTTAGATGGAGTTCTATCAAGTGTGTGCAGGACTCCAGCCTAAAGCCTACATAATTTAATATAAGTCCACTACATGTCTTTTCCAGCCTACATAATCTGTGTATATTCTTAAAGGGGTCATATGATGTGATTTCAATTTTTCCCTTTCTCTTTGGACTGTTACAAGCTCTTGGTGAATAAAGAAGATTTGTAAAGTTGCAAAAACTAAAGTCTCAAATCCAAAGAAATATATATATATATATATATATATATATATATATATATATATATATATATATATATATATATATATATATATATATATATATATTAGCAAAGTTAAGACTCTGCCATGCTCCCCTAAAATGGCTCATTTAAACATGCCCCCACATATCTATATCACTATGTGAAAATATTTGCTTAATGCCACCCAAGAGAGAAAGAGGAGGAGAGAGAGGGAGACATGGTCCTGGTACACTGCTCAAATTCAATCAAACTGATGGTGCAATGGCTGGAAACCTACAGGTGAAGTGGCGGTAATATTATAATGAGATCACCTTGCCACATCACAAAGGAAGTGAAATCTGATGTGCTCATTTTCTCAAAAAGCTTGCAGAAAAATGCTTACCCAAACAACTTTACTGGGTTAATATTTTTTCATGTTTCCTCAGTTGGTAGATGCACCAGTGACCTGATTACATATACTATACTATACTTAACTGACGAGAATTGTTGAGCTGAATCTCAGAAATGAGACAAAGAACTACACTTCCCAGAGTGCACCAGCAGCAGCAATCTGGCTGCTTGTAACCTGTTATTTCATTTTCACTGATTTGGAGCACCTGTTAAAAACCTGGAGTTCCTCAGTCTTTCAGACAAACAAACTTCACTGAAAAGACACTCCAAGTTCACTTGTAGGTTCTGTCCAAAGACACAAATGGTCAGTTTACTTTAATGGTGTTTGGAATGCTGTATAACACGTTCGAGCTATGTTTAAATGCTGGACATAATTTAATATAAATCCACTACATGTCTTGTTCATAAGAACTATAAATATATTGATATGTAATGGTTCAATATGAAACAAACCCTGATTTCATTTTTGTTGAAGACAAAAATTCACCTGTTAAATTTTTATAGTGATTAAACCTTAATTGTTGCGTTTACTCTTAAGCACCTATGTGTATTCAAACCTGATGGATGTGATTATTCATATGTGTAGTATTTTGGAAAGTAGTATCTTGAAATGGCAAAGAAGTGACATTGTTAGATTTCCGTGTCTAATGTAGAGAAGTGTTTAGTGTTTTGCAAAACAATGTGTGTAGTGTTTTGCAAAAAAAAAAAAGTGAGGCTGAGAATGTGCTTATAGTTGTGCAGATCTGGGTTGAGTTTTCGCTTTTGGAACGTAAGGTTTCACTAGCCATGTGTTATTTTTATCATAAAAAAACTGTTATATTGCTACGACCTGCAGTAATAACTCTATGGCCCCTTGCTCCCCCCCTGGGGTCTGCTCTTGTACCCATCACATAGGGTCAACTCGCACATCCAGCAGGTTGGAATTTGGCTGATGACGAATGAGTTTTAATGCTCAATGAAGGCTGCTATCACACACGTACAACAAAATTATGTTGCAATAAGAGTCAGCATTTTGAAAACCACTGGGTGACTGCCGTTTAACCCTCTCTAGCAGACACATGAGTGCCGGAGAAAACTGCAATGGGGTTTCTCCCTCATGTAGTCTCCTAGAAAAATTGGCGATGGACATGTGATGAATGCTCATACAGGCCTCTTTACTATATGTACGTGTGTATGAGGAATGTTTCCTAAATTTGGGGAGCATGTTGACTGGTGGCTGTTGCTGTTGCTGCAATGTTGCTGTTGCTTGGACCCTGGCTTTCCCAGCGTTATGGATCTTTGAGCCCTACAGGGCAAACTTTGGCTGATCACTGTGTTTCTGCATCTGGGTGAATTATCACAGAACTATTTAGTAGTAGTAATATCTTCATTTGTCCCTTTACAGGGTAATTTATGCAGTATCAGACCTCACAAACATACAAATGTATAAAAAATAAACAGCAAAACAACCAACCAAAAATAACCTCAAGCATTTACAGTACACAGTTCATATACTATTTAAAAATCATGGTACACCTTTAATCTTTGTTTCGGATAAGCATTTACGCTCAAGACTGCATTTGAACCAAAAGACCTAGAAGCTTCAACAGTCCTCCACTTGGGCACACTACATCGCCTGCCTGAGGGCAGCAGTTTGAATTCTAAATACAAAGTGTGGGATGAATCAGCCAAGATAGTCAGACTTCCTGAGAACATTCCTCTCGCACAGAGCAGGCAACCCCAGCTGTACAGGGCCTGTAATCTTTGACTCTAAATTAACAATGCTCTGCAGCTAGGATCTACTTCTAACATTTAATCTATAAAACCAACAGATCATAGCAGAAGTTATAACGGTTTCAATAAAAGATCTATAAAACAATATCAATATAGATTTATCCACATCAAAGGACTTAAGCTTCCTCAATAAATATAACCGTTTTGTGCTTTTGATACAAGATTTGTGTTTTCAACCCAACTAAGCTTATCGTCAATAACTGTACCTAAATATTTGTATGAACTAACCTTCTCAACTTCTTTGCCCGCAGTAACTACTTTAGATGGAGTATCAACGGAAGTATAAAATTCTGTCTTATCTTTAGTTTTGGAGGCATTAATTTGTAGATGTAAACTCACACCAATCCAAAAAATAATAAAAAAGGACCCATGCTCTGTGTCACCCTATTTAAATAGACTTAGCACCACTGTATTATCGGCATATTTAATAATAGATGTCTAAAAATGGCCTTGCACCTATTGTATATAAAATAAATAGAGGTGAAAGAATACAGTCTTGGGGCAGCAGATACGAAAAAGTAGTACACTTAAACTTTACTTATACTTGAACTTTACTTAAGTATACTTAGTATAAACTTTAAGTATACTTTGTTGCAATTATACAAATGCCATTGTTCTAGTAGTATATTTGTAAGTGTACGGTTTCAACACTGCTTGACTAAATTGGCCCACTTTCTAGTATATAAAAGTATAATTTTGAAGTATAACAATAGCAGACTTTGAGTACACAACTAGTTTACCCCTGTCTTTACTAGTTTGTACTGCAATTACACTAAAAGTGAACTTATAGGTTTACTGATAGTTTACAAATTAAATACTTTGTACACTTTGAAGTATAGAACTTTGAAGTATAGAATACATCATACATTAATTATACTACTATGTCCAAAATCAGGTTTTAATGAGTATATATTTTGTTGTATGAATATCTGAACATCCAAAGAAATTACATGGTATCTGCCTGTAAACAAAAACATTTTAATCTAGTTTCATGCATGATTTTTTTTAACATTTTAATGTTTCATAAAAAAATAAAGAAATACAATTTTGAACAAAGTTGAAAAAAGACCATGAATTGGATTCAGAATGATAATCAAAACGTAGATGGATTCAATCAACACCCCAAAGTTTGACTGTAATTATTACCTCTTCATCTGTTGACATTTTATTTAAACTTTAAACATTACAGTTTTGATGCTGTTTCATGTCGGATGATCGTGTTACATGTACAGTATTAGTAAGCTGAGTTTCTGTTTTCTTCTTCACTTGTGTTTTTTGGAAATTCTGTGCAGATGTGTACTTCAGAAAAATCTTTAAGGTCCTGCAGATTCTTCAGTTTTCCAGCATCTTTGCATATTTGAACCCTTTCCAGCAGTGACTGTATGATTTTGAGATACATCTTTTCAGACTGAGGACATTTGAGGGACTCAAACACAACTATTTAAAAAGATTCAAACATTCACTGATGCTCCAGAAGGAAACAAGATGCATTAAGAGCTGGGGGGTGAAAACTTTTGGAATTTGAAGATCAATGTAAATTGTACTTAATTTGTGTACCGGGAAACATACAAGTATCTTCTGTTGCTTACGAAGGGCAGAACTAAATGGAAAACAATTATATTTCAACAAAATAAGAAAAATTTGGCCATCTTCATCGTGTTCAAAAGTTTTCACCCCCAGCTCTTAATGCATCTTGTTTCCTTCTGGAGCATCAGTGAATGTTTGAATCTTTTTAAATAGTTGTGTTTGAGTCCCTCAAATATCCTCAGTCTGAAAAGATGTATCTCAAAATCATAAAGTCACTGCTGGAAAGGGTTCAAATATGCAAAGATGCTGGAAAACTGAAGAATCTGCAGGACCTTAAAGATTTTTCTGAAGAACGCTGCTCAGTTTAACTGTTCAGAACAAACAAGGGACTCATGCACAACCATCACAAAACAGAAAGACAGCCCAGGATCATCAGGTAACAGCACACAGTATTAAGGGTTCCCAAACTTTTGAGTGGGGTTATTTTAATAATTTCAGCAAATATTTTGTCTTGTGGACTAAATGTTAATATCTTTTATGTACAATATCTTACTCAGGACAGTACTAAATAAAAAATAACATGCATTTAGTATGATCTCTCTTATTTTTTGAAAATTACTCATATTTTCACAGATTCTGCAAGGGGTGCCCAAACTTTCGAGCCCCACTGTATATATATATATAATTTTTTTTATATATAAATAAAAATAAATACAGACAAAAACATATGTAAATGAAGAAAATCTAAATATAATTTTTGTAAATATTTTAATTTATGTATTCATTTAGTGACACTAACAGAGAATTTGCTGTGTTTGTCTGTTTCAAAGCAGAGGTTTCAAATTTGTAAATGTAATTTTTACACAAACATCAACCGTATTATGAAAGCCTTCAGCTGAATAATTTATCAGTTGATCATCAAGGTTACACAACACAAACGAACCTATAGTTCAAGATTACAATCATATGTTGCAGAATATTGCATGATGAAAGTGTTCAAATAGAGCCCAAAATATGAAGTATATAAATTTGCATGCATAAGAAGTTTTTTTCTCAAGTTAATTTAATAAACTTCTTCTTTGGTCTCCATAATAACCACAGGCTAAGTAGTTAAATTGTGAGATGGTGTCAATTGTTCAATGTTCTCTCTTTCTTATAATCTTGTTTTAGAGTATGCTGATGAATAATCAAAGTAGACCTTTTTGTCTATTACTGATATACTGTAGATGTAGAAGAAAAAAAGGTTAATTAAATCCAGTCTAGGGACTAGTGTCTTATAATAATAATAATAATAATAATAATAATAATTATTATTATTATTATTATTATTATTATTATTGTTATTGATTAGAGAATATATTTCATTACAATATGCCATTATACTCTGTAATATATACCACTGTAAGACTTTTTAAGTTCTCATCCAACATTTTGTCATTTATGTTCAAAGTTAAAGCAATGTTGAAGTCCTAATTGGCCATTTTTTACTGTTGGTTGCCATTTTGAGATGCTAGATTACTTATTCTATCTCGAGTTAGTGTGAAAAAAGAGACCATAAAATGATTTTAGAATTATGCTTTTAGGTTTCACAGTAATTCACTTGTCTAATTCATAGAAAAAAAAAATATTTTATTAGTCTTTTTATTAGTATTAATATTATATTATTCCTCTGAACATTTCTTAAAATAAATAAAATGAGTCGAAGTAGCTCAATTTTTCTTCCTGACAACTTCTCACATGCTGCTTCATTTCACACACACAATGGGCCTCTTTTCAGAACATGGAAAATTATACCATTGCCATCTGTTGCAAGAAAGAAAAAATTGTTATTGTTAATTTTATTTGGCTCTCAAAGAAACCGTATTTGGCAGTTAAAATTGGAACAATCACTCCAGAGCCTTATTCCTTCTGTGGAGAGAGAGAGAGAAAAAAGTTGAACCAGTACTGATTACCAGGGCCCCAAAGGAACATTTTATTCTAGTTTCATGCATTATTTTTTTAAACATTTTAATGTTTCATAAAAAAATAAAGAAATAACATTTTGAACAAAGTTGAAAAAATACCATGAATTGGATTCAGAATGATAATCAAAACGTAGATGGAGTCAATCAACACCCCAAAGTTTGACTGTAATTATTTCCTCTTCATCTGTTGACATTTTATTTAAACTTTAAACATTACAGTTTTGATGCTGTTTCATGTCAGATGATCATGTTACATGTACAGTATTAGTAAGTTGAGTTTCTGTTTTCTTCTTCACTTGTGTTTTTTGGAAATTCTGTGCAGATGTGTACTAGCACCTTCTATAGTTTAATAATGTAAACACGGATTCTAGGAATATACATATATTTAGAATTTTTGTTAGTACAAGTCAAGTTTACTCAAATGTAGATTTAAGTATATGTATGAGGAGTACATAAAGCCCATTTCTGAGAAGTACATTAAAAGTAAACTAAAAGCATTCCTATTTTTAGTTTAAAAGTATACTAACAGCACACTTGAATAAACTTTATTTTTAATTTTTTTTCTCGTAAGGGAGCACAGTTCCTGTATGTACTCCATACAGGTACAGAATAATATTCCTGGGAATGTTCTCCATTTACTTGTACTATCTGAGATCTTCTGGTCCAAAAATCTCAAATCCAGAGGCTTTATCAAAAAACAAACAAACAAACAAAAAAACAGAGGCTTTATCAATCTGCAAATATTCCTCTGTTTTTAAACTAGAATAAAAATCCATATGTTTCATTAAAATCATGTGTATCAAAAATGAATTTGCTATCTCTCCCTTTTCTATCAAAGACTAAGTTTGAGTAATTCCAACCAGCCATTTTCTTTATTCCTTTCCATGCTGACTGAATATTTCCCTTAATAAAACTTCTCCTCCACTGTTGCCTTGGATTCCATTTTTTGCCCTCCTAATTTCTCGTTTTACTTCCTTAGTAACCTGACACTTTTCCAGATCTGTACTTAAAAAAAAAAGAAAGAAAGGAAAAAAAAAAAGTTTCTTATTTAAAACATGTTTCAATGATTTTGTCACAGCAGGGGTTCAGATAAGACTTGGTGCCTACTTTGGTTTAATTGTTCAATGAAATCTAATTAGTGGTAGCAACGTTGTTTGTGTACCTTGTTAGGGGCCTACCATTAACTTCAAATTACGTTTGACGTACCATTAAATATTAACGTTTGTTAGCGTGTTAACAGTCTATTGAATAATATAAAAGAATGTTGTTTGACTGGAATGATAGAAGATAAATGTGCAACACTAACCATATATTTTTGCATGTTAAGTCTTTCAGGAGATTGTGTGATATACATTAACTTAAGAGTTCTTAAAAGCACTATTGAGGTGTGTTTTCTCTAATACTATGCATGTGCAGAACTGTTCTGTGTACCAGTTGAAGTTGTAAGCATGTGAATGCAAAACCATTTTTTTATTTTATTTTTTATTATCTATACAAAATATAATGGACCGGTTCATAATTCCTTATAACTTTTAGGTCTAGTTTCACAGACAGGGCTTGGATTAAGCCAGGATTAGGCTGTAGTTAAATTTAGAACATTGAAGTAGCTTTTGTAAACATGCATTTAGAAAAAAAAAAAAAAAAAAAAAAAAAACATTACTGATGTCGATGTGCATCTTGAGACAAAACCATGGCACTGACACCTTTTTTTTTTTTTTTTTTTTTTTGTAATACCCAATAGTTGCCAGATGCTGTCCTGTTGGAAATTCTTCTTTACGTGATCCTGGAGGAGGGGTGATGCTACATTACTAAGTCTGTCTTTGGTTTGTTCCAAATTCAGAAGTCTGCTGTACTGTATACAGACTCCTTTCGAAAGAGGGCACAATCCAGCTGGCTTGACGGAGTATCTTCTTTTACATATTTGATTAGAGGTTTAAAAAGGTGCCATAACATTACATTTCTCAGTTGCCATGTCTGAATGTTTATCTTTGTAATAATGCTGTTTTCATGCTCCTCATCTCAATATACAGGTGGAACAAAATGGAGAACAAGTCTGAGCCATGTCAGGAATTCAACAAAATGTACACCCTGCAGACACTGCGACGAGGTTTACAACAACTGCTTACCAGGTGTGCAAATTATGCATGAAAATGTAATCACTGCTCTGTACATGACAAGATGCAATGGGAATAATCATTAATATGGCTGTGCATGCATGTCTACTGTTAATAAAGCAATTTAGGTATTAAAGTCACCATTTTCTTATGAATAATAAAATGCAGCAGCTAGAGTTCTCCCTAGAATCAAGAAGTATGACCGGATTAGCCCAGTTCTGTAAACCCTGTACTGGCTCCCTATCAAACATCGTATAGATATTAACATCTTCAATTATATTAATCTGTTTCTTTCTTATTCGAAGGTCACTGCAGTCACCCGGATCGAGTACGTATCCAGACCAGATGGTGGATCGCACCTAGAAAGGACCTCTACTGCCCTGAAAGACAGCGGAGACCAGGACAACTAGAGCCCCAGATACAGATCCCCTGTAAAGACCTTGTTTTTTCTCCATTTTGTCACTGGTGGAGTTTTGGTTCCTTGTCGCCTCTGGCTTGCTTTGTTGTGGTCACTTAATTTACAGTGATATCATTGACATGAATGCAAACGATTCCACAGATACTATTTAAACTGAACCGAGTTGAAGGATGACATCACTGAATTGAATGATAAACTGTCTTTTAAACTGACTACAAACTGAGCTTACTAATGTCCTTCTGCATTATTGACTGACACACTATTTTCCTATTTAATACTGTAAAGTTGCTTTGCTTTGATCTGTATTATTAAAACCACTATATAAATAAATTATGCTTGACTTGACCATGTTGCAAGAGGAAAATGAGGTGAGATGCACATCCACTCTGGGTTTTACAGTGATTGGTGCAAGATGCTGGAGAAGTAACTCTGTATACCTCATCAGTTCTGATCTAAGAGTCTTGAAAATACCTCCGGATTGTTGTTAGTGATTCTGATTGATATTTTAGTCTGCTTGCTTACTGGATATATTTTATACTGTTTACATTGTAAAGCACTGACTTTGACAACTTACTAACCCAGTTACAAATTTAACAGCTACTTTATACTATATATATAGTTGTTTCTTGAAATACTACAAATATAACTGCAAATTATGATTTTAAATAAAGGTCTCTGAGACTTCTCTCTTTTCAGTCATTTGTGTATATAGCCTATAATAAATATACAACATACACCCAGTAAGTGCCACTCTCGTATATAAACAAATATAAATTGTTTTATTTCACACAAACAATGATACATGCATGCATAAACATTCAGCTGGAAATTAACGTTTAGCAAAATGATCTTATTTCTTGTTTATATTTGATCAATATTTTAAATCAAATAATATACAATACTGACATTTATACTTATTTTAAAAAGTATTAAACATAATCATAAGTGTATATAATTATTTATTTGTCTTGTTGCTGCCGGCAGCCTCCTCCAATTTCCGGGTATTAGCGACAGCTGCCATCCGGTTTTATTGGCAGCCACTTCCTGCTGCCAGTGACAGCCACTTCCTGCTGACAGCTGCCGATTTTTCGCTGAACCCCCTCTCTTTTGTCACCCAGGGCTTATTATTTGAATACATTTTCCTAGGTATCACAGACTGTGAATATGAACTCCCAACATCAGCTTACTCATCGTTGTCTACACAATTTTTAAAAATGTCCCATTCACTGCGATCAAAGCAGTTTTGTAATTGTAAGAGGTTATCATAAGTCCATCTTTGAAATGATCTATGTAGTAACAGGTCTAATTCTCTGCAGCATGGTTTATAGCATGGTTGCAAAGAAACGTCTCGGTTACGTATGGTAACCCTCGTTCCCTGAAGGAAGGAACGGAGACACCACGTCGGTGACCGACGAATATGGGATATCGCTTCAATAGACCAATCTACTTCGAGTGTAAACTAAATGAGCCAATGCACATTGGCATGCAATTATTGCATCCAGCTGCCGCTGATCACTGCTTGAGTATAAGAGGGCAGCAGGTGCAATGAATACAAGTTTTTCGCTGAGGAGCCGAGCCGGGAACCCGGCAGCTCAGCGGCGGTAGAGCAACCATGGCGACGGGACGTGGCGTCTCCGTTCCCTCCTTCAGGGAACGAGGGTTACCATACGTAACCGAGACGTTCCCTTTCAGTCGGTCACTCTCGACACCACGTCGGTGACCGACGAATATGGGATCCCTATCAAAGCGCCATGGGTGCTGCCCCTTCCAGTGCCCTGTGCGAGCCGCCTGCGTCCCTATTAGGTGTAGGCCGGGGCTCAGAACGAGTAGCTCCACTCACCATTGTCAAAGCACTACCTCACTGGGTGAGATTGGATAATACTGGGAAAACGTACCCGGTCCGCTTGGAGCCGGGACGCTGCAGAAGCCCCATCCTTCCCGAAGGAGGTCTCGGAGGCAAATACACATATAGCATCCGCTTAGGAGTATACGGAGAAATTTGAGGTGATTAAAACCCTCTTGGGAAGGCAGAAGTCTGCCGGGGAAACACAGCTCTAAGGCTATACCGTGGACTATACACATACGAGTAACGCTTAGGTCTCAATATGGAACCCAGCCTTCCATGGTTCTCACGGATTCATCATGAAGGCCTGGCGCCGGACGTTCCGCCGCGTCCAGCTGCCTAGGGTGATGGAGGATCTCAACAGGGTCTACAGTACGGACACTCTGGAGCAGTTTTAGCAAGCCCACACTAACCGGTGCCTCTCAGTGCCACTACCCATTTGAGGTGAGAACACAGGAGGATACCGGCTCTACACGAAGGCTATAGAACCTAGCAAACGTGTTAGGGGTCGCCCAGCCCGCAGCTCTGCAAATACCTGTCAGTGAGGCGCCATGAGCTAGCGGCCAGGAGGATGCAACACTTCTAGTTGAGTGAGCTCGCAACCTGAACGGGCAGGGCACATCCTGAGCCTGATAAGCCAGGGTTATGGCATCCACAGTCCAGTGGGCCATCCTCTGCTTAGAGACGGCATTCCCCTTCTGCCGGCCACCGTAACAGACAAAGAGCTGGTCTGAGGTCCTGAAGCTTTGCGTCCGGTCCACGTAGCACCTTAATGCTCGGACGGGACAAAGCAAAGCCAGGGCTGGGTCTGCCTCCTCCAGGGGCAGCGCTTGCAGGTTCACCACTTGGTCTTTGAAGGGTGTAGTGGGAACATTGGGCACGTAGCCAGGCTGGGGCCTCAGGATTACCTGGGAGTCAGCCGGCCCGAACTCTAGGCACGAATCGTTGACCAAAAATGCATGCAGGTCCCCTACCCTCTTGATGGAGGCCAGTGCAAGCAGGAGCAGAGTTCTCAATGAAAGAAACTTTAGCTCAACAAAGGCTCGAATGGGCCCTGCTGTAGTGATTTAAGCACTAGAGACAGGTCCCAAGAGGGTATACAGGGGGGCCGGGATGGATTTAACCTCCTGGCCACCGTAACAGACAAAGAGCTGGTCTGAGGTCCTGAAGCTTTGCGTCCGGTCCACGTAGCACCTTAATGCTCGGACGGGACAAAGCAAAGCTAGGGCTGGGTCTGCCTCCTCCAGGGGCAGCGCTTGCAGGTTCACCACTTGGTCTTTGAAGGGTGTAGTGGGAACCTTGGGCACGTAGCCAGGCCGGGGCCTCAGGATTACCTGGGAGTCAGCCGGCCCAAACTCTAGGCACGAATCATCGACCAAAAATGCATGCAGGTCCCCTACCCTCTTGATGGAGGCCAGTGCAAGCAGGAGCAGAGTTCTCAATGAAAGAAACTTTAGCTCAACTGAATGCAAAGGCTCGAATGGGCCCTGCTGTAGTGATTTAAGCACTAGAGACAGGTCCCAAGAGGGTATACAGGGGGGCCGGGATGGATTTAACTTCCTGGCCCCTCTAAGGAACCTGATGATGAGGTCATGCTTACCCAAAGATTTCCCATTCACGGGGTCATGGTACGCAGCAATAGCGGCAACCTGGACTTTGAGGGTGGAGGGAGACAGCCTTCGCTCCAACCCTTGCTGCAGAAAGGATAGCACGACCGCAATCAGACATCTCGGGCGAGAAGAACACCACTCAACGAACAGGTTCCACTTCAAGGCATAGGCGTGTCTCGTAGACGGTGCTCTTGCCGAAGTGATGGTGTTAACTACCTCTTGGGGTAGGTCACCTAGAACCTCTGCGTCCCATCCAGGGACCAAAACATGGAGTTTCCAAAGGTCTGGACATGGGTGCCAAATGGTGCCCCGTCTCTGAGTCAGTAAATCCCTCCTCAGAGGAACCGGCCAAGGAAGGGCTGTCGAGAGGAGCACTTTTTCGGGGAACCAGGTCCGAGTAAGCCAATATGGTGCTACTAGCAAGACTTGCTCATCGTCCTTCCGGACTTTGCGCAATGTCTGTGCGAGAAGGCTCACTGGGGGAAACGCATACTTGCGTAGGTCCCGCAGCCAGCTGTGTGCCAGTGCATCCGTGCCGAGAGTTCCCTCGGTCAGGGAGTAGAAAACCTGGCAGTGAGAGGTCTCTGGAGCAGCAAACAGGTCTACCTGAGCAGCTCTGAACTGCCTCCAAATCAGCTGGACCGTCAGGGGATGGAGTCCCCATTCTCCCGGGAGTATTGCTCAAGACAGCTCGTCGGCTGTACGACTGAGCAGGCCTGGAATGTGAACGGCACGAAGTGACCTCAGAACCTTCTGACTCCAAAGGAGGAGGTGGCGGGCGAGTTGCAAGATGTGACGAGAGAGCAGACCACCTTGGCGGTTCATGTACGCAACAGTTGCAGTGTTGTCCAATCGGACCAGCACAGGCTTGTCTAAGTAGTTGAGATTGTGAACACTCTGCTCTCTGAGAGGAATGAGAGCTGCCTCCGTGACTTCCGTGAAGACACAGGGAGACTGGGACAGCCGGAAGGGCAGGACCTTGTACTGATATGCTAGTCCTTCGAACGCAAACCGCAGAAAAGGTCTGTGGCGCGGAAGTTTGGACACATGAAAGTACACGTCCTTCAGGTCGATTGCTGCAAACCAATCTTGGGGACGGATGCACCTGAAAATGCGTTTCTGTGTCAACATTTTGAACTGTAGCCGATGGAGGCCCCGATTCAAAACTCGCAGATCCAATCGTAACCCACCGCTTTTCTTGGGTACAATGAGGTACTGGCTGTAAAGCCTCGTCCTCATATTGGCTGGAGGGACCGGCTCTATCGCGGCCTTCGCCAGTAGGACTGCGATCTCTTTCCTCAAGACAGGGGCATCGGACGCTTTCACTGTAGTGTAGCAGACACCGCAGAGCTTGGGGGGAAGCCGGGCTATCTGAATCGCATAGCCGAGGCTGATGGTTCGGGAAGGGAGCACCTGGTCTCCACGCCAGGAGGCGGCGGACTTAGGACACAATTGCATTGCTACCCCCCGCTCCACCGACGGGATTCCTGAATACCCCTTCGCTGCACCGCCCTCGAGGGTGGTGAGGGAGGAGGAGCCCACTGGCTGGTTTCTGGCAGTAAAAGGTGCCATCCATGACTTGGTGAGCTCGTCATGCACTTCAGGAAAGAAAGGCACTGGGGTGGGGCGCTGAGAACCAGCGCGCGCCACCCCGAGAAACCAATCATCCAACCGTGAGGGCTCGGGACGCGGTGGGGAATTCCACTCGAGCCCTACCCTCTCGGCGGCCCGGGAAAGCATAGCTGCCACTTCGGGATCCGACTCAGGCTTTGTCACCATCCCAGAGGACGGTAGCGCAGCTGAACCTTGATCCGACCGCTCTCCCTCCGATGCTGAGATCGACATCTGGTCCCAGTGGGGGAGTCCCACTGGATACCGCTGGTACGCTCCTTGAAGAGGGCCCAGCACGTTCTGTGGGTTGCTCGCAGAAATGCACGGGTGAAATGGCATCCTTTTAAGGACGATCCATTGTCTTTACAAAGACGCACCCGTGAAGCTCTTTTAGAGAAATTTGCTCTTTAAGAAATGTTCTTTTAGTGCTGAGGCGCACAGGAGAATTGGCCGCTTGCAACACGACAGGGGTAGTGCAACACAGCAGACACAGTTGAGCAGAGCGATACTAATGCTCGGCTCCGAAGCGAAAAGCTGGTATGCATTGCACCTGCTGCCCTCTTATACTCAAGCAGTGATCAGCGGCAGCTGGATGCAATAATTGCATGCCAATGTGCATTGGCTTGTTTAGTTTACACTCTAAGTAGATTGGTCTATTGAAGCGACATCCCATATTCGTCGGTCACCGACGTGGCGTCGAGAGTGACCGACTGAAAGGGAACTGCATTATGGTCTGCACAACTAATTGGGGGTTTGGAAAAGGATCTATATGCATCTGGTATTGAACCATAACCTAAATCAAGTTTTTTATGTAAAGTTATTGCTAGAAATGTAAAACTCCCTACAAAGAACATTTGTTAAAATCACCCATAATAAAATGGGGAGCATCCAGTGAATGCAACTGATACCGATGCACCACCTGACTGATGTCCGTTGGCTTCTGAACATCAGACTTCGGGTGAATGTATACCAATGAGATAGTTACTGAAATTCTCTTTGCAAATAAATAGGCCGGGTAGATAATCAATAGTTCTACATCTGCGGTATACACTTCCTTGGACACAGTCACTGTTTTTGCCCATTGATTGTTAGTGTATAAAACAGACACCTCCTCTTTGAGACTGTCCTGTGACTGAGAGGTGAGGGTCCAGCCATAGGTGTCCCAAAACCGTCCAAAGACAGTTTGGTGTCACAATCCTTCCCAGTTAACCAGGTATACATCAGTGCAATTACAAGTATCTCTGTACTTCCGTAGACAGCACACATTTGCATGCAGTTCATTTATTTTTCTTTGTAAAGACTGCACATTCTTGAGAATTATACTTGGCAGTTTAAGTTACTTTAAGTTGAGTGGAGCTGTGTGTGGAATTGCTTTTTATACTTTTATAAATAAAGTATCATTGTTGTTTTTCTTTATATTCATGTCTCTGATGTATCCTTGTGGGAACAAACCTGCTTCCTTTATGGACCATTATCTTCCTGGGTAAAATTCACAGGATGGTGTAGTCTTTCATATGTGCTAAATTTTTGCTGAAGGAAACGGGGTGTTATGAGGGATGGATGCAGAGAAAACTTAGGCTACAGTAGATGAGGAATCGATTATTGCAACCCCATGATATTTTGTAAACTGGAATTATGACAGAACTGGGCAGATTCAGATATTATAACAATCTATCGATGAACGCACATCTTGCCTCTGTGCCATCACAGTCTGTCCCCCTAAAAATGGCCTACACTCTAAAAAATGCTGGGTTGTTTCAACCAAACTTTGGGGCAAATATGGACTAACCCAGCTGTTGGGTTAAATTTAGTAATTAAAATTTTAACCGAAAAAAGGGTTTAGTCCATATTTGACCCAAAGTTGGGTTGAAACAACCCAGCATTTTTTAGAGTGTATTGCGACACCCACGTTTTATATATATATATTTATACAAATAAATACAGACAAAAACATATGTAAATGAAGAAAATCTAAACATATTTTTTGTAAATATTTTAATTGATGTATTCATTTAGTGACACTAACAGAGAATTTGCTGTGTTTGTCTGTTTCAAAGCAGAGGTTTGAATTTTTAAATGCAACTTTTACACAAACATCAACCGTATTATGAAAGCCTTCAGCTGAATAATTTATCAGTTGATCATCAAGGTTACACAACACAAACGAACCTATAGTTCAAGATTACAATCATATGTTGCAGAATATTGCATGGTGAAAGTGTTCAAATAGAGCCCAAAATATGAAGTATATAAATTTGCATGCATAAAAAGGTTTTTTCTCAAGTTAATTTAATAAACTTCTTCTTTGGTCTCGATAATAACCACAGGCTAAGTATTTACATTGTGAGATGATGTCAATTGTTCAATGTTCTCTCTTTCTTATAATCTTGTTTTAGAGTATGCCGATGAATAATCAAAGTACAGACCTTTTTGTCTATTACTGATATACTGTAGATGTAGAAGAAAAAAAGGTTAATTAAATCCAGTCTAGGGACTAGTGTCTTATTATTATTATTATTGATTAGAGAATATATTTAATTACAATATGCCATTATACTCTGTAATATATACCACTGTAACACTTTTTAAGTTCTCATCCAACTTTTTGTCATTTATGTTCAAAGTAAAAGCAATGTTGAAGTCCTAATTGGCCATTTTTTACTGTTGGTTGCCATTTTGAGATGCTAGATTACTTATTCTATCTCGAGTTAGTCTGAAAAAAAGAGACCACAAAATGATTTTAGAATTATGCTTTTAAGTTTCACAGTAATTCACTTGTCTAATTCATAAAAAAAATAAAAAATAAAAAAATAAAAAAATAGTCTTTTTATTAGTTTTATTAGTATTAATATTATATTATTTCTCTGAACATTTCTTAAAATAAATAAAATGAGTCGAAGTAGCTCATTTTGTCTTCCAGTCAACTTCTCACATGCTGCTTCATTTCATACACACAATGGGCCACTTTTCAGAACATGGAAAATATACCATTGCCATCTGTTGCAAGAAAGAAAAAAATGGACGTTTTATTTATTTACTTTTGATGTTCCTCTCAAGGCAGTCATCATTCAATTTGTTATTTGGCTCTCAAAGAAACCGTATTTGGCAGTTAAAATTGGAACAATCACTCCAGAGCCTTATTCCTTCTGTGGAGAGAAAAAAAAAAAAAAGTTGAAAAGGTCATTTATTGACAACACCATATATGTATCTTTAACTGTTACCCTGGACCACAAAATAAATACATTTTTAATAAATAAAGAAAAAAAAACTTTCTCCTCTGAAACCCCAAACAAACCCCCTTCCTCCTGAAACATGAACTATCTCACTTTTTCCACCCCCCACTGGACACTTTTCACACACACTGCTGTAGGGGCGTCGAACTGGGGGTAAAACCAGTACTGATTACCAGGGCCCCAAAGGAAGAAATGGCCCTTGAAATATCCCTTGTGCATTGTTCAAATTCATTAGCCTTTCGTTATGTTCGGGATGAAAACAACCACTTAATTAAACTGCTCTAAAAATGTATCAGATTCATATCAATTTTCAGCACCGACTTGGTAGTGAAGTGCCAGAACTTGTGGCATCCCTATTCGCCATTTTATTGTCTGGTTGGTTCAGTCTGAAATACTGCTAAACAGCGGACATACTGCTAACCACTGATCTATAATATAGGAGCTGCTTCACTGTCTGTTGGCAGTTTAGAACGCGATGAGCGATCCAGTCTTATATAGATCAGTGCTGCTAACTCGTTTTCATTTCTTATTCGCTGCTCTAAACAGGGGTTGCTTGTGGCAACACAGCACAACTTCCTGTGTTTGCAATGCATTCTGAGCAGCGAAAAAAAAAAAAAAAAAACGTGCAGCGGTTAGGCAAAGCTAGCGGTCTTAACTAGGTCTTGAAAATGGTATTGGATCGGCATATAGGTTCATGTACTCGCCGATGCCAGAATTTTTTGTGGTATCTGTGATATTTCCGATACTCGTATCGGTATCGGAACAACTCTACTTTTCAACATCAAAAGGCAGCAGGTGCATAAACACTTCTTTTTTGTTTACTCCATGTAGTTCTGAGAGCATGAGGTGCATATTTGGATATTTTCAGATACATCAAGGTAAATGCACAAAGGTCTCTCTCTCTCTCTCTCTCTCTCTCTCATTAAAATTTGCTGTTATACTCCATATACAAGTCAGAAACTAAGCCTTTTTTTTTTTTTTGCACAGGCCTGTCTAAAGGGTTAGTGGTCCCACCTAGTGATCAACTGTAAAAATATTTTTTTTTACCTTTTCCCAACAGGGAAAACAATCAAGAATCTCACACACAAACACTATAATTTGCTGTTATTCTCCATATACAAGCCAGAAACTAAGCCTTTTTTTTTGCACAGGCCTATCTAAAGGGTTAATGGTCCCACCTAGTGATCAACTGTAAAAATAACAAATTTTACCTCTTCCCAAAAGGGAAAACCACAAACAATCAAGAATGCATGATTATATGGTGTCATGGCTTTGCAATCAAAAATGTCGTTATAATGGAACAAATGATGAAAAAAAAAAAAAAAAATCTAATGCTGCACAAAAACTAACAATGCAACAAAGCCAATCTTGTTACTAATCGTTGACCTGCCAAAGACTGTGATAAAAGGTAAAAAAAAATAAAAATATCCAGTCCACAATCACTTTTTATATTGAAAATATGTAATTGTGTGTTTTTTTTCCCAAATCAGTGACATAATTTATGAACTTGGTAATTAAAGAGTTAAAATCTTAGATTTTTCTTTTAAACATTTGGTAGTTTTGATCAGGACTGAGGTTGAATAATTTATGCAAAAAAAAAAAAAAAAAAAAAAAAAAAAAAAATTTGTCCGATACATTTTTTAAAGCAGTTAAATTTAGTGGATGTTTTAATCAATGAACATTATTTATTATTATTAGGACTGCCTATGCATAGGGCCCGGGATCTTGTGCAGCGCCCCTGTACTGCTGTATGTACATAATCCCACAAAAGTAATGTGTGTTTACATGGTCATGCACTACAAATCATCTTGCACTGTTCCCCAGCCAGCTGCTTGACTTACAGTGTTTCTCTTTGCACATGCCCCAGAGCGGTCGTGCTTTACGCCGGGTTTAACAACACCATGCTGCGGCATACAGAGACACTGTAGAGGGACTTCAGGATCGAAACAGTTCGCAGCACGACGGTCGTGTCAGGACCACTGCCCACGTATCAACAAGGACATGAAAGGTTCAATAGACTTGTTGCTTTAAATGAATGGTTATTGTCATGGTGTAAAGAACAGAAATGCTCTTTGTTAATAATTGGAATCTTTTCTAATACTACAAATGGTGAATTAGGACTTGCATTTACTGACCTAATAAACTCTTTTGGAGTTAAGCAAAATGTCACCGGGCCCACTCATCATTTTAATCATACACTAGATATATTACATGGAAATGATCTTACTGATATAGATATCGTACCTCAAAGCGATGATGATACAGACCATTTTCTCGTGTCGTGCATGTTGCGTATCACTGACATTAACTATATGGCTCTGCATTGCTGTCTGGGCAGAACTATTTTTCCAGCCACCTAAGACAGATTTGCAAATAACCTTCCTGATTTATCTCAACTGCTATTTTTACCCCAAAATACACATGAGCTAGACGAAATGACTGGCAACATGGGCACCATTTTCTCTAATACATTAAAAGCTGTTGCCCCCATCAAATTGAAAAAGGTTAGCGAAAAATGTACTGTGCCATGGTATAACCGTAATACTCACTCTCCCTAGAACGAAACTAGTAGTCTTGAATGCAAATGGACAAAAACTAACTTGGAAAATTTTAGAATTGCGTGGAAAAACAGTATGTCCAGCTATAGACAGTTTCTAAATACTGCCAGGGCCGAGCATATCCACAAACTCATTGAAAATAACCAAAACAATCCAAGGTTTTTATTTAGCACAGTGGCTAAATTACAAATAACCAGACGCCACCTGATACAAATATTCCATCAAAGTTTAATAATAATGACTTTATGAATTTCTTCACTGACAAAATGGATAACATTAGAAATACAATAGCGAATGTAGATTCTACAGCATCTAACACTTCAGTTTCATCCATCGCACCCAAAGATAAACTGCAGTGCTTTACAACTATAGGACAGGAAGAGCTAAATAAATCACTGTATCTAAACCAACAACATGTTTATTAGATCCTATACTCACTAAATTAATGAAAGAGCTGTTACCTGTAGCCGAAGAACCGCTTCTCAATATTATTAACTCATCGTTATCTTTAGGTCACGTTCCAAAATAATTTAAGCAGGTGGATATTAAGCCTCTTATTAAGAAACCAAAACTAGAACCTAGTGAACAGGCAAATTATAGGCCTATTTCAAATCTTCCATTTTATGTCTAAAATTTTAGAAAATTTTAGGCTCGACGCATTGGCATTGATGTTTCAGCACAGGGCGGAGCAGCTCTGGAGGGCTCCTTTGGATGGCCTTGTTCTGCTTCTGTACTGTCGAGTACTGCAATGCATACTGCATACTGTAATGTCATCACGTTATAACTCCTAGTGACCGAGAGATAGGGAACTATGGACTCTCTCTTTTCTATAATTTTAGATATGGTTGCTCCTTAAGTTAAGGAAGATCAAGGAAAACAGTGTGATTCTGTGGTGTAATGTGCCCACTCACACCCTCAAAAGAGCAGCATGGAAAATGGAGCGCATCTGGAGGAAAACAAAACTAGAGGTATTTTGTACTTCTTGATGGGAAAATATCCTATCCTACAGAAAAGCATTAAAAACTCCTAGATCTGATTATTTTCCCTTTTCTTTTAGAAGACAGCAAACATAACCCCAGGTATTTATTCAATACATTGGCTAAATTAACGAAAAATGAAGCATCAATAGGTGTTCACATTTCCCAACATCACAGCAGTAATGGCTTTATGAATGGTTTTACTTTGGATAAAATTGTAACCATGTAGCCGTCAGCTACATTATCACATCAAGGTTGAAATTGACTTAACCTAAGAGGTATCATATCGATCACAAGGGCAGTATGGGGTACCTCAAGGCTCAGTACTAGGCAGTTACTTTTCAAGCGTTACAAGTAACCCTTGGGAGATATCATCAGGAAGCATGGTGTTAGCTTTCACTATTATGCTGTTGATACTCAGCTCTATATTTATTTGTGGCCTGGAGAAACATACCAATTTGAAAAAAACTAATGGAATTGTGCAATCAATATAAAAACCTGGATTAGGAGTCTTTCTTACTGCTAAATTCAAAAAAAAAAAAAAAAAAAAAAAAAAAAAAAACCCAGAGCTGTTAATTATAGGACCTAATAACTCTGCATGTAATAACCTAGAACACTGTCTAAGGCTTGATGGCTGATCTATCAATTCTTCATCATCAGTTATGAACCTAGGTGATAGCGGTCTTTCCACTTTTCAAGCATTTGTAAAACTGCATTTTCCATCTCAAAAATATATCTAGATTATGACCTATGCTCTCAATGTCAAATGTGGAAACATTAATTTATGCATTTATGACCTCAAGGTTAGATTCTTGTAATGCTTTATTGGGTGTTTTTTTTTTTTTTCTGCACACTTAATAAACAAACTCCAGCTAGTCCAAAATGCAGCAGCTAGAGTTCTTACTAGAACCAGGAAGTATTATTATATTAGCCCAGTTCTGTCAACACTGCATAACTTACAGTATTGTCAACCATGTTACAAAAGTTTTTTAGTTGAATCATTTATCAGTAGATCATCAAGGTCACACAAAACACAAACTATACGCAAGATTGCAATACTGTTTTGCAGACTGTTGCATGATAATTCAAAAAGTTTTGAAGTAAAGCTCAACATATGAATACCAAAAGTCAATTGCTATTAAATTTCACTGAACATTTTCATATATTAAAAACATATTTCAAAGGCAAAAACATAGATTTTTGGTCCTCTGAATAGTTTAGTTTAGTGCATTGCAGGGCATTTTCCTCTGCAAACCATAGAACTGCCCCTCTCACTAGAGAAGATGCCATTCTCAGGGTGTTTATTGTGAAATTTTGTTGTGAAATAGTATGTTTTTTCTCTTCATTTCTCTTTTTGGTTTCCTGACCTTTATACAGTGGAAAAAGGAAGTTTAATAAACATTGTTTTGCCAAAATTAAGCTCAAATGGAAATTACAATGTTTTTGACAAGATCATTTCTAGCCTGGCCTAATTGTTTATATGTATGTATTAATATGTAACATTTACAAGCACAAAACTTAAATTTTTGTGCATTTGTATTGATGATAAATCTTACAATTTAGACGTATTTCAGCATTTAAAACTTACAAATCACTATGTATTTTTAGCTAAAAAAAGTAAAATATTTACAAATAATTTATATAATTAAAGGTGCAGTGTGTAATATTTACAATTATCTATTGTCAGAAATTCAATATAATATACATAACTGTTTCCAAAGGTGTATAAACACCTTACTTAACCCTTGCGTTGTGTTCAAAACTCTATAACATTTGTGGTATTCCAGGGCATTTGATTCCTTTCCAGGGCATTTGATTCCTTTCCATCCTTTTAGTCAACTTTTCTTTAATTTAGAAACTATTTTTATTTATTTATATTTGCATCTAATTAATCACATGCCTTGTTTATCTAATTTCTTGAGTGGAAAAAGCATTATTTACAAATTTTCACAATATTAAATAAAATTTAGCTTTTTATATCACATTAGTGTCCTTTTATTGTTTAGTCAGAGAGTTTGTTTTGAAAGGCCTTTATTTTCTATAAAATGGCACAAAGTCACACTTTTGGTGTTCCTGGTAAAAAATGGCCCGGCTTCAGAAAAATTACTTATATATCACCCATTATGGTATATTATCACCAAATATTGGAGTTCATATTTTTTACTTTTTTTTTTTCTTCTATTCAGGACTGGTTTTGTATTTATATTTGCATCTGATTAATTGTAGGCCTCATTTATCTGAAAGTAGTCACCTCACTCAGATAAAGTATTATTTATTAATAATTTTTCAAAATAATAAAAATGCCGGGTCATTTTTGCCCAGGAACACCAAAAGTGTAACCAGGTGCAAAATCTCCCCCAGAAAAGTACGAAAATTATGAAAAAATTGAGAAGTAGTTCTACCCTTTGTGAAGAAAGTCTCTAAATTTCAGTCCAATGCGATAATATTAAATAGTATTTTTTTTTATTATTAAATAGTATTTTGTTAATTATAGGACCTAAAAACTTGTAATAACTTGTAATAACCTAGAACACTGTCTAAGACTTGATGGTTGCTCTGTCAATTCTTCGTCATCAGTTAGGAACCTAGGAGTGCTATTTGATTGCAATCTTTCCTTAGAAAGCCACGTTTCTAGCATTTGTAAAACTGCATTTTTCCATCTCAAAAATAAATCTAAATATATATCTAAATTATGGCCTATGCTCTCAATGTCAAATGCAGAAATCCATGCATTTATAACCTCAAGGTTAGATTATTGTAATGCTTTATTGGTTGGTTGTTCTGCACGCTTACTAAACAAACTACAGCTTTTTCAAAATGCAGCAGCAAGAGTTCTTACTAGAACCAGGAAGTATGACCATATTAGCCCGGTCCTGTCAACGCTGCACTGGCTCCCTATCAAACATCGTATAGATTTTAAAATATTGCTTATTACTTATAAAGCCCTGAATGGTTTAGCACCTCAGTATTTGAATGAGCTCCTTTTACATTATACTCCTCTACGTCCGCTACGTTCTCAAAACTTTCGTTCTCAGGCAATTTGATAATACCTAGAATATCAAAATCATCTGCGGGCGGCAGATCCTTTTCCTATTTGGCGCCTAAACACTGGATTAACCTACCTAACATTGTTCGGGAGGAAGACACACTCTTGCAGTTTAAATCTAGATTAAAGACCCATCTCTTTAACCTGGCTTACACATAACATACTAATATGCTTTTAATATCCAAATCCGTTAAAGGATTTTTAGGAAGCATTAATTAGGTAAACCAGAACCGGAAACACTTCCCATAACACCCTATGTACTTGCTACATCATTAGAAGAATGGCATCTACGCTAATATTTGTCTTTCTCTGTTATTCCGAGGTCACCGTAGCCACCAGATCCAGTCTGTATCCAGAGCAGAGGGTCACTGCAGTCACCCGGATCCAGTACGTATCCAGACAAGATGGTGGATCAGCACCTAGAAAGGACCTCTACAGCCCTGAAAGACAGTGGAGACCAGGACAAATAAAGCCCCAAAAACAGATCCCCTGTAAAGACCTTGTCTCAGAGGAGCACCAGGACAAGACCACAGGAAACAGATGATTCTTCTGCACAATCTGACTTTGCTGCAGCCTGGAATTGAACTACTGGTTTCGTCTGGTCAGAGGAGAACTGGCCCCCCAACTGAGCCTGCTTTCTCCCAAGGTTTTTTTCTCCATTCTGTCACCGATGGAGTTTCGGTTCTTTGCCGCTGTCGCCTCTGGCTTGCTTAGTTGGGGTCAGTTCATCTACAGCGATATCGTTGACTTGATTGCAAATAAATGCACAGACACTATTTAACTGAACAGAGATGACGTCACAGAATTCAATGATGAACTGCCTTTAACTATCATTTTGCATTATTGACACACAGTTTTTTGTTTAAAGCACTGTATAAATAAAGGTGACTTTGACTTTGATTGTAATGTAATAATATTTCCCCTTTTTCTGTCATACAGAATTACTCACAGATTGTCCTGTCCTTCTTTTTCAGGTCTACACTATAGAGCTCAACAGTTCTCTTAAGGGCAAACCCTCACAAACCTCCCTAAAGACTAAAATAGCTATTATTCAGTCTCAACAAATCATACCAGATCAGCCCTTCCCTTCCTTTTTTTTTTTTTGATCAGATTTTTTTGAATGTGCATTAAATCATCAAATGATCTCGTCTGAATCTTACTTTAAATTAACTTTATTATATGTTTAAGGAGCAATATTAATTGCACATAGAATAAAGGCCGATTTATAATTCTGCATTGAAACTATGCCATAGGTGCTGCGTAGTACATGCAGGCTACAGCATAGCTTAAAGTTCATCAATTCTACTTGAAAAACAAGAGCTGTGATTAGTCTACTAGTACCCCACCTTCTGTATGTATTTGAGTGTTTTGTGTGTGTTTTTTGCACTTTAATATATTTAAATATATAGCTGGCCCTCCTCCAGGGGAAGGAGTTGTGCTGTGCTGTCGCCGCCATCTCCTGAGAAAGAGCAGCTTCCCACATCTCTGGATTGCCCGTGTCAGGGCTGCTTCATCAACTTTTCAGATGATTTATTGGCCGACTGGGACATGGGGGGGGGGGGTGCGCCATACTTCTGCAAGAGGCTAGACACGCTGGCCTTGATGTTGTTTCAGCACAGAGTGGAGCAGCTCTGGAGGATGCATGAGGGCGCCCACAGTGACGAGCAGGCTGAGGCTTGGTCCACGGTGAAGTGGTGGCTGGTGCCTCACGCCGGGGAAAGATGTGTTTGATGGCCTCGGTCTGCTTCTGTACTGTCGAGAACTGGTGGGCACAGTCTTTGACGGCGTTCCCAAACAGTCCAGCCTGGGAAACGGGAATGTCGAGAAAGTCCATGTAACGCTTAAAACTCCATGATCATGGAAATAAGGAGTCAGGAACCGGCGGACAATCAAATAAGATTTAATAATGACAAAATAAAGCTTCTGCCATGAGAGCAGCTGTCAGCTTACAGCTTTGGATGGGAGACGAGGACAATTTCTCCAGGTGGTGGTGTTTTGCGGGCATAAGTGCACCGCAAGCGCACTGTCTGCCTGGGGAATGTCAACGTCCCCCCTAGCCGCCCGCCATCGAGGGTAGTCAGGATTGAGGCTGGTGAGTGGCTTCTGGCAGAAAAAAGGGGCCATCCGTGACTTCAGGGGCCATCAGATCCTCATGCACCCCCGAGAAGAAAGAAATCAGGGCAGGGCGTGCCACGACCCGTGCTGAGAAACCAATCAACCCACCACAAAGGCTTGGGACCAAGAGGAGTGAATTCCTCCAGCCTGATGCTTGCGGCGGCCCAGGAAAGCAAGGCCATCAATGTGGGGACTGGTCCGATGGAAAGGCTCTCACTGTAACCCTCAGATCACTACGGTCAGCACTACAGATAGTGGTTCCCTTTTGTTCAAAAGACGTTGCATCTGATTTGCAATGAGTATTTGTCAGCCAATCAAATTTTGACACTCAATGACCGCACGCCCTCTGGGTCTAGCGATGTGCCCAGTGTTATCCCCAGCCAGGGTTGCTAGGTTCTCTAGACAAATCCCACCAAATCGCGTTTAATTTTACCCATTAAAAATTACATTCCAGGAGTAAAATACATGTTTTTGCAAGGTTACCCTTGTAACAAAAATGAGTTTTACATAGTAATTAACTCAAATGATATATAGGGAATTTGAATAATTAATCAAGAATTTGATTAATATATATCTCAGATGACAGTTACATTTAATTTTATTGATTATGAAAAATAGCTCAATTGCCAATACTAATACTAATCACAGGGCACTGTAATTTACTCATTAATATGTCAATATTACATTCTTCATATCAATTATTGTGATATCTCTTACTGTAAATTATTGCAGATCAAACCGTGGTATGTCCAGCACACCACTATAGACCTATCAATTTTCAATAAAGTTATCACGCCTTATAATTCAAGGAAAAGTATTCTCTGGCCATGAAAATATTATCCTATCCTTATGATAAATTTAGTTTCTAAATTTAGAGCTTGTAGCTAAAGACCAAAACATTTCAGTGACTCGTAATGTGAGTGGGGTGGAGTCCAGGCCAATCATTTTATATATGGGTTTTTAATAATTCAACTAGTAATACATCAAACTACAAATCACACAGAGTAAATATGCGTACGAAAATACAGACAATAAACATTTACAAGACATAACGGAATCCAAATAAAAGGGAGAGAGAGAGAGAGAGAGAGAGAGAAGTGGAGAAAGCGAGAGAGATCACAGAATGATCTCAGGTATGAAAATCAGTCAGTAAACCTTAGTGGAACCGACAACGAATCAAATAATAGCAACACTTTAAAACAGCATTTAAATCTCCATAGAAAACGATACTTGCATGGCCCAGTGGGTGAGCGTGGTACCGGCGACGCACGTGTGATGTCACGTGGTCCTTTGAAAACTGCGCGCGTGGGCCGGAGGCCGTGTGACGCGCGTGCAAGCTGCGCTGGATCTTGGCGTGAGCGTGGAGTCACGTGTTCCTTTGTTGCAAAGAGGTGTTCGTTCATCTTCGCGCGGTATTTGAAAGGTTCAACAAACAATGTTCCAGAATTCGTCTTCATTGTGTGGAGAGGCGAATCGTTGAATAAACTTAGTAAAGAAAAGAAAACAAAACAACGAAAATGAAAGTTTCCAAATGAGCCATGAAAATGGCTTTCCTCTCCTCAGTCCGTGTGCTGAGGGGGGAGGAGAACTGAGCGCGGCCCGAGGCCGCGCGGAGCGACGTGTCCGAGAACGGAGAACGGGAAGAAGAGCAAGAAGAGCGCAAGAAGACAGGGTGGACCTTGTTTGGTCAATTCTTATAGCTTGAAATAGTTCACGCCCATTTTCGAGGGAGCATCCAATGAATGTCCGCGATCTGAAGCGGAGGGAAAGTTCCTTTGTCTCGGTTGAGACAACCCCCTGATGATTTAGGGCCTGTCCGATTTCATCAGGAATATTAAAGCAAGTTCATTATTCCAGATTAAATACATTTTTCATTACTTTGCTCTAGATAAATGGGTCTGTCAAAGCATGACGATTAGAACAAGACTAGACATAATATATATATGACCAAAGATCTAATTTTTAGATCGAATTACACATTTAAAGATTTGTTTAACACATGATAACACTGCAGATGTTGGGAAACATCTAAATGTACCAAAAGGGAATACGTAATACATTTATAAAACATGAAAACAGAAAGTTAATGAATACATTCCATAGAATGCATTGTTCAAAAGAAGCCAGTGACTTGGCTTCTCTCCTGTCCTGTGTGGTCGTAAAATTTTACGAGCTACCAAGGAGTGTGGGGGTTGCAGAACATTTATTTTTTTGAGAAAGTTAAAGTGAGGAGAGACATTTCCTAAAGTATGAGCTTGCAACTTATACTCTTCACATAACAAGGATTAACCATTTTATGCAATCCAAAAACATAATTAAAATACATATTAATAATAAAATGAAAGTAAGGAACTTATACAAAAGGGTTTCCTTTGTCTCCAGTGTGTTGGAGAAATTTGGGGGGGGTTTCAGGTATCCTTTGAGGCTCGCATGGGTATCGTAAAGTAATTTAAGTCCAGCCAGGCTGGCATTTAGTACCAACAGTCTGAATTTATAAAACAGAATTTAACCCATGAATCGCTGACCTGCATATCTGTTACACCTGGTAAAATTCACATTCCAGGGGCTAAATGTCACGTTATTGAGGTTGCTTCAACCAGCGAACATGAAAAACAACCCACGGCAATATTATTAAAGTAGCCCAATTTTGGTAAAACTGCTCCCAGCGCTTAGTTTGGAAATTTCCAAGGTATGAAAGTGAAATTAAACAAAAAGAAAATGATAGCCGCAGTCACCAGCGCCTTAACCAGATCTCCTTGGTGATCTTCTGAATGCTGAAAGGGCTCTTTTGTGGCCATAAGAGGAATAACTGAGAAACTACTCAAACTGAATTTGCTAACAAATGTTTCAAACATTGCAACTACGAGTGGCTAACAACTAGCACCGAGCGCAACAAGTTATTTGGCCAGATTTGCTTTGTAATATGAGTAAAGGGACATGGAATGACAGACTCGCTGACTTAAGTGACAGGAGAGTGCTTTATTATTTGACGAGTATTGAATCATACAGTTTTTGTAAAGTTTTGTTGCTGTGGGCGCGTGGTCAATTTAGAGTGCTGTGAATGTTCATAGTGACCTGTGTATTGGTGGATTACTTTTACTGATCCATGTAGAGAAATTTACTCTGCATTTAACCCACCCGATCTAGCCTACTGTTGAAATTGTTGATCGGCTGTTTATGTTGTTGAGAACCTGTTTGTAGCATAATATGCAAATTATATGCATATGGTTGCATTAGCTGTTACAGAGATGTGTAAGATAGATGTTAGGGTATGTTGGTTACAGTTGCATACTGAAGGCCCTTTTTTTCAGAGCAAAAATAAATAAATCTTGAAACACAAAAATATCATAATGATGAACAGTGAACTCATGTCTCATATTTACAGTTAAGAAACAATATCTGACAAGAAATCATCAGAGTGAAGAACAGTAAATTCATGTCTTGTATTGTTGTTTACATATTTGTATTGTAATTTTGTATTGTATTGTGGCATCTATTGGGGACAAAGGGACTCGGTTACATATTATAAAATGTCAAAAATTTAATTAATTGTATTTTACAGATGTAAATTGTAATCTTTGGTTAATATTTCTGTCACTGAATTTTGATTTATATTCATACATGTTCTTACCCACCTTCTGCTACATTATTAAATCATTCATGAATATATTGCATCATATGATTTGATACTACATATTGCTTAAAATGATAGTTCACCCAAAAATGAAAATTACCATTAACATTAATTCACTTCAGGAGGCCTTAATTAACCCCCGGGAACATGTGGAGCAATTTTTAATGATTAATATATGCAGTTTATTGAACTTACACTGGACTACTGAATATCACCCATTTACTGCCATTATAATGCTTGGAAGAGCCAGGACAATTTTGTTTTATATAATGCTGATTGTATTTGTCTGAAAAAAGAAAGTCATGCACCTTGGATAGCTTGAAGGTGAGTAAATAAGGTGGACATTTTCATTCTTGTGAACTATCCAACTAACTATACTCTATAGTTTGCTCTGTTCTTTTTCTATTCTATATGTTTTCTTTTTTATTATATAATTAAATAAAATCCTTGCTATGTCTACTACGTTAAGCTAACTGAGGCTTGTTACTGCACTGTTGATTTTGATTGCTTCCATTGTCCTCTCTTGTAAGTTCGCTTTGGATAAAAATGTTTGCTAAATGACTAAATGTAGACTATCCCTTTAAAATGTTAAGTGAATGAAACAGAAACATTTATTTTATCATAGACTTACAGAGCTTTAATAATTAAAGGCAGGGGCATAGCCATCTTTTCAGAAGTGAGGGGGACAGAAATTATATATATAGTAACATTTCTGTAATCTATATAGCCTACCAATCAACAGTTTTTGAACTGTAAGATATTTTGTTTTTAAAGAAGTCTCTTCTGCTCACCAAGCCTGCATTTATTTGATCCAAAGTACAGCAAAAACAGTAATATTGTGAAATATTTTTTTTTATTTAAAATAACTTTTTTCCCTATTTGAATATATTTAATTTATAAAATATAAATATAAAATATAAATATATTTTAAAAAGCTTTTTGCAACATAATACACTATATCTTTCAAAAGCTTAAAAATATTAAAAATATTACTATTTCAAAATAGTAAAAATATTTCAAAATGTTTCTGTTTTGCTTTACTTTGGATCAAATAAATGCAGGCTTGGTGAACAGAAGATACTTATTTGAAAAACAATAACAAGCTTCTTCAAGATCTTCGTAATTTAACATCGCAAAGGGCATTAGATTACACTGACCAAGTTTGGTGTTGATCTGAATAAATCTCTAGGAGTAGTTTGCAGAGGAAATTCGAAATAACCGACTTCCTGTTGGGATACAGATTTCGTACCAAGATACTTTTTTGTAGGTATTGGTGTGTTACATGTGCGTACCGATTTCCGTATATGTATCTGAAACATAGCTCGAGACGCACTCCGTTGAAGTGTATAGGTAGCGCTATCGAGCCATTTTGCTGCCCATGTGTTCAGGCCAGGACTATTATCACTCATGTGAAGTTTGGGGAAGAGCAGACATTTTATGCCTGATTTATAACATCTTTTATTCCCATGGCGAGACATCGAACTTTGTCACGGCGCCAAGGACACGCCTTTTAACAAAAACTCAAGATCTTCACAAGTAAACATCGCACAGGCCTTTAGATTAGACTGACCACAAAAAAATACATTGATGTCATAAAATTTCAAGGAGTAGTTTGTCGCAGTGTAAAATATGCAACTTCCTGTTGCCAATAGGTGGTGCTATGACTATAACTGAATATGGGCATGTCAATCTGTTCAGGAGATTGGACATTGTATGTCTGAGTTATAGCAACTTAATTTTTCATGGAAAATCATTGAAATTCGCCAGGCCGCCACGGACACGCCCTTTGACGAAAACTCAAGATCTTCGCAATTTAACATCGAAAAGGCCGTTCGATTAGGCATACCAAATTTGGTGTTGATCTGAATCAGTCTCTAGGAGGAGTTAAAATACAATGCATGGAAATGACAAAAATTACACACAATTTGCTCATAATATAAAAAATAACCGACTTCCTGCTGGGTTTAGAATTTTGCTCCAAGAGTCTTTTGTGTAGGTATTGGTGTGTTACATGTGTGTGCCAATTTTATGTACGTGAAACATAGCTGGAAGGCTGTTGATTTTTTGAGTATAGGTGGTGCTGTCGAGCCATTTTGCCACACCCTCTTCTGAATTCTATATCAGACGAAAATGTTCACCAGGTTTGACGCATGTGCAAAGTTTCATGACTTTTCGAGCATGTTTAAGCCCTCAAATGTTTACAATTTGATTCATGTGATTCATTCGGAAGATTTAAACCAATTTAAACTGGTGAAACTACTAGTGTTCTAATGATTTTGGCCAGTGTTCTGAGAATATATGTAGACAAATATTTCGGTTACTTAAAGGGTTAGTTCACCCAAAAATGAAAATTATGTATGACATGTCGTTCCAAACCCGTGAGACCTCTGTTCATCTTCGGAACACAGTTTAAGATATTTTAGATTTAGTCCGTGAGCTTTCTGTCTCTCTGTCTTCACTGGCCTAAGATTGGCCACCCCACTCAAAACTGCAATTTGTGTCCCTTTTTTTCTTGACAAGAAATGCATTTATTAAGATGTGGAACTGCTGTATCTCTTTATGACCACATAAAACAGCTGAATTTTCAGACGCGAACTTCAGCTTCACCTCAAATGTCAAGCGAAAAGCTGCCGTTTTGAATGGGGTGGCCAAGCTTACGTCAGTGGTGGCCCCACCCCTCCTGGCTCCACCCCTGTCTGCAATTATAAAAAGTCAAAGATCTGTACTGAGGAAAAGACAAATACAGCAGGCTCTTTGTTAGTATTACCAAAATAATACATTGATTAAAACATTTTCAATAGCATCAACATAGTATTTATATTCAGATATGTATAACGTGTTTCATTGTTGTTTCAGATGTGCAGTATTCCTGGCTGATTTCAGTGAGAAACAATGGGAGTCTGGATTGTCTGTGTGTCTCTCTGTCTGCTCTTTGCTCTGAATGCATCAGGTGAGATATGGATCATGGCAATACTGCAGGATTTACTGAACATCCCTAAATACTGAATTTTCACTTACCTTCAGCATTTTATTATCTGACCTTTAACATCAGAACAACTGGTATAAAATTCCTATTTTGTTCAGTTAACCCAGTTTACCCAAAGCTTAATAACTGTTTCTTTTGGAATAACTGCCACTGGCAGAGAAAAATGGCCTGTTTTGCTCAATATCAACATGGCTGTGAGTAACTGTGAAACAAGGCTGCTAACATTCAGTAAAAAAAAACAATCTTGCACAAGTTGTTTTGCTTAATTGAACCAAATATATTTCCCTGCTAATAAAAACACACATCATCAAAAAAAGTAGTAAATGATGTTAAGGAAGGTTGCATTGCGCCTTTGACCTTGTATAAATAGAAATGGGTAAAACATTGATAAACAGATGGTCTATGTTCATTTTTGTTATTGTATAAAATGCACTGAATTAATGATCACTTTAACTTGCAATAAAACATACCAAATCTTGATGTAGCATCCAGTAGATGTCAGTATGGGTGGACACGATATGGACGAACATGCTTCAAGGTTTTTAACAGTCCATTATCCTGGAGTGATGCGGAGGTATGAAATACTAAACAACATCTGACAGAAAAGTATAAATAACCTTATTTGTACTTGTATTATTATTATTATTTTGAAAATGTATTTAAAGGTTTTCTTTTATCTATCTATCTATCTATCTATCTATCTATCTATCTATCTATCTATCTATCTATCTATCTATCTATCTATCTATCTATCTATCTATCTATCTATCTATCTAAAAGCTGTTTCTCCTCATGTCTTAATCTCCTCAGGCAATGTGCTTGACCTATGGTGGGAACCTTGCCTCTGTACACAGTACATTGGAGTATACCTTCATAAAGCGCATGATCTCAAGTTCGAAGTCTTACTGGATAGGAGGCAGTGATGCTGTTTCAGTATGTTATTATGTTGTTAATGTATTAGATTTTTTTTTTTTTTTCTTTGTGATGTTGTCCAAAATGAAAATGTAACAATTTACTGTCTAAAATCAAACCAACACTGCTTAAAGTGAAAAGAGTAAAAGTTCAAATTTGCACAGGTGTAAATATTTGTTCTTTTCTGTTCACAGGAGGGAAAGTGGTTCTGGAGTGATGGGTCCCAAATGGATTTCAAACTTTGGAACCCTAAAGAACCCAACAACTTACAGAGTAATGAGCACTGCATTCAGATGAACTTTGGAGGTAAATAATTTGAATGATGTGAACGTCATTTCATGTTTTCCATTCTGGACAGTTAATTAAGTATTATATTTACTCCCATGTCTTCCAGTGTTTAAGTTAAAAGCAACACTTTCTCTATTTGTCTTTCTAAATGTAAGCATTGTGGTTTACACATTATTATAGACCAATTCTCATTATTAACTAGTTGCTTATTATCATGCCTATTATTAACATATTTGCTGTTTATTAGTACTTATAACGCATTTATTCTACATGACTATATTCTTCATCCCTAATCCAATACCTAAACTTAAAAACTACCTTACTATGTATTAATAAGCAGCAAATTAAGAGTTTATTAAGGCAAAAGTAAAAAAAAAAGGAACTTAAAATAAAGTGTGACCACATGATGCTAATACCTGTATAATTATTTGTATAATAAAACATCCTTTTTCTTTTTCATAACAGCTGCAGGAAATTGGAATGACCAAGTTTGCTCAAACAAGTTACCATTTGTGTGTTTCCGATTCTCACTGATCTCTTTCCCTACACCTATTAAATCAGAAGCGGTGTGCCTGTTCAATCTTATTCTGTTATTGCTTCAAACATTTTTGCTATTTTGATGCCTCTGTGTCAAACATCTTTCTTTCTATAACTAAATAAAGCTAAATGCATTCTTTTATTGTCCTGAAAATATTTTGCATCACAAACGTGGACACAAACAGTCATTGAAATACAACTCCAAGAGGAGTTTTTTTCTTTTAATTTATGTATCTTATATTCTGTTATGTTCAGGATATCACAGGTTTTGTTCTTCAGCCTGTCCTGACTCACAAGTACTGCAGAGACACTAAATGAGAAAGCTGAACATGTTTTCATAATTAACCATTTTATATCATGAATCCTCATTTTCCCGTAACTCATGTTTTCTATGAAAATAAAAGTGTCAAGTGTTTATAACATTCTTCATCATCAAAATTAAGGAACAGTTCATCCCAAAATGTAAATTTTGAATTAAAACTGAATCTGTTGTTATCATCATTTTCACAACATGGCATGGACAAACTATAGGAAAAAATCATTGTGTGAACAGAATGTAAAAAAGAGAACAAGGGCAGTTGCTGGAATATTGAATGTATCAGGGTCACATTGAAGATAACAGATAACACACATAACATTTCATTTGTAATTTTCTGTTCATATAAAATATTATTTAAATAATATTATAAGACTTTTGGGTAAATTGTTTATTTGGATCCTTTTTGGATTTTAATTAGCAGCACACTGTCTCATTAATCACCATGTGTCTGTAGCTCCCTTTTGTAAACAAATGACTACGTTCCATTCTTTTGTAATAACAAGAACCTTGGTAGTTGATATTTAAAGGCTTAGTTCACCCCAAAATCTAAATTGTCATTAATGACTCGCCCTCATGTCGTTCCAAACCCGTGAGACCTCCATTCATCTTCGGAAAACATAAGATATTTTATATTTATACCGAGAGCTCTCAGTCCCTCCATTGAAACTGTGTGTACGGTATACTGTCCATGTCCTGAAAGGTAATATAAACATCATCAAAGTAGTCCATGTGTCATCAGAGAGTCAGTTATAATTTTTTGAAGCAAAAATAGCAAAAACTACGACTTTATTCAGCATTGCCTTCTCTTCCGGGTCTGTTGTGAGCGAGTTCAAAACACTGCAGTTTAGTGATTCCCCCCCCCCCCCAAATCCCTCCACCGAGAGCTGATTTTGCATGCTTGGCTCTCAAGCAGACAACACACTGCATTTGTCTCCAGCCCAATATATTATGATGTGCAGAGAAAACAAACAGCCTGAACGCTGCCTGCTTTAGCCAAAAACTTCTCTTAACTGAGGTTTGATATAATGGAGCTTATCAGTGGACAAACAACACTAAATAAGACTCACAAAACAAATAGCGACTGACACACACACACAGAGCTTCGCTGAATAACAAAAAAAGCTGACAGTGTTTTCTATTTTAGCTACAGCCTTCATTTGAGAGCTAACACATGTATAGTGGTAAATTATTATTTAATGCCATGCCAGCATCTTAGGCCTATTTTCATGGCAAAAGTAAAAAAATAAAATAAAATGCAAATATTGTCACACACCTGGACTCATTTAGTGTTTTTGCCCCTGTGACCCAGTTTCTGTCTTCCGTATTTGGTTTGATTAGTTCCCAGGTGTGTCTATTCTCTTCTTCATGTGTGTTAATTTAGTGATTCCATCCACCTGTGTTTCCCCATTATCCTCTGTACTTAAGCCTTGTCCTTTCAGTTCTGTTTTGTCGGGTCTCTTCATTTGCTACTAACGTGTGCCTACCTCTGTGCTCCATGTTGGATATCTCCTGTGTTGGATATTATAAAAGCCTTATTTCGTTTATCCTCGGCTCCGTGTTCCTTCAGGCAGCGAAAACCGTGACAGAAGACCCGACCATAAAAAAGGAAAGTTTAAAACTACGTGTTTTCCCCTCCGTTATGTTTTTGTTGTTTCACAGTCCTTTTGTTTTGTAGTCTATGGATCCCCTCTATCGCCCCGAATTCCTCATCCTCCTGCTGAAGCAGGAAGGACGTTCTCTCGAGGACCATACCAGACAGTTTCTTCTATTAGCTAATGCCACCAGCTACCCGGACGATGCGCTCTGCACCTTCTACAACACCAGCCTGAACTCCAAGTGCAGAGCGTTGTCGCCCGAAGATGGTCCTCGGGAGGATTTCGCCGCATTCGTGGAGTGGACTCTGGCGAGAAATGGCTCATCTTTCACCATCTGCCCCATAGAGGACCTCGCCAGCGCCACTCCCGACCCAGAGACCAGCCAGCCACCACCCCGCCACACGGAGCCAGAGCCCACCGCAGCCGCAGAGCCCGAGCCATTCACAGACAGGGAGCCGGAACTCGAGAGCGCGACTGACCAGGTGTGTGAGCCGGCAACACCGTGCATCGTGGGAGTCCTCGTGGAGATCGAGGGCATGGAGGAAAGCCCTGCCCACACTCCTGCGACTGAGGGTGAGCTGTATGCAGTCTCTGAAGATCATATGGAGCAAGTTCTGGATCTGATGGACTGGTCTATGGAGGTAATCCCTAATTTTCCTGTTTCCCCGCTGGTTCCGTCCAGCCCTGATTCCCCTGTATACCCTCTCAGTCTCCCACTCCTACCTCCAGTCATTTCCTCTGCTCCATTTCCGCGGGTTCCATCCAGACATGAATCTTCTGTTTCTCAGCTGGTTCCGCCCAGCCCTGAGTTTCCTGTGTCTCCGCTGGTTCCGCCCAGCCCTGAGTTTCCTGTTTCTCCGCTGGTTCCGCCCAGCCCTGAGTTTTCTGTGTCTCCGCTGGTTCCGCCCAGCACTGAGTTTCCTGTTTCTCCGCTGGTTCCACCCAGCTCTGAATCTTCTGTGTCTCCGCTGGTTCCGCCCAGCTCTGAATCTTCTGTGTCTCGCTGGTTCCGCCCAGCCCTGAATCTTCTGTCTCTCCGCTGGTTCTGCCCAGCCCTGAATCTTCTGTCTCTCCGCTGGTTCTGCCCAGCCCTGAATCTTCTGTGTCTCCGCTGGTTCTGCCCAGCCCTGAATCTTCTGTGTCTCCGATGGTTCCGCCCAGCCCTGAATCTTCTGTGTGTCCGCTGGTTCCGCCCAGCTCTGAATCTTCTGTATCTCCTGTGTTCCCTCCCAGCCTCCCTCTCCCACCTCCTCCAGGACCTGCTGGTCCCTCTGCTCCACTTTCGCTGGTTCCGTCCAGTCCTGATCCTCCTGTCCTTCCTCCCATCCTTCTCCTCTCTCCTCCTCCTAGACCAGCCAGTTCCTCGTCATCCCTGCTGGTGCCAGTCAGTCCCGCAGCTCACCCTCAGTCCGCGCCATCAGGGCGCGGTGGTTCGCCGCTGGACTGCCAGTCTCCAGCTCCGCCTTGGCATGTTAAGGCCCTGTCTCCGCCTCCAGCCTCCGAGCCCTGGACTCCTCCTCGGTCCTTCGACCCAGCGGCTCCGCCTTGGCTCTTAGCTCCCTCGTCTCCACCGTGGCCTGTCATCCCACCTACTCCACCGGGCTCCCTCGTCCCTCCGGCTCCACCTTGGTCAGTCGTCGACCATCTGCCGCCTCGGGACTCCTCTCCTCTGGTTCCACCTCGTCACTCCATCCCTCCGGCTCTGTCAGGCTCCTCCTTCCCTCCAGTTCCACCTCCATCCTCGGTCACTCCGGCTCCACAGCGGTCTGCCAGGACCCCGCCTCCGCCTTGGTCGCCTGAGCCTTCAGCTCCACCTAGGCCCTCCGGATCCTCGACGTCACCCTGGCTCTGCGGCTGTGCTGCTCCATCTTGGGCTCCTCACCCACCGGTGCAGTCTCCGCCTGTCGGCCCCCTGGTGTCGTCGACCCCTCCTTCACCATGGCTCCTCCCGCCGTCGACTCCACCTTGGATCTCCGTCCTGGCTGGTCTCTGGTGGACCATCTGGCTCCTCCTGCTCCTGTCTCCTCCCTGGCTCCTCCCTCCGTCGTCTCCTCCCTGGCTCCTTCCTCCGTGGTCCCTGTCTGCTGGCCCCCTCCTGGGAGTCCGTCCTCCACCGGAACCTCCTCCCAAGTTCCCACCCACGCCTCCCTCTGTTGTTTCTACGGTGCGAGGACGCACCTACCGGGAGGGGGGAGTACTGTCACACACCTGGACTCATTTAGTGTTTTTGCCCCTGTGACCCAGTTTCTGTCTTCCGTATTTGGTTTGATTAGTTCCCAGGTGTGTCTATTCTCTTCCTCATGTGTGTTAGTTTAGTGATTCCATCCACATGTGTTTCCCCATTATCCTCTGTACTTAAGCCTTGTCCTTTCAGTTCTGTTTTGTCGGGTCTCTGCATTTGCTACTAACGTGTGCCTACCTCTGTGCTCCATGTTGGATATCTCCTGTGTTGGATATAATAAAAGCCTTATTTCGTTTATCCTTGGCTCCGTGTTCCTTCAGGCAGCGAAAACCGTGACAAATATAACAAATACAATAAAACCAGCAAACAAAGAACCATGTTATATTACACCAGATTTTTTTACATTAACATACGACAGAAATTCTACAACTTTTTTTTTTATTTCAAAATAACACTAAATAAGTCTTTGAGTGAGTTCACAACATATGTATATTTCGAGATAACACTGGAATGGTTTGACAATAATTGTTTTCTTACCTGCTGTATGTTGACATATCTTAATAAACAAAATATGAATAGGACACAATCCCATTTTAAAACAGCTGAAAAAAAATTTGGAAGGGGAAGACCTTACCATTCAAATTATTATTATTATTTTCTTGCTCTTTATGTTACTAGGATACATATGACTTCAAAGCTAATAGATATAGACATACCACTCTAACTAGTCTGATTTCTTGGAGTATTTAAAAATATTGTCATTTGTCAATATAAAGGATTTTTTTTTTTTACAATTTCCTGTGCATCTATAATGTATATCACATATCTGTCCACTTGGTGGTGCCTCCGCTCCACTGACTAATAAGGTGATGTTTGCCATATAAGCCAGATTTGAGGAGTCAGGAGTGATTAATTGTTTCCAAATAAATGCAAGGCTGTAGGAAAAAAAAAAAGTTGTTGGGTCAAAAAGCAAGGACTTCTTGTGCTCCCTAGATGACTTGCAGGCAGAAATGTGGTTGTGTGAGATGTGTATATCGTTTGTGTATTTTGCATGGTGTTTGTGTGTTTCACATGTTTATCTAAAGTAATTTTAAAGGTTATTTGCTCTATATACCACTTGTGCAAGTTACAATCAAATGCTACTCTGCATTTAATACTATTAAAACTATACTTATTGGCAGGAACGTCTAAAGTTAGAAGTGTTATTCGTATGACAGCTCTCATCAGAGACTATCTCTATGGCCTTGCATAGCCGTGAGTGGCCATTAAAATAAATATTATATTGAAAATGAGGTGTCTAAACAGGTGACCTTCACACACTTTCACACTCTCACTGTTCTATCATAACTGGCTGACATCACATGGCTTCTCATGCATCTCGCTGACTGAATCTGCTGGCTTTGCTACTGGAGATTGAAGACTCAGAAGGTCTTAAGTGTGATTTCAGAGGCTGCATGTGCATCTAAGCTGAGGACACCTCTGGTAGGTGAGAAATGTCAAAGTCAGGTCTCGCGAATCATGACAAAATGTTTCAAAAGTATAAGCACTCTTTATAAAAATAAAATAAGTAAATAAATAAAAACTTTGTTTCAGCCGTAGACAGTAGCTCATGGCCTTCATATAGGTCATAGTTAAAAGTAAACCCAATTATTTTTTTTTTTTTTTTTTTTTCATTCCAGTTTGTTATTGTGGCATTAGTGGCTAATTAGGTAAACTGGATCCTGGGTAAAAACTAAATGTGACTGATAGCTTTTTAATCGTTTAACCCTAATGTATCATAATTGATAATGCCTCTAAATAATCAGCATGATCAAAACTTGCTATAACCATCAGCAATATTTTTTTTTGCTCAGTTTGTGCTTAATATTCTTTTGTCATGTTAAATATATATTATAAAAGTTTGATGCATCAAATAACACTCAATATATACATACAGTATATTGATTTGATTCTAATTCTGATCAGACTATGAATCCATCCACACAAAAGGTATTAAACATTTTACATTTTGAGATGATTTTAGAACAGGTAATGTTTTAATTTGTTGTTCATCTCCTAGCAATGAGACACATTTCTACATGAGTTTGTTGTGTTCAGAAAATTAAAAGTGTATTATATTTAGTGTTTGCATTTAGAAGGTGGTATAGTCTATTTCGACTTTAAGATGCAAAATGTTCCAAATTATATGTTGATACTAATGATGCTTTGTTGTTTTCTAACTCCGCCCATGGATACCAGGCAGCACAGCTTTAAACTGAGCAAACAAAGTTTATACACCAAGAAAAGAAGCCCCACTGCAAATAAAAGCTAAGTGCTTCACCTATCTACTTTTAACTTCATTTGCACAATTTGGAATTGGAATCATTTGCATGATTTGCAAACGTTTTTCTTTGATTTTTCAAACTGGAAGATGAAAAAAAAAATATTTTCTGTGGAATCACAACATGTTTTTGCCTGAGCAAAAGTATTTGAGCTGAAATATTCCTACTGCAAACCTTATACAAAAGCTAAACAGAAAAACATGGGCTTAAGGTGTTTTCCAGGAAGAGATTTCAACCATTTAAAATTAAGCGTCATGTTTCATATCTTATGCAGTAAGAGTCACTTTTAGAGCCTTCTCCTCTGGCTTCATGAAATTAAACCTGCTTTTCATTTAGAGTGCTGCACAGAGAATGATGTGATCAATCTTGTCAACCATTTAAAGCGCGCAGGAGAGCTCGAGATAGGTGCATTAGTCAACCCTTCTCCCTTAAACTGCAGCTCCATGGACAGATGTGCTTTCCAGCTACTGGAAAACAGCAAGAGACATTGCTAATACTTGATGTAGCAGTGCAAACGAGAACCTTCTAGATCTACAGACAAAAGCATGTAAAGAGTTTGACAAGTAAGGTCAGCAAGCACAGCAATCCTTCAACCTTTTGTGTGCATGAGATGGAGACTTAGGTGTTGAAACGTCAAAGCCTTTTCCTCAACCTTTACATCAGACATGTTAAATCAATATCAGCCACTGTGGATATTGATGTACACCTCTGTGAAACTATTTACAGGCTGTGTTCTGTGTTTTAACCCATGAGGAAACAGCATTTACTGCAGATGCCAGAAGCAGCACTGCTGTTGTTATTCTCCTTGACGACCAGAAGACTCGCTGTGTTAAGGTACAAGAACTAGGGCCAGCATACTCGAGGAGATCTGACAAACCAGAGCAAACTGGGCTGGTGGGGGAGAGCTCCGTCCAGAGAGAGCAGCAGAACTGAAACATGACTGAGAGAAGGGTGAAGTGGACCAGGGGACATTAGTATTCAAATGCTTAAGCCTGCAGCCATCTGCTGGACCAAGGATTAGAGCACTTGCTCATTTGTTCAGTATTATGTTTTTCTTAACAGCAGTACTATATTATGCTATGTATATATTTGGCCGGGGGTGAGAACTTTTGAAAAGGATAAAGATATCTTCTTTTATGTATTTATTTATTTATCTTTATTTATTTATTTTAGTACTCCCCTTCAGAAGCAACAGAATATACTTGCATATTTCTTGGAGGACAAATTCAAGTACAATTCACCTTGATCTTCAAATTCAAAATGTTTTCACCCCCCGGCTCTCAATGCATCGTGTTTCCTTCTGGAGCATCAGTGAATGTTTGAAACTTTTTTAATAGTTGTGTTTGAGTCCCGCAGTTGACCTCAGAGTGAAAAGAATCCGGATTCCTATATGCAAAAGAAGCTGGAAAACGGAAGAATCTGCAGGACATGGAGGGTTTTTCATAGATCATCCAGGGAATCACACACAGTATTAAATAAATAAATGTTAATAAAATTTATGCATTTAGCAGACGCTTTTGCATCTAAAAAAAAAACAAACAAAAAACACATGCACTATTTTTACATTCATTCAACTTTTGCGATATTTGGTCAGTAATCTAATTTTGTGTCTCTGAAAAACAGTGATCTATAACATTGTATTATGTAGTTTTTTTTGTCTACTTGTAAATGGGGGATTTGTACACACATAAATGTTTTTAGATTTGTGGAGTAAAGATAATAGTTTTTATTTCAAAGAGAAAAGATCAAATCAGACCTCAAGATGGACCTCCAGAACTGGAACAGGAAGCCCCAAGAGACACGTTTTTACTGGTTATGTATTTGTTCATGTATGGGCGTAGGTTTAGGGGGGGACGCTAGGTACTAGTCCCTATCAATATTTTGAGATGACAAATTTGTCCCCACCAATATTTAGCGAGCTCCTTTGAACTGCCATTTGGATCTTTGCACTGCTATTTGGATCGAATTTAACGGCCAGGTTGACAACAGTACAAGAAACGGCGTAATTTGATTGGCGGCGGGGTATCTGACAGGCTACACGCGCGGGCCGGGACTACTTTTGTGCTTGCACTAGCAGCGAGCGGGTAGTTTATGTGCGCGCGCATGTTGACGAAGCCGACGGTAAGTTACAAGGGCTGTCTCTCTGCCACATACAAAGGCCAGAGTAAAAACATTTTAATATTCCGTTTTTTTTTTTTTTTTGCCGCTTTTTGTACTTTGTAGATGCCACCCAAGAAGAAAAAATGGGACATAAGAAGCTTTTTCAGAAAGCAGAGTCAGAGTGTAAGTAGGCAAAATAACTAGCTAGGCACAAAAAAACTAGCAGTAGTGACTGACCAGGCTTTCAAATGCAGATTCTACTGTGGAAAATAGTATTAACTGGTGATAGTATTACTCAGGATGATGGAATGCTACGTTAGCAAGTAACTGAATGTCAGTTAGCCTGTACCTTAACTTAGAATCTTGCAGTCAACATAAACGTGAGTGTACTGGAGGGTAAATAGTGTTTATAATTGTGTTTATAATAATAATTTATCTTAATTAAACGTTTGGTTGTTCAGCATTACACAGTCTCAGATTTTTATTTTTTGAGAGTGCATTTTTGAGATTATACAGTTATAAGACCAAACCTACGCCCATGTGTTCATGTAATGGAGGAGTCATCACAGGACATGGAATCCATTTGCAAGCTTTTAATACACTGTAAAACCGAACAGTGAAATTAATCAAATGAAATTAGTTAATTGCACTCAAATAATAACGAAAGTTCATTGGACTTAATTTAAATAAGTTCTGTTTACTCAAAAATTTGTTGTAGTGAGGTGAACTTAAAATGATTGTGTTTTCTAGTTCCCAGCATGCTTTGCATCAGAAAACAAGGAAAATAAATTTAAAAATTAAGTGTTATTTTGTGTGTTTTTACACAAGATTAACATAGAGGGACATAAGTTAATACATAAATGTTGTGTTATATTAGATTTTACAAAGGTTTATGTTATGTTGGATTTGTAGTGTTACCGTTGTGGTGAAGAGGAGAGCCTGTGGTTAGACTGAGGATGGACAGCAAAAGCCTTATTTTGAGTGTATTTCCGACATTATAGGAGTTGAAAAATAGATAAAATTATGAGTGAATTACTCCCTAATTATAAGTTCAGAAATATAATTATTTAAGATAACTCTGAGATAATTTAAGGCAACTGGAATTAATTTTTTTAAGTTTATGTAAACTTAAAACATTTAAAAACATCACTTAAATGTTTTTGTGTAATCTGTTACAAAATATTTTTTGAGTTCTGTGAACTTATCAGGGTTTACAGTGTAAGAAACATCGTGGTCGTACAGGCAGGGGTCAATGACGGCGAACTCAGCAGAGAAGGACAGGCAGAATTGTAGTCGGTGTACAGGTGGAATGTCAGGGTATCAAGCAGAGAATCACAGTCCAATAAACAAGCAATAATCCAGTAGGCTGGCAGCAGTAATCGTAAACGGGAGACAGACCATTTCAGACGCAGCAGACAACAGAAATAGTAAATGCACAGAAATGCACACCGTAGTAAAAAAAAAGCCTGTCATGTAGTGCAATAGTCACTGTGTGTGTGTGTGTGTGTGTGTGTGTGGTTGTAGGAAGAGTGGCAGTTACAGGGTGAATGGGAAATGGAGTTCAATGGATATGTGAAGTCCAGTTTGGAGTGCCCTCTGGAGGCCATGACTGGCACTCTCACTTGTGATCATGACAGTTCATGTATGTATGCATTTATTTATTCATTAATTTATAATTTGATTATTTTTGTACTTAATAATATTTTTTATTCAGAAATTCCTATAGACTAACAAAGTGAAACCATACAATATTAATTCATAGCAATACTATTATGACATATCTTGGGGCAATTGAATTTCAATTAAATTTGGGAAATTAAATATATAATATTCATGTGTCAGGGAGTCACCACAGTCATCAGTGCCCACGTTCACCAGATCTCAATCACCAGATTACTATTCACCCACACCTGCTTCAGCTCATCAAGCTCCCCTTGATATGCACTCACTCCACACTCCTTCCTTGTCTGGTCTACTGTTCACATCACTGAACAAAGCCTGATTCTCTGCACTAAACTAAACTGTGTTTGCTTACCTCAGACATCCCCGTGTTCCACCTCTACAGTTCTCCACGATTGTCCTGCGATGATTCAAAGGCCCTATACCACCAGCTAAGCTACAGGTGCATCTAAAACAATAAGAATATCATAGAAAATGTCTTTATTTTTTATTTTATTTTTAAAGTAAACTTTCATATGTTCTAGATTATTTTTTTATTATTATTCTGATGGTTATGATTTACAATTTAAGAATATTTTAAAATTCAGTATAAATTAGAATATTCCATTTTGAGCTTGGTTAGTTTGATTAATTTTGAGTATAAATCCTGTGTAAGGGAAACCGGTCAATTTAGCTCAAATGGAATAATTTAAGATTTTAAAGGGAATTTGGACAGAATCACTGTTTTACGGCTGATCACTGAGATGGCCAGCGATTCATTGAATGAGCCGTATAACATCAACTCTGCAATTGATATTAATAAACAAAGTACAGTGAAATTACTATTAATTAGCACAGTAACAAGAACGGCAGTTTAAGACTTTAACTTGTAAGCACAAAACACAAGATTCTTCTCTTTTCAATATGAATAAGGCTTTATTAGAAAAATCTAAGACATATAAACTAGGGCTGCTCCGATCACGATCTGCCGATCGTTAATGCGCATCTCGTCAGTAAAGCCGGTTCTCTAATCAGCGGTTAATTCCATCAGGTGCGTGATTTCACATAGAGCAGCTGTTACTACACAGAGCCGTTGTTAACTGAGAAGATGTGCCAAAAAACGCTGAAAATGAAGTGGATTTGCGCATCTTCTCTATTTACAACGGCTCTGTGTAGTAACAGCTGCTCTATGTGAAATCACCTGATGGAATTAACAGCTGATTAGATAACCGGCTTTACTGACAAGATGCGCATAACGATCGGCCGATCGTGATCGGAGCACCTCTAATATAAACTAATCTAACACATATGCACACACTCACACATTCACACAAGTTGCAGGAAGAGAGAAACTTTGGAAAGAATGAGTTTAAGATAATGAAAATGTGAAATCCAAATTTTTCAGCAATAAGTGAAAATGTATAGACATAAACAACCATCAATCACTTAATTAACTCTCGCATTGAGTTTCTCAATGAGGATACAATTATATTAGATACCCCAGTTCAGCTCAGAGTCTGAAGGTAATTATTGAATTGCCTGTGTAAAGGGAGTTCTCTTTGTTGTCACGGAAAAGGGGTTTTCCAGAGGAATGCAAAAAGTAATGGCAAAAAGCATGGCTAAAAGTGGGTAAAAAACTAAAAGGCTAAAAGCAGGCATGACTAAAAGCAAAAGCTAACGCTAAAAGCAGATGCTTAGAGCTAAAAGGCTAAAAGCTAAATTTGATGGTGTCCTGTGTGTTTAAACCAAGCTGTGGGACACCCCCCAATTAGATATTGTCTTTGCTCTGAGCATTGTATATTTCTCCACCCATTCATAAATCAAATGTTATCTTATCAAACACATTGTCTGAATTTTCCCGCTCTTACAGGGTATGAGTTTGGACATGATTCCTATAACAAGGATATGATACAGTAGACAAATAATTGATTATAAGAAAAGTTTCAAGCAAGAAGATTCAATCACACACATACTAAACATGAATTTAATTCCTTAAGCTATTCAATAGTTATTAAAAAGACATACGCAATAAGTGATTAGAAACATGATTGTCAAATATGTGGGATAAATACAGTATGTATATGATATGGAATTAAGCAATGGACTGATATTAATTTATAAGTCTTTTTGAGTCCCTTTTGGTGCTTTTACATCTGTAAAAACCAGTTTATGTGCCATTCTTTGACATAAGGTCGTTCTGTGGAGACCAGAGGTTAAAAGGTCCCCTTAAATGAATTTTAGTATGGTTCTTTACTTCTCATGTGAAGACCATGAGATGCTGTGTCTTTGGCAATTAATCCTGATTACTTCCCCAAATTTGACAATCTTTGACAATCTTCTTCCTGTGTTGGAATTGTCAATAAGTGTTCTTTTGTTTAATGTTAAAAGCTGCTTTGTAAAGGAGTTGCTTGGTTAAGGCTAGCTTCTAACTGACTCGAATAGGGATTGATTTACAACATCCTGTGTCTTGAGCCTTTCTGATGAATTCAGCTCCTCATGTTTCAACCATGCCCCCGATCGAATCTTTAATTGTCTAATTCAAGTCTGATACCCTACATCTGGGTACCTTTTGGGCTAGTTTAGAACATGTGACCACAATTATGGGAAAGACTACTTACTTGACAGTTGTCCAGAGGATGATCATAAACACCTTCCACAAGGAGGGCAAGTCACAGAATGTCATTGCTGAAAGGGCTGGCTGTTCACAGAGTGCTGTATCAAAATATATTAATAGAAAGTTGACTGAAAGTAAAAAGTGTGGAAGGAAAGATGTGCAGGCATCTACGAGGAATTTTGAGCACTTTATGCTTCCATCTGCTGACAAGCTTTATGATGTTTTTGTAATTTGATGACCATGATATTACTGTGCATGATTTGCCAGCCAACTCACCTGACCTGAACCTCACAGAGAATCTATGGGGTATTGTGAAGAGGTAGATAAGAAACATCTGACAAACAATACAGAGGAGCTGAAATCCACTATCATTGCAGTCTGGGCTTCAATAACACCTCCGCAGTGCCACAGACTGGTCACCTCCATGCCAAGCTGTATTGAAGCAGGAATTTGTGCAAAAGGAGACCCAACCAAGTATTGAGTGCATAATTAAACCTGCTTTGGAGATCTTGAACATTTCTGTTTTGTAAGTTTACGCACTTCCGGATTTAGCACTGCTGCTGATTAAAGAGCGTCAGTGGATGAATGTCACTGTTTTGCATTGTCTTTGAAAACGGCATGGCATAGCCTAGATTTATGCTTTCGGGTTGAAAATAAAACTTGTATAGTACAGTTTGTGATGTAAAATGGTAATTGTGTATTACCAGCTGTCAACCATGTCGGTATGCAAATGCACTGTCAGAACACATTTACATAACGCTTTTTTTTTTTTTTTTTTTTGGTCGCGTATGAGGACCTGCGGACCACTTATGTGCACCCCTGCTTATAATTCTTAATCACAGCACTTGGTGGTTGTTGAAAAGTCTTCAGATTTACTATGTACTAGAGTAAGTCTGAGAATTATATTTAATGGATAAAAAAAAAAAAAAAACAGCAACATGAAATTACAGAAGAAAGCCTGGATATATATTTACAAACATTCACTCTTTATCTTGTGATGAATAATGTAAATGGCATTAAGAAATTTGAAAATGCCAGTAGTAGTTCGTATCCCTTTTATTAATTTTATTTTATTGTAAACAGTTGGCAAAATTGGCATCTTACCTCAGCTCACATCCAAATGCCACGCAGCTCAGTGTCTGTACAGTAAAATCCTGTTCTTTGATTTGATTGCTTATCTCAAACATTTTGACATTAGCAAGCATTTTGAAGCCGCACCAAGACGGGGCACAGACAAATAGTTAAAATAGTTTGAATGTTTGATTAAATTGGGCTGACGGAAGGCTATAGGCTACAACAATTGCTAGCCTATAATTCCTTCTCTATATTTACGCGATTGGTACATTGGCCCACATTGTACTGCAGCCCACCTGTAAAACCCGGTGCTCTAGATGGCCAGTCCACCACTGTGCGCGATTGCGCACACACATACTTTTATAAAGAACATGTTTCATGTTTTTCTATATCTGAATTTATAATAAGGTTTGTTTGTTTGTTTATTTGGGTTAGTTCAGGTTGTTCTGTGGTATGAATCACCAAAAACATAATAATATGAATGTGAGAATGTTTAAATTTATGAATATTTGCGAAATACACCTGTGGAATGTTCTCATCTGCCTTTGCTTTGAAATGCATATGTGACGTTCACTGGTTGTAGCCTATATTTTAAACATGCATTCTGAACACACAGAGGCAGGTGACTCACTCTTCACACTCTTCTCTTTGCCCTGTGATCTTGAGAACTGTGGTGCACAGATAAAAAGCAGTGTGATCTGTTCCTGCGTCAGAGTGTACAGAAATAACTGGCAGATGAGGAAAGAACTCAGATTTGTTCCACATGCAAATATTGGTATCTGAAATAAACAATATTGTGCAAAATAAAAAATAATAATAATTGTTGTTGTAAAGATCAACAGTTGTCAAACAGTTACATGTTAAAAATTCTGTGTAGAAATTTCCAGTCTTATGCGCTTTAACATAACGTAAATATTTACATTATCTTTCTTCAGTGGAAGACACACACAAAAATATATTTTGTAAAATGTCTCAATTTCCAGTCTTGTAGTTCAGTTCAGGATACCAACATGCTGCATATTTCAACGGTCAGTGATTAAGATGCAGGTATTTTGGGGGAAAATAATCTGGAAAAATAATTGGCGAAGTAGGCACAAGGCACAAGTTTGTTAACTTAATATTTATTTATTTATTATTGCTGTAAAACTAATTTAGCAGGACCTTCAGTGGTTTGGTAAGCTCACTGTTTATGTCAACTCTCCCTGGTGTGCAAGCGCTTGAGAGTGTTTGGCCTTATGCCATCGATACCAGATGTGAGACTATAATGAGAAAATTCTAGAATAGAGCAACAGAAGGCTTGACACTCCAGTCTTCCTTTATCAGCAGATGCACAACTCACAGAACATTATGTTACCCTCAGCATCACCTTTTAGGATATTAAGGTGCCTATTGTGCAAGATCTTGTCTTTAATTACTGAAGAAATCTAAATAACACTGCAGCTATCTGTTGAAATGTCTGAGGAATTTTAAATACTTCGTATAGGGGGAAGTACCTAAGAAATTAGCCAAATATCTATTAAGACTGAGCCAGCTACAATTATAGAAGAATAATTGTGAGCTTTGTAATATTCAGTAATTATTTTGCACACTCCTTTGTGAGCTTTGAAATGCCAGTTGAGTATCTGTTTTCCTTGGCTAACCTTATTAAAATAGTGTTTGCTTTTGGGAAGTCTCAGTGGGGATTATAGCAAAATTATTCTTCAAAGAAATAAGCACTCTCTTTTTCAAATATATATTTGCATCAAACTGTCATTTCCTCAGCAGGTTCTTGAGGTTAATTTATATTTCATGCAATTCAGTCGAATGAATTCACTCTGCATTTTATGATGGATTATTGTTCTTTACTTATACCACAATATTGCATAATTTTGGCATGAAATAACAGCTAAAATTATGAGGTCATTATGATTACATTAGCATACACAAACAAGAAACAACAAACTTGGCCATTAGCAGTTATGTCACTCAGAGTTCCTGAGGTGAAATTTGTAATTCATTATCTGCATGCTCCATCTATCATATTTAAGTCAGACACATTTGGTGAGCTGTAACTCATCTGAGATAAGCTCTCATTAATTTCTCACACCCTTAAGTGCATCAAATAGTGACAGCACAGCCATCTGCATTTTAAAGTCTCAAATTGCTGCCATGATAACTGTGCTTTTTCAGAATGATCCTGTGTAAAATAGCAAGATCAAATACCAAATAAAATATTAAATTCTTACTTTCCAAGAATCCTTAAAGATGATGTGGCATTAAAAAATGAGCATCAACAAACATGACCCGGTAAATCTGTGTTCAAATCATCTAAATCTGTTTTAGACACCTTTGTGCTTCAGTGATCAAGACTAAAACAAATTCTTCAGTACAAAGTTATTAATTCTGATTTTCTCATTCAGCACCACTTCATGCCTATCTCAAAACATTAGGTAATTATAGTTATACACTTCAACTTTCAGAAAATGTTAAAGGCGTTCAACAGTTTGGCAAGCTTTTTTCTCTGACTACTTGTGCTGTTAATCTCCCTTCGTCCTTGGAAAAAAAAAAAAAAGCATATTTAAATGACATGTAGGGTGAAGTTAAATTTCATTAAATATATATATATATATATATATATATATATATATATATATATATATATATATATATATATATATATATATATATATATATATATATATATATATATATATATATATATATTTACGTATATACATATACGTGTGTGTGTGTGTTTAATCACTTGTTTGCTTGATGATCCGTTGGTACAAGTGATGTACAGTAATCCTAAATTTCTCCACATCTGTTCTGATGAAAAAAAAAAAAAATCTACATTTTAGATGATCACCAAGTTAACACAATTGATTTGAGTGCATATGTATAGTAATGTCCTCTCAGTACTATAATTTGGCTGATAAGATCGCAGGATTTGTTGGACCATGTTTACAACTGTGCTTAGCATTGTTAATTCCACAGTCTTCTCACATAAATCATTTAAAATAAAATTTTCATGTCCATTTATTTATTTGATAAATACCCATGCTGTTGTCCTCTGTCAAGGGTTTATTTAGCAATAATGACCAGCTGCTAGTATGTTAGGCTTTACATAAACACTGTGCTAGTCTCTATACTGACGTAATTAAAATCACATTTCATTCTTGCCACTTATTTTTTCAAATGAAAACCGAATGATTGTGAAGGAGCATCCTGTTCTGGCCTCATTCATCTTCCTGACAAAGGAAAGAGGCGCTTATTGTATGGATGTGTGAATTATAAAATGGCACCTAATCATGTACTGAGTGAATGGAAATGAGTGTGAAGGGTGAGTGAGACAGAAAATAGGCATAAACAACCAAATTTAATTACCAGACAAAAACACTGCTGGAGAATCTGACAGCGATTGGAGGGGTTGGCAGGTAAACTGTACAGCTTTGGGTAAATAGTGCTGTAGGTTTGCCACATAAAACAACTGCCTTTTTTTTAATCACTGTCATTAATGAATATGTGAAGCAGCGAGTTGCAAAGAAAATATGTTGAGGACAGGACAGGAAAGCAGGACAGGAAAATATTTTTGAAGAAAAACAAAACTGAGACCATTGCTTTGATGCTGCAATCTCTTTTTGTACTGTTGAAGATGTTCTCAAATGTTAAAAGGAAATAAAATTCACAATATTACAGTAAAAACCTGTTAATGGGTTACTTTATCATATGGTGAAAAAAAGTTTAAATGAAACAATACATTTAAAACAAAATGTTAAACAAATTTAAATTTAAAATAAAATAAATAAATAAAAATGAAAATAAAAAGTTGCACAAGCAACAGGGATGACTGCAAGCTTGAGAATACTGTCAAGCAAAGCCAATTCAAACACTTGGGAGAGCTTCACAATGAGTGGACTGAAGCTGGAGTCAGTGCATAAAGTCAACATGCTCAGACGTCTTTAGGAAAAGGGCTACCAAGCCACTTCTGAAACAGAAACAATGTCAGAAGCATCTAACCTGGCCTAAAGAGAAAACGAAGTTAACTGTTGCTTAGTGGTCCAAAGTCCTCTTTTCATATAAAAGTTAATTTTGCACTTAATTTGGAAATCAAGGCCTGGAGCCTGGAGGCAGACTGGAGAGGCACAGAATCCAAGCTGCTTTAAGTCAATTATCAAGTTTCCAAAGTCAGTGATGATTTGGGGTGCCATTCCGTGTCGTGCTCAGTAGTGCCTCAGCAGTGCCATAGGCTGATCGCTTCCATGCCACACCTCACCAAGTATTGAGTGCATAAATTAACATAGGTTAAAAGAACTTGAATTTTTATGTTTTGCATATCCTTTTTTTTTTAATTGATCTAATGAAATATTCTAATATGTTGATTTTTTTTTTTTTTTTTTTTTTTAGATACACCTGTCTAAATATATAATGTATGAAATAACACTTGATGTTATACTATATTTATATTGCTAAAATAACACTAGGGAATGCTGAGGCTATATCTCCATAAGACCTATAGATGGTTTGGCCCTGTAAGCAACTATTCAGAATACTATTAATTCAAGATCCAAAACTGGAAGGCTGTTGGCAGTTGTTACCATAAACAATATTAAAATACATTTTAAGAGGCACTAATACAGGCAGCAGTGTGCAAAATCCCTATTAAATATAGAGAATTTGTATTATTTTATATTTTGCCCCTGTTCCCCCCTTAGGAGCCATATCACACACAAACACAAACACACACACACACACACACACACACACACACACACACACACACACACACAGACAAACTCTTTGCTTGGAAAATACCAAATTAACCCAGTTTACAAATCAAACAAACCCTTTCCCAAACAAACAACGCAAGACTTTTCTAGCCTCATCTACCAAGATGGCAGAATTCATGCACTGTCAAGTTTAAAATTTCAAACAAATGAAAATGAGGAAAAACCATGAAATGGAAGACACAAAATGTTAAATTACTTACCGGTTACCAACTTTCACATATGACATCACTACTTGTGGGTGGAGTTTCATCTTATGCGCTTACAGATAATTTAAACAAGTAATATAGAATACATGCAAAATTTTTGATTTAAATCATTCAAAGGCTTATGGTACAAACAGTTATGAGTGCTGATTTAAAATAAGACACACATACATTTTAAAATTCCAATTAATTAATCTCAAGGACATGAACCTGAATGTCTTTGTCTTGGTACCAAGTGCCCAAGTTGTTTATTTGAAATGTTTTTCACATCCCGCCCGTAATCATAATTCTTTTTTTTTTTTAATGTTATGTTATGACCTCCGCTAACTATGTGGCACAATATAGATTTAGCTGTTGTGTAGTATTTAATGACTCATTTGTTTTCTCAACATGTTTACCTCAGTGACACCCTTTAATGCCATGTGTTAAGAGATAAATGGATAGGACTATTTCCTTCAGTGTGCTTCTTCCATTCATCTTTAAATGTTTCACCCAGTGCACTATAAACAGTTTTAATGGAGAACACTCTACTGACAAATGAGAGCTGTAAATTAAGTCAATTGCCCTTTGTCTGAGACAGAAAGAAGGAGAGTGTGAAACTGAGAGGGAATGTCTGGCCTAATTTAATAGCACTAAACACATTAAACCAAAGGTCAGATATCTAATATTTAGTTTTTTTATAGAGCGGCAGAAGTCTGACTTTGTCACTGATGTTTTGTCCTTAATGTCCCTAGGAGCCAGACAGGACTTCATTAGTGTAATTCAAACCCCTTATTTGTTTTGTGTGTAACGACGTACTCCTGTTTCTCAACCTACTAACAATGTCTCTGGTCAATATCATAAGCCGGTAAATAAGCCATCTTTTATACCTCATAATCGTTTCAGTTTCTGCGCAATATCTGACCTGCCTTAGCATCATTGTTTCTATAGATGGTTTCAACGCCAACAACATAAACAAATGTTACTGCGCATGCGCGCTTTTGTGGCCCTAACTTAACTTCTGGTAGACTTCCAAATAGAATCAATAATAACAGCCAAGTGCCTCTAGAGTAGTTATTTATTTTTTTTTTTTTTGATAACAAACAAAATATGTTTGCTGCGTAAATCAGGTGGACTTAATGAAAATGCAAATTAATTATTTCCTAGCAGGAGATGCATAAAGTGCGAGAAATAGAGGTTTCCCCAGTAACAGCTGTAAACAAAGCAGAGCGACACTCACAAACGCTGTGTTATCAATCATACAACAGAAATAGTGACATAAACACACCCGTGCCTCGTTTTGATTTTTAAACATAAATATAAGGAATTATTATCATTAAACGTGCAGTACGTAACATTACTCATGTTTATTCAACGAAGCCTTTTTGAAAATCGATCAGTTTTTAAAACTTGGCGAGTCTCAAAAAATAAATAAATGTATGGGAAACACATCCCACAGCACAACCACCTGAGCCCAACTTCAGTCTACTCATCACCTTGAATTTAACTGCATTTGTAGAAGGCACCGCAGCCAGACCGATATACACAAAACAGACCGGAAGTTAACTCAGGGCCAGGTGCGTGCGCCCGATGAAACCGTCTATAAGAAGATTTAACAAAATTTCAACCAATTAGGTGGGTAAAGGAAAAAATGCTATGTGGAAAAACTGTATTTCATTTTTATTAAGTGCTATTGCAAAAATATACTTCTCAGCATACTTACAGCAAATGTCATATATAGAAGATTTTATTTATTAGGCATTAAATGACTCCTACTTTTATTTATAGTCAGGCCTCATCCCATTCTCTAAACAAAATACTTCTACTTCCCATACACATTATATACACAATGAAACTTCATGCAAAGAGTTTATTTATTTATTTATTGCAGTTTGAGTTTAGATGTTTAAAAGTTACATCCTTATCCTCAACGTCCTCAGTTTGAACACTGATAATGCACCCTGGTATTATGCTGTTTACATTTCTCACTGAGTTCAAGTAAAGTCAAGCTTTTCAAATCCAGTCTAATGAAGCCTGTATACAGGGCTAAGTGAAAGCACTTTTCTGTAACCTGTTTCAGTGATACAAATGAGTTGTTTAAAACAATTACCAAGTATTAGAGCAGGTTTATGCTCACTGTAACACAAGATACTGTACACAATACAAAATATAGTATATGAAACAAGGCAAATGGACTAGAAACAGGGAGAATTATATCCATTACTTAGTTTTATTAATTAAATAAATTAGATTAAGATTAGTAATTTCATTACATATGGTGTGGGAGGACATGCCATCATTTATAAAATATGTACATACATCTTTAACATACATAGGTATAACTATATTTTAATGGAAAATAAATCCCATAAGCACATTTTCACGTACAAATTTATTTCCTTCGATGTTCAAAGATCTTTTTAGATGGAAAATAATCTATCACTCGACTTGATCTCTTCTGAACTTCGTTGCTTATCAGAGTCTTATCACATGCAGGCAGAGTGCTCATTGAAGTCATACGTTTCATGGAAGAGGTTGGTCAAACGAGGCCGGGAGTTGAATTGATTTAATGAGCTTGATGGCGAATGGTGAAAAGAGTTAGAGAGCGTCTGAACCTAAGCCGATTCATTAACTACCCACCATCACTCATTTTAATAGGGAGTTAAATTAGACTGACAGACAATAGGCATCACAAGAGGAGGAGAAATATGAATACCCATCTTGTTTCTCTCACAGAAACCAAATGACCAATAAATACAGGATTCAGTGGAAACCCAGTATATTTTGTCTAAATGAGGACAATGTTTATGGGGGAGAAAAATCTGAAGTAGGGCAGATGCACAGACATACAGTAGATTGATCATTGACTTAACTTATTAACTTTGAATCAGTCAGTGTTAACTTAATGTGAATTAGCTTTGAATTATTTGAATGCATAAGTTTGTATAATCCCTGTGTGGATGTTTGTTGTTTAAAGTTGCATTTTGTTCATATTTTATTTTAAAATTAAAATAAAATTTTATTTTAAACTTTTATGAAAAATGCTGTGATGTTTTAAAAGTCTGTAGATTAAAAATCACACCTGTAATTGCCCACAGTTCATTCATCACACTGAAAAAAAATACACTGGCGCCGATACAGGATTACTGCCTCCATGATTGCTCTGCAGTTGTTTTTGTGTCTTTGTTAGTTTGTCCTGTCTTTAGTTATAATTCCAGCAATCAGTTTCACCAGGGACAAATTGCTGGACATCCGGCACCACACATCTTCTGATATATTAACGGTTTTTGACTATTCTGATGTTTTGCTGGACATTCTTGTCGGAGGAGCAGCTGCGCTGATCACACGCGTCAGGACGCGAAGACAGGGAAAAAGAGCTGGCCCGCTTGTGGGATAATGATAATGCGGATTTCGAAATCTCCACTCTCTACCCAACAAAACAGACAAACTCCTTCTGCTCTCCCGGAAAAATAAGGATTTCTCACACTCTGCTACTTTGTGTTTCATGGAAACCTGGCTAAACGACACCATTCCAGACAGCGCGCTCCATCTGCCGGGCTTTCAGCTCTTCAGAGCGAACCGCAATGCAGAATCAATTGGGAAATCACGCGGCGGCGGGACATGCTTTTACATAAATGAAAGTTGGAGTAAAGATTGAACAATGTTAAATAAAATGTGCTGTTCAGATCTAGAAACTCTATTAATTAACTGCAAGCCGTGGGAGTTTCACTCTGGTTCATTCTGGTGAGTGTTTACATTCCTCAGCAAGCGCACGTAAGCCTGGCTTTACAAAAACTCGCTGATCAGATCACAGAGACAGAACAAAAACATCCAGACTCTGTTTTAATCATTCTCGGGGACTTTAATAAAGCAAATCTCTCCTGTGAACTGCCAAAATACAGACAGCACATCACATGTCCCCCAGAGACAGTAACATATTGGATCACTGTTACACCACAATAAAGGATGCATCACCCTGTTCCATGAGCAGCTTTAGGACGTTCTGATCACTGTTTGGTTCATCTTATACCGGCCTACAGGCAGAAACTAAAATCAGCTAAACCTGTATTAAGGACTGTAAAAAGATGGACTAATGTAGCAGAGCAGGATTTACAATCTTGTTTTGACCACACTGATTGGAGTGTTTTTGAAGCTGCTGACACTGAATGAACTCACAGAGATGGTAACATCTTATATTGTCACTTTCGTCACTTTCACTTTCACTATATTCGTTTCTGTGAGGATATGTGTATTCCTACCAGAAATCATCTAACTTACAACAATGACAAACCGTGGTTCACTGCAAAACTCACACAGCTCCGTCAGGCCAAAGTGGCAAAGAGGAATTCTTTTGGAAAAACAAGGACTCAGTTCACTTCCAACGACTCAGCATCAGTGTGAAAAAGTCTGAAAGAGATCACCAACTACAAGACACCATCCCCCAGCACTGTGGAGAATCAACGACTGGCAGACGATCTGAATGAGTCTTACTGCAGGTTTGAAACAAAACACCCATCACCTGCCTTGAACGCCTCTCCACACAACCATTCACACCATTAACAACTCCTGCAACCTGCTCAAAACAGTGGTGATGATAGTGGACTTCAGAAGAAACCCCCCTGCTTTCCCCCCACTCACCATCATGAACAGCACTGTGACTGCAGGTTCCTCGGTACCACTATCTCTCAGGACCTGAAGTGGGACGTTCACATTGACTCAGAGGTTGTATTTCCTTTGCCAGCTGCAGAAGTTGAACTTGCCACAGGAGCTACTGAAACAGATCTACTCCACCATCATTGAATCCATCCTCTGCAATTTAGTAACTGTCTGGTTCAGCTCAGCTTCTTAATCTGACCTCAGTAGACTACAGAGGGTAGTCCGGACTGCTGAGCGAATAATCAGTACAACCCTCCCTTCCATTTAAGACCTGTACTTATCCAGAGCAAAAGGGCTGGCAAAGTCACTCTAGACCCCTCACATCCAGCACACTACCTCTTTGAACTGTTGCCATCTGTTCGATGCTACAGAGCACTGAGCACCACAATGACCGAACACAGGAAAAGTTTCTTCCCTCAGGCAATCCATCTATTGAACACTTGATAATAACTGTGGACCACACTACACTATTTATATTGTGACGGTGTGAAGAAGTACACAACACAAGGATCAAGGTGAGTTCCCTGAAGGGTGGATTTTATTGACCAATGTGAGGGGAAAAATAGCCAACGTGAGGGGTTTCCGGTGCTCGGTGCTTGGCCTTCTCCCTCTCTCTCTCTCTCTCTCTCTTTATGCGCAGTGCTGTGTCAGTCCATGTAGTCCGTGTATGTCGTGGGTTGGCGGTCACATGCTGCTATCTGGAGGAAACAAGCAGAGATACGTTAGCCGAGTCTTTGGAGACACCTCTCACCTCTCTGTTCATTGGTGCTGCTTATAAAGCAAGGCCTTGATGAGCTGCAGGTGTGACTGCTCAGCCTGCAACGAGAAGGTGCAGATATGCCTGCTCCGTTTCCAGGGCGACGCTGACGAGAGCTCGGGATACGTGTCACACCCCATGTGTTGGTGTCCTTCGCCCGGGTCATCCACTGTAGAGGAGCGTGGTCTCTAATCAGGGTGAACTGGTGGCTGAGGAGGTAACAGTGGAGCTCCAGGACTGCCCGCTTGATGGCCAATGCCTCCTCCTCGACGGTCCGCTGAGATCAGCTTTCGGCTGATATAGATTACCGGGTGTTCCTCACCGTCGAGGACCTGGGAGAGGATGGCTCCCAACCTGGTATCGGATGCATCCTTTTTGCAACAGGAAGGGGTGATTGAAGTCAGGGCATCACAAGTGATGGGCAGTCTGGCTTTAGGTTTGTGCCATGGAGGAAGGACGATTGGTCCGATGAGGGTCCCCAGCCTCCCGTTTTTGGGTGGCCTTCACCAGCTCTAATGCCTCCACCAGCTCATCAACGTTGGTGGGGTTCCGCATGCCAGCTGCCTGCCAGAGAGGGTGGGGAAGGGCCCGTAAGAGGCAGTCCACTACTACGCGCTCCGCTACCTGGTGGACCCCCGGCCAGTAGATAGAGTTGGGTGAGGCGTGAGAGGTCAGTAACTTGCGCACGGCCAGCCGACCTGGGCTGTATGACCAGTCATGGAAGAGTTTGGGTGGCACTAATGGGTGACAGTCCAACCCGCCCCAAGAATTCTTTCTTGAGCTCTTCATATGAACTGCTCTGCTCGGGGGTAAGCATAAAGTACGCCTGTTGGGCTTCTCCCGTCAGCAACGGAGCCACGATCAGTGCCCACTCGTCCCTGGGCCACGGCCCCCGGGCGGCGATTGTCTCAAACATTTGGAGGAATGTCTTGACATCATCATGCGCCGTCATGTTGGGGATAAGCTGGGTAGCCTGGGCTCGGGGGTCAGGTAGCGGAGTTCGCGGGGTGGCAGCCATGCGTAGGGCGGCGAGCTCACATGTTTCATCTTGTCGGGAGGACATGTGCTCCATGATCTGTTGCTGGCGGATGCTCACCTCGGTGAGGTGCTTGAGCAGATCTTCCATCTTCAAGGGAAGGGCACCACCTGGGGAAACAGGAAGGGGACATGAGCCAAACAACCAAAAAAAAAAAATGTCTGTAACAAGCCAAGTGGGGTGAGAATGAATGTGGTGGGATCCTGATCAGTAACTTCTTCACTGCAATGTCCGCATTCTCCACCAGTGTGACGGGGTGAAGAAGTACATGACACGAGGATCAAGGTGAGTTCCACGAAGGGTGAATTATTTGAATGGGTGCTCTGTCTTCTCTCTCTTTCTCTCTCTCTCTCTGTGCACTGTGCTGTGTGGGTCCATGTAGTCTGTGTATGTCGTGGGCTGGTGGTCACATGCTTCTATCTGGAGGAAACAAGCAGAGATACGTTAACCGAACTGGTTGGAATAATTGCATGCCAATGTGCATTGGCTCGTTTAGTTTACACTCGAAGCGGTATCCCAATTCGTCCGTCACCGACGTGACGTCTCCATTCCCTCCTTCAGGAAACTAGGGTTACCATACATAACCGAGACATTCTTTCATTACTCTTTTTACATTACTTGTTAAATTAATTTAACAAATTTCATTATAATTTTTTAAAATTATTATATGAGGCATCAGTTTAATATAATTTAAATTGAAATTAATTTTTACAGCCAATTTGATTATACTTTAATAAATATTAGTATATAAGTTTATTAGTATATAAGTTTAAGTATATTTTAACAGTAATATTCAATTCTGGACATAACCTTAGTCTTATACTGTATGTTTTGCATAGCAATTCTGAGCATTTAGTCTGTTTCTAGATTATGGCACCATATTTTGAATTTGGATGTATGTATTTTAGACAGATTAATCAGCTTTTGTCTGCTTAATATTATAATTTCTCCTAAACCATTTCTAGAAGCAACACACAGACATGGTTCACACAAATGTGCAAAAGCTTAAATCGTTACACTAGCTCAAGGTTAGACAAGTTTGGTCCTAGATAGCCGCGGTCCTGCACAGTTCAGCTCCAACCCTGAAAAAAACCCTCACCTGCCTGTAGTTTAGTAATCCTGAAGACATTGCTGAGCTTCTTCAGGTGTGTTTGATTAGAGTTGAAGCTGAACTCTCCAGGTCTGCGGCTCTCTAGGTCATAATTTGCCTATCCCTAGACTAGTGCAAACAAACTCTTTACAGTTGAGCAAAAGAAAATATGCCTACAACTAGACAAGGGTGTCTTTAATCTCAAACTGGATTTGTTGAACTACTTATGAAATAACACCAGAAAAAAAAAGGAAAAACACTTTTCTACCTTTGTATTAGCGTCAGTTCATAGCAAAAGTTGTGAACATTGTTTGATGTATTAACAATTCTGCTTGCTGCTGAGTGACTGCTATCTTTGTGTGCATCTACAAACAAAAATTCAAGCAGAAGACAGGCTAGCCTGTGGCAAAGCCCACATCTCCACACAGGCTGGCAAGTTGAAGACAGAGTGAGATGGATTCTGGAGGCAATTAGGGATGACATTCTGGGGAGACGTTCACTTGGCATCAAAGTGTAAATCCCCAGAAGGCAGCTGTTACTTAGAGAAAGGTTAAGAACCAGCTCCAACTTGCTCCATACCTTCATTTCTGCTCTTTCCTGTAGCTGATGAAAACTAATCCAGACAAAGGAAAGACCACCATTCGCTCTCCAGGTATATATGATTGATTTTATTCATCCAGGCAGTGAGAAAGCAAGAGCTAACATCATACCCACTATTAAAAAAAATAATAGCTATGCAATACTCTAAAACTGAAACATTCATTTTTCAAATAAATTATAATGAACATCTGTATTTTTATTAATGTCTTTTCCCCCAAAAAATAATATATTTGACTAGAGACTATTTTTAGTTTTCTTTAGTCAGATGTTTTATCAATGCTCCTCCTAACAATCACAATATTACTGTTTTACTGTATTATTATAAATGCATACTTGGTGAGCATAACAGAATTCTTTCTAAAACATACATCCGTTTACAATTAAAACTGTAGTCCATAGGGTAAGGAAAACTTCCATTCTTATAAGCAGACTGAAGAGCTGGTCTGAAATGAGTATTGAGCTCATGGCTTTGAGATGAATGTGATGGAGAGATGAAGGACCGACGTCTTCTCTCAAAAAGACATATTTGATCCTGTTACGTCCACAATAAGCTATGACTAAAACGTCCTTTATAGCTATAATGTAGACATGTCAAGTGCATAATTTTTCAGCCTGGCCCTGTCTGAGTAAACACTCAAACTCAAAAACATATATATCTATAAACTTTACCCCAACCACTTTCATCACTGGTTGAGATTAATAACAGCTATAGAGGACATACATTCAATATGAATGAAAAGCTTTCAGGCAAGCACCTAAATTGGAAAGAAAAGATCCAAGTCTCTATTCTAGATTTATAAAAACTGAAAGAGCAGCTGATCTTTAAGAACCCAGTAAATGGAAGGATAATTTCAATGCCATGTTTGAATCTTTGTGTACATCCGCAGTGTAGTGCAAGACATATTTTTTTTTTGGATAACTTAGAAAGACAACAGCAATTTCACACTAGGATTTCATGCTGAGTTTCCTAACTTCAGCTATCTTGGTAGCTTTTTCCGACAAGACCTCTGACAGCGCTCAAAAGTGTCTCTCTGTTATGAGAGCACTGAAGCTAAATGCTGCTGTTAGCGTCCATAGAAACTTTGTTTGGAGTGAAAGTAGTGCATATTATGTATGTAAATATTTTCATCAGACTGCAGGGTATAAACATTCAAATTTGTTGTTTAATTAAGTATTATTATTTTTACTATTTGAAAAAAAAAAAAAAAAAAAACACGAAAAATACAAACCTATGCAGGCATACAGACAACTGTCAATTATATAGTACTGTAGATACTATTCATTCAGATAATGTGGATAATGTGGACTTCTTTAGGTAATACGAGAAATGTAAAAAGACATGATTCATAGAGCAAAATAACCACTTTTATCTTTTCTTTTTTTTTTTATTAAAAAAATTATCTCCGTTTTACTGAGAGTTTTGTAGGATGTTATTGTATATAAAGAACACAGTTACACCATTACTGAGGTATGCTGTCATTCCTTATTCACTTCAGTGTATAGTATTTAGTAAAAAAAGAAAGAAAAACTTAGCACATAGAAGGCAATTTAATTTAAATATTTAGTATTCATAACTAAAATGCATACCAGTGTTTTAATGTCACATGCTGAAAATTAGCCATCCTTACTGAATATCACAGAAGTGTTTTGTTGGTGCTTTCAGGTGCATTTGTGTGAGTGAAAAGGGAAGGACAGTTCACTCATGTCATTTCGAACCCGTATGATGCTCCTGTGTCGATATAATGTAATGTAATGTTTTCCAAGTCTTCTGAAGCGATGTGATAACTGTGAAGAACAGACATTTTTGTCTTAAATTATTAATTAATTATTGCTGAGTTGTAAATGAGTCATTATTTTGCTGAAAACAGAAAGTCTTTGCATTTAAACATATTTAGGAACGTTTTGCTTTTGCAGTTCTACAATCACCTGCAAGATTCTGCAATTGCTAATTCACTTTAAAATTCATTTCAAGCCACATCATTGTAGAAACCTTGAGATGAACGTCAGGACTGAATGCTAATGTGTCTTACATGACTAAATCAAAAGTGAAGTGCATTAGGAGATATTTTAATGGTTACTGAGCATAATAAGAGGGAAACTTAGACAGCAGAAATATTCTGTTTTGAATTTCCCATTATCATGCAAAAGTGTGTTATTTCACATCTAATAATAATAATTAATGTCTGCACAAAACCTCATAAGCAAATATCAAATATAAGCACAGTTCATAATTGACATAAATCAACCAAATGAAATTCACAGACTACCACAGACTTCAATACTCCCCAAGGAGAAACACACAGCGCTGGTAAAAGCCGCAGTCTGACTGGAGATTGTAACATGTGCTGTTAAAGAGCCTTCTGTGGCTTGTCAACCCGTCACATCAGACACTAATTAAAGCTCCATATAGGGAAATTTTATTCAGGTCCAATCACAGATCTGGAGTTCAGCGACAGCACAGAGTTAAAAAGAGACTATTATCTCAGAAGTCCTACCTGTCTTCTGTCTATGTTTCCTGATCCACCAGGGATTTCTGGAGATGGGAGGTGAAGAACAGAGAGGCCTGTGGGAGACAACAGAAATAAAACTGTTAACTGTTCATTTCCTATGTAGGTCTTACTAATAATGCCTGCAGGTGTTCTTTTGCATTCATTGCGTCTTTCTATTTTCTCTTGTCTTCTTGAATATAATAAAGAGGAAATGGGTAAATTTCGTAGCCGTGATGTATGACTCCAGCATGGCTAGAAAGGTGTGTGATTGTTTGGTGGCTCCAGGGGAGTATTTACCATCAATGTGTTGACGCAAACAATTAGCCAACATACGAATGATAATAGTCAGAATAATTATTCTTCAGAAATCTCTAGGTAAAAAAATCAACACTGAATAAAAATGTGCAAAATCAGTGACATGTAAATAGACAATCAAACAAGGTGCAAATGATGGCTGCTCCTTATTACCTTAGTTGGTGCTTCCTCACTCCTTTGTCATCCTGGCGATTGATTATCATGAAGGACATATCAGTCTTCTAAGTGCACTGCAAGGGAGAAAATAAGAGGAAGCTTCCAGAGCTAGGAGCATAGAAAGACAGGAGCATTCACTGCAGACAAAAGACCTAATGGACAGATCAGTTCTCACCCCCTTCATAGACACAATTATTCCGAAGTTTTAGAGTTAAGATTTTTAATATATCATATTTTTGTGATAAATATGTCATGCAAATGTATTTCTAAAAAAGGTTACAATTTAAGCATTATTATTATTATCCATATTATTATTATTATTATGATTATGAATAATTAATTCTGACCAGAAGACAACAAACTGACAAAAAAGTGTATTCTTTCAAATGAGACCTTTTTGACACCTTTTTCTTTCTTTCATCAAATAGTCCTGAAAAAAAAAATAAAATAAACGCAATAGATAATTAAATAAAATGACAAAAAAAAAAAAAATTCAGTGCTGAAATTAAAAAGAATGCTTTTTGATAACCAAATCAGCATATCACAATGATTTCAGAAGGATCATGTGACATTGAAGACTGGAGGAATGATGCTGAAAATTCATCAGGTTTGGGTGAACCACCCTAAAGGTTTATTCTTGAATGAAATAACAAAATCCTCTGGAATAAGTATTGTTAACATCGCCCATGTGACATAAAGGTATGATGAAATAGTGAATATTTCCAAGCATGCAAGCCCACCGAATTAATTATCACAAATGTGAAGTTTCTCTGGAGGCTTTTTTCAGTTTGTTTTCTCTGCAGTGTTTCATTTTGTTCTTTTGAATGCTTGATGAGATTTCAAGGGCACCATCATGTTTCTCGCTAATCAAGACGCAGGTCTTCAGGCCCACAGTCACACATGCAAACAACGTTTACAAAAAAAAATCAAAAAGCCAGACGGAATCCCATTCAGTTTGGCAAAATAATGCAGTATCTTGCTTATTAAAATCAATATGCTAACAGATCCAAACGGCTTTGGATGTCAGAGGAACTATTGAAAAAAAAAAAAAGCTACATTTCCCCAAGTGTTTCCCAGGAGAGTGTATTAATAGTACTGATACATTTTCTTCTCTGCAACCAGTGTTGGATAAAAGAAGAGATTGATGAAAACTGTGAAAACTGTGATTTTGTTCATTCTTAAAGCTTTTTGGGGGTGTTACTGAATTGTCTTTTCTGCTCCCTTTCTTTTGTGTGTTCATTTGTTCGATATTTTGCATCGAGTGCTTATGAGAGTGTAACATGCTTCAGTTCATTTACAATGCAAGTCAGCCGGAAGACTCAGAGGAGGAGCTGTGTTTCCTTCCATGGAAGATGCAGTTTGTGTCATCACATTTTGAAAAATGATGCTTATTAATTCTAAACAAAAAAGATACCATGTTTAATATTCAATATCCTGAAGTCTTTCCTCACACAAAACAAAAACAAAAGCAAAGATGTTTTTTGTCAAATATATAGATTGTCAGCTTTAGCAGTTACATTAAGCAGGCAGAAAACATGTTTCTCTTCTGACAGCCATTCAGCAGGTGTACTCTGACTAATAAGTAAAAATGGCAGCATACTCTATGTTCAACAAATATATATATATATATATATATATATATATATATATATATATATATATATATATATATATATATATATATATATATATATATATATATATAGTAAAGTATAATATAAATATGTATTTGAGTTCATTATATTTCTCTGACCTATTATACATCTTATCATTAAAATTTTGTCAGCAAGAACATGGGCATTTTTTGGGGAGCAAAAGTACTTGAATACTTGCTAAACATCACCGACTCTGACAGGGACAGCTTGTGCTTTTGTCACACTTGGCTTTTATTCACCTCAAATGCATAAGGGGCAGCGCATTGTCAGTAAATGTGTCATGATAGCAATTTGTTGTGGTTGCCGTTTTCTCCATTTTTCACCCCTCAAAACTCTTGACATCTTCCAAAGTGTGCATTTAGTCGTTTGTTTACATGGACAGAGCTTTGTATCCATAATGGCTCAGACACTGCAGGTTAATATTACTATGAGATCTGTCAGAGGAAATCTGACAGGTGTGATCATCGTAATCACTGTCCCAATATGCTGTGCAATTTCATGTGAACACAAGTTTGTGGTCTATTAACAAGGCACTTTCATTCAGGCCCCTGAGCAATTTCTCTGCTGTCATCTTTGAAGAATGAATGTCTAAATGGGCTATATATTTGGCATAATTTTCCTTTCTTTCTGTCTTGCTTTTTTTTCTGGTCAGAAGGTACAAGTGTTAAAACATAAATGTAAAGTCTGAATATAGATACAAAACGTAATACATTATGTATGTATGTATGTATTGTTTGTTTGATTGATTTATAGATTTCATAATCTTAATTTGCAAATTCTGAATTTTGTGCAAAAGCTGAAGCAGAAGTTTAAATGTGCAAAATTTTTGCATACGTTCTTGCTTATTAGGAATCTTCATAACACAAGTACCCGTCACTTTCAGGTCTTGTAGTTTGTTCCCAGGAAATTAATTTATGGAGCATCTTTAATTTTCCGAGAGCCCATGTATTTGATATTAACCTGGGGAGATATCTAGTTAGAATCACACAGACGTGTGTAATTAAACAAACAAGCCTATATTCATCCATTTTTATTTAAATAAAAAAAAAAAAAAAATTTTAAAAACAGAATCACGCTTTTTTATTTTTTGAGTTGTTTTCTCATCATTAGCTCCTTACCAATTTGTTTTGAAGTTTGAAGTACTTTTATTGTACTTGTGACGTGCTATTTTTAGCCTATTGAATGACATTTTACCAAAGGGATAAAGATGATGGATCTGTTTAACTTACAGAAATCTTTAGTGCATAAGCATGACAGCCAACACTTTGTCAAGAGCTCAAATATGGAGATGAACATGTTTTAACAGGAGATGTGGTTTAAGCATGCCAAAATATATGACATATTAGAGTTGCACCTCATAATAAATCAATGCTGAGACTGAATGTGGATCATCTGGCATAACAGGGGCACATGCTTGACAAATGAGATATGGGAACAATCACTTTGAAAAATGCCAGGAGCCCCCATGGGACCTGAGGCTGCAATCAGCTTGTTTACTAAACTAAGAAAGTATTGCAAACTACCTTTGCAGAACCAGATCTAACCAGCTTCACTGTCCTGTAATGCTTCTTCTAGCTGCAATAAATGTTTGGCCACCTATGAAAAAACTCTAAGGTTTTACACGTTGCTCAGAAAAAACCTTGAGTACTGGAAGTACTGTGAGATTTACTTCATTTTGATATTGATCATTAAAGTTGGACTTGATGAGGGATTCTAATGGATGAGGAATGGAAATTGCTGGCACTATAATAAACTGCAGTACTGTCATCTCAACAAAACAGTACAACTGTTTCTCTCACAACCAAAGAACAAAATCTGATCTTATTAATATTCAGGGATGTTTGATGTCTCCAACTGCGGTATCTTGAAAATGGCCAAAGCCATGGCTAATAATAAACCAGTCTGAGATTGATACCAGTTACCTGAAATTATGTGAAAAAAAAAAAAAAAAAACTTTATTGTACCAAAATCCTATTACTTGCAAAACAATTTTGGAACACGGTGTAAAAAGCATCAATTTGACACCACCACAATGAGATGAGACATCCAGTTTTGCATTAATATACTGCTTGGTGACCAGAACAGGTGGTGGTCCACCTGCCTGTCTGATATCTGTGCACAAACTGAGAGTTGGAGCATTCTGGATGTTGTACAGTTTCTCTTCCAGTGACATGGTTTGCATTTCCCTTTATGCAGCTACAAGATCATTCAGTGTACAACGTCTATATCCACAGTATCCTATCCACAGCTTCTTCTGAAATACATTCACATCCACACATACTTACTATCCCTTCAAGCTGTTCTTTGTTCTGTTTCAGGTCTCTTTGATGTTTTTTGTTCAACCCCAAAAGACAGTTTTAACCTGACCAGACCAAGTTGTTCACACAAGTATAGCTTTGTAATGACTATTACAAATCATGTCACGTTCCCAGATGTTATATTTTTCTGTTTTGGAGAAACAACTGATCTGAAACTGTAGCTTCTCAAGCTACAAGTGACTTATAGTTAAGCTACAGTAACACTACTAACAAAGTAGCTAACTACATTAAATCCTTTTAAGTATCTTTTAAAAAAATTCAACAAAATATTAGATATTAGACAAATTAGACAAGCATTGGATTTAAGATAAATGTAATGTATTAGTGCATCTCCTTTATATACACTAGTGGTCAAAAGTTTGTAATAATCAAAATGTTTCTAATCCACACCTATAAAAACTTCAATATGCTTCAATTAAAAATAGCTGAACAAGTGTTACAATACCAAAAAAAAAAATGTAGTTAAGTTAGTAGTGTCATTATTTTTAGTCAGCTGCACCCCAAGTGTGTTCATTTTTCTACTGTTTTCTTCCACTGCAGGACTAAAATGGGCTCTTTATCATTCTGTCAGTGATGTTTCAATAGACATGATGGCCAGCTGAGTCCAGAGCAGATACGACATTATGTCACAAGTGCATTCAGATGAGGTCGCTGTTATCTACAGAGGTGTGATGCGGGCTAAAAGTGATAGGAGAGTGGAAGAGAACAGAGAGAAGGATGAATAGCCCTGTGAGCTTTCAGTCCCGCTGTGAGTAAGAAGCTGTTTCAGGAATTGAAGTCCAGATTTTGTTTTTTAGAGACTCTCTTCACCTGGCTGACTGCAGTGATATGCTGCGGTACTCACAGAGGCCTTAGATGGTTACGAGAAACACTTCAGTCTGATCTTGACTGTGAACAGTGTAACCTGCTGAGAGCTTTAAACCTGGTACCAACCTATCAGGATGCAGTTTAGCTGTTTGTTGATGCACAGTGAGTAAACGAACCTATACCTTACTGTGCAGTTTATTCCCACAAGCATATAATGCATTCCAAATTAATCGATGAGAGCCATAAAAGGCTGTTTCTACAAGACTAAGTGCCAAATCCATCTGAGCTCAAACTTCACCCCAATAGGCAATTCCACTCCATAAAGATCAATATCACTAAATTATGAATGATATAGGGGAAATAAATAAATAAATAAATGTACTCTAGGTCAGGGCAACAAATCTGATTCCTGATTCCATTTCTCTGTTTGTTGATAGAAAAGGAGCATCCATTCATCTCCTGGTTGTTTTGCCAGTAGGCAGTTTGTACCTGCTGGGACATTCTTTATTAAGCTTTAGAGGCCTGACTCATGAAGGGACAGTTCTTTTATGAGGCGGATTTGGATGTTTTAGTGCCAGGCTATGATTACAACCAAAGTCCATTTTCATTTCAGATCTGAACATCTCAGGCCAACCATCACTGTGCACTATTTCATCCAGAAACTCACAAAGAATGCAAGAAAGAGAAAGAGCAAGAATTTATTGCCACCATCCCTCTGTTCAGATATAATCATGGCCACCTGTTATGTAATTTGCCAAGCCATTAAAATGACATGCTTTGGATGAGGACACTCACTGACACGAGTCATTAAGTTTTAATGAATCAGGACAGTACACCTGACATTTGAAGTCCCTTACGCTCACCAACTCTGCATTTTAGTTGGCCAAAATGATACTAAAATGAATTAAATGAAAGATTAATCATTAACAACTGTTTTCTTTTAGAATATATTTTAAAAAAAAAGTAATTTATTTCTCTGATGGCGAAGCTGTCAAATTAATTCTTCTAATGCTAATTTGAAAGAAAGAAAGAAAGAAAGAAAGAAAGAAAGAAAGAAAGAAAAAGAAAACATACATTTATAAAGACTTCTATTTCAAATAAATGCTGTTTAATATAGTTTTTTGTTCTTTAAAAATCCTTTAAATCAGCTTTTACAAAACAATTAACCAGCAAAAATATGTTTAACATTGGATATAATGAGAACATTAATATTAACAATTGAGCACCAATAATAACTGAGCATCAAATCAGCGTATTAGAATAATGTCTGATAGTTCATAGGACACTGAACACTGGAGTAATGATGCTGAAAAATCAGCATTGCCATCACAGGAATACATCACATTTTAAAATATAAAAAAATTAACATTTATTTTAGATTATTAAAATATGTCACAATATAGTTGTTTAATTATTTCCAAATATAATTATTGAGAAAATATAACTGTCCAATATATCAATATATACATGCAGTACTCAGTCTTGAAATATTAGTTTTCTTCTTTTGCATGCGTAACATGGCAAATTAATCAAATTTGACCTTATTTCACACAATTAACTCCACATTTAGTATTACCTATAGGGTTTTTCAACAAATTAAATCTAGGGTGTGGAAAAGGGGCAATGGTATCAAACACGACAACAGTCTAAAGGAAAAACAACTTCCCATTTCTCTTTTTCTGGGGTGGCACATTCAATTCCAGAGGAGAATTAGTCTGTCGATAAGGAGCCATTACAGCTAATAATGTGGGATTGCACCTTGCATTCAATTGTCTTGTTGGCCATTTATTTTAAGCCACATCCATCCTATGGCTTCTCTAAATTCAGCTTCAGTCCTATCAGGAGAGCAATAAACTCCATAAACTTCATGCAGAGAGAGAGACTACTGTTCTTATCCAATAGGAAACCTATTTCATTAGCAATATCCTATGGTTAACTGCTTGTGACGGCTGTTAAATACAGGTGCTGGTCATATAATTAGAATATAATAAAAAAAGTATTTATTTCAATAATTCCATTCAAAAAGTGAAACTTTATAAACATGATTACAACTGACAACCAAGGAAAACCCCTAATTGCTGGCCAACTAAGAACAGGGATACCTTGGTCCTTAAACCAGGTACTGGAAGCTTTGGCACTGTGTGCAGGTGCCAAGTCCTGTTGGAAAATGAAATTTGCATCTCCATAAAGCTGATCAGCAACAGAAAACATGAAGTGCTCTAAAACTTCCTGGTATATGGCTGTGTTGACCTTGGACCTCAGAAAACACAGTGGAACAAAACCAGCAGATGACGCGGCACTGTACACTGGATCTCAAACAATGTGGATTTTGTGCCTGTCCTCTCTTCTTCCATACTCTGGGAGCCTGATATCCAAAGGAAATGCAAAATTCATCAGAGAACATAACTTTGGACCACTCAGAAGCAGTCCAGTCCTTTTGAAGTGAGATGCTACTGATGCTGTCTGTGCGGTGTGGTTCTTGAAGCACTGACTCCAGCTGCAGTCCACTCTTTGTGATTCTCCCCCACATTTTTGAATGGGTTTTGTTTCACAATCCTCTCCAGTGTGTGGTTATCCCTATTGCTTGTACCCTTTTGGTCACACTTTATTTTAGGGTCCAATTCTCACTATTAACTAACCATTAACTATGACTTTTGCCTCAATTAACTCCTTATTTGCTGCTTATTAATAGTTTATAAGGTAGTTGTTAAGTTTAGGGTATTAGGTAGGATTATGGATGTCATGCATTATATGTACTTTATAAGCACTAATAAACAGCCAATATGCTAATAATAGACATGCTTTTAAGCAACTACTTATTAGTGTGAATTGGACCCTATACTAAAGTATTACCACACTTTTTTCTACCACATCTTTTCATTCCCTTCGCATCTCTATTAATGTGCTTGGACACAGAGCTCTGTGAACAGCCAGCCTCTTTTGCAATGACCTTTTGTGTCTTGCCCTCCTTGTGCAATGTGTCAATGGTCGTCTTTTGCATTAACAATGACCTTGAAATAAGAGCGCGAGATTTATCTGATAATCAGATGCATGAAAGTAGCGTTTGTTTAATTAGCAAACAGACATCTGGCGTGTTTTCTCTCAGAATCATTCGCTGATGGAGAGGAAAAGTTAAATAGAGCTGAAGACGTTTTCACACTGAAAGAGAAGCGATCTCGCTCTCATAGACATGCCAGGCTATATCTGAAGCTAAACTGAATAAAAGCAGAATGAACTGATGAAAAAAAAAAAAAAAACACAAACAATTTATGAATAATGCAGTGCTAATTGACATTTATTACAGTACAGAAACTATAAAGTATATTTTCTACCTTATTCTGTGCAGAAAATTTAAATAATTGCTAATTAAATGTAGCCTAGTACAGTATATAAAACAATCATAAAATTGCCATTAGGAAAAAAAATATTGATTACAAATGATTGATTATTGTCCAGCAGTGTATTTGATTTATTACAGCTAATTAAGAGTAATTAAAAAGATAATTCATTGTAAAATAATAATAATAATAATAATAATAATAATAATAATAATAATTATTATTATTATTATTATTATTATTATTATGATATAGGCTACATACATAAAATGATTGTATTTGACATTTCTGTCACTTCTGAAATTATGGCTACGCCCCTGGTGTGACAAAATGTTAGCTTATACATAATACTCTTTAAGCTCTTTTTTTAAAAACTTGGCTTACATACATTTTTACGTATGCCATGTTGCATCATTAAACTAGCATTTAACAATGGACATTTTTTTTTTTTTCTAACCTATGGTTCTCTAACCATAAATGCTACTGTAATTTGCCCCCTGACTAAGCATTTAAAGAATTTAGTAGAAGCATTTAAATAATCCTGTGAATGCACTTAAAGAATGCAGAATCGAATCGTTATAATCGAATCGAATCGAAAACCTATGAATCGTAATCGAATTGAATCGCTGCCTTGCCAAAGATTCACAGCCCTACCCATTATACATTAAAAAGCATTCTGCAGCCAGATCTCTCTTGAATCCAGTGTGATACCTCTGTAGAGACCGATCATGCTTTTCACAAGAAAATGGGGTAATTATTTGACAAAGGCCATACAATTAAACCAAATGCAGCAGCTCTCCAAACACAGGCAGCCATAGTCATTCATCTCTTCAATATCTGCTGGTCAGAACAAGGTCAGGGAAGATTCATTACCTAGAGAGCCCAGCAACCCTTCATCGTTCTCTGATAGGAAAGGACCTAAATTGGCCATTCTAAGCAACTCTGACTGATGAACAGTGATTTGTTATTTTGACAAAAATATTCATTATCCACACCCACCTTTCCACAGTTTTGACTGCATCATTTTTCATTGACAATCTTTCTAGCAAAGAAAAATAGACACGATGCTGGAGTCAAAATTTTGCCTTCTAGTAGGACGGAATTATCCAAAAATGAAATGTTTGCTATAAATAACACATTTAATCACATGCTAATTCAACTTCATAAATAATAAAGCTTATCAAATACTTAAAAACTTTCTTAGATAGCTATGTTGACCAACTTGTAGCAACATAAAGAACACAGAAATCACATTCAAGTCATTGACTCAAACATAGATTCATTCAAAACATCCAAAACCTTTCAGGAATTGAACAAGTGACTGTATTAGTCATTGAATCTTTAATTTAATCGACTCAAGCGACAATTCATAGTGAGTTGCTGAATAATTAATTTAACCAATTAAAGATGCTGATTCATTCAGGAACAAATGACTTTTATTGACTCAATTCAACCAATTTCTTTAAAAATGCTATTTATTCAGTAATGAAACAAGTGACAGTATTTATGAGTCATTGGATCATGCATTCAAATAACTAACTCAAAATTAGAATTTGCAGTCAGCAGTTTCTTTGCCCTAAGCTTCAGATTGCACACAATCAAATATGCAAACATTCACACACCTCAACCCCAGCCACAGGAATACACAAGAATATGTCTTATTTATGGCAACACTCATTTAAACCAAGCCCTTGATCATGGAGCAGATGCAGCATCAACAAAACGTCCATCAACAAACTCAGCTTAGGAACTATGGGTTAGATGGCCACGAGCCCCATGACATGTCTCACAGATTAATGACGTATGTCCAAACTTATAAAAACTATAAGGAAACCACCAAAGGGTCTGGATCAGAATGTAAGATGGAAATGTGGACATAAAAATGCTCATGAAAGATTAAAAGGTTCACAGGCCGGTTCAATGGCAGGTGAACACAGCTTAACTTTGCTCGGTCACACTTTATTTTAGGGTCCAATTCTCACTATTAATTAACCATTAACTATGACTTTTGCCTCAATTAACTCCTTATTTGCTGCTTATTAATAGTTTATAAGGTAGTTGTTAAGTTTAGGGTATTGGGTAGGATTATGGATGTCATGCATAATATGTACTTTATAAGCACTAATAAACATCCAGTATGCTAATAATAGACATGCTAATAAGCAGCTAGTTATTAGTGGAAAATGGACCCTATACTATAGTGTTACCATATATTTATATATATTTTATTTCAACATTTTATAAGGAGTTTTAGATGCTTTACAATTATCAGTTTATTTGACTATATTACGTTTTCATTGTAAAATTCATATTAGATCAAAATTAATTAACCAAAATTAATTTATATAGGTTGAAATATACAGTAGTAGTGCTATATGCAGAATGTAGAATTATTAGAATAATTGGAATTAACTTTATAGAATGAATTTACCTGAATCAATCTTGAGAAGTTAATCTTTTGCCATAAACACATTATTCAGTGTTGATTGTTAGTTCATTGTTCCTAATGCATTAAAAAATAATAATTATGAAAATAAAATAAAAAAAAAGATTAACCTAACAGTAAAGTCTGGTGCCCTATTCCAAACTCTTAAGGTTAAAATGAAATTTGGCTTGTATTATAATCTTGTATGATAATCTTAAAAATATTGTTTTTTGTTTGTTTGATTGCATTGCATTTCTAAAATGACAAATGACAAAAGCACCAAAGTAGCAATATAAAAGTATTCCATTAAACTTTCAAAATGATACAACAGAACAATGTGGGAAATTCAAATTATTCCCTTAACATCCTTGAAATAATTCCCATCCACCTATAAATTAACTCTCATTCTGAGTTTGATGTAATATGCGATTGGCTCAGGTGTTTTGTTACTGATCGGAACATACCAAGTTTGGATTAATATTTGTTCACAAGATTTACCTTGAAGCTGATATTTTGCAAAAATGCTTCTTACACAAACTATCATATGGCATTTCACATGTATATAATATAATTACACATTACACAGCAATGGACAATATTTACAATGCACCTTTCTTTTGTGTTTCTCTTTCCTTTGTTGCAACAGATTTGAAAAGAATACTCTGTAAAGCAATTCTATTATTTAAAACCTTTCCATACAACTATATGAGCAATGTAGCTCTGTCAATGTGTGTTTGTCATGCTCTGATTAGTATTCTGCTTTTGCTTCATCTATTAAGACTAACCAAATACACGGATCAATTCTGCTCCCTTTAAATGGCACAATTAATTCCAGTCTTGGACATGCACAGATGACCACATATAGGACAAAGCCAACCGTTTCATCACCAAAGATACTTCTGGAGATGGACTGATGTTACCAACTAAATTGTTACATTCTGAATGGTTTCATTAACTATGACATGCTGAATAGCTGAAGCGATTAAATAAGTTCATTCACATGCTGTACTAGCATTTCTGTCTTGCATCCATTTCCTTGGAAAATAGACAATCTCCTGGACAACATAAATACAAAAGCCATATTTATCCTAAATAGCTTTACACATTACTTGAATACATTTAAATATGTATGTGCTCAGGTCCTCAACACACTTTCCTCATCTGTTTCCAAAGCTCCTAGTGTGTTTGACACTTGTTTGACAAAGGTCTGTTGTGGAGGACAAGAAGGACCTGTGTACAAGACACCGATACTTTGAAATGCTCAGTGGATATGCTTTGAAACTGCTAGTATCAAAGGTAAATCGACTGAAATCATTCAAGCTCTTAAATAGCTCTAGCAGCTACCTGAGTCCCATTAGCTCTAAAATGCTACATCCGAGAGCAGCTCTCACAAGGGACTTGAGTGACAGAACTGAATGTAACCATGCAAACATGCTCCTGTGGGGCCCATGCTGGGTTTTTGCAGGCACAGTGGGCTAGGGCCAACCACACCAAACCTAAACGGGCCTGTAGCCCACATTATGGGACTGCCCCACATTAGCCGCATTTCCACTGTGGCGCCAGTGCAAGACATGGCTTAAAATGGGCCGGGCGGGGCTAATAGCCTCAGGCCAGTAGCACCGAGGCCAAAACAGAGCAGCATTTCCACAGTCAGGCCTGAAAATTCCCCTTAATAAAACATGCCCCTTACATGCTTCTCATGAATGTCACGCAACCTCATCATTTCACCAAGAAGTTATCAGAAAACTAAGAAATAAGTCACTGGTACTAGCGCGATCACACAAACACGATGAAAGTGGCTGTTTGTTTGCATTATTTGTTAAATATTCAAATTCAAAAGCATCGATGTTTTACTATAGAATAAGTGATACATTGACCATAATGAATTAATTTATCAGGACTCAAAATTAATCACACAGAAATACATTTATTTCCATTTTATTTATTTTTAACGCTTATAAAAATAGCGTGCTTATTCAGTCAAGTCTGTTTATTTGTAGCCTATTTAGAATTAATGATAATATCTCCATTATTATAAAAGCTCCCGAACAAAAAAACATTATTATATTTTTATAATAGGTTATGTGGAGCTAAACTCTCGAGACGAGACTTGTGACAGATAATATAAGTTACTAAATAAATACACGATTGTGATGGAGAATAAGAAGCTGATGTCTGATTTCTTCAAGCAGTCATATTTACCATGTTTACTATGGTAAAGTTAATGCCTAGCGTGCATAGTCTTTTACATCGCTTATAAATATTTCTGACTTGTTTGTTCTGCCTAAATGTGATTATAATCCACATCGGATCAAATTATTTCAAACACACGCTGCTGACTGAAAGTGAGTTTTGAGCTCAACTTATTTTAAGAAGTTTTTAATGCTGGTGTTATAGCTGTTATCTTTTTGAAATGATCTGAGGTGCTGGCCTCTCAAGACGTGGAGAAACTCCGCCTTTGTTCATAACCACTCCTCTAGCCCCAGCTAGCCCACTTTGGCCCAAGGTTTTCGTCGTGCCAAAAACCCTGGCCGTTGGCCCAGAGGAAGCCCCGACGAGGCACGATCAAGCTCCGGAAGTGACAGTGCAAACGGAACTGGCCCCGGCACGCACTAGCACGCCCGCTTTAAGCCCGACAGTGGAAACGCGGCTATTTATCCAATGATGGCCCAGTGTAGGCCAGCCCGTTCATACTTAGAGCAACTTTTGTACCTTTGGGCACATGCAGGTTTCGTGTAGACAGCCCTGTAATGCAAATTTGAGAATATTAACATTGACTGGCCATTCTTTAGTTACTCAGTTGAACTGGAATGGCTCAAACCAAAAGACACCTTTTCAGAACATGTTGTTTCATATAGGCCAGTGTTTAGCTCTAACCCTAATCAACCACACCTGAGCATGCTAATCAGATTCTTCAGGTTCTTTAGAAAATCAGAGGTGGGTGAGATTGATAAAAGTTGGAGCTAATCTCTGCAGGAAAGTAACCCTCTGGGACTGAAGCCTGCCCTGATGCGGTCTGTCTCGTAATTTATTGATGATTGCAAAAATAACTAAAACTACTCTGTCATTTTTGATAGTATAGATAAGAATAGGATATTGTTTGAAATGGTAAAGGGTCTACTTTTTTCTGAGTATAGTCATTATAACAACACAACAATGTGCTTCTGTAAAATAGAGAAAATAAATAGGGTGCGCTCTCTGCCTCCTGTCTTCACAGACACGTAAATAAAATCTGAATCTCAGCAAATACTTAACATGAGAAATATATGTATTGAAAGTTTGAAATGTCTACTTTTGAATTCATGCTCTGCATTTAACCCTCCCAAAGTGCACACACAGCAGTGAACACACACAAACCATGAACACACACCTGGAGCAGTTGTCAGCCATTTATGCTCTGGCACCCAGGGAGCAGTTGGGAGTTCGGCACCTTGCTCAAGGGAACCTCAGTCATGGTATTGCCAGCCCGAGACTTGAACCCACAACACTAATGTTAGGAGTCAAACTCTCTAACCACTTCCCAAAATTTAATGTAATTTTGTGTCATTCCATTGTCTAAGTGTATCATAACGCCAGGATGTTTGTTTAATGTTTTATAACATGTAATACCACAAGATATAAAAGTAGTACGAGTGTTAACAATATGAATTTTATTAGAGACTATGAATGTTTGGCACAAAGGTGTGTTATTTTTCAGGTCTCACTGTTCAGATCAGTATGTGCAATCATATGTCATTGACCTTCACTGTGTATTTTTTTTTTCATCTATTAACTGCTGACTAGTTAAGAGACCTCAGGGGAAGAGTGAGCTTTGCCAGTGAATACTTTAGCACATCAAAACATATTTTCAGAAGAGATCAAAGTAATAATTTGGTATTTTTTATTTATTTAGTGTTAAATTAGCTGTATTAAACTGAATTAAATGTTTTCTATTTTGTAATTTTCTATTTTACATGGATATGAAATCCCTTTGACAACTGTACATTTTTGACAATATAGACATTGTTTATTTAGAGACTGTATACATTTCAGACATATAATAAATGTTATTATTTATTTTTTTTCAAACACTTGAGTTACAGAAGCTAAAAATAATTTATAGTGAAACAGATTTATTGCTGTAGATTAATAGTTTTTTCAGTGAGCAAAGTCTCAAAGGCCCTGCGCTAGCAGCTGGGTGAGGGCCCTTAGTCTAGCCCTAAGTGGGCCTGTAAAGGGCCACTGCAGGCTTGTTTGCAGGGAAATAAATTTTCTGTGTTTTTCAGCTACCATTCTGTAGTCTATAAATACTGATTTATGGTGTTTAATCATACATGCTGTCTAGTGTCTACTAAAAGTCGTGTTAGCTTAATAATAATATGTTTTATATATAGTTTTTCTGTGCTTTACCAAGATCCTGTCTATTGTATAATAAATGTGTAGGATGACAGAGGTTTAAAATGGAAAGAATGATGTGGTTGAGGCAAAACTGTACAACTTTGTACCTCTGCCAGATGAAAACATATGTTCAACATTACCTTGTTCCCAGAGTAGGAGGGAATGAGAAAAAGATAAAGAGGAAACAAAAGAACGTCCCGTGACTCAAAAAGGGGACGCAACAAAAACTGGGACATAAGAAAGCCAATTCGTAAAAAAAACGTTTTATTTAGCTCAAACAAATATACCAAAACGTCTTAAGATAGTATTCAAAGTCAGTAATGGCATCCTAAAGATATGTGCGAGAATGTAATATCCTGTGGTGTGGTCTCGTGATGTGTGCAAAAAAGAAACATCAAACTATAACGAAAAACAATCAAGTTGGCCGCCCGCTCTTCTGCCATCAAGCTTGCTTCTTATAAAGAGGCAAGGGAAATTGGGCACAGGTGTCACGGATGCAACCAGGTTACGGGGGGTGGAGTCATCCGACGTCTACTGGAAAAAAGCCCAATGAATACCCAGGTCGTCACACTCCTCCCCTTAGAACAGGGATCTGTTAAGAATCCCTGCAAACAAACAAACAATTAAAACAAAAACAAACACCATACAGAAAAAAATAAAAATAAATAAGTACCAAAGACAGCAACCAGAGCCAAAAGAGTGTTTTTTTTTTTTTTTTTTTTTTTTACACCAACTTAAGCCTCATTCATAGGGGAACGTGACAGGGCGTCTGCCACAACGTTTTCAGACCCTCTAATGTGCTTAATATCAAGGCAATAAGCCTGAAGAAACAAAGACCAACGTATCAGCCTTTGGTTAGGACAGTGAAGAGAATTTAAAAACGTCAAGGGGTTGTGGTCTGTATAAATAACAACAGGTTGACTTGAGCCAACATAGATGTCAAAATGCTGTAACGCCCAAATCAACGCTAAAGCCTCCTTTTCCACCACGGAATAATTTAGCTGGTATGAGTTAAACTTGCGCGAAAAGAAGCTGACAGGCCGAACAACCCCCTGTTCATCAGACTGTTGGAGAACAGCTCCAGCTCCAACCTGACTTGCGTCAACCTGCAAAGAGAAGGACCTTTCAAAACAAGGAGCCGCAAGGACAGAAGACGAACACAATAGAGACTTAACATTTTCAAAAGCTAGCGCACAATTTGACGACCATATGAACTTTGTTTTGGTTTTCAAAAGATCGGTAAGTGGTGCAACAACTGACGAAAAGTTACAGCAAAAGGAACGATAATAACCCACTAAACCCAAAAACCGCATAAGCTCTCTTTTGGTAGTAGGCGCAGAGTATTCTTGAATAGCTTGAACTTTTGCATTTAATGGTCGAACTTCACCACTTCCGACCACTTTACCCAAGTATGTCACAGTGGCCCGAGCAAAATCACACTTGGCTAAATTCACAGTCAAGCTAGCTTCCGAAAGGCGCATCAAAACTGCATGCAGACGTTGTAAGTGCAAATCCCAACTGTCACTGAAGACAACCAGATCATCTAAATACACAGCACACCCCTCAAGGCCTGATACCACACGATTCATCAGGCGTTGAAAGGTGGCAGGAGCATTTCTAAGCCCAAAACTCATTACTTTGTAGGAGTAAAGACCTGATGGTGTAATGAAGGAAGAGATTTCTTGAGCTCGCCGAGTCAAGGGCACCTGCCAGTAACCTCTTAGCAGGTCAAGTTTAGTTACATACCTAGCTGAGCCTACCTGGTCAACACAATCGTCCACCCGAGGGAGTGGAAAACAATCAGGCTTTGTCACAGCGTTTACCTTTCGAAAGTCTGTACAAAACCTTACAGACCCATCAGGTTTTCCTACTAATAGACACGGAGACGCCCAGTTGGAACACGAAGAAACTGCAATATCATTTTCTTGCATATACCTAATCTCTGCTTCCATCAAATCTCTTTTTTCTGGTGACACACGATAATAACGCTGTCTGACAGGGGAAGCATTACCCACATCAATATCATGCTCAACCCAATCTGTTCGAGACGGCGTATCTCCAAACAACCCAGGGAAACTCCGCAAAAGTGCACTCAACTCCGCCACCTGCGAAGGAGACAAGTGGACCAGATCATCGTTTAACCTTTCCAAAGACTCAGAATTATTTAAACGTCCACGTAAAATACCATCATCTGGTTCTTTACCCTCATTCTCCATTTGCCCGGAGCAAAACCCAGCTCCAACACCTGAAACAGCAAGGAGAGCAGAACAAACAGGGTTTACTTCCCCATTAGACTTCTCATAATATGGTTTCAGTAAATTCACATGATATAATTGAGTTAACTTTCTCCGAAACGGAGTGAAAATCTCATAATTTTCATCACTCAATTTACGCTTCACCACATACGGGCCTTCAAATTTTGCCTCGAAAGGAGAAGATGGCAAAAGACGTGACACAAGAACTTGGTCTCCTGGCTCAAAAACACGACATTCCACCTGGCGATCATACAACCGTTTCATGCCTGCCTGTTGTTTTTTTTGTTGAACTCTGGCCAATGCTCTAGCCTCAATTAACCTCTGTCTAAACCCATAAACGTACGACAACAGATTTTTCGGTGAGTCAGAAATTTTGACGGAACTTTGTAACACTCCCACAAGCCCACGAACTTTATGACCGAAAACTAAATCATTGGGACTAAACCCAGTGCTTTCGTGCACAACCCCACGTGCAGCCAGTAGTAACCAGGGCAAACCCTCCTCCCAATCTCTGTCCAACTGCACACAATAAGCACGAAGAAGAGACTTCAACGTTTGATGAAATCTCTCCAACGCTCCCTGGCTTTGCGGATGATGCACACTAGCAAGATTATGTTTGATTTTAAGCTGTTTTAAAACCTGTTGGAAGAGATGAGAGGTAAGGTTAGTACCCTGATCACTTTGAATGATTTTAGGAATGCCAAAAAATGACATGAATTGTGACAAAGCTCTTACAATTGATCGCGATGTAATTGTTCGCAATGGATAGGCTGAAGGAAAACGTGTAGCCAAACACATGACCGTAAGCAAATATTTGCTTCCCGATTTTGAAGGTGGCATAGGGCCCACGCAATCAACTATGAGATGTTCAAAGGGATTACAATCAGCAGAAATCGGATGTAATGGAACTGGTTTCAGTTTTTGATTTGGCTTACTGGTTACCTGACAAACGTGACATGACCGTATATAGGTTGAAATATTGCTCTTTAAATGTGGCCAAAAAAAATACTGCAAAACACGATCATAGGTCTTACGCACCCCAGAATGCCCCGACTTTTCGTGTGCAACCTCCAACACGCCACGCCGAAATTTTGTGGGAACCACTACCTGAACAATAGGATCTCCCACAAAATTCTCACCATGAGGACTCCATTTCCTCAACAATAACCCATCTTGTACAAAATAGCCTCTAGTCTTATCTGATACATCGCCATCCTGAAGTGCAGAGGTAAACAGCTCATCCAAAGTGGAATCTAACCGTTGTTCTTTACTCAGGTCATCTGCAGACAGAGGAAAAGGCAGAGAAGACAAATCAGGTACAGGCAAAAAATGTGCTGTGCCTTTAGCTCACTTCTTTCTTGAGGCTTCAAATGCTCCATACTTTTAGCCATAGCGCGAGTTACAACACCCACAGGGTCTACCACCATTTCGTACTCACTCAACTCTCCACTAGATGAAACCATAGGAGACGGAGACGCATTTGGCCACACCTTATCTCCTGCTAATTTGTTTCCCAAGATAAGGTGTACACCCTCAATTGGTAAAGCAGGACGCAAACCCACTACTACTTCCCCAGTCACTAAGTCAGAGTGAAGCTTAACCTTATGAAGAGGAACTGTTAATGTATTTAAGCCCATACCTCGAACTAAAACACTATTACCAGTTTCAGATTGCACTGAAAACGGCAAAATGGACTCTAAAATGAAAGAATCCATAGCACCTGTGTCACGTAGAATTCTGACAGGAACTTCAACTCCATCTGACAATGACACTCGACCTTCTGTAATAAAAGGAGCATAAGTGGACAAATAATCATTAAACAGTTTATCCTCAGACTCAGCCCCACTAGAATGAACAGAATTTGCCACTGCAGCAGGCTTAAACTTATTTACGTCAATCTGTTTATTTTTCTCTTTAAGTATAGGGCAGTCCCCTTTCCAATGGCCTTTTCCCCGACAGTAATTACATATTTTAGACGAATCAAACTTCCCTGAAGAAAAAAAAGTATCCACCCTGAGAACCAGCATATGCAACACGATTCGCGGCAACTTCACGTGTTCTCCAATCAGCAGCAGTGTTTTTATGAGTGAGCACAAAGTCATCAGCCAACAATGCTGCCGCCTCAGGAGACTCAATTTTGTGCTCACTGATATACATCGCAATTGGATCAGAAACGGAAAGTTTAAACTGTTCAACTATAATCAATTCCAGCAGTTCCTCAAATGTTTTGGCCTTTAGCGATGCACACCAACGAGTAACATGTCGTCTTAAATCTTGCACAAACTCCAAATGAGTCTGTCCTTGCTCCTTTTTACAAGACCTAAAACGTTGTCGATATGTTTCTGGTACACACTCATATGCTTTCAAAACTGCGAATTTAACGGTTTCATAATCTCTACAGTCATCTGTACTCAAAGCAGCAAAAGCTAACTGAGCCTTACCGACCAATACACTCTGTAGTAACAGAACACAATCGGTTTTAGACCAACCTTGTAACACCGCAACACGTTCAAACATAGTAAAGAAAACATCCGGATCAACCTCATTAAATTTAGGAACAAGTTTTAAGCTTTGATTCAGTGGAAACTTCTCACTCTGACCAACAATTGACCCAACGTCACCAACTTTACCTTCTTCAATGAGCTTCAGTTTTAAATACTGCAAGTTGTAACACCAATGAGCGGATGGTATTCAACCATCTGTTCCAGATAAATGAATCCTGACCCCTTTGACACATTCTACACTCAAAGACCAGAACGTGAGTTAAAGAAAAAACAAGGACCTTCTTTTACAACCCTCTTACAACATAACTCACCACCCTGGGCGCCAGCACGACGGCAACGTCCTGGCGTGGATGAGAGTTATAACACCTCGGAGACTATCCAGAGATGCGATATCGAACTTCAAAAGGGAAGACAAACACCCCCGCCTTTCGATCGCACATTCCAGCGCAAAAAGACGCACACACCTTCACAAACAGGCACAAGCAATTTTGCTAGCCCATGGACCTTTTTACTAAAACTACCTCTAAATGTATTTTAATATCTCCCTTTTCATGCTCAAATGTATGTATGAGGCATAGTGGATTATATGAATGTTACTGTGTGTTTAATGCAAACTTTATATGCATTTAGTTAAGAATAACTAAATATCAATGTATACTTGATGGATAAAACTATAGTTCTTGGTGTCTGTATAATCGTAAAAACACGACTGTAACGAATCTTGATAGCAAACTACAAAAAGATGCATTGTTTCAGAGGAACGATCTTGCTTAAGAAAAATGTTTAATTTTGTCATCGCCATAAATTAGACCAGTGGGCGGAGATCAGCAAACAAAGAAGATTTTTCCCGCCTCAGTTTGTTTACACTTCATTGGATCATACTCAAAATTAGGCGTGAACCTAGGTTCACGTAAAAGCTCGGGGAAACCGATGTTCTGGGCATTCCGCCAGAGAGAAAAGAGGATTCCCAGCTTTGCAACCGGACTTCAAGAAGTTCTCCGTTATTCTTCTTTACTTTTCGTTTCATTCTAGTTTTTCTTTATTGTCTGCTGATATTTGACTTCGTTCAATTGCCTTCACGAGCCAAACGAACTTAAGTCTAGTCATCTTTTGGCAAAGTTTACCTTCGCGTTAACCATCGAGCTCGCGTATCATCTGCTCTGGAAAGAACCACGCTGAGGCCGCACAGACCGGACAATTTGAGCGCAGCTACGCACAAGAGCCAGATCAAAGCAAGTACTTTCTTATATCGCAACTAAAATTGCTGTTTAAGGTTGTCTAGGCTATTCCATGTTTGTGAAATCATTCAATGACTTGGGGTCTCTTGCAAAGTTAACTGTTTGAAATTGCCACGCTGAGATTGCTTTTCACTTTCACTTTCTCTCCCTCTCTCTCTCTCTCTCTTTATCTCTCTCTCTCATTTATCTCATTATTATTCTTGTTCATTTACCTTGTTTAAATTGTATTTTCGTTTTGCTATATACTCATATTTACTCCGTGTGAATTGTAGTTATGTACTCTTTAGTCTGTTTTTATTAAATCCTATAATTTGCTTGAATTGAATTGTTTTATTGCTCATTGAGATCGAAGTCCCTGAATCGTGTGATCTACGCTACGAGCTTTGTTTTATATGAATTAATTTTCAGTAATCTTAGTAGTACAGACACAGAAAATATTGTTTTTTCCTGATCAGAAGATTAATATTTCTTGGAGTTTGTAAGAAGGGTATTTTTATTGAATTTTGATAAGGAAGTCTAGCTTCCAGTTCGCTGGACGAACAGATTGTCTAGAGTAACTTAAATTAATTCTAGTAAAGGTTACCTTTAAATGATTAAATATTCCCTCTTTGGGTAATTTAATATTTGTAAGCAATAAGCACGTTATATTCATAGACTCATGAATATTCACTTCATTTGAGTTAATTATTCCCCAGAAAGTGATTGTTGCTACATTAAATGGTGGAGTTAAATTTGGCAGCGTTCAAACTTTGTTTTTGTGAGCAATATTCATTTTCATTTTCATGAGCAATTTTTGGATGTTAATATTATGTATGCGCATTTTTTGAATTGTGAGTTAAGTCGCGCTTCGAGCGAACTCATTTGGCACAAAGGCAACTGTTCAGCACAGCAGCCTAACAGTTTCTTAAAAATACCTATAGTCACTGTTATTTTTAATAAAAGTAAACTGCAGTAAATGTTAAAAGTCTCCTGTCAAGAGAAGACCAACATTTTCATATGAATAATTAAAAGATGAAGAAATCTTTTATTAATTGTAATATGTAAATCTGAACCTGAGCGATGTTCCTCTGATTCAGTTAAAAAGGCCTTGCATATTAAGTATCGTTATTGAATTTCGTGGTGAGCCACAGTGATATTCAAAATTTAAACGATAAAAACTCCTGGTCTAAATTGGCTTAGCTACCCGATTTTAAACCTAAAACATTTAAATCATAAGTGCTGTTTTGTTGAATGTTTATGGGAGGTAAAACAGATGGACAAAATCTGTTATTAACAGTCTTGTGTTGGTTAGAGAAAAGCTCCGGCCTCACGCGCTGTTTAATTTAGCACCTCAAGGGTCATAAAACCTTTGTCTGTTTGTGAGTTGCGATTTTGATGCAGAGAATCAGCGCTGATGAGCGCACAGAGATTAGATCATAGTGTAACTGACTGTCATTCCGCTATTTAAACACCAGAGGGAATTTTAGACGTTTCAAGTTGCCCTGTCTTCTGATTCCAGCTTGCATGAGTGCCATCTCTGGCCGTTTCAGATAAGGCTCTCGAATTACTAACCTCTATTTCTCTCTGTGATTTATTGAATTAGCTGTCTAAATTATCAATAATTATTTGCATTAACAGCTTTGCTCGTGCGAATATTATTTCAGCATTAGACAATTTTTGCCTGTTTTTGTTCACATTTACTTTGAATTTGGTTCAAACATGATTTGAATTAGAATTTAATTGTTTAATAGTGCAAATTAAGTGTCTCAGCCCCAACCACTGATTAACCCATTTAGAAGGGAGCGAGCCATCCTAGTGGCAGTAACCTGTTAAGTCAGTTCACAGCTTGCATCTCTCTGATCTCTTTCTTTTCGGTTCTGTTTTGAATTGCTTCATCTACTTTTACCCTTTCTGATTAATTTCATAATTATTAATGATACATTACTGTTATCGTTGGGTATTATAGGGCATTTATTCCGATTTTTCCAATTAATTCTTCTCACCTGCTTATTTTAAATTTAGATTTAAACCAGTTTTGAATTTTTAATTTGAATTAAGTTTTTCTGCCCACCAGGTTAAGCCACAGAGAGTGAATACGCCCCTTTGTGGTGAAAACCAGCTTCTTCTTCTCCCGTGCTCATTCCTGTCTTTTGTTATTTATTTTATTATTATTATTATTATTTTTTTTTTTTTATTATTATTATTATTATTTTTTTTTTATTATTTTTTTTTTCCTCTTTAATTTTTTTTTTATTATTAATTTTTATTATTATTATTATTATTATTATTTTTTTTTTTATAGTTTTATTCAACTTTTTATTTTATTTTATTCTATATAGCCCTTTTTGTTGTTTATCTTTCCTCTCTCTTTTTGCTTAGATTATTTTGATAATTACCATCATTATCATAAGCTTTTGTTTTTGTTTTATCATCATTAGGTAAAGCTGTTTACCTCTCATTTCTACATATATATTTACTCAGTTGATGATTAAACAAACCAAACCTTAATTCACTTTAAGCTTCCTTTGTTCATCCTTTGTGTATTTGATTGTAGAACTCCTTTGGTGATAGGACAGTCATCTCAGGTTTCCAGTGAGCAAGGGGGCCAACCGGCGTTGCCAACACTGGCCGTGAGTGAAACTCGGTCCCTCTTATCTCTGTTTCGTTTGCGCCACGCAGTGGAAGACATCAGCAATTTGGCACTCCAACGGTGATCAATCAGTCCAGCTGACACACGACGCAATCTCTGGGACCAGTACCTAAACCGGGGGCTAAATCGGGGCCCACTTTCTTTTCTAAAGAGAGGGTTCTGGGGAACAGCCCAATTTTGTAGTGCTGTCTGGCGGTTGACATCTTGGTGTTGCCGTTGTGTTAAAAGTCACAAGCTGTTTGAGAGGGCGCAACGTCAGAGTAACGGAGGGCCAGGGACACTGCGGTTGAGTGTTTGGGAGCACCAGGGAGGCTGACCGTGCCGCTGGATTCCACCAGGTGAACCAAAAGTGATAAAACCTATCCACTTATTATAAGGCGCAGAATATTAGATATTCCCCTGATATTTATGTTAAGTGTTTGGTCCATTTTCCTCTGTAAGCCACACCCTTTTCCTAGGTCTCTTACTCCCTAGCCGCACGTGCTGTAGGCCCCTAGCAGAAACTCTTGTGAAAAACAGCAGGCTTAATTTTTTTTTTATTCTCTACCTAACACTTCTAGCGTTCTTATTCATTCCATTTCATTGCAGACCAATTTATTTGGTGTTTTGTTTTCACGGTGCTCTTTCCTATCTTCACCTTTTTGCATGCTGTTGTGATTCTGTTTTCTTGCAGTTCACCGAGAGACCCCAAGGAGAGCTAAGTAGTAGAGCGACAACCGAGCAGCCGGTGTCACCAGGTGACCCA